>NC_091133.1:104678205-105319038 GCF_040183065.1 Periplaneta americana | reverse complement strand
GGGCATAGCGCCGATTGAAATTGATCGTCAGCTGTGCCAGGTCTATGGGCAAGCAGATGGTGCGTTGCTGCTGTAGACAATTTTCAGCAGGACGCCAAAATGTGCATGACGAGGAGTGCAGTGGGAGGCCAACCATCATCACAGACGACCTTGTGGAGCAACGCACCATCTGCTTGCTCATGACGTTAGGCCCAGCTGACAGCTGACGATCAATTTCAATCGGCGCTATGCCCTGTGCATTCAAAAACTTTATCACTGACCGCACTTCACGCGGCGGGAGCTGGAATAGGAACGTCCATTTTCAACCAATGCAACGAAGCTACTGAGAGCACTCGGGAAGTTCCGCTAGAGCATGCGCCATGCCAGGACATTACCCTAGATCATATATACCCAGATAGGTCGGCCTTATAGGCTCTGAGGTTAACAACTTTTGTCAGGTTGTTATATAAGGAGTCACGTCATAATTCCTATTTGAATTGTATTAACAATTGTACTGCCATCTCGTGTTCGTTTACGGCGGACGGGCGGCGATCCTGGCGGTTTTTCTCTTCAGAGTGCTGCCGATTTTAACATAGCGATGAGTTATCTGTTACATATATGATCTAGGACATTACTCTATCACGTACACGCAGTTGCTTCGCGCAACAAATGGTTTGCTAGCTTTGGGACGAGTGGGAAAGTTACTTTATAGACGCGCCTCGTACTTAATTATAACCTTTTGATTTATGCTTATTTCCTGCATTTGATCATTCACAAAATTTCTAATGAATTTCACAAATTCTGTTACAGGCCTACAAGCTGACATGATCAACACATCTTAATAGAGTGAAGTGTGGTGGTGGCGAATGTGTTTCGTAAGCAATTTGCGCAGATGGCATTTCTCTCGCAACAGGAACCAGGGAACTCACACAACATTTGTGCGTCATCGCAGATACTAACAAAGTTCTTAGCATGTATATTTGCACAACTGTGTATTCATACTGATTCACGTCACATTAAACACCATTTCTGGGCCAAACATATCATATAAAAGAATTTTTCTGTAGAGAAAATATAAATTTCAAAGAGAATCCTAAATGGCAGGACGTGATCTGAAACAATATTTATCTTGTACGTCTACATTGCAAGAATTAATTTACGTCGGTGTCAGAATCTATAATATTTCTTCATAAAAATCCTGAATAACAGAAACATAACATCATACGCGATTAAACAGCACTAAGAAAGTCTATTCCACGGACCATAGCACGGAATAGAGGAGGTCGAATTTTCAATAGTACGTTTCGACTTATTATAAAAATTGGAAATATATCCTTTGAAAAGGTGGAAAAATTCAAGTACCTTGAAGCAACAGTAACAAATATAAATAACACTCGACGGGAAATTAAACGCAGAACAAATATAGAAAATACCTGTTATTTTTCGGTTGAAAAGCTTTCGACATCCAGTCTTACTTAGTCCCTACTTATGGTTCTTAGAGAACCCGGAAGTTCATTGCCGCCTTGACATAAGCTCGTCATCGGTCCCTATCCTGAGCAAGATTAATCCAATCTCTACCATCATATCCCACCTCCTTCAAATCCATTTTAATATCATCCTCCCATCTACGTCTCGGCCTCCCTAAAGGTCCCTTTTCCTCCGGCCTCCCAATTAACACTCTATATGCATTTCTGGATCTCACCCATACGTGCTACATGCCCTGCCCATCTCAAACGTCTGGATTTAATGTTCCTAATTATGTCAGGTGAAGCAACAGTAACAAATATAAATGATACTCTGTAGGAAATTAAACACAGAATAAATATGGGAAATGCCTGTTATTATTCGGTTGCGAAGCTTCTATCATCCAGTCTCCTGTCAAAAAATCTGAAAATTAGAATTTATAAAACAGTTATATTACCGGTTGTTCTTTATGGTTGTGAAACTTGGACTCTCACTTTGAGAGAGGAACATAGGTTAAGAGTGTTTGAGAATAAGGTGCTTAGGAAAATATTTGGGGCTAAGAGGGATGAAGTTACAGGAGAATGGAGAAAATTACACAACACAGAACTGCACGCACTGTATTCTTCACCTGACATAATTAGGAACATTAAATCCAGACGTTTGAGATGGGCAGGGCATGTAGCACGTATGGACCAATCCAGAAATGCATATAGAGTGTTAGTTGGGAGGCCGGAGGGAAAAAGACCTTTAGGGAGGCCGAGACGTAGATGGGAAGATAATATTAAAATAGATTTGAGGGAAGTGGGATATGATGGTAGAAACTGGATTAATCTTGCTCACGATAGGGACCAATGGCGGGCTTATGTGAGGGCGGCAATGAACCTCCGGGTTCTTTAAAAGCCAGTAAGTAAGTAATTATGTCAGGTGAAGAATACAATGCGTGCAGTTCTGCGTTGTGTAACTTTCTCCATTCTACTGTAAATTCATGTCTCTTAGTCCAAAATATTTTCCTAAACACCTTATTCTCAAATACATTTAACCTCTGTTCCTCTCTCAAAGTGAGAGTCCAAGTTTCACAACGAAAACAGAACAAAATTATCCGCCATAAATTCCAGTTCGAGTCCCTTGTATTTGAACTCGTGGAAAGCAGTCAACAAAGATAAAGAAGGCCGGGATATCACTGTAGGAGACGGTTTGAAGGTTATTGTATTGTGATAACATTTCAAGTCAATTTATCGAAAGCACAAATATGGTTATCACATCGCTGACCTTTTGTGCATGTAAATTTTAACATTGTATTACCCAATGCATAAGAATAAGAAAGAACAATAGTCGTGTTCAACTTAACAATTACAATTTTAATTTCCTACTAAACATGCACTCGTAGTAATGAATTTCTCGCATGGATCATGTAGGTCTACTCGTAGATGTCAACAAAATTCCAAATGAAATGCAGTATGACAAGCAGTGGCGTAGCGTCAATGTAAGCTAAAAAGCTTAGCTTCCCCAGTTAATAATAATTTCATAATAAACCTGCAGTTTATGGACAAAATTATTTATTAATTTTAATAGAATTTATATTTACGCGTTAAATATTGTGATGCGGCAGCTCAGGATGATTTGTAATGCAGCAGTAAACAAGAAGCCTGCACACACCAGCTTCCAAGCAGACTGGTTTCTTCTGTGTAATCCACCCCGCAGATTTTCCATCCCTTTCTAACTAAACTACCCTAGTCGCAAGGCTTGCAAGAAGCTAGCTTTAACATTTAAAATAAGTAGTTTCCGAGTTATCCCTTTTCGTCAGTTGTGTTCAGTTGAAGTGTCAGTGTGCATTGTGGCTGATATAATAAATAATGAGCGAAATAACAGTTCCTGACACTAATTTACTTGAATTTTTTTTAGGACAATTGTATTATCAAGACTGACTTACGAACAAAAGTGTGATTTAAAAAACAAATGACCGACTCCCTTGCTGTCAATGAAGGACATACTCAAAATATAGACGCATACTTACGTAATGATAGTAATACTGTATCTATTGATCGTTAATATTGTGATTTCTCTAAGTGTGACAGGGAGTGAGCTAATGTTATACGTATACGTGTCTATTTGTTAGAGATATGTGTAAACCGTGAAATCATATTTTACTACGTATCATTTGAGGTCATGCCTTATTGGTGTTACTTACGATGTTCCAACCAATCTTCGACTGCTGACTTGACATTGACTACTATTTATTTTAAGACTGTATTTTTGTAATACGTTTTCTCATATTGCATGAAAGACAACTTGAGTTCGCTTCCCCTGCTCAAAATTTCATGCTCAGCCACTGATGACAAGGTAACAGGATAGTGCTAAATGAATCGGAGACCACAGTGCTTGCCACGGAAGCAAATTATGGATCAAATTCGGATGAGAAAGATGGATTTTTAGACGTATATAAAGTAGTAAAGTTGCAGTAGATTACAATGGAATACGAAATGGCAGTGTACAATAAGGTAGTTTTCGCAGCATTCGTAGAATACATAGCAACTTTAGATACATCAAGGTTTTGCTAGTTGCATAAACAACAGGCGATATTATCTATCAATGCTATTGTATTCGGTATTCGTCTCTCGTGAAGCTAGTGCGGCGAATTAAAATTTAGGACATTAATGCTCCTCAAAATATGGACTACCTAGAAGCTGTATTCGTGTCGCGTGACTTTAGTGCGGGGAATCAAAATTAAGGCCAATAATAATAATAATAATAATAATAATAATAATAATAATAATAATAATAATAATAATAATAATAATTCTTTATTTATACGGCAGAGTTAAAACCTTTGAGCCTTCTCTTACACGCTACCATGTCATAAAGTATACAAGCAGTGAAAATTTAACAAAAAGTTATAGAACAGAATCTTAACATATTACAAAAAATAATAATAATAGCATAATAAAATCGACACTAAGCAACATGAAAATAATACCATAATAGAAAAAAGAAAGTAAAATACATTGGAATATAGTAAAAGCAACTCCTTTAGTACAAATAGTTAATATGGAGAACGTAAGGAAGAATATAACAAAATTAAATGTAATGAAATAATAATAAAAAAGAAAAAAAATACGAAAATTGAATAATGCTCCTCAAAATATACCTAGTAGCTTTATTCGTCTCTCGTGATGCTAATGCGGCGAATTAAAATTTAAGACAATGATGCTCCCCAAAATACACTTTGCAGCTGTATTAGTCTCTCGTGATGCTGGTGCAGCTAATTAAATTTAGGCCATTAATGCTCCTCAAAATATGTACTTAGCAGCTGTATTAGTCTCTCGTGATGCTGGTGCAGCTAATTAAATTTAGGCCATTAATGCTCAAAATATGTACCTAGTAGCTGTTTTTATCTCTCGTGATGCTGGTGCGGCGAATTAAAATTTAGGCCATTAATGCTACTCAAAATATGTACCTAGCAGCTGTTTTTATCTCTCGTGATGCTGGTGCGGCGAATTAAAATTTAGGCCATTAATGCTCCTCAAAATGTACCTAGTAGCTGTTTTTATCTCTCGTGATGCTGGTGCGGCGAATTAAAATTTAGGCCATTAATGCTCCTCAAAATGTACCTAGTAGCTGTTTTTATCTCTCGTGATGCTGGTGCGGCGAATTAAAATTTAGGCCATTAATGCTCCTCATAATGTACCTAGTAGCTGTTTTCATCTCTCGTGATGCTGGTGCGGCGAATTAAAATTTAGGCCATTAATGCTCCTCAAAATGTACCTAGTAGCTGTTTTTATCTCTCGTGATGCTGGTGCGGCGAATTAAAATTTAGGCCATTAATGCTCCTCAAAATATGTACCTATCAGCTGTTTTTATCTCTCGTGATGCTGGTGCGGCGAATTAAAATTTAGGCCATTAATGCTCCTCAAAATGTACCTAGTAGCTGTTTTTATCTCTCGTGATGCTGGTGCGGCGAATTAAAATTTAGGCCATTAGTGCTCCTCAAAATGTACCTAGTAGCTGTTTTTATCTCTCGTGATGCTGGTGCGGCGAATTAAAATTTAGGCCATTAGTGCTCCTCAAAATGTACCTAGTAGCTGTTTTTATCTCTCGTGATGCTGGTGCGGCGAATTAAAATTTAGGCCATTAATGCTCCTCAAAATATGTACCTAGTAGCTGTTTTTATCTCGCGTGATGCTGGTGCGGCGAATTAAAATTTAGGCCATTAATGCTCCTCAAAATGTACCTAGTAGCTGTTTTTATCTCTCGTGATGCTGGTGCGGCGAATTAAAATTTAGGCCATTAATGCTCCTCAAAATGTACCTAGTAGCTGTTTTTATCTCTCGTGATGCTGGTGCGGCGAATTAAAATTTAGGCCATTAATGCTCCTCAAAATGTACCTAGTAGCTGTTTTTATCTCTCGTGATGCTGGTGCGGCGAATTAAAATTTAGGCCATTAATGCTCCTCAAAATGTACCTAGTAGCTGTTTTTATCTCTCGTGATGCTGGTGCGGCGAATTAAAATTTAGGCCATTAGTCCTCCTCGAAATGTACCTAGTAGCTGTTTTTATCTCTCGTGATGCTGGTGCGGCGAATTAAAATTTAGGCCATTAATGCTCCTCAAAATGTATCTAGTAGCTATTTTTATCTCTCGTGATGCTGGTGCAGCGAATTAAAATTTAGGCCATTAATGCTCCTCAAAATGTACCTAGTAGCTATTTTTATCTCTCGTGATGCTGGTGCGGCGAATTAAAATTTAGGCCATTAATGCTCCTCAAAATGTACCTAGTAGCTGTTTTTATCTCTCGTGATGCTGGTGCGGCGAATTAAAATTTAGGCCATTAATGCTCCTCAAAATGTACCTAGTAGCTGTTTTTATCTCTCGTGATGCTGGTGCGGCGAATTAAAATTTAGGCCATTAATGCTCCTCAAAATGTACCTAGTAGCTGTTTTTATCTCTCGTGATGCTGGTGCGGCGAATTAAAATTTAGGCCATTAATGCTCCTCAAAATGTACCTAGTAGCTGTATTTATCTCTCGTGATGCTGGTGCGGCGAATTAAAATTTAGGCCATTAATGCTCCTCAAAATGTACCTAGTAGCTGTTTTTATCTCTCGTGATGCTGGTGCGGCGAATTAAAACTTAGGCCATTAATGCTCCTCAAAATGTACCTAGTAGCTGTTTTTATCTCTCGTGATGCTGGTGCGGCGAATTAAAATTTTGGCCATTAATGCTCCTCAAAATGTACCTAGTAGCTGTTTTTATCTCTCGTGATGCTGGTGCGGCGAATTAAAATTTAGGCCATTAATGCTCCTCAAAATATGTACCTAGCAGCTGTTTTTATCTCTCGTGATGCTGGTGCGGCGAATTAAAATTTAGGCCATTAATGCTCCTCAAAATGTACCTAGTAGCTGTTTTTATCTCTCGTGATGCTGGTGCGGCGAATTAAAATTTTGGCCATTAATGCTCCTCAAAATATGTACCTAGCAGCTGTATTCGTATCTCCTAATGCTAGTGCGACGATTAAAATTTAACCCATTAATGCTCCTCAATATATAGCTAGCAACTCTATTATCCTTCGTTATAAACAAAAGAGAAAGTGGGTTACCAGGGAAAGAGTATGTTGTTTGATAAATAGTTACTCCATGTTGGTGATAAAAAAGTTTAGTCGATTCTATACTGCGAATTTTAAGGTAATTATGTGTGCTAAAAAAATTCAATTTTCATAAAATTGAGTACAGTACGGTGAAAAAAAAATGCCTGTTCTAAATGGGTTATCTTGACCGGAAAGATTTATGCGGACATGGTGGATACACAGAGTGTAGAGATGAATAACGATCGTGAAAGCAAGACTAACAGCGTCCGCAAAGCCAAAAACCCGCACGACGATGTTGTATACGTCGCGTCGTTGACGTAAAGACTGCTTGTGAGTGTTTCGAGACGTCGCGATTAATCACGAGTGAACCACGCGTTAAAACTTTGATTTTGACTAGGACAAAAATTGTCAAAGTTCTGGCTCAAACGGTTAAGAAAATTTAAATTTCAAGGACCTAAATAAATTTCTAAATTATAGACATCAGCTCAAAGAATTTTGAGTGACCACAAGGGTCCTGAATATAATAAACATGTACAATAATGGGATGTGATACATTAAAGAAAAAGAAAGTTAATTGTTGAAGGCAAATATAAGTTGATTAATTGAAATAGAGATGATGATGTAATATTTGAAGAGAATCCTTGATAATATTTATAAGAATAGACATTACATAATCAAAAGGAATGTGAAGGTCCTTAAGATAATTCCACGTGAATTTTGTGATTGAACCTCTACAGCCAAACAGCAAACCAATGACGGACCATTGTTTAAGAGGGACGTTGTACTTTTGAGAAAGATACGGCAGACAAGGTTCATATATGGACTTCTTCTCAATATCAACCTCGGTGGCCTGATTTAGGTTTCTTTCGAAACGGATAGTAGGGTCAAGAACAAGAGCCCGTTTTAAGCGTCCGTTGATAGAAATAATGTCTGCCCGTCTAAAAGAACCATCTGATGATACACAATGTACTTCCTCATGAATCTCCCAATTTAAAGTTTTTAACGATGTCGCCAAAGCATGTCGTACACGATGATGTCTAGCATTGATCAGCAGCTCGCCTTTGGGGCATTGTCCAAGCACATGTCCAAGTGTTTCAAGCTCGCTACAGTCTGGATGACGGCAGCGGGTTGTGCTTAGAGTTCTGCCCGGTATTGCGCCTTTTGCAAACTCCATCTTTTTCGTGAACTTTTGGTAAAATGTTTAGTCACGAAACAAAAAAGTATTTTGTGCTTTATTTCTCATGTTGTGAGAAAATTCGAACGTTTTATGTCATTCCCCTTTCATACGTTTCTCTTCGATAGCAGTTGGCTATATGAAAACCAAGTTTGTTTCAAGTAATTTATATGGCATAAAGAAGCAATATTAATGATTTATAGTTCACAATAGCACAGTATTATGTAGATTGTGTTAACTACCAACTGCCTATTATTGTCAGTAAATTAAATTTTTTTGAGCACAGGTGCAGAACGTTTCAACTTCATTAAACTGAAGGTCACACAAGTACCTAATTAACCATCACTGATAATGTATGCTTCAGTTATCCCTCTCTATAGAAGAGGACCTGATTAGTGATGTTATACCGTGTTTAAAAATGTGGCAACACTTTTATTATGATTATTATTAAGTCCCAGAAATTTAGGAAAATTGTGAAAAAACTGATTTACCGGTTACTAAATCTCTAAAATAATCCGAAACCATAATTATTATAACCAATAAAAACTTTCTCGTAGCTAACTTATTTTTAATATCCGTTTCTACTACTCGAGAGAATTTAAATCAGTTCTAGACTTAGGATCTTTCTCTCAGTTTTCAGTAAACAGAATTTTTACTGAAATTAACAAGTGAAAGTACATGACTCTGTGCAATAAACGTCTGAAAAGAAATAGAAACGGCCGCAGGATGGTTTACATCACAAGCTTCTAAGTAATAACAGTGTTCAATCTGAAATGTCAAATTAAAAAACGAAGAGAAATGCCCCAAATCCCTAGACATAGAATCTATCTCTCTGGAGAAAAAAAAGACGGCATCATGTTCACACCACCATTAATGTTAGCAGGATATAAACCTTTTCAATGTGAAAAAGTGTCTATCGAGAATGTCCATTTTTCCGGTGACAATTCATTTTCATATTTTTGTGGATTTAGGCTCTTTTTCTTTGGGACGATTCAATTACTGAAAGATGTATGATAGAGAAGGACACGTCGAGTCAAACAACCGGCTAATAAGAATTTTTTTTTTATTATTCACTGTTGCTTTACAAATTGTTCCGAAAGGAACGTTCAGTTTATTGTGTTACAAGATAAGACAAGAAAATCTAAGAGTTGTTAGACAACTCTATATTGTTCACAAAACGAAATATCAAGTCAAGGTTGCGACGGCGCTTCAGGCGATACATTGGTTCGCTATTGTCCAGTAAAAGTTGATGGCCAGAGCATTTGGACGTGGGTCGCTGTGTAAGAAGTAATTTCTTCTTTGATGGTGAGGATTCCCAGATCACGTTGTACGAGTAATTTAATACTGGACACGGACCATGGTGCATTTGCCTATACAACGAAGATATTTAGACTCAACTATTCTTAAAATATCTCTGTTAGAAATGATTGCTGGCAGAACCCAAATAATTGTATTCCGTAAGTGGTTAATAGGGAATGAAAATGTTTTTAAGAATATGACAACCCTACTAAGCACAAAATCATCATTAACATGCGTTTGTCTTGTTTTTTTCTCTCTTTGAACGAACGATGTCACCCCAATCTATTTGGTTTCTCGTTTTCAAAATTTACCCGCATATCATCAGCTAAGTACCAAGTCTGATCACATAAATTTACTCATTATACATTATCACAAGACATCTTTATATTCTTCATCCTACACAGTTTCAGTTGCTAGAAAATGGAACTCGCTTACGAGTGATGTAAGGGGTTGTTGGACAATAACTTCATTTAGGTCAAAATTACATAAATTATTACTTAACAGATTAATTACTGATTAATATTTGTTACTTATATTGAAAATAACATCTGTCCATTCTTATTATTACCACTAGCCGTACCCGTGCGCTCCGCTGCACCCCGTTAGAAATAAATATAAAGTAATTACATAACTGGAATAGGATATTTGATCCAAGGAACATTCGTGTTTGATAGAAGGATAAATCGTTTAATATGTTACTTAATTTAAATTATATTTAAATAATTAAAATGCGATCATTTTGGTCCAGAGAGCACTAATTTGGTGCAATGACAATTCCTTTAACATGTTTCTTAATTTTTATTACATGCAACCATAGTTTAATGAACATTGACATCATTTAGATTTAATGTGTATACCTACTTTATTTTACTTGCTACTGTATATGTTTCCATTGAATTATGATAATAACTTAATTTTAACCCTTATTTTCTACGTATTCAGTAAATGGCGCTTGGCCCACTATGGTTCTGAACCCTTGAAATAACTTAAATAACTTAAATTATATTGTATTATATTATATTATATTATATTATATTATATTATATTATATTATATTATATTATATTATATTATATTATATTATATTATATTATATTATATTATATTATATATTATATTATATTATATAAAAAGTGTGTTGATAATGGATGTACTCCGATAAGTAAGTTTTAATTTGTTATGGGGGCTCTTGAATCTCGGGAGGAACAACTTTTACAACAGCGCAACATAATCTGCTTGGCTCATTACCCAATTTTTTTGCATTGCATTTAATGCATATGTATTTTATGTATTTTAACACGATTCAATTGAGCATAGTTAAAATTTGGATTATAAAATAATGGAATACTAAGCTAACATACTATTACTGCGTACTAAATCAATATACTCTCGTTAATTCTCTGAGATTAGAATGAATGTGTACATGAACATTATTTTAAGAAATACAGGAAACGAATATATAGAATAGCCTATCAAGTTTTCTGTGCGTAAGAAGCTATTTTAATCTTAACTGTCCTCAATTCACTCAGAAGGTACTGTAATAACATTATAGCATTATGTCCATCTAGAGAAACTACACTTTCCAATGGTGAAATAATAATTAATTATACAAATCGGTTAATTTAGCTTCCAATATTACTTCATACAAACACAGAAACATTCTCTGTAGGCTACCTTTCATAGCTTTCGATTGTTGTTGTCCAAGGCCCCTTAAAGACGAAGTCATTTTTTTATTTCATTACACGGCCTTAGATGGCAGTTATTTTAATTTTAAAACTCATTTATTTCATTAAATATCAGCCCTATCAAAATTTTTCAAAGAATAAAACTTAAAAAACATTTGTTATGTAACATTTTTCACAAAAATCAATAATAAGCGAGCTATATCGATTTATTTAATTCAAGCCCCCTTATAACCCCGCTTTTAAATAATGTATTTTGAATGCCATATAGCCTAAAATCTAAGTTACAACGAACTTAATTTATATTCCAATTTTCATCGAAATCCCTTCAGTCATTATCGCGTGAAAAGGTAACAAACATCTAGACAGACAGACAGACATACATACACACAAAAATTTCAAAAAAGCGATTTTCGGTTTCAGGGTGGTTAATTATATATGTTAGGACCAATTATTTTTGGAAAATCGAAAATTACCAGAAAAATTTCGGCTACAGATTTATTATTAGTATAGATTAATTTCTCTAAATAGAATACAAAACTTCTAATGGCAAAATTTCATTACATTAATATTCTCATTATATCAATATATTTTAAATTCATATTTTTTTCTCCCTATAACATAGTTCTAGTAAATTTATATTAAATTAATTCTCATCATTTTAATCAACTAGCTATCTCAAATTAATTATAATATTACATATTGCATATAGACTGGATTAAATTTAATTAGCTCATAAATTAAGTTAATACTTTATCTTATAGCTAGGTTTATCTCAATTTAAATAAATATGTACTAGTCGTTAAAATGTAACTGAAGCATATTGCTGGAGAATCTTGTAAGTGTAGTGTAAATATTCGTAATTTAAATATGTATGTAACTTGTATTGATTAAGGCTGGTTGTAGGGAAGAGAAGGCCTTATGGCCTTAACTCTGCCAGCGAAAATAAAACATTCTATTCTTTGTTAACTGCTGTCACAAAATAAGAATGAAGCAAAAAGCTGAACATCGGGCTTTGCGTGAAAACGGGTGAACGCGCATCCGAGACGTTGATATTGATTCAACAATGCTTTTCAGGTGCACACATTTTGGTTTGCTTGTTTCAAGGATGATGGAGATGATCAGGAAAATGGTTCAAGACCAGGTCACTCGATTTCAGACCGAATTAGAGTGAGTAAAGTGGTAAAAATTGAACGTGTTTTCTAGCTTTGAGAATGTTGGCAGAGGATTTCGGTGTGGTTAAGGAACCCATACACATGAATCCAGTTCAAGGCGTTTGCACGGTACATCACAGCTCCACGGAAGTTCAATGACACGACGGTACAGAGGACGACAAAAACAAATCCGTTCGTGATAGCGGGTCAAGGTCTACTGCTGGCCTCACGAGCACACACCTCAGGAGAGGTAAACGATCATCCAACCAGTATGGCGTAACTTATGGTTAACACGATGATTCCCCCAGCCTTCATGAAATTCTAAATCGGATTTTGTTACTCGCGATAGCAACCCAAATTGAAAGCATTCGTGGAATGATGAAGAAAAACGGCAGTATCCCGCGAAAACTCCTCTGCAACGTCTGCTTTGTCTACCACGAATTACATCACGACCGGAATATTAGGGAATGAGATAGCTCACCGTCTTGCCAAACAAGCCACCATAGAAGATGAAGGGGAAATAGCTTATCATAAAATACAGAGAGATATATTAACAGAAGAGAGAGAAAAGACCTTACGAAAATGGCAAGAGCAGTGGACTGTATCAAATAAAGGCGCAATAACGAAATCATTCTTCCCATCAATTAAAGACAGATTGAAGATAAATTTACCTGTCGGGGCTGAATCTACTTCTATTGTGACAGGTCATGGCTTCACAAGATCGTACCTTCACAGATTCAAGATTATTCCAACTCCAACGTGCCCTTGCAGACTAAAAGAAGAACAGACAGTCAACCATATAATATTTAGATGTGCCACACTGATAAAAGAAAGAAGAATCCTACGAGCTAATATAATACGCACAGGTCAAACCTGGCTTCCACCTTTTGATCAGTTCACAACAACGTACCTCAAAAGCTTCAGAAAATTTATAAAATCCATAGAATTTGGCAAAATGTAATTTACCTGTCGGGGCTGAATCTACTTCTATTGTGACAGGTCATGGCTTCACAAGATCGTACCTTCACAGATTCAAGATTATTCCAACTCCAACGTGCCCTTGCAGACTAAAAGAAGAACAGACAGTCAACCATATAATATTAAGATGTGCCACACTGATAAAAGAAAGAAGAATCCTACGAGCTAATATAATACGCACAGGTCAAACCTGGCTTCCACCTTTTGATCAGTTCACAACAACATACCTCAAAAGCTTCAGAAAATTTATAAAATCCATAGAATTTGGCAAAATGTAATTTACCTGTCGGGGCTGAATCTACTTCTATTGTGACAGGTCATGGCTTCACAAGATCGTACCTTCACAGATTCAAGATTATTCCAACTCCAACGTGCCCTTGCAGACTAAAAGAAGAACAGACAGTCCACCATATAATATTAAGATGTGCCACACTGATAAAAGAAAGAAGAATCCTACGAGCTAGTATAATACGCACAGGTCAAACCTGGCTTCCACCTTTTGATCAGTTCACAACAACGTACCTCAAAAGCTTCAGAAAATTTATAAAATCCATAGAATTTGGCAAAATGTAATTTACCTGTCGGGGCTGAATCTACTTCTATTGTGACAGGTCACGGCTTCACAAGATCGTACCTTCACAGATTCAAGATTATTCCAACTCCAACGTGCCCTTGCAGACTAAAAGAAGAACAGACAGTCAACCATATAATATTAAGATGTGCCACACTGATAAAAGAAAGAAGAATCCTACGAGCTAATATAATACGCACAGGTCAAACCTGGCTTCCACCTTTTGATCAGTTCACAACAACGTACCTCAAAAGCTTCAGAAAATTTATAAAATCCATAGAATTTGGCAAAATGTAACAGTAATTGAAATTAGAAATAATATTAACAATGATGGTAACCTAAAATAGAAGAAGTACAATTAGGCAACACTTTTATCTATAAGAATTTCAAGATCTCAATCAAAATGGTAAATATCTTGTTCTCATGTCATAAATTATGTAACTAATTATTGTAATATTTTATGTAAAGCATGTAGTATTACTCCAATGTACTGGAGCATGCTGATATAAAAAAAAAAATCACGACCTGGTCGGGATCGAACCCTCAACCTCGAGCATTAGATTAGGATGGGTAGAAAATTAAGTACTGATGCCGGTATAAACATAATTGTATCTAGGGATAATCTTTACAACGAAAACGTACCATTCGACATTAGAAATATTTATGCGTCCAAAAAACATATACGGTACTCTTAATTATTTATCTAACCCAAACATTGCCGGCAGGGATATAATAACAGTGGCAGTCATATATTTGTAGCAAACACTCAACAGCTGATAAAGCACTATGAAAGGTGGAGTTGCGTGTAAAGAAGTTCCGTAACATAAATATGAGCCATTGAGAGCAGAAGTGGTGTAAGTAAAAAAATGGGTAATGCGGGTTAAAACAAACATTCTGTAAAATACAGCGCAAAGTAGCAAGTAATATTCAATTTATTTGAACTATTAGTAGTCAGTGGATAGCACGAAGAAGATATTAATCGCCACCATAAAGTGAGAAGCTCCATCGCAACCACTCTTCGAGAGGCAAAGTGGGAGGTTTACGAAGAAGTGCACTGCTTGGCTGAGAATGGGTCAACGAGAAGAGCAGACATTATAGCCATCGAAAGTCTGAATCAAAGAAGCCTCATTCTTGATCCCACTGTCAGTCTTGAGAAGGATGATCAACAAGCCAATAACGTTAATGATGAAAAGAAGTCTATTTACAACCCATGTATTCCTCACTTCAGTGAGAGATACAAAATGAATATTAATACATGGCAAGTGAAAGGACTTCTGTTTGGCGCTAGGGGAACTTCATTTAAGTTAACCAAAACCATTCTTCTTTCTCTTAAATTTTCTAATGAGGACATTAATAAAACTTGTCTAATGGTATTGAGAGATTCATTATCCATTTTACACAATCACTTGTATAATACTGTGTAATATTTTTTTTTTACTTCATTTCATTACTCTTCAGTGTACTTTTATCTCATGTTTCTCCGAAATAAAATTGTACTTTATTTTTAATTTTATCATTGTTCCGTATTCTCTCCGCAATCATATTGTATTTTTAATTTAACCTCTGCTTTGTATTCTGGATCCTAGTGGTCAGCCGTAGATGTCGGCCAGATGTCCCAAATTGTGGAATTTGTGTGTGTGTGTGTGTGTGTGTGTGTGTGTGTGCGCGCGCGCGCTGTATTTTACAGAATTTTTACTTTAAACCTCATTACCCAATTTTGACTTATACTACTTCTGCTCTGAACGGCTCCTATAAATGATATATTGTATGTAATAGTAATATGCGTTACAAGAGCGGTATGTTGATGTTTTCATGTTCGAGGAAAAGATTGAAAAAGCGAAACGTAGTTGAGCTTTTTTAATTTCCGAGAACATGAAAACAAACATACCGCTCGTGTATCGTACATTATTTTGTGCGAAGATCGTTTATTACATACCTGAAAGACGAATTTCTAATTAGTTGCAATGAAATCTCCATCTTGGTTTCTGTTCAATGACGGCAACTTTTAAAAACAAAAATATCTATCTTCAAATTGTTGCTTTAAAATGTTTGCTGTGTTTACTATATTCCAGCAGGCCGTGATATACGTCTGTCATTTTTTTTCCCCCAGTCTATAAATGCGAACTTAAAACAAACGGTAAGGTTATGTAATGATTTATTTTTCATTTTAATATTTTAACAATATTATTTATATAACATATTGCAGTAATAACATCGGCATCTGGAATCTTGTTGATTTTTTCACGGCTTCCTTAATGTTACTTGCATTACAAATGCAGTAACTTTTGTGGTGTTGTAGAGTTTACTTAATTTTTGCAAATATTTAAAAACAATAATTAACAGTGCAATTTAGGTGAAATTGCAGTGGTAAGTTTCCAATTTATAATTGTTACTATGTTAAACGTCTCTAAAAATAATATGTTAAAAGCCTAAAGCAGTAAAATTAATGTCGCGCTTAAGCGGTAAGAAGAGGGAAATTGTTATGTGTGTTACGTTGGGAATACTGAATGTGGTATTTCACACTTACCGCGTATTGGTTTTGTGCGGAAAGCAAGCAAATACGCACGATCTCGCACAAACGTTAAATGCAACTTTTTGTACTCGTGCAACTTTTAAGTTGCGCAACTCTAATTCCGTGCTATTATTGACTTGAGTTGCGCAATTAAAAATTGCAATATACTCTTAATTTAAATTGCATCGTGGAAAAGTACCTTTTATTTTTTAGACAGCCTTGTTCGTGTAGCGATATCCGCCTACTATATCCACGAGAGACAGATTAGAAATAGTTACCAATTAATTCGGGGTCAGCTGAGAAAAACCAATTACCGCGTCAAGTGCCCAGTATTGGGAACCAACCAACCGCATTATTAGAATAGCTCCCACATTCAACAGAAAATCTTGTCATCGTTATTTCGGACTCGCTATTTGCTCAGCACAGCCAAGGCTGCTGAATCATTATCACCATACGGCGAATTCACGTCAAGAATATAATAGAAACGCTCAAGTACTTCCGTTAACATTTCCAATTATCGCGACAGTGTTGGCTTTTTACCTCTTTTCCTGCCATATGTCCATCAAGACACAATGCATCACATCTGCCAGTGCCGGTCATTATTACAACTTTTGTTTGTTTATTGTAGCCATATCAGAGCGCCATGGCTACAAGTGTGACGTCATAGGAGCCACGCGTGGGCGAGTACGTGGAAAATCGATCACAGTCGAGTGCCAAGCATCTGAGTTTGCGTACCAGCCCATTTCATTCAGATGGTCCAAGATTTGTTAAGACTACATAATCTTCGTCGAGCTGGGTCCCGTATGTCGGAGATATCTTACGATGGGGCATCAACGTTCATATTTATAGATTACATGAGGAATGGGCCCGTTTTCTTCACAGCGTTTGCTTCATTTATCAAGTAGTAGTGATTGAAGCGCTCCATTTCTCCTTACGATCCCATATTTTTAAAGTAGGTCAATATAGTAAGGTACTGTCATTCATGATTTTCTGCCCAAGAGTAGGGCTATCACTGCAAGCCCAGTGTTATCCAAACTTCCCTTTTTTTTCGTCTTCCTCTTAGTTTCCGCCTATGATCCATGTTAAGATACTGTTTGTATAGATTTTTAATACTCGACGGGGCATGCAAAATAACACCCTAATGAACCATAGACGCAGCGACTGCTTTGAAATATTGGACGAGGGCACGAAAGTAGGAGAAAATTTTAATTGCTGTTTCTCAAAAAAAAATCCTTTCATATTTTACAGAGAAAATAATAGTTCGATTTTTCAGTAAAAAAAAAAAAAAAAAAAAAAAAAAAAAAAAAAAAAAAAAAAAAAACACGGAAATTGCTTAACCCAAGATGCTTGAAACCCACGGCGCTGATGCACTATCTTTTCCCTTTCACTGCTTTGTTCACCTTAAGGGGTTTGGTACACCTTACTTACTTACTTACTTACTTACTGGCTTTTAAGGAACCCGGAGGTTCATTGCCGCCCTCACATAAGCCCGCCATAGGTCCCTATCCTGACCAAGATTAATCCATTCTCTATCATCATATCCCACTTCTCTCAAATCCCATCTACGTCTCGGCCTCCCTAGAGGTCTTTTTCCCTCCAGTCTCCCAACTAACACTCTATATGCATTTCTGGATTCGCCCATACGTGCTACCTGCCCTGCCCATCTCAAACGTCTGGATTTAATGTTCCTAATTATGTCAGGTGAAGAATACAATGCGTGCAGTTCTGCGTTGTGTAACTTTCTCCATTCTCCTGTAACTTCATCCCGCTTAGCCCCAAATATTTTCCTAAGCACCTTATTCTCAAACACCCTTAACCTATGTTCCTCTCTCAGAGTGAGAGTCCAAGTTTCGCAAGCCCCAAGTATTTTCCTGAGAACCTTATTCTCAAACACCCTTAACCTATGTTCCTCTCTCAACGTGAGAGTCCCAAGTTTCACAACCATAAAGAACAACCGGTAATATAATTGTTTTATAAATTCTAACTTTCAGATTTTTTGACAGCAGACTGGATGATAAAAGCTCCTCAACCTGGTACACCTTACAGAGAGAGAGAGAGAGAGAAAAAAAAAAGGAAATAATCAACATATTTTTCCTCCATTACTGTATCTTGTACAATAATGAAAATTAATCCTTCTGCTATATGAACAAAATATTTTTACGATTTAAAAAAAATTATTTACATTTTTGTTTTCAAAATTCAGTTCACTGTGCAGTGATGAAGCGTTTCCCACGTAACACAGAAAGTATCCTACATTCTGTGATGAAATATTTTGTGTGTATTTATGCATGTCATATCTACAATATAATGCAAGATCACTTCTCTACCTTTGATAGATTGTCTGATAAAAATAAATTCATTTAAAAAAATGTTCAAATATCAGTACTTTTTTTACACAAAAAAAACTATTATTTATTAAAGAATGTAGTTGAAAGAGCATGATATTGTAAACATGAGCTTCAGCAATAAATTAAAAGGGAGATAACATGATAAAGTTAACAAGTTTACGAGTTGTGAGGGAAAAGCTTCATCACTGCACAGTAAACTGTCACCATTTTGAATTTTGAAAAAAAAAAATGTAATTTTTTTTATCGTAAAAAATATATATATTTTTTTTCATATAGCAGAAGGATAGTGTTTTACACAAACCAATTTTCATTATTGTACAAGATTTTTTATTTATTTATTTATTTATTTATTCTGGTGAAGTTAAGGCCATCAGGCCTTCTCTTCCACAACACCAGGAATACAAATACAATAACAGAAATAAAAAGGAAAAAAAAACACTATAAACGAAGTAAAGTCACACAAAAATATACACAGGTTGCAGTCACACAAACTTTAAATGAGTGATTAAGTATAATTAATTGTATCCTAATTAACTAACATAAACAAGAAACTTTTAATCTGGAGTAAAAAAAAACACAAATCAACACTTCTAGCAATATCTAAAAAGCATTAAACAAGACAAAATTTTCCAATTTAATTTTGAATTGTGATAAAGTCCGGCAGTCCCTGACATCATTAGGTAGCGCATTCCAGAGACGAGGTATTTCTACAGTGTAGGAGGATGAGTATAGAGACGTTCTATGATGAGGGATAGAAAGAAGTGCTTGATGTCGGTTTCGAAGAGTTGTAAGAAATTGAAAGCGCGATAACAGATAATTCGGAGTAGAAGTATGCATGATTCTAAATAGAAGAGACAGTGAATGTATTGTTCTTCGTTCCTTCAGACGCACCCATGAAAGTAACTGGAGGGAAGGTGTTATATGGTCAAATTTACGAGTATTGCAGATGAATCGTATGCACACATTATGAACACGTTGTAGTCTCTCAGCTAAGAGTGAACTTACTGTACATTAGTTAGTAAGGAATCGCAATAATCAAAATGAGGCATTACAAGCGTCTGAATAAGATTCTTTTAGACTAAGTGGTAGAAATTCTTTCATATGAAACAAAGAGTGAAGTTGAGAAAATATTTTTTTGCAAGTATGTGTTACTTGGGTGTTCCAATTTAGATCGCTATCCATAAAAATGCCAAGATTTTTAACTGTTTCACTGTATTTAACAATAATCCTATTCAATGTTATATGTGGTATAGTACCACTATCAAGAGTACTTCGTAGACGATTATGTCCCATTACGATTGCTTTTGATTTCTTTGGATTTAACCTTAATCCAAATTTGTGTGACCACAGTGAAATCGAATTTAAGTCTTCGTTTATTTTATTTACTGCGTCAATAGTCTCATCAGGGTGGAAATGCAAATAAATTTGCAAGTCGTCAGCATACATATGGTATTTGCAGTGTTTTATCATTTTAGTCACGTCATTAATATAAATCATGAAGAGTAAAGGTCCGAGAACTGATCCTTGTTGAATTCCAGATTTCACGACACACCATCTTGAAGAATAATCGCATGCAATGACACATTGTTGACGTTCGCGAAGGTAGGATTCAAACCAAGTAACAGAACTTTCAGAAAGATTCAGAAGTCTTAATTTACATAATAGAAGGTCCGTGTCAACTGTATCAAATGCCTTACTGAAGTCAAGTAATGTCAGTAATGTTAATTTACGTTCATCTGTGGCTTCACGTATATCCTCATTCACTTTTAGTAGTGCTGTAGTCGTACTATGTCCATTTCTGAACCCGGATTGGTATTCGTCCAGTAAGGCATGTTCGGTTAGATAGTTCATTAGTTGTTTGTGAACAATACGTTCCAGAGCTTTTGATAGGGCAGGTAGGATACTAATTGGACGGAAATCATTTGCACATAATGGGGTTTTAATTTTAGGGATCGGACGGATAAAGGCTTTCTTCCAGAGGTTCGGGTAAGTAGAAGTTATGAGTGAAGCGTTGAATGGAGTAATGGAGGAAAAAATGTTGAATATTTCCAAACATTTTACTGCTGTAAGCTGTACCTAACCCCTTAATTGATCCTTGCGGCGATGATGAATATGAGGAATTATTTAGTTTCACTGCCACTTCTACAACTCAATTTATCATTCTGTTCCCATTCATTGGGGCTAAAGGCTGGTTCACAACAAACCGAGTACGGAAATGGAAACGAGAACGGAAATGTTTTTAAAATAAATGTATTTGAATTAGAATATTTTCAGTTTATGTACAGAAATAATTGTCAGTTGTATGCTAAAATAACAATGAGTAATACATGGGTTGAAGTGTTTTGAAATATATTTTAAATTCACTGTCAATATCAGCGTTGAGTGCGAGTTAAATCTGAATGAGCAGTAGCCCACGGACGCCTCTTTGTTGGCGTTGGCTCCGTCGTTCTTTCTATTCGTATGAGAAGCAACAACGCCATACGCTTCAATCAGGATACTGGTCAAGAAAGCGTGACTCCTTGCAGGATCTTGCAATAGACACAATTGCGAGAGAATGAGAAAATTCAGCATTGAAGTGTACCGACATCACAAAAATGTACAACTAAAAATCTCATTTTTGACTTCCTTTGTCGAGAAATCCCTTACTAAGCCTTTCAAAACATCCATTCGTAGGAGGGAAGAAAATTCTATACCAAATTTCAATAACCGTTCTTGATTCGAAACTTCGTGACACTGTTTACAAATTGAGGACCTAACATTCTAAATGTGGTAAGTGCCAAAAACAACTTTCTGAGATATTTATGAAAAACACACTGCGAAATGCATGTTGAGATACTTATAATACCGTCTTTTGGTGCAGGAACGAGTTACTTACAGCTGAGCTACGACAAAGATAATTTTGTATGATATTCTCATATGGATATTCTTCCCTTAGATTGAATAAAATGAAATTTGAAGAACTGGCACTTAGCACATTTAGAATGCTAAGTCTTCAATTGCGCGTTCTTGGCTTCATAAAAAGAGACCCGTTAATGATATGTAATAATAAACTATATGCTCATTTAAACTTACTTACATACTTATGACTTTTAAGGAATCCGAAGGCTCATTACCGCCCTCACATAAGCCCCCCTTCGGTCCCTATCCTATGCAAGATTAATCCAGTCTCTATTACAATATCCCACCTCCCTCAAATCCATTTTAATATTATCCTCCCATCTACGTTTCGGCCTCTCCGAAGGTCTTTTTTCCCTCTGGTCTCCCAACCAACACACTATATGCATTTCTGGGTTCGCCCATACGTGCTACATGCCCTGCCCATCTCAAACGTCTGGATTTAATGTTCCTAATTATGTTAGGTGAAGAATACAATGCGTGCAGTTCTGCGTTGTGTAACTTTCTCCATTCTCCTGTGACTTCATCCCTCTTAGCCCCAAATATTTTCCTACGAACCTTATTCTCAAACACCCTTAATCTCTGTTCCTCTCTCAAAGTGAGAATCCAAATTTCACAACCATAGGCCTACAGAACCACCGGTAATATAACTGTTTTATAAATCCTAACTTTCAGATTTTTTGACAGTAGACTAGATGACAAAAGCTTCCCAACCGAATAATAGAATTTATTCTGCGTTTAATTTCTTCTCGAGTGTCATTTATATTTGTTACCATTGCTCCAAAATATTTTAATTTTTCCATCTCTTCGAAGGATAATTTTCTAATGTTTATATTTCCATGTCGTACAATACACTGGTCGCGAGAAATAATCATATACTTTGTTTTTAGGAATTTACTTCCACACTGCATTATTATACCAGCCACAAGGTCACAGAGATGTGGGACGTCCTAGAAGACGATGGGAAGACGAATTCTGAGAGCGGAACGGGCCGATGGCCTACCATGAAGATGAAGAAGAAGAAGAAGAAGAAGAAGACCTATCTCTTTACTTGCTTCAAGTAAAATTTCCGTGTTTTCCCTAATCGTTTGTGAATTTTCTCCTAACATATTTGCGTCATCCGTATAGACAAGAAGCTGATGTAACATGTTCAATTCCAAGCCCTCTCTGTTATCCTGAACTTTCCTAATGGCATATTCTAAATAGAGCGAAGTTAAAAAGTAAAGGTGATAGTGCATCTCCTTGCTTTAGCCCGCAGTGAATTCGAAAAAAATCCGACAGAAACTGGCCTATACGGACTCTGCTGTACGTTTCACTGAGACACATTTTAATTAATGGAACTAGTTTCTTCGGAATAACAACTTCTATAAGAATATTATACAAAACTTTCCTCTTAACCGAGTCATATGCCTTTTTGAAATCTATGAATAACTGATGCACTGTACCCTTATACTCTCATTGTTTCTCCATTATCTCTCGAATACAAAAAATCTGATCAATAGTCGATCTACTACGCCTAAAACCACATCGATGATCCCCAAGAATTTCATCTATATACGGGGTTAATCTTCTCAAAATATTGAGCAAAATTCTGTACGTCAACAGAAGTGATATTCTTCGGAAGTTCACTTGTACAATAAACAATAAGTTACCGATACTACGTATGTTTAGTAGACTAACGGTTAGAAGTTAAGGGTATTCTTTCCTTATAAAGACGTTGATTAAACGTTGCGAAGTGCTGCAATAAACACATCAATTTGAACAAAGGCAAAATGTTACCAACTTGAAGGCCGCAGCTGTATTTACTGTACTTATTGTGTAAAGAGACACGACTAGAGAGACAGCCGAACTTGGTTGCTATGCCAGTTCACATCTGTCGACGGAGAGAAGGAACTGGTCTGACCTTCCGATTTCAGGATTTTGTATATCATGTTATAATTATAATGTGCCCAAGAGTGTAGTGTCCTTGACTACCCAACTGCCACTTTGTACAACACAATTTAAAAAAAAAAAAATATATATATATATAGTTAAAACTTGCATCAGAACACTTCCAATCTAATTCACTCATTATTGTAATTTCTGTACAGCAAATGCCCTATAATCTAGGATCAGGTTCTAAAGGAAACAGGGGTAAACGAAAAAAAGGAAAGGTTTAATCGGAAACAGGTAATTTTAACGGAAATCGAAACTTTACACATCTTTCTACAATTTGAAAAGTTGTATTTTCTGTAATTTCTCCGTTCTTCTGTTAGAATAACGTCAATCGCAACCAGGTTTGCCATACGTATTGAAAAAAAATCGAAAATGTCCCTATTTTTTAGCTCTGGAAAGTGTCGCGCCCGAAATAAAAGGCATACGTAGTCAAAAATCACAAATTTGAGGCAATGAACAAAACTTGAATTCTTTGGTCGGCGGGAAAAGGCACATAAGTAAAAAAATAATAATTTTTCAGGAGAGACTTTCTTTTTAATTTACTCTTAACTGAGCATAAGTATAATAATGAAATTCATGTATGTTAAAGTAAGACCTTTTCAATTTAAAATACAACAAAATTTATTATTTAAAAAATTAGAAAAAATATTAGATTCATGTGATTAGGTACAACAGAAAATATCGACTTTTTTTACTTATGTGCCTTTTTCCGCCGACCAAAGAATTTTTATAAGGGGAAATATATTTCAGTTTTCTTCACGAAATAAACAATATAATACTCGTATAATATTATGGATATTTGGATATTTATTAATAATGGTTCACAAAAAGTACATAAACTTAATAAATTACAATTAGCATATAGGTAACAATTATACGCAATAAATATACATTTAATACCTCATTTTCCATCCTATATCTATTTCAATTTATGTTGGCTTTAACTTGCACTTAAACTCGTATTATATAACACATATTACGTAAAATACGATTTATTCCCCCTGTACTTTTTAATATACTCGTATTAATTTTAAATTACAGCACAGTAACGACTTAATTTATTAATGTGAAGAATATTATCGTAGACAGATTTTATGATTATATTTTAAAAAATGAAGCTCAGTTTTATCTTTCCTACTATCACATAATTTTGTGTCGGTAGTAAAAGGACTAACAAATGGACGGAGTTTCGCAAGAAGAGACCAAGCGTCAAAAACCTGTTTCGAGATATTGGCCATTGAAATCTGTTTTTTATAAAACATTTTATGCAAGAAGTATTATAACATTCACACTATTACAAAAAGTGGCACAAGTAATACCGCTAACCGTTTTTTAATAAGAGATCAGCAATTAAATTAATATTTCAAAACAAAATAAATAAATGAATTTGATGCAATAAACGAATTTTTGCTTATATGTAATGAAACAAAATTCAGATATCGCATTCTTGATTTTTTCCGAGTTAAATTAGCCTGCCATCAGCAGATTTGTGCAAATACCTCTTTTTTTTTTTTTTTTTTTTTTTTTTTTTTTCAAATTGTCGGTTGGTCTATTATTGCGTAACTCCGTCCAAATAGCTCTGTGAATATCAGAAACAAAATTTGGGACACCTAATTTTACTAAGTTCCATACACAACACATCGGACGTATGTAGTAAACAAGAGCGCCTAAATGTATGCTACTTGTGGACAGTCTTGCGAAGCTTGTTGCCTACATAGGGGAGGACTGCTACCAAGGCTCGGCCCATATCCGTATCTGTACAAAGAAAAATTCGTTGTGCGACAGCCCGTGAAGGTCCAACGCATGCAGCTGGCTACTGCTTCATATCCATATGCCTCACCAGATGTGATCAATCATCCAAGCACTACGAGAATAACGTGTGGTTAGCATAATGGTCAACCCAGTAGTTATAGCTGGCTTACGAAACCGGATTTCGCTACTCACTGTAGCTCCCCAAATTCATTACGATGCTAGGTGGGCACCGGTTTAGGATTATCACCCGTCCAGCTTTCGGCGAAATTGTCCCGAATTTAAAAAAAAAGTCCCGGATCCCAGGCAAATGCACTCTTATCAAGACTATGCCGAATTTATTTAAGAAGAGCAAAGAACAATATTCTAAATACATTGAAACACAATGTGAGTGAGCATGTACAGATATTTTCTTAGAGCTCATTTTTTTAACTAGATAGGCCTCATTCATTCATTCATAGTTTTCTGCTCAAGGGCAGGTCCTTTACTGCAAACCCAGCATTCTCTAATCTTCCCTCTTTTCAACTCTCATATTCGTCTCCGCATATGATACATATAAATATGTTATCTAATATATTTTTCTGCCCCAAACTTTTTCCCCCTTCATCATTCCTTCCAGTGCATCCTTCACTTGGCAGTTTCCCTTTAGCTATTTGATCTAGCCAATTTCTTTCTCCTCTTCCTGATCAGTTCCAGCATTAGTCTTTCTAAACCCACTCTTTGTGCCCCATACAATGCCACACTTCACACAAAACACTTAACTATTCTCTTCCTTAGTTCTTTTTCCAGAAGCCCGCAGAAGATGCTCCTTTTTTCTATTAAAAGCATCCTTTGCCATTGTTATCCTCCTTTTGACTTTCTGGCAGCAGCTCATATTACTGCTTATAGTAGGCTGCACCTCAAGTATTTGGAACTATCCACTTGTATTACTGCCTTGCTCATCTTGTTTGCATTTATCTTCATACCATAGTGCTCATCTAGTTCCAATAACATATTCCTTAGTATCATCTCTTCTTTTCATCAACAGCAAATTTTATGCACTTTATTCTTCTTCCTCCTACTATTACCCGTCCCGTGCTCCGAAAACAGTTCACTAAGGCCCGATTGTATAAACCATTTAATCTTAGATCAGAGGTTAAATTGATCCTTGTTTCAGCTGAACTTGGAATTTTGTGTTGTATAAAGTCTAATCTGAGATTAATTTGTTTCAAACTAAAGTCAACTTTGACTGAAGAAATTTCTCCGATTAAGTTAGATGACCCAAGTTCAGTTATTTCTTTTCTGTTTGAAATATACGAGTGACAGATTGTGCAAGTAAAATATCCATTATTATTAATATTAATAGATATGATAGGTACATTTATATATATATATATATATATATATATATATATATATATATATATATTTCTTTCAATTCCTTGCCTTAATACACAAACAATGTTATATTTTATAAGGCTCTATCGTCTTCAGCAGTATCAAATAACATAACCTATAATTATATTATGTTTATAACAATCATTAATTATTAATGGATATGATAGGTACATTCATAAATGTTCAATTAACTGTATTACTAAACGAAAATTGTCGTTTTATAAAGCTTTATTATGTTTAGCAGTATCAAACACCATAATATGATAACAACTCGGAGAACAGTCAACCTTCTTCTTATTGTCCGCCATTATTTACATTGCACAAAAAACCAGTGTCTCCAACAGAGTGTACGGAAAGTCGCCAAAAAGTAGTTGTAAAGTCGCTAGATTTCTCATTATCAACAAAGAAAGATTAAATTTTGTCACTATGGGGTGCTAAAAAGGTCACTAAATCCCTATTTAAGCAATATAAAAGTTAAAAGAAATTGTTGTTGAAAAAGAGTTAAAGTCGCTAGATTGGCAACACTGAACAAACCTGTCCGCGCATCATGTATTTCACCTGTTTATGCGATGTTGCCAAATCCTTTTCACGTGAACTTAGATTGCATTTGAACCAAGGTAATTTGATCGCAGAAAAGTTTTATACAATAGAAGAAGTGTCTGAACTCGGTTCACTTTTCGATCTTCGATCAAAGTTGATCTTTAGTCAGGGAGTTTTATACAATTGGGCCTTAATCCTCCAAGTAGATGTTCAAGACGGCAGGTGATAAAGGGCATTCTTTATTCTTAAATTATTAATATTCAAATTTTATTTTTAAATTAATTTCATGTTTAGATGGGAAATATTGAATTTTGTATTAACTTCACTTGTGAGATGATATATAATTAACAAAAATCGGTTTGTCCCTCTGTCCTCGTGGATCCCCTCATTCCTTGAAAGGTGGCAACCCTACACCGGTTCCATACTCTGGTCGAAATCTCTTGAAAAAAATTTCTACATTACAAGGTATGTACAGTAGTGGCAAAAAAAAAAAAAAAAACCGGACCGACCCTTGTAGCTGATTTCAGAGCCTTGTTCACTCTGAGCACGATAGACTGGTAATTAAGACTTTCGTGGTTCGAATCCTGCCTGGGAAGGAAACATTTTTTTGTTCCTTATTCAAATTTATTCCCAATACTTTTGGATTGCTGGTAAAATTCATGTTCTGGGAATAATAAGTTAATTAAGTAGTAAAATATCGATGCAATCGAAAAGTATTGGGAATAAATTTGAACAAGGGACAAAAAAAAGTTTCCTTCCCAGGCAGGATTCGAACCACGAAAGTCTTAGTTACCAGTCTATCGTGCTCTGGAGTAAACAAGGCTCTGAAATCAGCTACAAGGGTCGGTCCGGTTTTTTTTGCCACTTACTGTACATGATAGGGTTGCCAACTAACATTAAATTAGACTCTATTTCTCTTCAAATACTGACACGAATAATGATACAACGTTAAAGTTAGTACTATCGACTGAGCATATTTCTGGTTACATGTTACTGCTTTTAAAAAAAGTATCGTGAAGGTCAAACTCAATTGGACGTAGGTTGGACGACTTTCGATTGCGATTTGCTCTGATATCGTTGCTCGTTCGTTAATAGACCTGAGCGGAATGAAGTACAGTCTGATAAGAAAATCTAACACAAAAGCAAGCCAGAAAAATATACTAGCGGTGCCAGGCTTTTTGTTTTTATTTTGGGACTGGGAAAAACGAGCATTGAGGTAGTTCTGGTGATTTTGGAAGTGAAAATGGTTGAATTTGTAAGGGATTTCTTGAGGAGATGGATTTCAAAAGTTAATAATTTTACAGCGAAATATTTGAAGAAAAGGAAATTGTTCGGAAATGTAGTAAATTACGTGTGAAATAAGAGGTGCATTGTAATGGAAGCGCAAACGTTGTGATTTCTAGTGAAGAAAAGGAACGTAAGGACATGGAACACACGATAAGTTGTAACGTGAGAAATTAAAAACTTTTATTGACCCAATAACCAATGGAATACAGTGAAGCACAACAAATAGGCGTAATGAAATAAACACAAAATTTCTACATTGTGACTTCGTTTCCACGTCGACCATTACACTGATAACTTTTTTAGTTGGTTATTTAACTACGCTGTATCAACTACGAGGTTATTTAGCGTCGATGAGAGATGGTATTTGACGAGATGAGGCCGAGAATTCACCATAGATTACCTGGGATTCACCTTACGGTTGGGGAAAACCTCGGAAAAAAACCAACCAGGTAATCAGCCCAAGCGGGGATCGCACCTGCACCCGAGCGCAACTTCAGACCGGCAGGCAAGCGCCTTAACCGACTGAGCCACACCGGTGGCTTACATTGATAACATCACTAAACACAAATTACCAGGTTTTGAAAAATCCTGCAGAGATTCGTATATGCAAGGCATAATAAAGGCCTAAACTAACCTAACCTGTCACAGATTCGTATGTGTCAGGTGTAGCCTGGGTGTACTGTAGCGAGAAACTTTCGTAATGTCACCAATACAGTGCCGGAAAAATTTGTATAGGTCATGGATGAGCAACTCGTGCTCTCAAAGAGTCAACACAACCTCAGCGCAGGTAGAACGGACTCAGTACTAGCTGTAGTGTCTGTATGCGGTTCTTGCAAGACACAAGTATGATCGCGTCTGCAGTAAGTGGCGGCTCGTTTTAGGTGAAAAACAATATAATTCTCAGGTCATTTCCCTTTGGAAAGTGATAAGAAAATCTTCTTATCAAATATAAGTTCCTACTTCAAGACTACAGCAGAATTCAGTGGTAAGTTTGGAGGAACAGTGACAATTGACAAGGAATCGAGATTTTTCAGAAATCCTTTTGGCTTACAGCCGATAGAGGATTCTGAAAGTTTGTAGCTTGAATTGATAAATCTAGAGAACAGCACGCCACTTAGATTCCAGCGAAATCAGGAATCGAACTGTTTGTAATGCTGCCTAAGTCAGAATTTCTAAATATATTCTTTGCTTCCATTTATATATATATATATATATATATATATATATATATATATATTTATTGTATGTGCTTGAGTCAAAGTTTAATATAAGAAAGAAATGTAAAAGCTCTCAATGTACAGAAAGAGCTCAGAATTAAGTTTATTTCATTTGCCGTGACATGTACAAAATTACTTTAATTTGTGATTGTTTGCGAATACAGATTGTTACCTTTGTGAGAGCAGAGGGATACTCTTTAATGTATAAAGACTTGTAAATTCTCGTGTTATATGTTTCAAATAAGTCATATAATAAGATATATTAACAGTGTAATAATAAATAAGTGTTGCAGCTATGTTTGTTGTATCTTGAAAAGGTTGCATTCAGTTTGTGTTTCCAGTACTAAACTAATTTACAAAGCTAGGAAATAATATAAGTTAATTTTATTGTGTGTATTTAGGTACAGCCTGTCTAAAATTACTATAATTATTGTACCATGCGTCATTCTGAAATTCAAATCATGGAGTAGATATCGCGACCACCTGCATGAGCCGCCAGAGCGCACCGTGGCAGTGAACTGCTTTTGCAGCGAAACTACAAACAACTTGTAACTGCTGCGGCTGGCTCCGTCTGTATTTCTCTCTTTCTAGGTTTTTTAACACTTTGTGAGCACGAGTTACCCATCCATGGTATTGGCATTACAGAGGAAATAACTGAAGGTGTGGAAGCGAAGTGGGAAGGGAACTACCTCAGCGCTCGTTTAACTCAGGGCTGTTTTGAGACACTGATCTTAATCAAGATGAATATATTTTTATATCTCTCCTCACACATCATAGACATTGTTTTGGGAGTGCATTATTAATGGTCAATACATCAGTGCCTTTAATGTTAAACAGTGGTATTTATTTTCGTAAGATTAATTTTCCATTTGCACATCACTTAAGGTCCCTGAGCCAAATAACGCCATGTATACCTTTAACGCCACCCTATTAAAATTTGTTAACGACACAAGTTTTCGGTAGTGCACTACTGTAGCCTGCATTCGCTTGCAATCTAGTGATGAAATGAGTTACTAGCTGTCCGCTGACATTTAGAGTGACATTATTTTCCATCATATTCCTGTTGTGTGTTGATAGTGAACGGCTGTTCTTATATCAAGGTAAGAGGCAATATTTTATTTTGTGTGTTAAGCAAATAATAACTATATTAAACTATATATTTTCGCGATCCTTAAACATTATTCTATGTATAAAAAGTATTTGTTATCTATAAAATTTGAAAATGTTAGAGAAACAGGCATGTCATGTTATCAAGTACTCAGTGGCGCTTTAACGCCATGTGGCGTTAAAGGTATATAGACAAAATTTTAGGTTATGTTAGTACTAAGACTGACAGTACAGCATCAGTGTGAAAACATCAGGAAAATCACTAAGCTTTCAACTTACAGATGTTCAGAATGTGCAGTGATGATATTGGTTCAATTGCTTATCGAACTCTTATTTTTTTTTTTTATTTTACATAACTTAATTTTTTTTGTTTTACTTATTGGAAAACGTTCATATTAAACTAAGGTAAATGCTTTTGTGTTTAATAACTTTCTACTGTGTCACATTGTCTCTTTTTTTTTTAAGTAAGGAGTCACTGGAAAACATATTTTCCTAATCCATCTGGTGTTTCGGTTTCAGATCAAGAATCTTTCATTAGTATTGAGTGATTTTGTATCTTTTATTAACAAAAACTCAAATTTAGTCGCTTAGTTCAATTTGTGGCGCTTAGGAAAAATAATTCATTAACAATTATAAGTGTATAGGTTACTAGAAAATAGGTGGCGTTAATTGGACAACCTGTTCCTAATAACGCCAGTTTACAAAGTTTTCCTATTTGAGTTCTAATTCTTGTTCGGTATATAATATATCCATTTTCATTGTGCTATTTTGTAAACATAAGATTGCAGTTTCTATTTCATAATTTTCGTGTTTGTACATAACTTATTTCCAGAGCAAAAGTGACTGAAGTGTTAAGGTGGCGTTATTTGGTACGTGTACCTTAGGTGTTAAAAAATTAGTGCCACGAATGAGTCACACATTTCATCGTATATTTTGTTTAGTAACAATTATTCATTTCTGCAACATGCTATCAGTGTTATCTTCTTTGAAATAAATGGGAGAAGTAAAACTTGTCGACGCCCAGGTTGTGGATTGACACGTAAAAAATTCTGTCCTGATAGTGTTCCAAGCAAAATTAATTAGACAAGTCCAAGGATTCGCGTTGGAATTACATGGCATTCACCTTAGAGTCGAGAAAACCTCCGGGAAATTCCATCCAGGCAATCAGCCCCAGCGAGACTCCAACTCACGTCCGAGCGCAGATTCGAATCCCTAGCCTATATATATTTTTTTTCTCCCTGTAACATAGCTCTAGTAAGCTTATATTAAATTAATTTTCATCATTTTACTATCTATCTCAAACCTCAAATTAATTTTAAATTGGTTGAATTAAATTAGCTCATAAATTAAGTTACTACTTTACCTTACAGGTTTATCTAAATTTAAATATATATGTAGTCTACTAGTCGTTAACTTAACTGAAGAATATTGCTGGAGAACCTTTTAAGTGTAACGTAAATGTTCTTAATTTAAATATGTATTGTATTGATTAATGCTGGTTGAGTGGAAGAGAAGGCCTTATAGCCTTAACTCTGCCAGCAAAAATAAAACATTATTATTATTATTATTATTATTATTATTATTAGTAGTAGTAGTAGTAGTAGTAGTAGTAGTAGTAGTAGTAGTAGTAGTCTCGTTCAGGGTGCAAACACAGTCTAGTATATACAGTCACGAAGCTCAATACGTAGTAAATATGCATCCATAGATAGTTGCTAACCACTAGGATCGCTAATATCGCCTCATTACAGACGATGCGAAATAGTACCGGCACAGTCAATTGTTCCTAGCACCCTCACAACTCAAGCTTCGTGACTGTATATACTAAACCCCATTTCAGTTTGGGTGATAGGCTTTCCCCTCTACTCACACTCTCTACCATCAGTGAAGGGGAAGCTGCTACTGTCCATCTTACTAACGTTCGACTAATTGACTTTCAACACAGTGACAAAATTTTATTATTGAAAATGTTTACCGGTAATCTATATTTCGAAAGCCTATACTAAGCGTTAATATTTCATTTTATTGCTATTTATATCAACTGGGACATTAAAAAGCTACTGAGAGCAGAAGATAAATGTTTTCTTCACCGCTGGTTGCTACTCTACAGCATACACAACGGGACAATCTGCACTGTGTCGCTCCCCCCTGACTTCATAATACAAACTAACATCCCTTAATTTAATTATTAGTTGGGAATATTGTAAGAACGACGCTAAAATATACACAAACATGTAATTGTCAAACTTGTGTCACTGTATTTTATATTCACTTATGTACTTTATTTAATATTTTATTTTCTTGTGTGTACAACTTGGAGGGGTGCAGGTATAAGATGTAACAGCTACCGTTCTGTTACTGACGGACTCTGGGCAAGTAGAAGGGGAAAGAAATGCCTTCGCATCCTCTCAACTTGTATGAAATGTCGCTTAGACTGTGGTGCTGCCCTAATACTACGCTGTTGATCATATTATGTGGGGAGGAAAGAGAAGCTTCCACGGTCCTGTAGTATAAAAACTTACAAACTAATAATATTAATAAATGTGCTTGTGACTTGTAATTTGTAGAATATTTCTGTTGCATAATGCTAAGAATAGAATTACAAATTACAAGTAAAAATGCTACTATTATTAGTGAATTTTACAAGTTTTTGTTTGCATAATTGAAACTAATATTATTAGTAGAGTCCTGCGTTTGATTACTTTGGACACAAGTTAGGTGTACGTCGATAATATAGCTTTGCTTGGTACGGAGAGAAAGTTGCGAGTCAACAGTTCACGCTGTACCAATACTGTGTGTTTTATTCGTATACCTGTATGTATAAATATGTCGGTGAACAACAGGAATTGTACTCGTGCCTAAAGTAACGCTTGGGTTTAATAAAAATATTAACAAAGTATTTATTTAAAGGCAACTTATATGCAATAAAAGATCATTTTTACCAGGGATCACAAAACTAAAAAAAAAAAAAAAAGTCAGGTTGGGAATGAGTGCTCCAATAGAAAAATATGGTAGCGAGTACTTTATCAGGAAAGAAGAAAACGTATTTTATCAGAAAGAAGGAGATTTTTTCTTTCGAAACACTTAAAATGTTTACTGTCACTCCTTGTAATGTATAGAGACTCGTAAATCAACTCGTTAGTGTAATTCATTTTGTTTTTTTATTGTGATTTATGTATGGTTGTAATTTCCACCATTTATTTATGTATGTATTTATAGATGTATAGGCTGTGTCTAGTTACAAGGTTCACGTGTAAAACAAGTAGGCCTAATTTGTGTAATCTGGCATGTGTTGTATTTGCTCTGCAATTTGCCAATTGTAGCTACGCCTACATTTTTCATTTTTGGCTCTGATGTCTGTACTTGGCTCTTTTTGATTTATTTTTTATTTGGTGTTTTTCATTTATATCTGTATCTTCTTTTTTATTTAGGTGGTAATTACACTTGTATCTGTTTTACCTCTTTTTTCGTGTTGTATGCATTGTTTTTTTTATCTGTACTGTCTATTGTAATTGGGGCTTTGCCCTGTTATGGACATAAATAGATAAATAAATAAATGTATGTCTCTTGTAATACATGGAGACAAAAACAACCTACAAACAGAAGTTGAAACACCAGAGCCGAAATATATTATATATTTCAATATTAACTCATTTTTAATTGTGAATATTCAGATTTCAACCATTTCAATGAATTATATTATTTACTTCTAAAGTAATTTCGCTTTGATAAAATATATATAATCTCTTTATTTAAAAAGTGCAATTGTAAATTTAAATTTATATATTATAATTGCATAGTAGACATAAGACAAATTGTATTGTATACTTATTAATTTCAATTCAGGAATCCGCCCTTGAGCACGAGTTCTCCTCTTTCAGGGGCGAGCTAAAGTTTTTTCTATATATAATATATGTTATGTTATAATTACTAGCAAAATAATAAATAAATAAATAAAAATAAATAAATAAATAAATTTTGCAAACTCTGTAAATAGGCGAAAAATAATGAGCATTTGCTTTTACTTTTTGGATGAAAAATATACTGTGAAAGAAAACAGTATACCTATCAAGAATCTAGATGAGTTTTTCTTATTGTAAGAATAATCTTCTGTTGTCCATAAGATGGCTTTTAATAAATATTCTGTTTGTTGTTAAATACACATGACATAATTTGTACGTGAGTAGCATTCCCATTGTTCAGTGCCGCTATTGCCCTATACGAATAAGCAGATGTAACACACGGAACGGAGCGGGCAGACTAGTCAGAGCTCTACTCTTTACAAGAGATGCTAGTATGATCCATGTGCATCTAACTTGTACTCAAAGTAACCAAACGTAAGACTCTACTGGGTGTTCATTTCAAAGTGTGTCATAACGTCACTGTTGTGAGTCAGCGATTTGTTGCGAGTTTCAGCTTTTATGTCAGAGAAGTTGCCTATTAATCAAGGCGTTCGATCTGAACTTAAGAACTTGTACGTGTAGGTATACTTGAACGTCGTAGAGAAACAGATGGCGGTCTGTAAAGTCTGTGTGCTACCATAACTTCTTTCGAGCTGTGTTTTGCGCGGGCAAGTCGTACGCAGGGTATTTGTCATCGGTTGCGTACGGCAGCTTTTCCACAACAAAAAAACAAATGCTCCGTGTCCATGTTGACCGTCGAAGTTAATGTCAGCAAATATATAAGTAATCGTCTTAACCCTCTCCCCATATCCCGACAGTAAGAAAAGAATTCACCTCAGTACATGTTTCCAAACAATTCACATTCCTGCCACTACCGACGTTACCGTACGTATCGGTACGTACTCTTCAGAATGAACGCCGTACTTGCTAGGCAACTTCTCTGGCACACAGGTAATACGCCTCTGCGGGAGTGTAGGAAGATTGAATTCTCTAGGCTCATCGACTAGCCACATGACGGCTATACGGCGAGCCATGACACTTTGAACTGAACACGCAGTAGTCATTACAGAGGAAATAAACAGGAATATAAAATAATAATTTGTTTCTGGGTAAAGAATTTACATAATCTTTATAGATTCTATTATAAACCATTTTATTGAATAGAACTTATTTAACCGTTAAAATATTTAAATTTTGTATGAACTTATGTCTCATCATTATACATTTATTTAAAGATTCTCAATCATATGGTTTATCATTTGTTGCAAATTAATATTTGCTAATACATCTTATTAAAGAAAATATATGAACGTTTTCGCCTATGCAGCATCATCAGATATTCAAATATTATAACGATATCTAAAACGTAAGTCCAATATAGTTCACTGTGATAAACATAACAATAAATTAAAAATAATTAAAATCATGAGTTATATGTAATGAGAGTCTAATATCGTTGTTAAGAAATGTGTTCAATTTGACTGATTTGTTGACCTATATGGTTTTTGCCGACTTGCCGAAAATGTAATATGTAAAAAAATATAAATATAAAATACACACAACTAATGTTACATATATTTGTGTTTGTTGAATAGCACTATCAATATATAAAATTTATAAAAATAACATTTGAATATCTGATGATGCCGTATAGGCGAAAACGTTCAAATATTTTCTTTAGTAAGATGTATTGGTAAATATTAATTTGCAACAAATGATAAATCATATGATTGACAACTTTAAATAAATGTATAATGTTGAACTAATTTATCTGAAAAATCAAAATGAATTGTAAAATCTGCAGTGCTTGGGAAAAGTGGCATAAGTCAGTTTCCACAAACATTTTTTATTAATTTATTGGCAACTTACGGAACATCTGCTCGCTTGGGAAAAGAGACATAAGTATTTCTCCCCATTACAATAATTCATACAGAAGAAAATCAAATCGACATAAACCAATGTGAAGACAGTTTTTTTCCTTCTCCTGTAAAATTAACATTTTCCCGAGCACTACAAAAATTATGTCATCTGTTAAAATTAATATTATCCTTCATTACGTCATTTAATGGATCTGGAATATCTTCAGTGAATCTGATTTTAGGGAGATCCATATTAATTCATATTTGCCTTGCTTCCAATCTGTTTTTGCATATTTGGATTGTAAGAAGTTACAGTTGAAGTTTGTTGTTTTTCTTATTGTTTACGATATTGACACTCATTGTCATCGCGATTATTATAGTCGCTATCGAGATTATCGAGGCACTGATGTATCACAGTTTAGTATAGTCATGAAGCTCGAGTTGATGAGGGCACTAGGAACAATAGACTGTGCAGGTACTATTTCGCATTGTCTGTATGAGGCGATAGTAGCGATCCTAGTGGTTAGCAAGTATCTATGGATGCATATTTACTACGCATTGAGCTTCGTGACTGTATATACTAGACTGTGGTAGTACAGTTATAGCCTAAAGAGGCTGTGACATGCCTATAGTTCTCTGACAAGCTTGTAAATTATAAAATTTTCTAGCGAAAGTCACTAATAATATTGGTAAACTGATGGGTATTATGCAGCCGTTGCGAAAATGTAGTTATGCGCTGAGCCACTGTGCAACCTGCAACGTGCATAACACCTATGGAGGGAGGCGGACACCCGAAGGGGAAGTGAAGCAACTGTCTCACTTATTAACGAATTTTCATTTTCCTTACGTCAACCGCTTAAATATAATTTTATACAGTACAAGGCTACAGAGTAATGTTTAGTACATGTAACGAAGAAAGAAATGAACAATATCACAACCTAAAATTAACTGTCTTCAGAATGTCTCTGCAACAGAGTTTCAAAATCAGGAATTATGTCACTTACTGCCAGTCGCAGTTGATCACGAAGGTACTTGTCTGTCAGTCGTGATCTAAATTTGGTTTTTACTATTTTCATTGTTGAAAATAATTTTTCACAAACGTAAGTTGTAGCGAACATGGCTTCAACAGAGCAAGCGAAAGAACGAAGCTTCGGATATTTATTTTTTTGGCAAAGATTTGAAAGTTCAACATTTGTCAAGTCCTTACATCTAGCTTTCATTTGACATCACATAAGTAAAATCAGGGAGTTCAAATTGAAGGGCTAACCGCATTATTCGTACATCTGCTGAAAAAGGTTCGACGTACAGAGATGATGATGATGATGATGATGATGATATATTATTATTGTTATTATTATTATTAACACCTAACTTTAATGTTTCATGAGTAACATGTAGTATAATGCCGTTTTATGTTGTACAACTGTTTTCCTCGTAATAGCCTACTCGTGAACAAATCATACATTTAATATTCTCACCATATTGAAAGCAAAAATATGCGTCCTCCCATCCTATTTGAAACTTTCGTTTTTGTGGAGGTACATGGTTTCGAGAGAGGACATATGCCACTCGCAGTGGCAGAGACACAAATACAAATGGAACGGAGTTTGACTCCAGTAAGTGAGAGGGTGGGGGTTGGTGGAGTTTTAGAAGCAAAATAAATGCATAGCTCTCACTGCGAGCCACAATGTCTCGCGAGTCGCATTCTCGCTACGGCTGGTATTATGCAACAGAACTTATTAGTATTAGTAATTTGTAAAATTATACTAATAATATTGGTAAAATCATGCAACATGGCCCCAGGTAATGTGTTCAGGACTATTAAACCTGCAGCAGCCTCAACTCTGCAATCGTATATATTTCCATCAAAAACAACAGAATTTAGTTCTGTGGCACAATGGTAATAACTCTAATCTTAGCATAAGTAGAAAGTAACAGTTGAGGAATCCTGCCCGTTCCAGACGATGAGCGAGACTTTTCATAGTCTCAGACGCTAACTCTCACTGTACGGATGCGTTATTTTCACACGTCATGATAGGACTAGTTTCGAGATCTTAACAAAATCTGCCACCGTATTTCATCAAGAGGTTTTCTTATGAAGTTCACACGCCTATCGTAAATGTAGACTTAGGTTGTCTATGTTCGAGAAGCACAGGTGAGTTACAGTTGAATGTGTTATAAAGTAGTTAAAAGAAACTATGTCACAATAAACGAGTTTGTCGCTCTAAATCAAAATCCAAATAAGAAATACTTTCACAGCATTACGTATTTTGTTGCACTATCTGTAACTTACTTACTTACTGGTTTTTAATGAACCCGGAGGTTCATTGCCGCCCTCACATAAGCTCGCCATTGGTCCCTATTCCCGAGCAAAATTAATCCATTCTCTATCATCATATCCCACCTACCTCAAATCCATTTTAATATTATCTTCCTCATCTACGTCTCGGCCTCCCTAAAGGTCTCTTTTTCCCTCCGGCCTCTCCAACTAACACTCTATATGCATTTCTGGATTCGCCCATACGTGCTACATGCCACTGCCCAATCTCAAACATCTGGATTTAATGTTCCTAATTATGTCAGGTGAAGAATATAATGCTTGAAGTTCTGTGTTGTGTAACTTTCCCCATTCTCCTGTTAACTTCATCCTTCTTAGCCCCCAAATATTTTCCCTAAGCACCTTATTCTCAAAACACCCTTAACCTATGTTCCTCTCTCAAAAGTGAGAGTCCAAGTTTCACAACCATAAAGAACAACCGGTAATATAACTGTTTTATAAATCCTAACTTTCAGATTTTTTGACAGCAGACTGGATGATAAAAGCTTCTCAACCGAATAATAACAGGCATTTCCCATATTTATTCTGTGTTTAATTTCCTCCCGAGTATCATTTATATTTGTTACTGTTGCTCCAAGATATTTGAAGTTCTCCACCTCTTTAAAAAATAAATTTCCAATTTTTATTATTTCCACTTCGTACAATATTCTCGTCACGAAACATAATCATATACTTTGTCTTTTCGGGATTTACTTCCAAACCTATCTCTTTACTTGCTTCCAGTAAAATTCCCGTGTTTTCCCTAATCGTTTGTGGATTTTCTCCTAACAAATTCACGTCATCCGCAAAGACAAGCAGCTGATGTAACCCGTTCAATTCCAAACCCCCTCTGTTATCCTGGACTTTCCTAATAGCATACTCTAGAGCAAAGTTGAAAAGTAAATGTGATAGCGCATCTCCTTGCTTTAGCCCACAGTGAATTGGAAACGCATCTGACAGAAACTGACCTATACGAACTCTGCTGTACGTTTCACTCAGACTGTACTATTATTATTATTATTATTATTATTATTATTATTATTATTATTATTATTATTATCTGTACTATTATTTAATTTGTAATTTTACATGGGCCTGGCTTTCGGTCCGTGGTTCGGTTCCCGGCGTCGGCGGAGATTTATCTCTATTCTACGGTTTTGGTTTTTTATCTCTTTTATTGTACTTGTCTTGTGACGCCGATGACCCTACTCGCACTGACTACAATGTCAAAGAGGCTCGCAATATGAGAGTTTTAGTATTGGACAAAAATAAATACACTTTTCTCTACACCACATGAACTTCAAATCGGTACAAAACGAATTTTAGTACGACATAAAAGGGAAAGAAAAAAATACATGACCCAGATACCCCCCCCCCCCAAAATCCAGAATGTGGGAGTAAAAGGCGGTTTAAATTACCTTGCAAATGACATTCAAGGGTAAATCTTGTTTATAAACGATTTTCTTTCCCTAAAATAACGCACAATACGCTAGCAGATGTGTCGCTAGGCAACGAGTGACGTCAAAGTGGGCATAGACTTTAGCGAAGCGAAATGCAATGTCGCTAGGCTAATGTTTCAAATGGAGCATGTTGAGAATAGTATTGCTGTTACAGAGTACTTACAGAAAAAAGCCGAACATTAAGCTCTACCCGCATTATCTGGGCGTTACAATCGCATTTTATGGCAAATTTTAAGGTGAGGAGAGTGTTACGACTGCAATACAATGGCAGTTCCACATGTTTTAATGATTATGTGTGTTCTTGATGCATTTGAAGTTACCCTGGCTTTCGTTTGTTTCTTATATCCATGGACCAGTTCAAAAGGAAAACAAGTGTGAAGTTTTGAGAAATCTGCTGATAATATCGTTGGATTTTTCACAGCAACATGAAGTTTTAAAAAGCAGTAGTGTATTCCGCGAAAAATTCCAAATCGATGTTTGACAGCATCACAATACTTTATCTTGTACTTCGTACAATGAGGAAGTAAAAAACAATAGTAATATGCGTTACAAGAGCGGTACGTTGAAGTTTTCATGTTCGAGGAAAAGTTTGAAAAAGCGAAACGTAGTTGAGCTTTTTTAATTTCCGAGAATTGAAAGAAAACTTACCGCTCGTGTATCGTACATTATTTTGTGCGAAGATCGTTTATTACATACCTGAAAGACGAATTTCTAATTAGTTGCAATGAAATCTCCATCTTGGTTTCTGTTCAATGACGGAAAATTTGCAAAACAAAAATATCTATCTTCAACATTGTTGCTTTAAAATGTTTTCTGTGTTTACTATACTCCAGCAGGCCGTGATATACGTCTGTCTTTTTTTTCCCCTAGTCTATAAATGTGAACTTAAAACAAACGGTAAGGTTATGTAATGATTTATTTTTCATTTTAATATTTTAACAATATTATTTATATAACATATTGCAGTAATAACATCGGCATCTGGAATCTTGTTGATTTTTTCACGGCTTCCTTAATGTTACTTGCATCACGAATGCAGTAACTTTAGTGGAGTTGTAGAGTTTACTTAATTTTTGCAAATATTTAAAAACAATAATTAACAGTGCAATTTAGGTGAAATTGCAGTGGTAAGTTTCCAATTTATAATTATTACTATATTGAACGTCTCTAAAAATAATATGTTAAAAGCCTAAAGCAGTAAAATCAATATGTCACTTAAGCGGTAAGAAGAGGGAAATTGTTATGTGTGTTAGGTTGGGAATACTGAATGTGGAATTTTAGACTTTCCGCGGATTGTTTTTCTGCGGAAACCAAGCAAATACGCACGATCTCGCACAAACATATTTACAGTAATTTAATTCTTACCATAATAAAAAAAAAAATGTAATTGTTCGAAACGCCTAACGTACAGGCTGATGAGAAAGTATGTGTTAGCTTCGTAATGCTAATGTGTTTAATAAGCATCCTGTAAGTGAGCAACTAACTTCATCATACGTCAGAGGGTTCATTCCGAACTTCTGATTTCCCTCGGCCCAAAGTTTCCAGATTGATGTCCTACATCTAGTCAGGCAGAGTTCTACACAGTAGTGTCTGTCGTGGATCGAAGGCTTCCGAGGAAAGTTGCTATATATCTATATCGGGTCCCACATACCGCAGTTCACTTCCTCTTGTAACCCCAAAACTACAGAAAAACACAACCACTTCTCGTTAACATCGATAGGAATATCAACTAACGCAACGTGTCTAGACAAAACTGTTGAGAGATTATGATTTTTAATGTCATTTTCTAACAGAGTAATTATTAACTCATAGCCTTAACTTTTATTATTAGAAAATATTAATAATAATTGAGGGGTTACGTGGACTAACAGCTTAAGTGCAAGATCATACTTTTGAGTAAACTGAAGTTGAAAATTACGATATTACTTTTTGTGTGTTCCTATGATATTCCATCAAACTTTTAAAATATACATTATCAATATAGCATTCCTTAATCACAAAAATGTAACCAAGTAATGGCTATTATTGAACTACAATATTTTTAAAAATGTTAATAGCGACTTCCTTTTAAGTTGTTAGTCCACAGAACACCAATAAATGGTTTCTATTGGAGAATATTAAGTAACATAAGAATACAAACACTTCTATTAACTTTCTACTTCACTGCACAATAACACAAATGCATAAATAAACTCCATTCTTTCGTACTATACTCTGAAAATAATATATACAAGATTAATTAATGATTTCATTATATAAGTTAAATTAAAGACATATTAATATTTGAACTATGTTTACCTTTGTTCATACATCTTTATGATATTAAATAAAAAGTTTTGGGTTTTTAAACCTGAAATTTAATGTACAAAACAAACATGATTTTCATTCATCTTCATCGGTGACTTCAGAGCCATCATTGCTTATAGAACTGCGCCATTACATTAAGGGAACCAGGTAGTGATTAGAGGTCAAAAATTCGATTTTTTTATTTTGTGTTAAAAAAAAAAGAGTACAAAACTTCCTCTTTAAAATAATATAAATTTGTGGGGGGTATTTCTTCAGATATGCCCTTTAAATGATCTCTTTAAATTTGGCGGTGCATCTAATTCATACTTCATTCCTTTTTAAATGCAATTTTCCATAAGTTGACATTTTTCAAACAAGTGCATTTTTCTCTAAAACTACTGAATCAATTTACATGAGATTTTTACAGTGTTTTCTGCAGGCTGTGTTCTACACAGTAGACCTACGGGTTTAAGAAAGTGACACACATAACACGAGAAAAAAATATATACGCATTGAAAAAAATTGCAAAAATTGTTAAACAAAGTTCAATATTTTTTCTGTTTCACTAGGGGTGAAGTATTTAACTAAATTTTGCTTTAGAATTTACAATATACATTACTTGATAACTTAACAAAATATAAAGTATATTAATCAAGATTGTAGCAAGTAATGTGCACCTGAAGAATGAGGTACACTTAGCAAAGTGGAAAAAGAGGTTATCGGTTAGGGCCTTTATTTTGCACTCGAATACGGAACTATTTAGTTGTCTTTTATACCACTGAATTCAGAATGATTGGTTGTATAAGCATGGAAATTTTTATTCCACTCTGAGCACTAAAACCCTAGAAATATTGAACTAAACTTTTGTATCGGACTGTTTCAATCGCAGTCATCACTACCCACTCCCCTTAAGCCTCGGAATAGCCAAATTTTGACTAAAATCAAATTCTAGTACAAGAGTATCAACATCTTCATTCGCAAAATTCTTCACTTTTTCAAGATATTCCTCTTTAAGACTGTTGTACTTCTGAACATTTCTAAGATGAATCCCATAGTCGATCATTGGGATTCACGTTTAATATAAGTTCATTTTCCCTACAGTAGTCACAAATACCGGATATTGGTTTTCTGAAACTCTAACAGCTGTTTTCTCTGAAGAACTGATGATAAGTTTGATATTTCATTGACAAATGTTTTCCTTTTTGTTCAAAGTAATATTACTGGAAGGACTTACACAAAGTGACAACATTTAAAGTGGGATCATCAAAGTACCGTCTAGCAGAACTGCGTCTTGCATAATGCGACGTCTTAGAAGGGAATAAACTCCAGTGTACGTTTACCATATCCCACATTTCTTGATGAGTCTTCCTTGGTCGATTTGTGTGTTTTCCACGATTTTCAGTTGTAGCAACAGTCCCCACTTTCAAAGCTTGCTGACGTGTTTACATACGGGCTTCTGTATTTGCAACACTTTTAGTAATATTCCTTTACATGCAGTGACATTAGTGCCCTCTAATTTCACTTTGTATACAAATGAATACCGACTATTTCTTCCAGATGTAGGTTTCTTTGTGTTACGGAAAGGTTTTTTTTTTTTGTTTCAATGTAACCTAACAACATTGTGGGCTGCAGTTGTTTTTCTCCAATACTCCAAAATCCACTGAAAAGTCTCTGCTGATCAAGATGATTGAATTCACCTGCATAATTCAATTTACAACATGTTTTCGCAACAGCAAATTGTCTAGCCTGTATTGTTTTACCAGTCCTTGAAAGGTAACTTCTGCCGGAATTAGCCTACGTTTCTTCTTTGCACTTTCTTTTTTCCAACTAAGTTACTTTTCCTTATTTTTCTTTTCACACCTCTCGTGGATATAGTACTTCCATACGCAGCACCACTTTCATTGTCAGAATCGGACTCCATTTATGTTTACACTGAACAGACACAACGCAGTCGGGCCGCTAGAACTCAGTAAGAAAAAGCTTCTGCTTCTGCTTCTGCTGCCCTCTACGATTAAGGTAGAGAAACAATATTTTGTTACAATATAAAGCACACAAGAGGCTGTCGAAAAATGTGATCTGTGAAATAACGACTTAAAGTCACTTAGGTTGTTAGTCCACATAACCCCTCAATTAATATGTACAGAATGAAACCTAATGTAGAGTTTGGTGATGAAATTATTCAAGTCTAAATAATTTTATTATATAAATACTGAGGTGTTATGAATATTCCACAAAATAATAAAAAAAAAAAACAAAATACAGTACTAATAATAATTATGTTTGTGAATACTGCAATAGTTTAAAACAATACAGAACTTTCGTCTTTTTCAAATTATCTAGATCAGGCCTGCAGAACTCGTAAGGAGGGGAAATATGACGTCAGCCTCACTCCACTTCTATTGGGGATGATCGACTTCCGCGTAGGGTTATTTACCTTCTCTTGTCGTCAAAGGTCCATCAGTGGCGGCATGTAATTTTCAAAAAGGATTGTAATAAATTAATTGTTTTTATAATGCGTTACCTCGTTTCAAGGTTTACTATTATGCTAGATTTCCTGTCGGTAGTTTCTTTGAGATTTCTTTGCACCTAACCTGTTTTAGATTTTCGAAAACTTTCCTCCTATCATCACCGACGGAAACATAAGTTTATAGCATTTAAGTAATGAACCTTGAAAGTCATTATTAATTTCAATTCAAAATGAACACAACGAGTGTCGTTCTTAATTTTACAGTATATAAATAAATAATCAATATACAGTTCGTAATAATGAACTTACCCGAAAGTTTGTGCATTCCATAATTCTTAATATGGACTTTGTTGAAATGTTTAATATTGAAATGACGAGTGGAAATAAATTGGATGGGACACAGTAAACAAGCAATTCTTTCGTCTTCAAGAACAAAATAATCATATTCCCATTTCCTTTGGAAGTAGTATTCCTTCACAGGTTTAGATTTTGCCTTGTTCCAGGTTTCTTTAAACTGCAGTACACGTATTATTTGTTTGTTTACTTATTTACTTAAGTACTTTTTACTTATTTATTTATTTACTTTCTTACTTACTTATTTACTTATGTATTTATTTATTTGGCTGGAGTGCGTTACAATGTTGAATGACAGCATTGACATCCGGTCACATAGCTATCACTCACTTATCAACGTACAATTTATTTATCGTCCTATTACTAGTAAAACCAGTTAAGACCAGTAATACAAGTTTTGTAAAAACAGGAATTAAAACTTTATTAATGCACGAAAAATCATAATAAATTCTTCAAATAAAGTAATTGGTTTCTTACCTGCAAGCAACATTTCGGATTTATTTCATTTTAGTAAAATACAGAGGACGGAAAGACATGTCGGGGACTGTACTTAACTTATTTTACATAAAAAGTGGATTTAATCGGCTTTACTAGTAATAGGACGATATATACATAGGGAGACCTTTTTACATTATATGCACACATACATTTTAAAATTTATTTTACATGTCTTTTAATTTATTTATTTCCCTCATTCCTTTTTCTCTTATTTTCTAAAGGTTTGTTCCTAAAAATTTTATTATCCGTTCATTTGTAATTCTTGATAGTGTATTGTATACCTGCCGCCGCGAATGAATGTTAATGCAGCCAAGCGTAACTAGAACGTCATGACCGCACCGGTAGAAAAGGTGGGTGGAGTAAGAAAGGGGAGTATAGCAGTCCCTCTCAAGAGCTACAGTTCTGCAGGCCTGATCCAGATTGAAACGATCTCGTTTTTCTCCCCCTACTCGTATCTTGTTTACATCACCCTACCTGCATAATTCAGACTGTTGCATCAAGATTACTACTCTTGTGCGGGTTATATCACGTTCTTACGCAACCATTTTACTCCATAGACGTGATTTGTAAATATTTATTTAACGCAGCTTTAAGATAATATGAGAAACTCCAGGCTTATGATAAGAAACAAAGTTCAAGTATTCAACGGAACCCCGGCGCCGCATGGCAGCTTGGCACCGCTGATTTACGACTACCGCGGTTCCGAGTTCAAATCTCATCGATGAGAGAAATAAAAATATAAAGTCCATCGCTGTGGAGTGACGGTTAGCATGTCTGACCGTGAAACGAGAGGGCCCGGGTTCAAATCCTGGTTGAAACAAGTTACCTGGTTGAGGTTTTTCCGGAGTTTTCCCTCAACCCATTAAGAGCAAATGCTGGGCAACTTTCGGCGCTGGACCCTGGACTCATCTCGCTGGCATTATCATCATCTTCACCTCACTCAGATGCTAGATAATCATAGCAGTTGATAAAGTGTCGTAAAATAACGAATTAAAAATAAAAATAAATAAAAAATGAAAATAGAGACTGATTTCATGCGTTTTCCGCTCCTGTAAGACCTCTCCTGGTCGGATAACACTGAATAGAAAAAAGAAATCACGGTGTGTTTGCATTCGTATTGAAGTAGCAACTGAGGTACGGTCTACGTGCGTTCCCTCACGCTTCTTCCCAGCAGCTATTGGCACTCAATAAAATACATTTCGTACTTGCTTAGTTATTTTACAACTATAAAAACACAATTTCAAGTGCTCTAAAGAACAACAGCAGCAGCAGCAGCAGTAACAGTAGTAGTAGTAGTAGTAGTAGTAGTAGTAGCAGTAGTAGCAGTAGCAGTAGCAGTAGCAGCAGCAGCAGTAGTAGCAGCAGCATCAGTAGTAGTAGTAGTAGTAGTAGTAGCAGTAGCAGAAGCAGTAGCAGCAGCAGCAGCAGCAGCGGTAGTAGCAGCAGTAGTAGTAGTAGCAGTAGTAGCAGCAGAAGCAGCAGTAGCAGTAGTAGTAGTAGTAGCAGTAGTAGTAGTAGCAGTAGCAGCAGCAGCAGTAGTAGCAGCAGCAGTAGTAGCAGCAGCAGCAGCAGCAGTAGTAGTAGTAGTAGTAGCAGAAGCAGTAGCAGCAGCAGCGGTAGTAGTAGCAGTAGCAGCAGTAGTAGTAGTAGCAGTAGTAGCAGCAGCAGTAGTAGTAGTAGCAGTAGTAGTAGTAGTAGTAGTAGCAGCAGAAGCAGCAGTAGCAGTAGCAGTAGTAGTAGTAGCAGTAGCAGTAGCAGTAGTAACAACCTTACACATACGATAACAATATGAAATGGCTAAAACTGTAAGGTGTTTGATAAATAAAATCTTATTCAAGGCACCATATCAATTAGTGCAAAATTAGTCTTCCACCGAAGTTGATATTGAGAAGAAGTCTATATATGAACCGTGTCTGCCGTATCTTTCTCAAAAGTACAACGTCCCTCTTAAACAATGGTCTGTAATTGGCTTACAAAATTCACATGGAATTATCTTGAGGAACTTCACATTCCTTTTGATTATGTAATGTCTGTTCTTATATATATTATCAAGGATTCTCTTCAAATATTACATCATCATCTCTATTTCAATTAATCCACTTATATTTGCCTTCAACAATTAACTTTCTTTTTTTCTTTAATGTATCACATCACATTATTTTGTACATGTTTATTGTATTCAGGACCCTTGTGGTCACTCAAATTCTTTGAGCTGATGCGTATAATTTAGAAATATATATATATATATATATATATATATATATATATATATATATATATATATATATATATATATATATATATAATTATGTAATACGAATGAATAGAACAAAATAAATATATCGAAGTACTTGACAAACCTTAACACTTAATAATTTCGAGGGAAAAATTGTTTCGGGGCCAGGTATCGAACCCGAGACCTTTGGTCAAACGTACCAACGCTCTACCAACTGAGCTACCCAGGAACTCTATCAGACACCGATCCAATTTTTCTCTCTATATCCACAGACTTCAAAGTGGACTGACAATCGTCAAGTAACCAACATTGAGTGCACACAAACTCTGAGTGACTTGAATTGAACCCTAACACTGGCTACCTTCATCGAATTGGATACTTCATTGCAGTGACCTGTTGAGTATGTTAAATATCCGAAGTAAAAGTCACTTTGCTCACTAAAATTTTTACATAGGATATGTCGAGATTCGAACCCTGAGACATCGTTTCATAGTGAGAGTTGTGAAAATATTCAAAACGTTAAATAGGCTACATTAGAAAACCAGTTGTAATTGGCTGCAACGAGAGAGCATCTCGCATAATGAACGAATATATTCTTAAATTTCAAAACGAGCAGTAAATTAGAATAGTCAAATGCGCCTAGATTCTTCCCGCATTAGGTCTACCTAATAATGAAAGTGAATCTAAACTTGTTTTTCTAAATAAAAAAAAGTAGCAGTTTATGAACGTAGAACTAGGGTTAACAATTTGAGAAGCTAAAATAAGGACACATTAGTAACTTATGTAATAACAATTCGTGTTTGACACCGCCTGGATATTAAATGGACGCTCGGGCTATAATTACTACGCGTTCAACGTTACATGACCGCTGATATCGCCAATGTCGTTGTATATAAGACATCGTAGGCGATTACGAGCGCGGGGCATTGAGAGGATCAAAGCATTCGTGATGCACTCTGCTAGTTCGTGGAATCAACACCGGTCAATTTACAACGGACAGTTAGTAGGTATCTCCATGACAGCACAAGACAAAAATATGACAGAATAACCCATTAATACATCAAAACGCCCTCTATAGGCTACAAGGAACATCAAAACAAACACACCAATCTCAGTCGCTCCCTGTTAACTATACCGTACACTGAGCTCTACCCAAGAATACATACATTAAAGTCGTAAAACGTAAATACTAACTAGATAAAATGAACATTATTGATTTCCGCTCAATTTTAATAGTTTTTTTTTCACTTATTCCAAAGTCAAATCATGAAATATGAATCAATTTTGTCGAGAAACGCACTGCCAGCTAAAGTAAATAATTACCATATTCTTGCATGATAATTACTGATGGAGGCAAAACTGGTATTTAATAATGACTTGCAACGCAGGATTTATATAGCTGTGCACATATGACTAAGAACTATTATACCATCTGGGATGACACACAAGAGTCGTGTGTTATCAGGTTAGGTTCTCCGATTCGTATTGCGAGGAAGATGACGGGTTCATTAAATTTTCTAAGAAGAATATTCACCATAATCACTGTTTCCATCATACAGTAAGGATGTACTGTATTTGGCTCCATCAGCTCACGTAACAGAATTTCTGGGGGGGGGGGGGCAAAGCAAAACCATAGAATCCCCATATAACGGGATTATGTTGTTGTTGTTTTCTAATGCCAGGCATTTGATAATAAAGTCATTTGACCTCTTGCACTCCAATATTTTTCAAAGATATTATCATGACCATCCAATGAAGCACAGATTTTCAGGTGTTCCGAATCCATTTCTTGGTTTGAGTTGCACAATGGGCAGTTAGGGGACTGATATATTCCAATTCTATGCAGGTGTTTGGCCAAACACTCATGGCCTGTTGCCAATCTAAATGCAGCTACAGACGATTTTCGTGGTAAATCGGGAATTAACTGTGGATTTTGACGCAGAGAGTTCCATTTTTTCCCTTGGATTGAGTTATCAAATTTTGTTTGTTGAAGTCTAAGTATGTAGATTTAATAAATCTCTTCACAGAGTAATACGTAGATTTAGTAACAGGTCTGTAAGTAGCAGATTATTGGAGGACATCATTTACCTTCTATAGGTAAATAGCTTGACCGTGATACAGTATATCGAAATATGATAATTTACTAAAGGTATTTTCGGGTGGCATGTTTCTTTGTGTTACATCCATATCCACGATGTTTCGGACCGAGTTGTATAGGGCTCGAACTGTAGGTCTACTACAAATTATAATAGGGCATAACTTCAAACAATGTCCCTCTTTTTCTCTCTCATGCAGAAATACATGTACAGTGAATGCAAAAAGTGTTCGTACCGTTAGAAAACTCAGATTATAATACACTTTAAGGAGAATCGGAGGATCTGAGAATACAATAATTCACTAATTATGAATAGTGAGTTCTGACGCTCACAGATATGCTAATTGTAAAAACAACAAAAGTAATACAATATTTAGAAAATTAAATAAAACTCCATAATGATACATAAGTCGGCACAACAAATTATCGTACACCTGAAGTACTCATACTAAAAAGAAAGAGTTGGAGGGGTGGTGTTGCCAGTACTCGTTATGTGCCTCTGTGTGTGTAGTAGTGGCAGGGAGAGTACTCCGTCATCAGTGAATGAAAAGCTGAAACGTCAAAATGGGCAGCAACCGTAAAGCAACAAGTGAGGAGACAAGAAAAGTTATTATTAAACTGCATAACCAGACCAAATCATTACGTAAAATATCAGAACTTGTTGAGAGATCTCGGTCTACCATCCAGTCAATTTATGATAGATTCTCCGCATCAAAGACTGTGAAAAACAAGCCAAGAGCTGGGCGACCTAAAGTTCTAACCGAACATGATGAGCGCGTGATTATTAGGGAAATTAAACAAGATCCAAAGATTAGTGCAGTAAAGGTTGTCGCAGATCTGGAAAGACGAAGTGTGAAAGTTTCAGCCAGCACAGCCATGGTTATCATGGTCGCATAGCCCGGAAAAAGTGTTGAGTGAGTAAGAAAAATCGCATAAATGATCTAATTTCGCGAAAGAATACCGAGATAAAGGAATGGAGTATTGGAAAAAAGTAATTATTTCGGACGAAAGCAAATTTGATGTTTTTGGTTCGGATGGGAGACGTATGGTGTGGCGACAAAAGAATACAGAGATGGATCCTCAACACCTTGTGCCTACAGTAAAACATAGAAGCGGGTCAGTGCTAGTTTGGGGGTGTATGGGTGCCTCGGGCGTGGGTAGACTGCATTTTGTCGATAGTGTGATGAACCGCAAAAGGTATGTGAACATTTTAAAGCAGAATCTCCATGCTAGTGCTGAAAAGTTGGATCTTCAAAGTACTTTCGTTTTCCAGCAAGGTAATGACTCCAAACATACTGCGGGAAACACTCGATTGTGGCAGCTCTACAATACTCCAATACAACTTCACACACCCCCTCAGCCACCTGACACTAACGTCATCGAGCATGTTTGCGCTATTCCAAAGAAAAACATAAGAAAGCATCATTTCTCAAATAAAGAAAGTCTTAAGCAGGCTCTTCAAAAAGAATGGGTCTTAATTAATTCATGAATTACAGAAAAAATAGTAGAATCAATGCCACAAAGACTGGAGGCAATAATCGCGGCAAAGGGCAATCCTACAAGGTACTGAAATGCGGTAGAGGTTTCTAAAGATTTCCTGATAGCAGATGTACGATAACTTCTTGTGTGTGTGAAAATAGGAGTGATTTAATTTTGTGAAATATATTATAGAAATTATTAGATTTTTTTTACTTTTTTGCTACACTCAATAAAATATGTAGAGTTTTCAGTCACAATATTGTTATTTGTAAACATTTCAGACGTCCCATTTGTCCTCAGAAACTATTTTTACTCACGTTTTGTAGATGTACGAACACTTTGTGCAGTCACTGTATGCATCAATAGAACCACGTAACAGTGCTAACAGAATCTTTTTTATATGAAGCTTACCTTCCTGAAGATATCGTATGAAATTTAAACTGTTGTTGTTTTCTAATGTCAGGCGTTTGACAATGGAGTCATTTGACCTCTCGTACTCCAATATTTTTCAAAGATATATGAAATGTAAACTAATTATTTTATTATAATCTCGTCTTTAAGTTTGACAATGGAGTCATTTGACCTCTAGTACTCCAATATTTTTCAAAGATATATGAAATGTAAACTAATTATTTTATTATAATCTCGTCTTTAAGTTTACACATTACACAGGGATAACTTTTTTTTTTTGCATTATTGTGCAGTGTTATTCATACATCTCCAAGTGGCGGCCTGAACATCTGCAGACTTCTAACATAAGAGTACACATGATCTGAAGACATTAACTTAATCACAAACAAAAGCAAAAAAGATCTTTTGAATTCAATATTTTCTAACGTTAATAGAAAAGAAAAGAGTTCAGACAAGTTTGGGGGGGGGGGGGACAGCGTCCCCTCTATAACTTCGCCTACGTGTTTAATAGAATGTTACGTCAGATTAAACGCATAGAAATAATGATTCGAGTGTAAGCAGTAAACTGAAAGAAATTATGATGAAAAAAGAAAAACCCTCTTCCCCCATTTTCCTGACAATTTTTTTCTTTTTTTCTTTTTTGGTTGAGAAGTTGCAGTCATTGCGGGCAGACAGAATCCCATTAAAATGAATTAAAAGGATTAATTCACGAAGATAACACATACTTTCTTCTTACAGTATTTACACATTCCGCCACAATTCAATTTCTTTATCACATTCTAAATGATATTCCCGTTTAGTTTATTTTCGTCTCCTTCGTCATGTTTAACCTTATTTTCATAGAGATTTACAATCCAATGTGGTGTAGGGGAGGGTATAATCTTGCGACAAACACAATGCGGGTCTTCTTGATCGCATGGTCAGCATTGTACAGGACCACAGCTGAGACAATACATGATAAGGGACAAACAGTTCCGTGGACGAAGACGCCGGAAATCGAACCACGGATCGCTTGGGTAGGATCGCATATTACGTGTTCACAAAGCCAAAGCGGCGGACCAATTTATTTTCTTTAACTATTAATCAAAACATATATATCTAAATTAAATAATTTAATGTAGGTCTCACCTCACTTCATCCCAGTTTGCCACCAGACTAGCCAGCCCGGGTTCGATTCCGGGCGGAGTCAGAGATTTTCATGTAAAATTTCTACCACGGGACTAGGAGATGTGGCGGTGCATAGCTTCTAATCACTAGATTGTACACCAATCTGCCTGGGTTAAATCCCAAATCTCTCCGCAGTGCATATGAAGAGAAGGCATATGTCACTGTTGATAGTGATTCGTCCGTCGGCCGGGGTCGTTAAGCCTGGCGGCCCCCTTGGTGCTATGCGACAGGAGTAGGCTACGTGCCGGCACCGAGTTTCCCCTTCTCCCTTCATCTTCACCAACACCACTTATTCCAGACACTATACTTACACATACACTCACCTTAGTACACGACATAACTGTTACAGGCACATCATGTACAGTGTGGCCCGCCGAAGTGGTGTACAACAACAGTCCTGCCAACCAGCCGCAATATGCGGAACCCGAAACACAAAGTGAAGTGGGTAGGCATTGAATATATAAATGAAATGAAAAGATAGGCTAAAGTTTGTTTTTCTGGTTTAACGCAAAAGAAACACCTTCCAATCTCAAATATGTTTGACTTTACAGACATTACGGATTAAATAGACATAGGCAATTAATTTTCCACAAAGGTACAGTACGATAGCTATCGATTTTACTGCAATAACAATAATAACCGAAAGTGATGGTGATGTTCTTATGTTATTTTATTTAATCCGGATATATTAACACCTGTAGAATGCATTAAAAATGGACATTAATACTATGAGAATTAAACAAGAATCTTCAGCTGTTTTTCAGCATTGGTAAATACCATTTTATCTAAGTATCCACCGAATCTTATTTCAATAAAAATGAAGTATTAAACAAAATAACATCACCATTTTCTGTTATTACTTTCATTGTATCAAACCTACATGCATTTCACTTGAAAGATAAAAGTCTAATAGCGATATTTTGCTAATTATTTGCATTAGAAATAGTTAGGAAACTCCATTATTATTCTAATTTTATTTATTTTAATTTCAGATATTCTTATGCCTATTGTTCCATTAAGAAATAAAACTACATGATGTGAAAATATTCTTGTTTCTTATTAATTCTCTAGACTAGATTTGTGAGCTCTTTTGTGTTCTTATATCTAGCGAAAACAGTTCGTCGATATTAAGGAAATATTTCAGATATAGCTAATATGTAATAGTTTTAAGTCTCATATTATACTGTAGATGTGGTTCAGTCCTTCTACGCAACCATGTTAGGCTACCTACATGTATATTACTCTTCGAAATGAAGATTATAATATGCTACCTACATTCTAAAATAATAACTGTTTACAATTCACGGAGTGAAAATACAATACACACTATACTGGCATGACCGTGACAACTATACACTTTACATGCCCGCAGCATATGGTTGCAGTAGGCCTACCGTTAAAACATCCGGTCAAGCGTTAAGCTATCGACATAAATAGTAGTATTTTACAACACGTATTCCCTCGGATTTGTTGTAGATAATCCAATTAACAGGAGAGAAACTCCTCGTCAATTTGACAAATGTCAGTTATATCGACCTAGTGAAAGTGTAACTTGAACTGCAACCTGTCACTTTTAAGATTTCAGATAAGCTAATTTTGTTAAATTAAGAGTGGATTTTTCTTCACTTACCCTGTAAGGTGTGACGTTAGGCATCAGCAGTGAGAATCGGTTTACCTCGAAAGCTGAGCAAAAGCCACATAACGTCAAAAGTAGAGCTGTTGCTACCATATGGCTGCTATAACCCGCCATCTTGATGCGAACGCTACGGAGTCCGGCGCTCGACTAACTGACCGCGACCGGCAGGGAGAAGGGAGAACGCAATGGTTGCCCCATCTGCCGTAACATCGAACGTGTATCAACTTCTTTTTTTAGGTGTTCAAGTTATACAGCATGTTCAATCCATCTTTATCCCTAAAAATTACTATATGCATTCTGTGTTACGAGATCATAATGAGAACTGTAATCAACGTTAATGATTAGTTTTCTGTCTGTATAAAGACTAATAAAATAATACATACAGAGTGATTCACGAGGATTTACCGTCCCTTATGGAGCTTATTTCCGAAGACATGCATTCATATAAACATTTGTCTTAATCTCAATATTTTTAGAGTTACATTAATTTTGAAATTGTTTGTATCAACATCTAGGTTATCTAGCGTCTGAATGATATGAAGCTGATAATGCCGGTAAAACGAGTCCGGGGTCCAGCACCGAAAGTTACCCAAGCATTTGCTCGTATTGGGTTGAGGGAAAACCCCGGAAAAAACCTCAACCAGGTAACTTGCCCCGACCGGGATTCGAACCCGGGCCACCTGGTTTCGCAGCCAGACGCGCTGACCGTTACTCCACAGGTGTGGACTACTTAATTGTAATCTAATACTAATATGTATACTAATGTGTTTATTTTTATTTTTACTGCGTATATTTTTTATTGAATTATCGGCTTCTGTTTTTATGTGATTCGTATTTGATTCTAACAACATTAATATATATTCCACTATGTTTATTTTTATTTTATGAGGTAAATTTTTATGTAACTACCTCTTTTGATCTCATTATGTACCTAAATTGTATCAGTATGTAATTACTTAATTCCGATCCAGTTTTATGTTCAACTATATAAGCAAGTTTTAATCCTGGCTGAGTGTAAGAGAAGGCCTTACGGCCTCAACTCTGCCAGGTTAAATAAAGCCATTATTATTATTATTATTATTATTATTATTATTATTATTATTATTATTATTATTATTATTATTATTATTACTTACTTACTTACTTACTTACTTACTTACTTACTTACTTACTGGCTTTTAAGGAACCCGGAGGGTCATTGCCGCCCTCACATAAGCCCGCCATTGGTCCCTATCCTGAGCAAGATTAATCCAGTCTCTACCATCATATCCCACCTCCCTAAAATCCATTTTAATATTATCTTCCCATCTACGTCTCGGCCTCCTCAAAGGTCTTTTTCCTCCGGCCGCCCAACTAACACTCTATATGCATTTCTGGATTCGCCCATACGTGCTACATGTCCTGCCCATCTCAAACGTCTGGATTTTATGTTCCTAATTATGTCAGGTGAAGTATACAATGCGTGCAGCTCTGCGTTGTGTAACTTTCTCCATTCTCCTGTAACTTCATCCCTCTTAGCCGCAAATATTTTTCTAAGAACCTTATTCTCAAACATCCTTAATCTCTGTTCCTCTCTCAAAGTGAGAGTCCAAGTTTCACAACCATACAGAACAACCGGTAATATAACTGTTTTATTATTATTATTATTATTATTATTATTATTATTATTATTATTATTATTATTATTATTATTATTATTATTATTATTATTATTGAGTTTCAAGGGTAAAAGAATATTACAGATTAATTTTTTATTTTTTTATTTTATTGGGTTATTTTACGACGCTGTATCAACATTAGGTTATTTAGCGTCTGAATGAAATGAAGGTGATAATGCCGGTGAAATGAGTCCGGGGTCCAGTACCGAAAGTTACCCAGCATTTGCTCGTATTGGGTTGAGGGAAAACCGCGGAAAAAACCTCAAGCAGGTAACTTACCCCCACCGGGATTCGAACACGGGGCACCTGGTTTCGCGGCCAAATATTACAGATAAAGAATCAACTATTCAGGAGTATCATTCTTTTAATTAGCTAATATTCTGAAGCTAAAAATGTGTTGTGGATTCCATAGTTGCTTCGTACAGATTTTTTTTAACTACAAAATTACATTTTCTTACGCATTATCACAAGAGTAACTGTTTAATTTTTATAAAGCAATAGTGTTTATATACTTTATTTTTTTGTACTACTGTGTAAAACTCCGTAAGTGGAATCATATTGCATTCTTGTGCTGCATATAACTGTACGAATCGACGTAAGAAGAATAATTCGGGAATATCTTTTCACAAGTAAGTTGGTTACATACACTGTATCAGAATATTGTAAAATGACTGAAAACCATTTGTACATTTTTATTGCGATAATGAAAGGGAGTGTTTTGTAGGAATAAGCGCAAACTTAATTTTTATGCAGTATTTCTATTGCAAAATCCTGAGCTTCTCAGTAAATGGTTATCTACTAACTTATTAAACGCGAATTGGCCTACTCAAGACTCGCTAAATTATATCCGCTCCTCAACAAAAATCATCTCTAAAGCTACAAAATTGCATGCTACTTTACACATCTCTATTACGACCTCTACTGCTTTATGCCTGTCCTGTCTGGGGAGGAGCTGCAATAAGTGAAATTAAACACATCCAGTCATTTCAAAATAAAGTCCTACGAATTGCACTCAATTCTCCTTGGTTTGTCCGTAACAGCCAACTACACAGAGAAACTGGTATTGACACAATCAGTTTATTCATTCACAAGCTAAGAAGTTCTATAACAACCTAGAAAAAGTTCCAGGCGCTATCCATTACTCTCTCGGAAGGAAGTCCACATTTCCCACCAGAATCAAGAGCAGACTTCCAATGGACCTCATATTATAATCAAAATTTATCATCACACCAACCTATGTAAATAATTATTTATTAAAATTATTTTTGTTCATTGAGGAGCCCAATCTAGGCTGCCCTCAATTCTGTGTCATATATTGTATTTATATTTTTTTAGAAATGATCTGTATAGCGCTAAATGCGCTGATCGATCAATAAATTGTTAAAAAAAACGCGAAAAAGTTATACTATAGGGTTTGCTCAGTTCATATCATTCTTCTTCTTCCCAGTATACCACTATCGTGGTGTTAGGGGATTTCCTCGGATCCATCTACTATATTGTACTCTATCTTCTGTCAGTTTATTTAACTGGCTCCATGTCTTTCCTCTCCTAGATGCTATTCGTTTTATTTCTTCTTCCCATGTTGTCCTTGGTCTTCCTACTGGATTTCTTCCTATGGGTCTTGCTTCCATCAACTGCCATCCTTTTAATGTGTCCAAACCATGACAGCTGTTTATCTTCTATTATCTTTTAGATTGATTGTATCCTTAAATCTTCTCTTATCCCTTCATTTCTTACTCTCTCTCTCTCTCTCTCTCTCTCTCTCTTCGTGTTTTCTTTACAATTCTTCTCAAACTTTTCATTTGCATTGCATTTATCATACTTTTATCACTATTAGCCATCGTCCAACTTTCACTGCCATACGTAAGGATTGGTTCTATTACAGTTTTGTACATTCTTGTTTTAGTTTTATTTTCTACTTCTTATTTTCCTAATACTCATCTACTTAATGAATAATAAGCTTTTGTAGTTTTCTGAATTCTCTTGAGTATTTCTTCTTGTAGTTTCTGCAATTCTAATTGTAAAAAGTTACTGAAAATCTGACGCAGTTTCATCAGTTCTTAATTTTCCAGCCCATCTCATAAAGGTAATCATAAAACATGATCTAAAAAATCATACTCTAGTTAGAATTTCAACACTTTATGTTTATTTATTCACATATATATATATATATATATATATATATATATATATATATATATCTGAAGTACGGTATTAAAAGTTATTTATAACAGATATATTTTGAAATTCGTCATAACTAAAATGTTCATAAGTTAATGTTTTTGTACGTGATGAAATATATATCCAAAATCAGCATTCTTACCACTTCTAATAGTATAGCCTATTAATATGGTACAAGATTGGAAAGTGCTTTTTATAAAATCGAGGAATAGTTTAAGAACAAACAGAGAAAGTTTTTCAATTTCAGAGATTTTGTAATGCACTTCACGAAAGTGTATTGCACAACATTTTTTGCACGATCATATTTTTAAAATTGCAAATACAATGGACAATGTTCAAAAAGATATTGAGCAATAGATGTTCGGAAATTGATTTCAAAGAGTTGATGCAATTCATGTAAGTTAAGTGAACAATTTCTTCTAATTGATTTATATAATTCCATCGCATACTGTAAATTGTGAGCGAGGATTAGTTGCATGAATCTTGTAAAAACTTGAATCAGAAACCGCCTTTCAGTAAAGAGAGTCAGCACTCTGTTAACAATAAATAAATAATAAATCTTGAAGGGCCTACTAGTAAAGAATTTCAATGTTTAGAGTGCCCATAAAATAACCTATTTTAATGTGATGTAAATTCAGCAGTAATTGATTGTAAACATATCTAGGTTCGTATAATGATTTACTTACATAAGAATATATATAAAGTGTGATAAGATGGATTGAAAGTAATGAAACTCCAAGAAACAAATTACATAACTTTTCGTTTCTGCATACTTTATTAATTTTATCTTTCTGCACAATTATTAATAATATTGCACAATCATTTCGCAATTTGCACAAATATAATTTTTCATTTGTGCATTTTTGCGACAATATTTATTTTATAGTTTAAATCCTCCTATAAATACAACAAAAAACACGATCGTGCAAAAAAAATATTGTTTCAAATTGAACAACCACTCCGCAGAGTATTAAAGAGATCTTTGGAATCAGACAATCATGATACAAACCAAAAAAAAATAACAGTTGTACTATATTAATAAATACTATATATCCTTAGTCCTAATTGAGGGGTCTGCCGGAAGAAAGGCGGATAGACCTCTACGCCCTCCTTCGGGAAAACGCTTTAAAATGTAGTGAATAATTCGCTAATTATAGTAGCGAAATTTTGTTTTGATTGTACTGTACATACCTGCAGGACAGGGCTGCGTGCGTGCGTGCGTGCGCGATTTAGTTAGTCAGTCTACAAGTAGAGCTAGTGCTGCGCGTTACGCATACTGTACTGTGTGTGTTTTCTCTTGGTAGAGACTAAGCAAATATATATAGTTCAATTCAGTCAGTCCAGTTGTTTCCTTTGACTACTTTTTATGTTCATTATTGTCCTTGCTTTAAGAGTAAACAAACTTATGAAACTCATAGATTCAGACGGAAATATTTTATGTTCTATAAAGAGATTTGTTACAATATTCAGATTTTTGGGCTTATTGTTATCAGGGTTATACAAAGAATAAATTTTATTTATTTATGTTCACACAAAATGGAGATTTTCTTTTTCTGTTATATTCAGAGATTTTGCTTTGCGTACTTAATGTCTACTCAGTATATCTGAAATAATGTAAATTACTTTAGAAGTAGATAATAAATGTCATAAAATGTATCTTTGTTTCAATTCCGTGTGAAATTTAAATCTGAAATCTACATTAAATCCCCTAAGCAAATCATTATATGGATAAAGGGCGTATAGACCGAAGTTTTATATGGTACAAATATAAGGAAATTTAATAATATAAATTGCCTAAATGTTACAAAACATTTATACTCGCTAAGATTTTTAATTTAATGTATAATTTTGTTCACTATCTCTATAACATTTTATTCAGGCGCGTTTTAAAATCTTAGATTGCCTGTATCTCAGTTCACCATATTGACGTATACGCCCTTTTTCCGGCAAATCCCTCAATTCGCAAAGATGTCGAGGATTACTGACAATTTCAGCATTACATCTTTAATTATTTGCGATATACTATAGGAATGCAGGTGATTACGTTTTACTATTTGTATTTGTTTTTATCCTTGATAATCTTATAGCTCATGTTTGGTTGTTTTTATGATTTATAGTCAGGGAACGAACTAAGATTTCTGATGAGCGGGGAGGGAGATAGAATCCTAGATAGAGAATACCACACATAAAATAATAATAATAATAATAATAATAATAATAATAATAATAATAATAATAATAATAATAATAATAATTATTATTATTATTATTATTGCTGTTGTTGACATTACTTACTTACTTACTGGCTTTTAAGGAACCCGGAGGTTCATTGCCGCCCTCACATAAGCCCGCCATTGGTCCCTATCCTGAGCAAGATTAATCCATTCTCTATCATCACATCCCACCTCCCTCAAATCCATTATAATATTATCTTCCCATCTACGTCTCGGCCTCCCTAAAGGTCTTTTTCCCTCCAGCCTCCCAACTAACCGAGGCTTATTTGAAGGATTCGTAACAAGCTGTTTTTTTTTTACGGTGATGGGTTGTTAGCCCTTCGCCCAATCCCCAAGCTGGAGGACCACCCCTCATCGGCTGTCCGCGACTGCTTATTCAATATATTCACAGCTACCCTCCATATCTGGAGACCGTCTCCTCGATCCGCAACCTGAGGACGCGCCATGCCGTGATGATAGGGACCCACAATACATGGGTTGTTGACATTATTGTGATGAAACATAAGAAGTAACAATAAAAATAGTAACGATAATTATATTTTGTGGGGGGGATGAAAGTTATCTCTGTCAGGGATGTTAATATGAATTTATGAGAGAGGGATAACTTTCCAATAGGGGAAATCCCCCCCGTTAATTCGGACCCTGTTTATAGTAATAAATTCTAGTGTGTTTTGGGGATGCGTTCTATCATCATTGCTTTTCGTCCGCTATTATCACGATCACAAGATGCACACATTGTGCAATATTAAGTTAAAGTTCTCACTCGGCTATTGAAATATTTCAGGAAGCCCATTTTACGGATGATGAATTATGCAAATACGGCATGAATAGGCCTAATTCACAAAGTTGATGAGGATTGCTGACTGACAGTTTCAGCATAACATCTTTAATTGTTTGCAGAAATGTTGGTGATTACGTTTGTTACCTATTTACAGGTCTATTTGTTTTTCTCGTCATTCTTTAGCTTATGTTTGGTTGTTTTTATGATGTATAGTAATAAATCCCGGTCTGTTTTACGATTGCGTTGTATCGGGATTGCTTTTCGTCCGTTATCGTTATGACCTTAAAATGGAGGAGAGCGATCGCTTCTATCTGGGTCCAATCATATCTTCTGCGCAGCTGACACTGTGGGGGCTTGATTGCATCCGTCACTCTGTTGACACATCAACGAGAATTAAATTTCTGCCTTGAACATGCGTACTAGAGTCATTTCTCCGCTTTGTCACATACAGTAGCCTATTAAAAGCATGTGAAATATCTTCCAATCTAGATTAAATCCAACAATACGATAGGAACGAAAATCAGCTCTAAAAGTCTAATATGCCATGAAATCGGGACATTTTGATGCGTGTGCAAATTATTTCGGGACGCGGGACGCAATGTCAAAATCGGCACTGTCCCGGGAAATACGGGACGGTTGGCGAGCCTCGTCATGTCATTAATTTGATACAAATCGACATAAAATAGTAATCACTTACTTGCATTTTGTAATATTATTTCTACAGAGTGATTTATATAGAACTGACACATTTCTTTCTTTAATTATTCCGTTGGAAATTCATTTAATGACCCAATTTTAGCACCAAATTAAGCAGAATGTTCTGGAGTTTTGATTCCTTGTCACTAGATGCGCAGATGTTTATGTTTTATTCCTACTGTTGGCAGCACTGACCCAATTTTAGCACCAAATTAAGCAGAATGTTCTGGAGTTTCGATTCCTTGTCACTAGATGCGCAGATGTTTATGTTTTATTCCTATTGTTGGCAGCACTAGATGCGCAGATGTTTATGTTTTATTCCTATTGTTGGCAGCTGTTTTCGACATTTTGTGTCAACGTCAAAATGCAGTACACATTAAATCAACGACTCTTCCTTGTGAAGCAATACTGGATTACGAATTCAATTACAGCTACTCAAAGGGCATACCAGAGAGAATTTGGTGTTCGCAATCCTCCCAAAAGAAACACAATACTGGGACTGGTAAACAAATTGGAAACAACTGGATCTCTGGTGAGTGAAAAGGGCAAGCATCGTTCATCTAGGCTTCCCACGGTTGTTGTTGACGTAAGAGCAAGTTTCTTTGACGACCGAATAATTTCCATGAATCTGTGGCCACCGAGATCTCCGGATTTGACAACGCCGGACTTCTTTCTATGGGGTTACTTAAAAGACAGGGTTTACGCCACACGTCCCCAGATATTGAACGATCTGAAGCACAACATCACACAGGAGATTCAAGCTATTGACAACAGAGTCCTCCAACGAGTGGCCAGTAACATGGAACGACGTGTTGAGTTGTGCCTTATGCAGGATGGAGGACATTTTCAACATTTGCTATAGAGGTAAATAATCTCCCAAAATTCCTCTACATTTTAAGTAAAATAAGTTGTCGCTAGCACAATTCGTTTTGAAACAATTAATGAAAGAAATGTGTCAGTTCTATATAAATCACTCTGTATATTACTTTCTTATTGATGAAAATAGGCATTTCAAAGCTATAATTACAGCTGCCACAGTGGTCTAGTTCAGATAAACTAAATGCCACCACAGTCTAGTATATACAGTCACGAAGCTCAATATGTAGTAAATATGCATACATAGATAGTTGCTAACCACTAGGATCGCTAATATCGCCTCATTACAGACAATGTGAAATAGTACTGGCACAGTCAATTGTTCCTAGCACCGTCACAACTCAAGCTTCGTGACTGTATATACTAGACTGTGATGCCACCATAAACTACACAGAGCACAGTACCAGACGTAGAGCAGACGAAAATTCAATCGAACCTGCGTTCAGTGTTCTGTGACCGATCACATTGCCGTGTGCGAATGTAAGACCAGGGAAATTTCTTGTGCACGATTAGCTACAGCCCAGATCACATACAGATTGTTCATTCCTATGTTAAAATCGGTTGCACTTTGAAGAGAACCGCCAGGATCGTCACCTGTCCGCCGTAAACGAACACGAGATGGCAGTACAGTCGCTAATGCAATTCAGATGGGAGATATGACGTCATTCCTTATGTAACAATTAGATGGTAGCATAGTAAACCTGGCAAACGTTATCGTCAAAGCCTATAACGCCGAGTAATCTGTGTATATATGATCTAGGGCTACAGTATTTAGCGACAAGCTTATGGTCTCGAACTTAAGTTTCATTAGGACATACATTTTTTGCTGTTGTTAAAATGCAGTCCTTAATGAATTGTCCGCCTGAATAAGTTCCATGTCTTGCGACAATCATGCGCGCTAGTTCATAACTTGCTCTCACAGCATCAACACTAATGTACTACCGAAACTTCTGTGGCTTTGACCTACAAAATCGAGCGCTAGTGCAGTACTTACCACCTACTAACTGGGGCGTGGGAGTGCGAGTGCCAAGCTACTTGGAACTGGAGTGTGATTCTCATGATTGCGTCAGTTAATGTACTGCCACGTCTGATAAAATCATCACTAAATGGTGAAAACTATGTTACGTCGACCAGTAATCGAGAGTAGGTGACAACACTGGAGACACCGGAAAGAAATTCTTGAAAGGTCGGTCACATAATGTCAGTCGATTTGCAGTAGAGGTTCGCATATTTTCCGCGTCGTCAGAAGTTTTGGCGCATCAGTATACACCTCCATATTTTACACAAAAAAAAAACCGACAGGTTATTATCTTGTTTTCACAGAATCCCATGAAGCTTTCACTCATTCACAAAGTTAGTATCAATGCATAAGGTGCACCATGCTTTTCTGATCTATTTTAAAAGAAAAAAGTGCGTCTTATGCCCCAGCAAATACGGTACATAGCGGGGAATGTATAATAAACATTAACAGAATACATAATTATAATAAAAGTTGTGTACCTTATGGAATAATTAATGTTTATTTATATCACTACCACAGTGCATAATTAATTTCATCTGTCAGTTTATTCTGTGCAGTAAATAATCACAAAGATAACAGCATTTGCAGTAAATCGTCATTGTGTATTGCTAATTCCAAACACATCTATTTATTATTTTAATGTCCATAATTCCCGAATAGTTACTGACTCATAGATATTAGCTTATATATATAATAACAAAATCCGTCCAATATTGTTTCTGAGAACAACAATAATATTGAAATATTACCGGAAGAAAACTCTAATAAAAACAGTAGACCTACATAAAATTAAAATAACGGAAAAGATCTGTTTATAATATTGATAATTTTACATTTTATAAGGTACAGGGTCAATACTGTGGCACCACTTCTAGGAACACAGGACAGAGGTGAGGATTAAAAATGCTTCTTGATAGCTGAGATTGCACTCCATCCGCCCCAAATTGTTTTCCTTAAATACCTGAAAATAAAATGGAAACAATAAAAAAAAGTCCGACGAATAGAAATGGATAACTGACGGAGTACATAGGCCTAAGGACTCGAGCTCAAAGGGATGGAAGTTTGGGTTTTGGATTACCCCACAAGCACAAGTCCTGATAAAGTTGTTGCTTTATTAATTATTCAGTATGGAGTGTTGTGTACTACGCATGCACGTACGGACACACACACACACACACACACACATATATATACACACACACACGAGGCGCGTCCGGAAAGTAAGTTTTCATGGGGCCATATACAGAGAGAAAAGATATAGTAATTGTTGAGCTATCTTTCAACATATTTCTCACAGGAATTGATACATTTGTCATACCGTGGGATCAACAGAGAGATGGCTGTTACACACTGGTCCCGCGTCCAGACAGCAGACTTCTGCGACACAGGAAAACAAAAGTTGATCCCATGTATGACAAATGTCTCAATTTCTGTGAAAAATAAGTTAAAAAATAGCTTAACAATTGTTGTATCTGTTCCATTAAATATTTATATGAAATTGTGTTTTCTTTCTGTAAACGGCCTCAGGGAAACTTATTTTATGGACGGCCCTCGTGTGTGTTTCTATACATATTGTCGAATGACGTGTAACTGACTGTTTCTGAAGATCTTCGACATTATTTTTAAATGCATTTCACACAGTTTACAAAATGTACCATCCCAAGTACGATTGAAATACAGCCAATTATACTAGTTTCCATCGTTTTTTATAGTTTATTTCGCGTCCAAACATTTTATTCGTTGACTCACCACTAAAAGCAATAGATGAAGGTAATACAGATTGAATTACGATTCACAGATTTCACTTTCATTTAAAGTTAATTATTGAAAATTTTCTTCATATTAAATGTAACAGATGCACTTTCAATTGACGCCTCAATAAGTCTTTTGTTTAAAAAAAAAGTGAGCAATGTCTGTTCTTTTTGTTAAGTTTATTTATACACGCTTTAACATCTGTAGTCAACTCGCCTGTAAGAATTTTTCGATATATCAGTAGGCCATTGTTGAGTTTCCGTTTCTATTGTCGTGTGTTACAGATAGCTTGTGTTCATGTAAGTTAACTGTTTTTTTAGACTTTGATTAATGTTTATGATACTGGTGACTGAGACGGTGATGAATCATGGTATGCAAATCTCCAATCCGGCACTGTCTTTATGAATGAGGGAAACCATGAAAAACCCCAGTCAGATTGGTCACCCACAGGGTTTGAACACGGGACCTCCCGAATGCGAGTCTCAAACGTTACCACCAGGGCCAACTCGCTCGGTTTGACAATGTCTGTTACCGTACACTGAAATATTTATATTTGCTGTACATGCTATAACTATTTTAGTAAACAAAATTATATTTGCTAACAAAACACTGAAAACTACGCCAATAAGCACACAGGACACCTGACTTTTTAACTGTAAAAAATCAAGAAAATAACTACCTGTAAATGTACATATAACAATTTATTTTAGTTATTGAAAAGTCATATCAAATTGAAATATAATATTATGTAAATAAATTATATTTTTTTTTTTAGTTTAAAAATCTATGAAATGTCTGAGGGGGCATCCTGGAACCCAGGGTGGAATCCCCTCCACGGTGACCCCATGAATTCATAACTGGTCGTTATGGAATTTGTGAACAAAGCAGAGTTTTCTCGGGGTACTCCCATTTTCCTCTACCACTCCACCTCTCCCTCATTTCATCTATCTACAATATTAAAAGTAGACTAGGGTGAAGTCATGGGGGTAGTACGAGTTTCTGATGCTGATATAGGAAGGACTTGGGGCTTATCAGACTACTCGTGTGTGAACAGGACCTAACTCTCGCAGGGCTGAGGCAGGATGTCGGCCAATGATAACAGGAAGAGCTTGGAGATGCGGGCCCCTGGGGCTCATAAGGCTACTCGTCTGTGAAACGAGACCTGGCTCTATCAGGGGCTGAGGCAGGATGGCCCACCTGTCTACATCAGATTCACAAATGCCACCCAGACCAGCTGTCGGACTTGAACGACCATCACATATATACACTAACGTTTGTGAAAATTGCAACACCAAAAAGGATACATGTGACTGAAATGAAATTGATACCACAGATTAGGTACATGACAATATTTATTTATTTATTTATTTACTAGCCGTACCCGTGCGCTCCGCTGCACCCGTTAGAAATAAATATAGATTAATTACATAATTAAAATAGGACATTTGACCCAGGGAACATTCGTGTTTGATAGAAGGATAAATCGTTTAATATGTTACTTAATTTAAATTGCATCCAAATAATTAAAATGCGATCATTTTGGTCCATTTAGATTTAATGTGTATATTTTATTTTACTTGTTATAGGTTTCCATTGAATTATGGTACCGGTAATAACTTAATTTGAACCCTTGTTTTCTACGTATTCAGTAAATGGCGCTTGGCCCACTATGGTTCTGAAACCTTCAAATAATTTAAATTATATTACATAATATTACATATTATATTATATTATATATCAGAAGTTACTGTAATAACATTATGTCCATCTAGAGAAACTACACTTTCCAATGGTGAAATAATAATTAATTATACAAATCGGTTAATTTAGCTTCCGATATTACTTCATACAAACACAGAAACATTCTCTGTAGGCTATCTTTCATAGCTTTCGATTGTTGCTGTCCAAGGCCCCTTACAGACGAAGTCATTTGTTTTTTAATTCATTACACGGCCTTAGATGGCAGTTATTTTAATTTTAAAACTCATTTATCTCATTAAATATTAGTCCTATCAAAATTTTTCAAGGAATAAAACTTATCGCAAATTATTTTTAAAGAAACTTTTGTTATGTAACATTTTTCACAAAAATCAATAATAAGCGAGGTATTTCGATTTATTTAATTCAGACCCCCTTATAACTCCCCTTTTAAATAATGTATTTTGAATGCCATATAGCCTAAAATTTAAGTTACAACGAACTTAATTTATATTCCAATTTTCATCGAAATCCGTTCAGTTATTATCGCGTGAAAAGGTAACAAACATACAGACAGACATACAAACAAAAATTAAAAAAAATGCGATTTTCGGTTTCAGGGTGGTTAATTATATATGTTAGGACCAATTATTTTTGGAAAATCGAAAATTACCAGAAAAATTTCGGCTACAGATTTATTATTAGTATAGATTTAACCTGGTAGAGATAAGACCATCAGGCCCTCTCTTTCCCTTCCTTTCTGACAATACACAAATGATTAGAATTACAGAACTGTACCTGGTCTGTGACTGTGAGATTTCAGTATGGTGTGAAGCCTTCATGTGCTGCAATCAGAGCCTCTAAGCGTTGTGGCATGGAATCAAAGAGGGCCTGGATATATTCCTGGGGAATCTCCTTCCATGCAGTTTGTATGCGAGTCCACAAAGCGTCAAGAGTGGGTGCTGGAGGACCATGAAGAACAAGTTGCCGACCAACCATATCCCAGACATGTTCGATGGGAGACATGTCTGCCGAACGTGCAGGCCAGGGAAGCAGTGTTACCCGTCATTCTTCGAAGAAGTCTCGCACAATCCTCGCCACATGTGGCTGGGCATTGTCCTGCTGAAATATGGCATGTGGAGTTGCCTGAAGGAGGAGCAGTACCTCGGGCTCTAAAACATCCCTAATGTAGCGGTTGCTGTTCAGATTGCTCTGAATAGGTAGGAGGCGAGAACGTATATTGTATCCAATGGTGCCCCAAACCATCACACTAGGCGTTTGTCCACTATGCTGCTCAACAATGCAGGCTCTCAGATTGCCTTCACCACGGTAGCGTCTAACACATATGCGGCCATCATTATAGGACAAGTTGAAGTGGGACTCATCCGAAAACACTACATTTTGCCACTCAGCACGCCAGTGAAGGCGTTCACGTGCCCATTGCAGTCTGAGGCATTGGTGGTCCACACCCGTTGCAGTACTCCAATGTCGACTCAACACTGTGGATGAAGCTGTACAGTCCGTCACGACCATGTGGACAAGATGGCCATCATCCTGTGCTGTGGTCACATTACATGGTCCAGTACCCGCTCGTCTCTTCTATCTGCTGGTTCCACACACGCATCACTGTAGTAGCAGGATGCCCTGTACAAGCCGAAATGTCACAGTATGACAAACCTGCTTCCCGGAAACCAAACATTCTGCCCTGTTCGAACTCACTCATGTGCTGATATTGCGCCCTTCCACGTCGACGAGGCATACCTGCACTAGCTTTCACGTTTCCACTTCGTTTGCAAGCTCTGCACTGACTGATTAAGGCATAACACTGACCTTGTTGGTGACACAAGAGACGTCACTGTTGGGTCTATGTGTACACCATCTCTCTGGAAACGTAATCAATTATTGGTGGTACACTGTACTACACATCTCCCGAGTTTGGAGTCGTTCGGGCCATTCTTTCTGGCTGTTGCACTTTTCACAAACAGTAGTGTATGTACCCTCATAAAGCCAAGTGAAGCTAAAGGAATCTAATGTGGAGGTGACTCATTACATCTTGTGATATTATTATTATTATTACACTAAGAATTAAGTTCGAAGAACTTACGTAATTAACTCGTGTTTTTATAACAGATGCAGCTCCAGACTACTGAGGTTGATAAAATTCTCTTTCTCCCCTCAAGTCAAAAAAATTATCTTCAAGTAGAGTTTTCCTTATTCAGTTGAGTTCATAATCGGTGTTTACTCATGAAAGAATATTCTGTGTCTGAAACTGTAAGGAGTTAGTTATAAAATGTCTGTAACAGTTAAATATTGAATAATGTTCCTTCCCATCACACTATCATAGTTCTTTAATAAAGTATATGATAAAATATTTTACCAATAAACCATATAAGATGGTTTATCAAAGATGAACTAAAATTAAGGAAAAAGAACCATTAGCCTCCATTTATAGTAAAATAAAATAAAATCTTTTTTCATCACAGATATGGTATGCATAAATGAATCAAGAATAGTACCGTTCTCTGCTTGTTTAGCTACAATTAGTTCAGAATATTACAATATGTATATTGCTGAAAAAGAAACAGAAAAGGAAATGCCTGTGGGTTAAACCATTGATTGCAAGATGAAACAAGAAAAGTATCCGTCAAAACTTACTAAAAGAGCTATAATGTGAGGACTTTTATAAAAGATCTTTGAGGTTATCTTTGATCATATGCCGGTATTTTATATAATGTAATATACTACAAATCCTATCTTTTATCACAGATCTTTGATAAAATATTTTATCATATGCTCTGTCAAAGAACTGTCATACCAGCCTTACACACTATAACAGCTGTGTGGAAGTGCATGGAGGTCAATTCTTTGCTAGTTTAACGAAACAGCACAGCTTCTCAAAGCAACAGCCTCATTATTTTCTACTTTGTAATCTAGTATGTTCTACTGTAAAGTGGGCAGAGGAAGAGCATACACACAACTGGTTCAGCGATACATTAAAGGGGTGACTAAAGGATATCATTCTGCAGGTCTTGGCTCTGAGAAGAGCATTCCACTCATGTAAGAATTATTTGTTAAAAACATAATGGTTTTATGGGCAAGAATAAAAGGCAGCCTAACATGTAATCTATGAATGTGATGAATTAACTTCAGAAGGTATGAATTTTTGGTATCACAAATCTAAAGTAAAGCATAGTACCAAACTGGAACTGATTTCAGGTCTATTTAATTAAAACGACTCCTTTAAGGGGAGAGGATGGTATTTTTTGGTGAAAAATGAGTAAATTAAAAAAAAAAAATCTTTAAAATACTCTGTGATGTGTGGAATGCATAGCATAACATTTTGTGGGTATTTGTGCCCTTATCAGATGTTGAGACGCCATTGTTAAACTTCCTCCGTTATGGATTTTTAAATCACTCGCCCCATTTTATTGTTGTTTCCGGTAAATTGAATTAAAAAAAAAAATCTTTAAAATACTCTTTGATATGTGTGGAATGCATTGCACAACATTTCGTGGGTATTTGTGCCCTTATCGGATGTTGAGACGCCATTGTTAAACTTCCTCCGCTATGGATTTTTAAATCACTTGCCCCCTTTTATCAGTTTACGTTAACTTCATTTTTTTGCTACGTTGCCAGACAAAAATGGACATAATTTCTGAACTATTAAAGACACATGTATGAAATTTAGAACACACATTCTTTAGACTATTAGGAAACTTTTCTCTGTAACAGCATTTTGTTAACTGATTTCATTTTAAAACTACGTCCGTTTGTTTGCAAGAAAGTGTTATTAAATTTTTGTTGTTTATTTTACAAACGTAGGGACTAATATAAACATTCTGTTACAGACAGTTTGTAGAGCATGCTTTTGCAAGTACATTGCAAAAAACTGGATGAATCTACCTTTAAAAATGGTTTAGATATATCGGTTTTAGTAAAATACTGCATTGGGTATATTTTTTTTAAATCTGGGCCCCCAATAATTTTTTTTTCAAAATATTTATTTTTGGTTGAGTTGCTACAGCTATGAGCTCTCTATATACAAAAAATTAATATTTTACACCAAATAGGAAAAAGGTTTAAAAAAATACCATCCTCTCCCCTTAATGCTGAGGAAATCGACACAATAAGATCATTGGGTTTAAATTGCTATAGGCTAATCATAGTGTGGAGATAGAATGATTTCCTTGGGGATGGGAGAGCAGAAGAGGATGATAAAATAAGCTAGGCATATGAATGAATCCACATGTATAACAAAGACAAATACACAATTTTTTTTTTAATCACTGCTGCTTTACAATCTGTTCCCAAAGGAACATTTAGTAAATGTGTTGCAAGACTGGGCATTAAATTCACAAAACAAAATGTCAAATCAAGAATGTGAATGTGTTTGAGGCAATACATTCTTTCACTGTTGTCTAGTAGGTTGATGGCCAGAGGATTAGGACGCAAGTTGAGTTGCTGTTGATATCGACAACTGTAGATGATTTCTTCCTTGGTGGTGGGAATTCCCAGGTCACGATGTATGTTAATATTGGACATGAACCATATACAGCAAAGGGATTTAACTTCGAATCTTCTTAAGATATCTATGTTGGAACTGCTGGCAGAACCGCACAATTGTATTCCATATGTCCATATTGGTCTAACTGCTGTTTTATAAATAATAATTTTGTTGTAGAGAGACAGCTGAGAGTGCATATTTAACAGCCATGATAGTCAATTGAACTTGAGTTTAGCTTCCATTCTCTTTGTTTTCATGTGATGTTTCCAGGTTAGATGTTAATCTAAATGGAGGCCAAGGTATTTTACAGTTGTCTAGTTGGACTTTGGGACATTTCTTCTTGTGCAAAGTGAACGTTGTTGTTGTTGTTCTTTTCTAATGCCAGGCGTTTGACAATAAAGTCATTTGACCTCTTGCACTCCAATATTTTTCAAAGATATTATCATGACCAGCCACTGAAGCACAGATTTTGAGGTGTTCCGAATCCATTTCTTGGTTTGAGTTGCACAATGGGCAGTTAGGTGACTGATATATTCCAATTCTATGCAGGTGTTTGGCCAAACAATCACGGCCTGTTGCCAATCTAAATGCAGCTACAGACGATTTTCGTGGTAAATCGGGAATTAACTGTGGATTTTGATGCAGAGAGTTCCATTTTTTCCCTTGGGATTGAGTTATCAAATTTTGTTTGTTGAAGTCTAAGTATGTAGATTTAATAAATCTTTTCGCAGAGTATTTCCGACAGATGGCAGCAAGCACTAGGCGTGAAGGAATAAGTCAACAGGTGAATGGCAGGTGTCAGCAGGAGGATGCACACGGAGAAGCTGGAGCCATCTTTCTTCCACTTGCTTCTGAGGAGTGCTATGGGCTGAACTTGCACGTGTGTGAGAGCTGTGGCAATCATTGTTCAGCGACACAGACGAGCAGCAGAAGCAGAGTTCTTTTAAATCAAAATAAGGCGGAACTCAAAAGGTGTCTTAACACATTATGCCTTCGGAAACCTATACCTTGCTTAGCAAATCGTTAACAAAATCCTAAGATCCTCGTGTGAACTAGAGCTGTGCTATCACTGATTCTGTAGGATGCTTCATACTTGTCCACTTCACTTGTATGGTCACTAGTTGTATGTAGAATGTCACCACCTGCAATATAACAGAAGCACTAACATTTACATTATTATCCATAGTACAGTAGGCTCTTCATTATTACTAATGCATTTACTTCCACTTTATTTTACAATACTTCTAAAAGTGGCTATCTTGCGAACTCGTTGCCACATGAAGTGAACTGAAAGAACTATCTCTAAAAAATGTTACAGGCTTGTACCAGTTCTTTCTTACCAATGCTACAATATGTCACATAATGAATGCCTGTAATGTAGAATGATTATCCGTGGTAATGAAGGGGAGGGAAGGAACGGTTAATCGAAAAAGATGGTTAATTCATTCTGCTTTTTCTTACTTCTATGTTCTTTTAAAGAATCCCATCACTTTTTTCTGAACTTTACTACCAGTAATTTTTCTGATCTCAGTTCTAATTCTCTGAAGTAAAACAATGTCCGGAAATAAAGTGTAATCTTCCTACTCCAAAAACCGCATGAGAGTCTCAGCTTAGACACTACCTCTTCTTCCTCACCACTACCGTCATTGGCACTAACACTTATAGCTTCACAGGCAGGATCAGCAATAGTCATCACTTTCATTTCCAGCCACAATGATTAATGGTTTCTTCATCCACAGCAAAGAATTTGATCATTTTCCTCCACCAACATTTGAATGTCTTCCATTAATATTCTTCCATTCTAATCATTCTCTTCAAACTCTTGAAATTCGTCTGCAAATTCTATATCAGAATACAGCTTCCTCAGTGATCGTATAATATTCTCGTATTTAATCATGTTCTATGCATTCTTTATTAACAAGATAGCCTTGCAAAACTGAAGCAATGGAATGTTTAACGTGCTAACATAAAGTTTTTTTTTTTTTAATTAATGGTGGATGCTTGTGTGTTTATCATTCATCAGTATGATGCCAGTTGTGTAGACCAATTTACCGAGTCTTGCCTAGGGTGTACCATAGGAAGCTTAAAAGAGTAATTGTACACATTTCCATTTGAAGTCTGTGCACAGCTAATACCGTGTATACAGTTGAGTAGTAGCCTCGCACAGAGTCTCTTGACACACTTATATTCAAGCATGCAGACGAATTTTATCTGGGTTTTCGTGAGGAAATAGCAGACAGACTGTTGGATAAATCCAATGATTGGTTGATCAAGAGATGGAAAAACGAGGTTATACTTTCAGAATTACACTTTCTTCACATCTAATGCCCCCTCTCTCACTTTCTTCACCTATGTAGAAATATTCTTTTCTAAATTTTCTTCTTTCTCCTCCTCTTCAGGGCTGTTTGTTACCACTGTCATGAATGTGATGTAAAGCTACTAAAACCATTTGCTGTAATTAAATACTGGTAAGGACAGAAGGAAATGAAGATTCAGCAGAGGGGTTCAAAATAACTTGCACAACTTCCAACATTCAAAGTTGTTTAATACCGATTGTAAGGGGCAGTGACAGTCAACCAGCCATACATCTTACTCCCCCACCCCTCCAGCATGGGGGGGACACAACAATGAAACAACCATCACTTCCAATAATTTAAACATACAGTGCAACAGGCCCCAACCACATGGTTCAAAGTGCGTTAGGACAGCCGAGAAGTGGACCAGGCACCACCGCCCCACCCTCAAAAGACCACGCATTGACACCACCCACTGCTCCATGGCTGCCAACTGTGCCATCTTGTATGCTCACTATAATACCATTATTTGAGGCTAGAGACTTTGAGCATATTTGAGAGTCCAATCTACAAAGGAAATTATTACCAAGAATGCACCAGATCATGGGAGCACTAACATCATCAAAGTGAAATAATCGAAGATTATCCCTTTTCTTCGTTTAATTTTTTTTAAGTAATCGCTTAAATTAAAAGACACCCACATGTCTGAGATCAAGATGTAGAAATCCAAGGTTATGCTGTTACCTGAATTTCACAGGATGTAACAAATAACACCTTTATATGATTCAAATTTCTCACCGAGAATCTGTAGGTCCTCTAGCTATGATGTAACAGTGGGAAAAGATGATGTATGAAAGCTATAGTCTCGGAAATCAGATTTCATGTTCATAAAGAGCCCAGATGTCATGATAAAGTTGGTTTATGTTGCACTGGATGAATGTAATTACTTTATGAAATAAATTTCAATATTCAATAAAAGCCCTGAGAAACTATGAAGACTCGTCATATATCCGAAACTTTCTATCAACATCAGAATTGCCAAAAATTAATGGAGAGAGCAGATAGAAATTTTCAGCTATAATTAGGGGAGATTGCGGTAAATGAATTGCTATTAAACCACGGTTTGAGTACAAATTCTTGAAGAATGAGGTAACTTGAAACAATTTTTAGATACTCTGGATAGTAAGTAACAAACCAAGACCCACTGCTTTGACCTGTAGTAACTTTTTCCTTTCGTATACACTTCTGATGCAATCATTCACTCTAATAGCACCTGACATTTTATCGAAAATACTTTACAGGCATTCAAAATTCGCTTCAGAATGGCACCACAATTTCTACGCTCGCAGTCATGGAGTTTAAAGCCACTTTAATCTGTTGGCTAAGACAATATATAATTCCAATTTGTTAACACAAACAGCAGGAAGACAAATACGTATTCAATCTACATTCGAGATTGGAAAACATTAGCAGGTTGGAGCATGGTGCATGGTTTCTTCTGAATAGTTATGCTTTGTACATAAGAACAGGGCATCCAATCCAACCAGCTACAGAAGTGCAAGACATATTCACAACTGACAGCTATGGGCGTTATGAAAGAGAAATTTTAAATCTTATGTGCGTAAAAATTTCCCCATCTACTGAATCAAACCCACACTCAAATGGAAATGTAAGGTCGAGTTTCTAAAGCGTAAACAGAGAAAAACAGTAAAAATGCAGTTATTTTCAAGAGCTTTAGGATTGCCAGTCGATCTGGACTGTCCCACTTAACAATTATACTGGTTATATTAAAAAGAATTAACGTGATTTCGAACTACTTTTATTTTACCAATAACAAAAATTTCACACACACGTTTTGACATATTTTGTCATATCACTCGTAATTGATTTGACTTTGTATTTCCATACATAAACGTACTTCCTTTTATATACAGTCGAAGATATTATGATGTATAGTCGTTTATATTCACTCGGAATATATCAACACCAAATTCGACTACTTACAGCTATTTTGTACTGCAGATATTCAAATAAACTAAGTCTGTTATTATGGTTGCAGATATAATGGTTAATAGTCAAAGAACAGGAAAGGAAAAGCTCATTTTTAAGAACAGAAATGAAATCATAAAAACAAACCCTTTTCTCTGAGTATAAGCCATTTCAGAGTCTTCAATAAAGGCAGAATTGGAATATTAAATATAACGAAAAATTGTAGAAATCACTTTAATTTAAAGTTGTGAATATTTAATTACAACTAAGAATGCAGAATGAACTTTCCTTTCTCTAAGAAGGGTCATTGGTTTGCCTATGAGGAGTGTGCGAGTCGTCTTTGTGCTCGAAACATGGACCTGTCAAATTCAAAGAATGTGTGAATGTACTGTACTGGACCAATCCTGCTCCATGAATGATGAAGTTTCAACATCACATCTTAAACGTAAATGTTACCTTACAACATATAGGAAATATATCTTCTTCAAGGGGAAAAGTTTTGTACTTAACAGAACAATTATTATTTCTCCCACTAATATCAACAAAACCACAGAAACGTGATCTATGAACTGCAAGTTAATAATCTTTTGCAAAATATACATCACGTCCATGAAAAACTGTCGATTCCATTATATTAAGTAAACAACAGATTATTGTTTAACATCGCTACTTCCAATTTAATGTAAAGTAGACACATCAATTACTTTGAAATTAAATTTGTTATAAAATCTTTTTCTTGTATTTTCTCTGTAACATTCTCAAGAAATCCGATATCTCTCTTAAAATATAATTATGAGAATAAGTTCTAATTGTTTCCCACCCATGAGATGAGCATCTAACACAATGGGCAAGATAACTATCGTACTGCATTATTATTATAATTATTTATACAATACTACCACTACTATCACTATTATTTTCTCTACACTGCCGCTGATCATATCTACCAAAGTCTTGTAAATTTATGCATACAGTTTTGTACACTTATTTATAAATCAGTATTTTCACTAGCCTTTGAAAGAAATATACATAAGAAATTATGAATGTTATATGACAAAATACAAACAATATAATTACAGTCCTCATGGTGTCCGAGGTGAATCATTAACTGAATGAGTTGCAGCAATGATTTTCCGAACCAAAAAGTGTCAGATTTAAGTCTATTGAAGGCAGAATTTTTTAATAAACAAACACAAATGATGGCAGTCTTTCTACAGTACTCCAGTTTCCACTGCCGCTATTACACTTGTTTTCCAACATTTATTCTCAACAATCTTGACAACCAGCATAACAGGACCTCCAACATATGACAGAGATCGACACTAGCAGAATATAGATTACGAAATAAACAGAAATGGCTAACTTAGATGCAAAAATTATGGGATGAGATGATGTTATGCTGCAACATACACAAAGAAGCATGACTTATCAAATTTGATTATGATCTGATGTGGTAGCTTTACAATAAAATAGCTGATGCACGAGATGCTTGGAATCTTAAAGACAAAACACTCACGGCAATGTAAAGCATGTTATGCATGTTGGTACAATTTCAACACAGCTGCAAAACGGTATCTGTCGAATATAGGGGGGGGGGGGGAGCCATTAATCCTTCCCATTGAAGGCTTTAAGGAACCAACCTGGACAAATACCCAATGTCCCACCCCTACCTTCCCGTGGTGCAGCTGTTAGTAAGCATAATTTTACAAGCTGAACTAAAGGGAGGGGCTACTCATCAATTAGCACTGGTCAGCTTGATGAGTTAATGACCGAATTTGGTATAATTTTCCTCTATTCAATACCTAATTCTCTCTTTACCCTTTCCTATCCAGTCCTCTGACTGAACTCTTACTTTCTTTGACCCCGACAGTATTAGAGCATTGGAGGCCTAGGGGTTCATTTCACTTTCCTTCCTACCCTTCCTACTTTTCTGTTCCTAGTGCTGACCTGCTATGGCACTAAAATCGTCCTTCAGTGGCTTAAGGAGGGAAAGTTGGTGATCAACAAGATCTCCCAACTAGGTCCAGTGGACTCTTCGACCAACAGCAGGTGTGGTCCTCCAGACATTCTGGGGGTTGTGTGTGAATGAAGTAGCCACCAAAACATTAAAATATGGTGTTCACTTAAATCGGCTACAACTTGCCATTTAACAACTATCTGTGAAAAATATTGGAGTGCAAGAGGTCAAATTACTTTATTATCAAATGCCAGGCATTAGAAAACAACAACAACAATTTCAACACATTTGACAGATGCCATTAGTGGCTAACAGTGGCTTACACACCGCTGTGATTTTCTTAATTTGAAGATTGCTTTAAAGTCAAATTCAACATTAAAAATACGTTCTCTCTCGCACATAAAATTCTGGTTATTATTAAAGTGATCAATGTTCATTTCAAGAGAGATGTTATATTTGAATAAAAAGAAAAGATAATTCCATCACTTTAATGACTTGGAAGAGGTAAGAATGTAAGTGTGGCACACAAAATGCATTGATGAAATTAGATCACAGACGTGAATAACTGGCCTCAAAAGTGTGCCATGACAGAACATAAAAGCAATGGAGGCAGCAAATTTTGAAGCCAACAGACGAGGAGAACAGCTGACATCCTCACTGCAGCAATTAAGCAGTATCTACAATCTAGGACCACTGGAATTGAGATTCAGCCGTGGCACAAAAGGGTGTCAGAGGACATTGTGCACCAGAACTCCTACGCCTATGCCAAGAGCATGCAGAGAGGCAGCATCAGGCAGAAATCCTGTCATCACCTGTGACTGAAGCTAACAACTACTGAGGTCATCGGACTACAGGAAGGCTTAGAAATGACCACGTCACCAATTCTGAAGTTGATGTGCCGGTGAAGGAGAACCAGAGACATTTTAACGACCATCATCAATGGATTGCAACATTTAGAAGAAACTGTACTCACAATTTAGATTCCAAAAGGATTTAAGATCAATAGAGAAGAGAGTCCCTTTCTTTTTATAGATGATGCTTCTATAATCTTTTCGCTGTAAGAAAAATCCTAATATAAACATTTACATATGAGTGAAGTTATATGTTTCATTGTATTTAACAACTAGAATTCAATTTTTTATTTTCAAATAATACAAGATGATAGTTTCCAAATATGGACTATATTTTCCTGCGTCGTGCTTGTGTTTCGACTGTGAGCCAATCACGGGTATGTCAGCCACGTGCTTGTGTTTACATTAGGATTTTTCTTACACCGAAAACAGTATATTGAGTTACGAAATGCGGAAACAACCAATCTGCTATTAGATCAGGGATTAGTTATAATACACAATCAACCGCATGAAGCATTCCCAACTACACCAGTTCTTCTATCTGCTGAAACCTACCAAACGTATCACAAAAGATTCTGTTCGGAAAGACTCAGGAACTTCCTGAAGCAAGAAGTATACAATAGAATTGGAACTGAGTTCACAGGAAGTGAATCAATTGAGACTTATGTTAACATGGTTCTGATCGTTGTGGTACCACAAGTAGCAGCATCTGTTCTAGAAGTCAGACCCGAAGTGAGAGCCAGAACAAACCAGTAATCGCAACATAGTGAACCACGTTTCAAGTGCCACCTCCCAATCCCCAAATAAAAATGATGGGCTGTTTGGAGGTCCATGTTGGCAGGCATGTCTCAAGATTTTGCATCTGAATGTCATTTTTTTAAATATAACAAATATGACTTTAAGGTGTTTGTAAATAAAACATTTTTGTGAAAGGTTTTCAAATAAAGAAAAAAAAAAATCAAAATAACAACATAAAATACATTTTTTATAAAAAATAATTTATAAAATTTTATGATGTGATATAGTTATATCATAGCCTTTAATTATGATATAAAAATCAGAAATTACTTTTAATGTTTTCATTAAAAAAAAAAAATTCATTTCAGTTAATAGCAGTTTAAATTCAAGAAAATTAGATAACGAGTTAAAAATTACAATTTGATTAACCTTATTTGGTAAAGACAGTTTGCACTATATACAAAACACCTACTAATAACTCACTCTTTAAAATGCTTGTTGTCTAGTGATCATTTTAACATTCTCCTTACGCTTCGTATTCTTATGACTGTCAACCTGTTCAGATAATAAGCTGTTACACCTTTCAAACACTCTTTACAAGTCTTGCGACTTCAGTGATTAACCTTGTAGGCAGTACAAGCAATCACATGTGCCACATCAACTGGAACACGTGTTCCACACAAATATATGATAATGACTTGGTACTTTGTCTACAGGTTTCTAAAACTGTAGCCAGACGAGAAGAATGCAATGCTAATTCTATAAAATATGTCAATTCTAATAAAATGCAAAATCGACTCTGAAGTCTTGTCAAAGTGGAGACGGAATACATCAAACCTAATACCGCCTTTCCCTCGTTCAAACATGGCTGTCAGTGTGAACAGGCCCAACAATAGGTCAGATGCCCCGTGTTGGTGGTGCCTAGTCCCTGGCAGTTACACCACTCCACTTCTCAGGCTGATGGCGAGGAGGGGTGTGGGGAGGACACGAGGGGGGATGACATGACATGAAGACAAGAGAAATTTATAACATGTGGCACACACACACACGCACACGCGCACGCCATGTTGCTATGTTAGCAAATGTAAAAATGAGCAAAACACGTTTATACAGCACTTACATTTAACACTCTCTCTCTTACTGTCTCTTCGAACACACGCCAACTGTTACAAATAAAAAAAGTAACATCCCTAATTGCACTTCCACTACCAGTTTCATTATTATTATTATAATTATTATAATCATTGAACTTTTATGTACTTCTAACATTTACATTAAAAAACTGAGAATTCCACTTGTTTTGGGTCTACATGTTCGAGGGTGGGAAAAGGGGCGAGTTCACTGGCGTCCACATCATGATCATAACCCGGCAGCATTCGTCCGTCGCAGTTATAAAATCTGTTAAGTAACGACGACAAAAGGAACCGACACTGAACAGAGGGATCTACAAACACCGAGATATCCAGAACAGGAAGGAGTCTGCCCCACATACGAGTATAGAACATTGATCACGATATTACAAAAAAATCAAGAAGAGGTACAATCTGAAGAGGTTGGTAGCATCGCTACGAGTGGAGAGGGAACGAACTGTTCATATTTACAGGAAGCTGCACCAGATGGTGAGGCTAGTTCGGGAAATGCGTGGGGGTCTACTGGCTAGTGCCAACACAAATGCTGGCAACAATGTGGACGTTATTTCCATACTGAATGGGGGGAGTAAACGACTGTAGACCATCGACATCATCACACTGACATAATACTGGTCTGCTGGGTATTGCTGCGTATACAACAAGCACCGTCGGTTGAGCAATGACAGCAGGCGTCCCCCCCAGCATTTCCCAGTGCTCCACCCCACTAGTTGAGGTTATCCCAGCTCGGGAACCCTTGCTGCTGCTGCTGCTGCTGTTGTTGCTGGCATCATGTTTTCCAGTTGTTGAGGGAATGCGGATGGGAGCGTGAAGGCGAGGGCTGGGGCGAAGGGATCATGTCGAGCAGGTACTGTCGCTGGAGGTCTGCTGCCTGCCGCTGGAGCTCAACCAGGTTGGCTGCCGCGGCCGCCACTGAACCCTTGCCACTCGCCGCCTGTGCCATGGCCAGCTGGTAGGGGTACAGCAGCGGAGAGAATGGGATCATGTGCGCGGGGAGGGGCTGGTGCTGAGGAATACCTCGCAGCAGCTGCTGGTGCAATGCTGCTGACGCTGCCGCCGCAGCATGGTGCGAGTTGAACTTGCTTGACTCTACCGCCAACTTGGCTAGTGGATGGTCGCGGTGTGGCAGAGGTGGCGTAGGGGCTGGAGGGGGTGCTGGGGCCGGAGGAGTGGGAGCGTGACGCGGCGGAAGAGTGGGGGTGGCGGGCTTGGGAGCTGCAGGAGCAGACATAATAACAGGAGAAGGGGCTGGGGGTGCGTGGATTGTGGGCTCTGGTACCGGTGGCGGTGGCGGCTGTTGAGTAGTCGGTGACGAACATGATGACACCTGTGCCAACCGCTGCTCTATCTCCTGTTCCTGCTGCAGTGCCTTCACGAATGCCGTCTTCAAGCGATTTGTGTGCTCTGCCTTCAGCGCCTTCTTCACATTGGTTGTCACACATTGCTCACATATCACCTTGGGCTCTTTGCCTGCAACATACATGTATAGTTTGCTTAATGAAATAACGATTGCTCGTAGAAAGCACTGCAAGAAGGATTACTTGGTTCCAATGCCTTCAAATGTGATTAACATGAGCTTTCTGGATGCTGCTGGTCTGAAATTCGATGCCAATTCATTTGGAGGCCCCTGTAAGGCAGAATTTATTACACTCAATGAAGGATAGATGAATTTGATAACTGAGGCGTTTCCTAGAATAACAACTTAACGTATGTTACACTGTTTCCAGCATATATTGAATCCTTAGTAACGCATCTTCCTCCTGACAAAACTACCAGTATTATTTCCCTGCAACAAACATAGCACCTTCTAGAAACATTTGAATATCATTCTGTGCAAAGATCTAAAATGTTTGATGCTCTATATAAAAAAAGTAGAAATTTTGTCTTTGAGACCTTTCATTCAAAAATAGAATCTTTCAGCATGTTGTAAATATAGGACAAACCACACTCAATTCAGGTTTCCACATAAAAACAGATATACAGGATTAGACTAAATGATCTTCCCAATTATAAATACGATTTAATGCAACTCAAAATGCATAAAACTGGTATAGATGGAAATAGAAACTCTCAAATTATAATACAGACCTAGGAACAAAATTTGGACACCTGAATTTTATTTCTGGGTCTATATATCACAAGTGTACTATGTGAGCCCTTCTTAGTAACTCGACACACATCTATAGTCTAGTTCTTGCCAGACACAACGCCATATAGCATGATTGTTTGTTGCTACAGTTGCTGTGATATGTGCTCACAAATCAAGCATGTGGTAATGGTGGTACCTAGATTCGATCTCTGACAAAACCCTAAAAAATCACAGTTTGCCAGCTCGAGTGAAAGTGGAGGTTAATATACACGTTCATTATATAAGTATGAAAGACAGTTTGAAGATGACCCACAATTAGTGATTAAAATTTTCCTGAGTTTTATAACTGTACTGACATATTTATCACTTACTTATCCTGACAGATAAATGAACTAATTGCTGCTAAAATAGTCACTATTTACAGAACACATTTTGTGTATTACCTAATCACACGAAAACTGCGTCACAATTCAAAACAGATCAGGATTTAAACATAAATTTTACACTTTTAACACTTTATATCACTTAGGAATATAGTTACAATAACCATTTTGTTGTGCTAATGTAACACAAATTTTATCTAGAAATTAAATACACGAAACAATTTTCTCAGGCAGTCACAGACCACATATAATACAACGCAGAAATTCACACTTGTTCTGACTCATTCAGCTGTGAATGCGTAGTAGAAAATAAAAGGGGAAGTACACAGATATAACAAAGTCGGGTAATCACAAACCACACACCACATTAATGATTTTCTTAACAAATAATATCTAATTATTTTAAAATGAACGTACAGACCGATTATTTAGTCCTGATAGCTCAGCGATGTGAAAGAAGGGCAGTAATAGAAGGAGTGGGGAGAGTTCCAGAGTAGAGATAAGGGTGAGCGGTCGGTAAAAGAATGCAGTATAGCTTAATTGTACTGGAAATATACTGCTCTACCGCACACATGACATCCGATCGCTCCGAAGGCAAGCAAGTGAATAACCCAAATACCCCTTGGTGTAACTAAATGGACTCACCTGTCCCAGGTGCACATCTCCGGCGACTGTCAGGACTAAATAATCGTACTTTATATGAGCTCCACAGGGAGAAAATATTATTGCCACAATTTAGAATAAATAATAAAAGTTCTCAGAAAAATATATTCATCAGGATTTGTTTCTTAATCACTATGACTGTTATAGTAAAACATACATGACAAAGATTAGACGACTTACAAGTTACGTTAGTTAAGCTGGTGGCTAATGGGGATAAGGGATGAGCAATATAAGTGCAGATCTCAAGGTTGTATGTTAAGATAGTGAAGAAAGCAACAATTTGATCATGCTGAAAATTTTCCAGAAAAATACATATTCTGCAGAAAATCATTCTCACATTCCTATCCACAATAATGGCATAGTCTTTGAATATGATGATGACCATAGCACTGAGAGTATCAATAATAGGACATCACCTTTGGTTGGGTTCTTCTCCCACTTCCAGACAGGAGTGAAATCTGTCTGACACTGCGAACATTTGAATGCGTCTGGTGGAGGTGGCGTTTTCTGGTCCTTGGTGATATAGTCCACTACGTGCTCCAGTCCCAGTAGATAGATGAATTCCGTGTTGGAAGGATTTGGAATGAAGTGCATCTCTGGTGGGGGAGGTTTTGGAGGTGGGATCTGAAACATATTAGTGAAATACAAAGATGTCATTCCTATACTGTATAAAGCAGCAGCATTCATCAAACTTTAATATAAGGTTACCAGACGTTCCCAATTTCAGGGGTCAGTCACCGAATTTTCCTTTTTGTCTCCGAACAAAATTCGTCACCAGAATGTCTCTGAATTTAATAATTTGACCCCAGGCATTCGCGGATTTTAAGTGTTGATTATTATAATTTTATGAACATATTGTTGAATATCACTATGCCTTTGATATTCATTCATAAGATAAAATATCTGTGGAATGTATATTCCTGAGATGTCCTACAGAAAGAGAAAAATTTGGAGACACACTCCATTATTTTTCTTCCAATGTAGATGGACTTGACATGGATGAAATAATTTATTTTATGAAATTTCTTGCTTGAATAAATATGTGACTTCAGAGAAAATAGCAAAGTGAAATGAAGAAAATGCTACTCTTTGCTCAAAATGAAGTGAATTTTTTTAAATTTTCTCCGAGAAAATGATTTTCTATGTACAATTCCAGATGTTGATCGAAATATCTCTATATCTTCCTGGAAGTAATGTACAATGAAGAATTTTTTTTCTTTTATCAAAATGTTGTAGAGATCCAAAAAATTCAGAATGAGTTTAGAAACTATTCGAGCCATGCTTCTATCTTAACCAACTTCAACATGACCTGCCAGGAATTTGCTGCAAAACTGGGATCCAGAGAAGATCTGCTTTGAAAATACCAAGAGTTTAAGTAGTAGTTAATAGAATGAATATTTGTAATGTGTACATAGAATGCGTATTTTAATTCTGTAAGGTACGTAAAAATAATAAGTGAATAGCAAACAGAAAATATGTTAAAGGTAGTTTTTTTTCATATATTGATATCTGTCCCCAGAAACTGTGAAAAAAAATCTGGTAACCTTACTTTAATAAGATACACAAACCAATTACTCAAAATCCAAATTACTTTGTTACGCCTAGGGAAAAGATTTCAAGGAGACTCCTTAATCAGCAATGTTGCATCAATTTATACTTCCCCCCATGTACAGTTTAAAAATGGTGTCTTGAGTTGTATTCCTTTGGGACGGCTAAGGTCTGATTACAAATAAGGTACAACACACGATTATTGCTCTCATAACAAAAATAGTGTAACTCTCACTTCTTGTTGAAAAGTCTATGTTCATCTTCAATTGATTCGATTTTTACTGGAGCTTGGCTTACATATTAAGAATTCCATTTATATGTCTGCAAATTGGACAGTCTTTCAATGGAATTCCACTCGGGTATAATTTTTTCCTTCAATTTTAAAACTAAATCATTCCAAGTTTCGCCACATTTAAAATTTTCTGCTAATTTTCTTTCAGATAAACCATTTTCACTTTTACGAATTACTCTGACTCGATCCTCCAACGATAATATATTATTCCTCATTTCACTGACCATATTTTTACTTGTAACAATTTTACACAATGTCAGAAGAAATGAAACTGTTAAACAAGAAAGCAAATACCATACAGGTAATCTGTGGTCAGATCCTGAAGGACGTGTGCATCGGTCAATCTTTAACAACCACCTCTTTCTTCCTAGAAATTCTCACATTCCTTGAATGATTAAAGGAATAGATGGACATTCAGCATAAATAGTTAAGAACATTGTCAAATTTCATTTTAATCTTGGAAGAGACAGTAAAGTACTCTTATGAAGTTCTCAGAATGTATTTAATGCATTAAACTACTTTATTGTAAAATTAAATACTATACTTCAATCTTTAAATCTAGTCTCTTAAAAGGGGGATAATTAAGAAAACGGCTATTCAATGACTGGGGAGTGGGGTTGGTCCTTAAATGGAGGTAAAAAAAATACATTTGCTTTAAGAGTTTTCAGATTGGTTCCAAGAAAAATTAGTCACTAACAGTGATGATCTCTTAACAGAAGTAGTCTTTCAGAGAGGATGCATTGTACATAAAAACACCACTTCTGAAACATGAAATCTCATTGCCACTGAACTTTGTGATATCATTTCTTTTTTCCTTCCGATATTGCATCAGAAAAGAAATATATATTTTTTTTGTTTTACTTTTCCAATAATTGTGTCTAGTTGTTCGGCATTCTTTTCCATTCCATCTTTTTTTTCTTTCTTTAATTTGCTTCTGTATTCCATGTCTTTATTATCCCAAAGAACTATTTTCTCTTTAGTCCAAAATTCTTACTAAATTTAGAAAAGAAGACAATAAAATAGCTTCAGCATGCACTATAATTTGTTTGTTGAAACATCTACACAAAACGAACAATGCACATTGTTTTTACGTGTTCATCAAATACTTCAATGGTCACCAGAATTTACTGAACTGTTGAGCGAACATTTTCACCTAACTCTTTCACCACGAATGACATAGATTTACACACACACACATACAGGTCGTATTACGGAACAAGTCTCCCACCTGTAGTAGAGTTTTCTCCAACTGCTTGCGCAATGCCAGTTTCGCAGCTGCCTGGCGTTGGGCCGGTGTCTGCGTCTCTTCCACACGCACCCGCTCCTGCACAATGCAGACATCACAATTCTGACTTATGTAAATGTTTTGTGAAAGTTAATTTTAATTATACTGTATACTTTTCGCGGAAATATATCTAAAATTTGTAAAATTAGTTCTGCCTTTTACTTGATGGACATACAACTCTATCGCAACCCATAATCTGGAGAACCACATAAAAATGATATAAAACTATAGTACTCCCAATCTTCTTGTACAGAAGTTAGCCTTAAGGTAATTAAAATATGTGACAAAAACAGAAAACAGACCGTAGAAATGAGATAAGTGAGAAAGATAAAGATTTATATTCATTATAAATGAAGACATTAACTATAGAGTTACTCTAGCAAAAAGAGAAGACAATGAAAATAAATGGACAGAATTTATATGCATTATGGCCAATGAAAGAATATCTAAATGTATCATTCTATACATACACAAAAGATGACGATATCAAGGAAAACCTAAGAAAAGAATAAATGGGTGAAATAAATAGGCCATAGCTTAAACTACGATAAGAAAAAAAGACGACAGAAAGAAGAAAAAGGAAAAAAGGAAATGAGGGGTGGGGAGATGAGATAAGAGGAAAGAACAGAAGAGAGGACGGGATGGGAGAGTAGAGTAGAGGGAAGGGTAAGGAAGGGAGACAAGACGAAGAGAGGAGAGAAAAAAGAAAAGAGTGGGGTGGAGAGGAAAAGTGTTTCATAATTTTAAGTATTTAAAATAGTTTATTGCTGTATTTACAACTACTGTTGTTAGGCCTTGAAAGTTAGAATTCCCACACAGAAACTTGTTGCTAGGGAAACCATTGTTCATAACATAAAACTATACTGAAATAGACCATTACATTGTACTTATTGTTACTTAGTTATCATTACAGTACAATTTTGCGAAGGCTATGGAATAATTTTGCTCTGATCAATATTAAAAAAGATTTGTCAAAGACTTTCATTATCTAAAGATTTGACAAGATTTTAAAACATGTGTTTCAAGTTCATTGTAACCTATGTAGAACTACTACCAAATATTACAATTTACTGTAAACATGTAAATTCTTTGGAGAATAACTAGACTATACGAAATAATATTTGTATCACTTAACTGTACGGTACCCTACAATGAAGAATATTACGATTACATATTGTTTTAAAACAAAATATTTACGAATAGTATTTTGCCTAGGATATAGGCTAGAATCTTCAATATAAAATATGTATTGGTACTTAACTCGAGACATCTGCCTTGCAATTTCTTCATAGGCATTACTTTTCTTCATTTTATTGTGATATTGCTCAGAAACCAAGACATACAGACACGGATTTAATTTATACACTGTAACTGAATTAGCTCGCAAATATTTCTCTTGGATAGGACACCATGTTTTTGTGATTCTTGGCACCATAATATTTTCGAATCTCATTGGTCAATTCCTTCAAAGAATTTTAACGTATTCATAAAATTTGTGAAGTATTGCCAAGTCTTGGAAGAGTCCTGTGAATTGTTGAATTTGACGAAAATTGTACAAGCAGCTTTATATTGAAACTAATCAACATTAGCAACAACAGATAGGGCTCAAAATTGCAATTGCCATTTAGGCCTAATATTACCAGCAATATTGGATTTATGTGTGTGTGTGAGAAAGAGAAAGACACAGATAAAGACAGAAAGAGGGAAAGAGAGAAGGATAATTTATCTAATTTTGTAGTTACAGTGAAGATCTGTATCCATAAATCCTCAATTTCGTTGTTAGGAGTAAAACAGACATGAGGAAACTTGACTTACGTAAGTCAGTATGCTTCACAATATTCATTTAAGACAATAAAGCTTAAAGCTTAATACAACCCTTTGTTTGCACTGTCAGCAGTATCAATGTGCTTCGGCAAAAGTTTCGAGTCAGCCCATCCTTGGAGTAAAACCTGGATTTACTGAATTTATAGTCACAATTTGAGCAAGTGTTGAAGACAAAAATTATTATTTTGAGAAAAAGGATGCGACACAAAACTTATAAAAAATAATTACAATTACAATTTTACGGATTCCTTTCATTTGCTAAGGCTAAACATTCTCATTGCCAGAAACCTGTATCTACTTAAATACCTACTCTAGATATCTACAATAAACAAGGCTGATACACTTCTAGTCTACACCTCAATCTTTAACTATGCTTGCTGATGCAGCAATCCAAGACTTCAAAGAATGTCTACTAAATTCAAATAAATCAATCTATAACTACTATAAACCAAACATTTTTGGGACTGTGCAGCTTAAAATATATATATTTTTTTCAATCAATGTTCCCCCCCCCCCACAAGAAGACAAAATATCAGCCCAGAGCAAGAAGACTGCATAATCCTGTAGACGGCATTCTAAATGGGTATGAAGTATTAAACAATCACTAAGGGGGGACAAAATTTCTCATTATACATTTTATACTTAGACTTCAACAAACAAATCTCAAGGGAAAAAATGGAACCCTCTGCATCATAATACACGGTTAATTCCCGATTTACCACGAAAATCGTCTGTAGCTGCATTTAGATTGGCAACAGGCCATGATTGTTTGGCCAAACACCTGCATAGAATTGGAATATATCAGTCCCCTAACTGCCCATTGTGCAACTCAAACCAAGAAATGGATTCGGAACACCTCAAAATCTGTGCTTCAGTGGCTGGCCATGATAATATCTTTGAAAAATATTGGAGTGCAAGCGGTCAAATGACTTTATTGTCAAACGCCTGGTATTAGAAAACAATAACAACATTTTAAGTAAGAGGTGTGTTTGAAAAGTTCGTGGCCTGACACATTAGATGGCATTGGAAATGTGTCAACAATGCCGCCATTGTTAGTAGCCATTTCACATTAGTTCAAGCACGAAAAATCACAATTTTCTGTTGACTACATTTTGTGTAGTTTAATTTAAGTTAGTGCGCTGAACAGATTGGCAAAAATTGAAAATATCGAGCTTCGTCCTGTCATTAAATATTTCGTAAAAAAGCAAATGAGTCCAACAGAAATTAAAGCAGACATGAATGCTACACTGGAGGAATCTGATTCAGTGTTTTCGACTGTGAAAAAATGGGCGGCACTGTTTAAACATGGTTGAGAGAGTGTGGAAGACAACTCCTGCAGTGGACGTCCAGTAACAGCAACAAGTAAAAAATTGTAGAAAAATACTGCTTGTATTTAAATTTGACATGGTGGAGCCTTATTACTTCATAATTGCTTCCCCATTCCGTGAGGTCTATTCTCGAGAAAACAATGCAATTTTTAGTCAAAACGATTCAAACATCAATATGACGCCACTGGGTTGCTTGAAACTAAAGTGAATAATGTCAATACAGAGAATTGGATTAATTTGGAAATTAATATCACAGTTAAGAGTTATGTACCTTAGAATTAGACTATTTTAATTTTTTTAGTGGATTTTGTAAGTAATCTTTACTATTTTAAATTGACTATTTGTCTTTATATTCCCCGCATTTATTAATCACTCCCATTTGTGTACGAATAATAACGAATTCATTTTGTCACATATTTCGTATGTTTCCTCTTTATATTTTATCACATCATAATTTCACCCATCCAAGACCTACTATAATTAATTACATTGCCGTATTAATGGAGAGTGTGATCAGATTTCTTTAATGGTAAGTACATAAATGTTTTATGTAAAAAAAAATCAATAAAAGATTGCACCCAAATAAACTCACGAACTTTCGTTTTCTGGATTGCACATAAAAAGAATTTTTTACAATTCCAAATGTAAAACATTTCACTTTATTTAGAAAATCTTCAGGCTAAGTAGATGTATGCAACTAATTTTGCGCAAAATTACATAAAATAATTTTCAACTACTTATGAAAATCGTTTTAAAATGAACTAGTGCTTTATAACGAGACAATAATAGATAACAATAAGCAACCCTTAACTACCTCTTTCTTACCAGAGGAAGTACAAAGGTAGACTAAAATTGCTACAGAAAGTAGAAATAATTCTATACATGATAATTAAGTTTTCTTAGAAAATTTTTTTTCCACTGATATCAACTTTACTGTCTCGTTTGCCAGTTTATTCTATGAAATACAGAATAATAATATAAAACCATATAATGATTCTTGAACTGAATTGCCATTGTGTTTTTTTATTTCAAATAAAGACAAATTATTTTTAGTACTAAACATTATTACATTTACGTGAATCATTCCTCAGCAAATTTGACTTGCAGATACTGAATATGAGCAAAATCGTCCACTGGTTTAGGAGAAATTGCTGTGCATAGACAATATGTTCAAAACTACTGTTTTGGTATCAAAAACATTGGAGAGGTGTATTTCCATGAAAATCTTGTAATAGATTTATTGGCAGAAGCACAATATTTTCTTATTTATATTTTTTATAATTGGAAAATGTAATAATTTTTTATTAACTGGATAATTTAACAAGGCAAGTAAAAGAAACGAACATTATCAAGAAACAACAAAATGTACAGTTGACTCCCAATAATTCACAGTAATTAATGTACGACCTTCCGTGAAATATATCATTTAGAGTCCAGTAAAAGTTATTCTGACATTACTAAAGTACACTTCAAAATTAAGTGCAAAATATGAAACAGTGAAAAAAATTTTGAAACATTACAATATTATACAGTTCTACAGTTCTAAAATCTTAAAACAAGAAACACAAGTTTTACAAAATATCATAAGCACTAGTTTAACAAAAATAAGGCCACCGGGTAGCTCATTTGGCTAAGGCACTTGCCTGCCAATCAAGAGTTGCACTTGGGCACGGGCTCGATTCCCACTTGGGCTGATTACCTGGTTGAGTTTTTCCCGAGGTTTTCCCAACCATGCGGCAAATGTCAGGTAATCTATGGCGAATCCTCGGCCTCATCTCGCCAAATATCATCAAGCTATCACGAATTCCATCGACGCTAAATAACCTTGTAGTTGATACAGCATCGTTAAATAACCAAGTTAAAAAAAAAACTGTATTATAGGCCTACATCAGGAAAAACTGCAGCCTGTGAGTTGAGACTAATGGTTCATAATGTTACATTTGCCACGCTCTCCTTAACATTCCTTGCTCTTCTCTGACAGGAACTCTAATAAACCCAAATATTTCGCATCATGTTGAACATCATAATGTGCGTTAAAATACAGCACTATCCTTTCTTTATATTTCGTATAATTAGGAAGTAAAAATTCAATAACAAAAGCACAGGAATAAACTACATAGAGTATAAACATCAATAATAGTCTCCTGTACTATCATTCGAAGTTTTGGTGCACAAATGCATGCACAAATTGATACAAATATTCATCTGCATATAAATCCAATGTTCAGTGATGAATCAATCACCTTTAAAATATGTTAACTATGGGAACTCAGGCATCAATATACCAAGTAACAGAAGTAAGTGTAACAGATTGTATAAGCAATCCAAACTACGTATGACATGGCTGAGTGACTGCATTCCTATAATTTTGAAATCTATGGTTGGCAACATAATCTTCAATCATGAACGGGTGCAATAAAATGTCTATTCAGAATGAGCTCTTGGTATAACTTCAAAATTTTCAAATACTAATCTAATACACACTTCTCTACAACAAAATAAAGCCAAAACATTGTAGTATGCAAGGAAGCCCAACAAAAACAAATGCAAACAGATGCAGGAATCATTTTAACCCTTTAACTGCTATTGGTACTAATAATTAATTTAATTTTGACTCACATTGTGTTTTTGAACTGAGAAGATTTTAAAAAATTATCGACTGTTGTAACATTTAAAAAAATACATGATGCTTCTTATTCAAGAAGGAAGGAAATCTACTCGTTGGTAATGTCTGAATCATCAATCTGGATCTCAAGCATAGTACGAGTATGACTAAAAGACCCTTTATGTACATCAATAAGCACGTCTTGGCCCCAATGATAACTATCTTAAGGAATGTGTTGGGTTTACTGACAGATCATTATATAACACATGTACAACAGCAGTCTTGCAAATAAGCACAGAATATTTAGAGGCCCACTTTCTTACCTGATTTATTGCTTCTTAAAGGCAGACCACAATATTTCAATTCTATTCAATACCTAATTCCCTCTTTACCCTTTCCTACCCAGTCCTCTGACTGAACTCTTACTTTCTTCGATCCCGACGGCATTAGAGCATTTGAGACCTAGGGGTTCATCTCCCTGTCCTTCCTCCTCTTTCTACTTTTCTGTTCCTAGTGCTAACCTGCTATGGCACTAAAATCGTCCTCCAGTGGCTTAAGGAGGGACCCGTCGACCAACAGCAGGTATGGTCCTCCAGACATTCTGGGGGTTGTGCGTGAATGAAGTAGCCACCAAAACGTTAAAATATGGTGTTCACTTAAATCGGCTACAACTTGCCATTTTCACTCCAATAGTGGCTGACCATGATAATATCTTTGAAAAATATTGGAGTGCAAGAGGTCAAATGACTTTATTGTCAAACGCCTGGCATTAGAAAACAACAACAACAATATTTCAATGTAAAGAAATATATATTTTTTATCTAAATTCCCGTATCGACAATAATACTAAATGTTACTTATTTTTTTTTCCCTCTAAATAATAACTTAACTAAAATAAGCTATCTCTGGGGGGAGGGGGAAAAAGCCAAGTTGGCAACACTGCTCAATCAGCATCAGTCCCATTTCTTTCTAATACAATTTAAATGCCATCAAAAACGCTGTTTGTAGAATCTGTGAAATTACACTGAAAAAAATAAGCCTTCTGTGCATGTAGCATATAGATGGTTGAGTCCATTGGGTTGTCAGGGCACAAAAGGAATTGCATGGAAAAGAAGGAACACAAATCAGTTGGAAAAAGAGAAAGGAAGGTATCAGACACTGTGAGCTGCACCCTCTCCTGAGTGACATCATGCGCAACCATACACTTCACAGATTCCAGGGACAGTGTTTAGTGATAGTGGCAAATGTTGTAGCTATGCACTTATCCCGTTATAACACTGTATAACGCTGAAAGAAATTCTCGACGAAATATGCTCTAAGAACAAATATAATATAAGAGAAAATGTAACAGACATTGCAAAATAATAAAACGTTTTAAAAATCTGAAATATTAATTGCATACAAATAACGTAAATTTTTCGGCGATTTTCTTTTAAATTGCAGTGCCTGCAAAAATAATTTAGACATCCGAAGTGTGTGGGCAGCATCTGCTTATTTGCAAGTCTGATGTACAGGATGTGCTCATGTCTAGACAGACTTACTGGGCTACATGGCATGTAATCCATGAATGTAATTAATAAAAAGCTCAGAAGGTACGAAATAGCAAAGAATGGTTAGCAGAGATGACAATAGTCAAAGGTGACGATAATCAAAGTTTCACTGTATTTACAACAATTATTCGGCACACTGAATAGATCTAAGAAGAATGCAAGTCAGCTTCTGGAATAGATTAACATTTAATTAACTCTATCCTGTTGATGAAAAGACAAACACAAAGAAACCAGTGAGACTGAAATGCTCAGGACTATCCAAACTCATATCTAATTCTACTCCCGTTTTATTTCTATTCTATTTCCATAATAGCAACAAATGAAGATGTGCACCACACTTTAGTACGACGATAACTTCAGAAGACGATGCTCTTTCTTGTAGAAAGTTGGGCTAAGGGCCAATTTTGTAGTTCCTACAGCAGGATGAAGGACAGTGGTACAAAGAGCAGGAAGAAAGTATGAAATGCTTCAGGACAGCTACATGAAAATTCCACAAGCAGTATGCTTACACATAAAGCATCACCTTCTTTTGAGGGTCACACATTCTTTGCTAACACACAATTAAAGCTAGCAGTGTAAGGGTTGACTGAATTGCCCTGTTTGCTTGATGTCGAGTGGATGAAATTCCAACACGAGGGAATGTTTTTGTGGGCACCCTACTGCAGCAGTGACACATCCTAATCAAGCAGGTGGCAGTCAAAAGAGAGGAACTTGCCCCACAGTATGTGCACGGTACATGTGGAAGTGTTTGTATAATAGTGTTGTTCATTTTTAATACGAGCACTAAATCTGCTCTTCAGTAATATCTATCACAAATTCATCTTAATTTTGTATAACATTCAATGTCCAATTTTTGTGTGTAGTGTAGAATTATTCATTTTAAAATGTGACAGCTCCTTGCATGATTTTAGTTTAAAGCAAACAATTTCACCTTCATTTTTTCAGGAGTACAGATGATATCAATATTTAGTACTTACGTAACTACCATACATGTAAAATATATACTTAAGTTATATCAAATTTAAATCTCAGAATTAAAATATATTATTTTTATTGTTAATGCCCTATAAATTATAACTGTCCTTGTTTGGAAGAAATTTCACAAGTCAGGTATTATCACTGATCAATATGTAAGATGGAACAAACATATAGCTTAGTTATGTAATAGGCTCTATAAAACTATTTATAAATTTGTTATTCTTCGAAATTATCTACCTATTCATATTTTAAGAATAATATTTTTATTATTATTACTTTTTTTTTACTACTGGCAGGTATTTGACTTGGGTCATTCATCCAAACATCCCCATCTAGTTGATGATGTGCCAAAGCTTGTAATTGCCCTTGATGTACCACACGAGGAGAACTATGTAACACCATATTGTGATGATTATCATTAATGGAGCACTGGTGGAATGCTGGTACGGGAAACATGAGTACCCCGCAAAACCTACCACCAAACATCATCTTTGTCCAAGACAAACTCCTGTTGGACCCACTAGGATTTGAACCTAGGCTACCAGTGAGGAAAGCAGACACACTAGCCATTCGGCTAACAGTGCTCCTTTTAAGAATAATATATTTAGTAATATTTTAAGTATGTACTTAAATATGGTGTAATTGATTGGGAAGTGCTAATTCATATCTTATTCCGTTGCCTTTGTTTCAAAAAAGAATATTGAAAATTTGTTTGTCACAATCTGTTGCTTACCCAACACACTTGTTCCCCCCCAGAATTTTGTGTACATAATATTGAACAAAGTCACAGTTTAACTCTCTTGAACTTTTTTTATAAAAATCATTTTAAGTATAAAGATGACATAGAAACTTTTCATAATACTAGGCGACATATATTATCTCTTTTACATGAACCGAAATACAATACAAAATCTGGGCGAATTCATTCTTCATATTACAGACCAAGATTATAGGCCTACAATGAGTTTATTAAAATAAATCCCAAATTAAGTAACTTTATGTTTGTTCCAGCATGATTCAGAATCGATTCTGAAGTGCCTGCTTATGCACAGTATCCTAAGGGGCGTTCCAACAAGACTTCTGATTCTGAACTCCCAGTTCCTTGTTCTGTGCTTTGGAACTCGTGAAATTGGTTCTCGATTAAAAGCAGGAACTGGGAATTCTAAACTGCTAAAATATGTGCAAATGGCTTAATCTCAAGTTGAAGTTAAAATGCTTCGAGACTAGGCACATTAAAATTAAAAAATAGTCGATCATGAGTGACTTGAAAGGTGACAGTGATGTATTTTATGACGAATTTATTTTGCTAATAATTATAACATAAAATATAATATAAACAGAAAAAAACTTTAGCTCACCCCTGAAAGAAAAGAACTCATGCTCAGGGGCGGATTCCTGAATTGAAAATTAAGAAATATATACTAATACAATTTGTCTTATGTCTAATACGCAATAAGAATATATAAATTTAAATTTACAACTTTTCATTATTTATAAAATCCATACATAACTTTTTAAATTTAATAGTAGCACTATTAGAATTGACAAGATTAGGATACTGAAATATAAATTTGTTATATATTTTTGGACCTAAATTACTACTATGATTAAATACGAATTAAGGTCGGAAGATGAATATAACTTTAATATGAGAAGAAACTCCAAAGGACGTGAAAGGACAGTTCAAGAAACGTTCCAAGAACGTAAAATCCCGAACTAATTTTGAGAACGTACTCAACTAGCATATGTGTCCAAAGATGTTCGGTATTAGTTTGTAACAGGTTCTGAATTGCTTGTTGGAACAAACCTTTTAATAACATTTTTATTAAGAGAATTAAATATTATATTTCTTTAAATTAACTGTCTATTATCTAACTTTTTCCTTATAGACATTTTTACTTTTCTTTTTTCGACTAGTGTTTTCCCCCTCAATTATTCCAAATTAAAATTTTAATTACGATATATCACTCAATTTCTAGTACCGGTATATTATGAAACTGGAACTGCACGAGCACTTGCTCTTCTGGGTGCAAACTGTGTATGTGAATACGTACATGTTGCCTAATTTATATAGATAAATTTAATTTAATTTTTTTTAATACTGTAGAGCACATAAGTTTCCTCTCTTTGTCTGCCCACAGAACAACACAAACAACAACAACGGCTACCACAACGTCTATGTCTGGCACTACTGTACCTGCTCTGGCATCTGCATGGGGGCTGAGTTCAGAGGAGCTTTGTTCTCCACATTGCCGAGGATCTACAAGCACAATACACGTGTTCCCTCAACACGGTTATCACGATTCTGGTGGACTTTCTGTGCTGTGAACTGTCTTTAAGGCTTCGGAACTCCTTACTAGTTTCATCTCCAGGCAGAGACATATGCTACATACAGCTCATGCATTTTGTCAAGACACTCGCAATGAGCAGTAGGGGAACAACGTTTCTGTGAAGGGGGTAGGAATAGAAGGGAAGGTCGGACGTGTGACTACCGAGTTCAAGACAAAGGCTAACCCATTCCCCTATAATTCATAAGTAGACTCATCCATGCGCAGCTCTGTAGGAAGAGTAGGGTGTGTCTGGACATAATGCATGAGTTGTACAAGATAATGACAAGTTGGCCAACTCGTGACATAGATGCCAGTACACCGCACAGTGCTGAGCTGGAGTGCAGTATTTCTATTCAGAGTGGTCCTCTTACCAGGACTTGGGAAAGAAATACAGAGTGGACGAGACGAAATACCACCATTCAACAAAGGTCTACTGGCTTCCGCATGCTACAGGAGTAGTATCCCCGACAAGCTGTGATCATAATTTGTAGCAACATAAACTCAAACAAAAGTGCTTTTTTTTCTTATCACTGTAAATGCTGGAACTGGTGACTTTCCACATTTAAGTATGCTTCAATCTCTTCAGCACTTTTCCAACACTTTCTGTAGTCCATTTTGACTTATGTTCTGTATTTCTTGTTAGGCATTTTTCTTTATCCTAGCCGAATTGTCTGGGAGCAAAAGTACTACACAGGGTTTGTATGGTTTTAATTTCAACAATTTAGCAGCATGTTGAACTGAGGTTTTAGACATCCCTACATTCTGAGTTAATCAAGGCAAAGATTTTCAAGGGCTTTGTTCTAATCAGAAACCTATTCCCTTAAATTTTTCCTCTGTTAAGACCTGTTAATTCACTTGAGGCTTCTTATTTTGAACCGAGCCTCTGTTGTTAATCATTTTAATTTTATTTTTCTTCTTCTTTCTCTTTCCCTTCTGCCTCACAGCGTCGGGTCTGCATCGATCCGTCTCCTTCATTCCTCTCTATCCCTCTCCATTCTTTAAGTTATTTTATAAGTCTGTATATTGTTGTCTTAAGTATATGATTATGTCTTGTGACCAGAATATTGTACGAAATGGAAATATAAAAATTGGAGATTTATCGTTCGAAGAGGTGGAAAAATTCAAATATCTTGGAGCAACAGTAACAAATATAAATGACACTCGGGAGGAAATTAAACGCAGAATAAATATGGGAAATGCGTGTTATTATTCGGTTGAGAAGCTCTTATCATCTAGTCTGCTGTCCAAAAATCTGAAAGTTAGAATTTATAAAACAGTTATATTACCGGTTGTTCTGTATGGTTGTGAAACTTCGACTCTCACTTTGAGAGAGGAACAGAGATTAAGGGTGTTTGAGAATAATGTGCTTAGGAAAATATTTGGGGCTAAGCGGGATGAAATTACAGGAGAATGGAGAAAGTTACACAACGCAGAACTGCACGCATTGTATTCTTCACCTGACATAATTAGGAACATTAAATCCAGACGTTTGAGATGGGCAGGGCATATAGCACGCATGGGTGAATCCAGAAATGCATATAGAGTGTTAGTTGGGAGACCGGAGGGAAAAATACCTTTAGGGAGGCCGAGACGTAGATGGGAGGATAATATTAAAATGGATTTGAGGGAGGTGGGATATGATGATAGAGATTGGATTAATCTTGCACAGGATAGGGACCGATGGCGGGCTTATGTGAGGGCGGCAATGAACCTTCGGGTTCCTTAAAAGCCATTTGTAAGTAAGTAAGTAAGTAAGTATATTGTTGTCTTATTCACTATAAGAAAATCGAAAAATTTAAGACAAAATTTTCCATTACAGTTTCATCCATCAAAGTATTCCAAATAAAAATGCGTTGTTCTCCAGCTAAAAAGCAGAAGCAGTATCCATTACCAAGCTAAAAAGAACCATAAAACCCGAGATAATGTAGGGGCTTGTACCTAACATTTCCTTGAACTGAGGTGGTGTTTTGTTTTGTCCACTCTGTATTTTAAGGTGGTGCTGCCACAGTGGTCTAGCAGCTAGGGTGCTGGACTTATAATCCCGTAGACTGGATTCGATCACTGGTATACCTCCAATTTATAACGTGTTCTGCAAGCTCGTGGTTCAGGAAACACAATGATTTTTTCCGGGAGCTCCGGTTCCCTTGTAGCATTCCAACAAATCTCCATCATCTCATCTCATCTCGTGTAGCATAAACCAGCCTCGTATGGCGCACCATGGCAACAACTCTGTCAGTAAATTGGTCTACACGATTGGCTTCTTATGGGTGAATGACAATAGACTAGAACTCCAATTAAACAAAAAAAGTATTTTAAGGCGAATTTATGGACCTACACATGATACCAAGATTAAACTGGACTGTACATGTTGTCAGGATGAATGAAGAAACTACGATGAAAAATCTTTGAAGGAAAATTAGAAGAAAAAACTTAGATTATGATGGACTAATGATATGGAGGATGAGCTGGGAATTAAAAGATGGAGGAATAAGGCTCTGGACAGTGAGCAATGGACATCAATCATAAAAGATTCCAATATTAAATTTAAAGGATCATACAGCTACAGGAGATAGAGCATTTCTTAAAAATTTGTAACAATTTCCAAACTCACTGTGTGTTATGGCTCTTAAAAATATTGTCAAAAAACTATCTTAACACATGACATTATTTCTGTTGAATTTGTGGATTACATACAAAGATCATTATTTATAATCCCAAAAAGTATTATATTTCATTTATAAATTGTATGGCTTAAGTACATTATGTTATAGTGGAATTAAAACAACAACTGACTTGTTACATTTGAAGGCAACTAAAGGTTTCCATGAACCATTTATCATCAAACCATAAATTCTTTCAGCAACTTGGACTTGAGGGGGAATATTTACGCACTCTGGCAGAAATCATTATTTTTGATTGTGTACCCAGCATTCACCATCATATTGATAAAATATTTACATTTAAAGTTGTTGTTTACTATATTTTGTAAATACGTGTTATTCATTTTGTTTTCATTATTTACACATTTATCCACTCAAGATTGAATAGGTACGCAGACTGTGTTATATGGTAACTTCTAATGATGTAAGCAACACTGTTTGTTCAATAAAATATATTATTGTTATTATTATTATTATTATTATTATTATTATTATTATGTGATTTCTGATAGGATGGAAGAGAGAAGACCCTATGGCCTCAATTTTGTCAGATTAAATAAATAGTGTACATTTTTCTTAACTAACACTGTGCATATTGACATGTAACCATTTGCGTCTCTGTCTACTTTTTGGCAACTATGATAAGAATCCTGCCTGTTAAGTCTCAGGACAGGAAGCCTTACGTTCTTAAATTCTCTATCACCATTAGACACCCATACTACCCCAAGGCTTCACACAAGCCTACCTTTTACTGCAGGTAATGAATAAAATGAGCTGAGATGGAGAGTGTTGGCAGAATGAAAGAAGGAAATGGAAATACCTCGAGAAAAATTCTCTGCAACATATGCTTTGTTCACCACAAATTCCATCACGACCAGGACGGAAATCGAACCTGGGCCACATGGATAGAATACCAGCATAGACGAAGCTATGTTTCGATTTATGTAGAATAATAACATCTACTTAAGTTGCGAAATATCCTTGCTTCGTATAATTAGAAAATAAATTATGGAAACTTTTTTTCGCAAATAATCTGAACAGAATGGAGTTATTGAATATATAGTGTCAATCTGTCAATAAGGGTTTTTATTGTTACAATGCTTTACGGTCCACACCTGTGAAGTAACGGTTAGCACATCTGATCATGAAACCAAGTGGTCCAGGTTCGCTCAGGGAAAGTTACCTGGTTGAAGGACTCATTTCACCAGCATTATCACCATTTCATTCAGACACTAAATAACCAGATATTGGTACAGCGTCATAGAAAAAAGCTTTAAGATGGTTGTTCATTTTACGTTTGTTTTTAAAGTTATTATTAATTTTAATATACCTAAGGAAAAATAATGCCGAGACAAAAGAAGCTTTTAATAGAAACCTCTGTGGACCTCTGGAAAAAGAAGTAAGGAAGAGCCTAGTGAACTGCTTTGTGTGGAGTGTGGCATTGTATGGGCAGAAACATGGACATTATGACAAAATGAAGAGAAACGAATAGAAGCATTTGAAATGTGGATATGGAGAAGAATGGAACATGTGAAGTGGACAAACAGAATAAGAAATGAAATTGTTTGAAAGAGTGGGTGAAGAAAGAATGATGCTGAAACTGCCTACTGAAGGATGCACTGGAAGGAATGATAAACGGAAGAAGAGTTCAGGACAGAAGAAGATATCATATGATAGACAACATTAAGATATATGGATCATAAGCAGAGACTAAGAGGAAGGCAGAAAATACGAAAGATTGGAGAATGATGGGCTTGCAGTGAAAGATCTGCCCATGAGCAGAACACGTATGTATGTATGTATGTATGTATGTATAATGCTGAGGTTTGTGTATGTTTAATTACTGCTCCCTTTCTATTCTAGTCCGTTTGCTCTCAAATTCACATTAACCCCACTATGTGCTGGGATCCATTATGTAGCTATAGTTTTCTGCATTGATGATTTTATTTTTATTAATTTCCTGAATATCAGTGTTACTGCCCATTGAGGGTTAGGAGGTTATTATGCAGACTGAAAAAAATTTACAGTATCCTCAGTGGACCACTCTGAAGGGGGATCAATCACTCCAGCTCAGTGATAAGGCATGTATCAGTGCCTATGATGGGAGTTCACAAACTTAAAATCATCTCTCTTAAGCTGCAATCATCAAGAATATTAGACCATTCAGATGGATCCATTACGCAAATTTAATCGTAACAGCTTCACCAATAAGAAGTTCCGAAAAGACGCAAATATTCAATTATGTTATACTCAATGTGAATGAATGGCTGAATGTGGTTGGTTATCTTCTGTGCAAGGAGAAAATGGATACAAAACTTTCTATTCAAGAAGGCAACTGGTACGTGAATCTTGGCAAGTATAGAAGATGGTTTGTTAGTTTAACTTTTTCCACATTCAGGTTGGGCACAGAAGTCAGTCTGTTATAACGCAGTTCACATCACTTCATATTTAAATCAAATTCTTGGTAAAATATTCTTACCATTGTCTTATAAAAAAGATCTTAAAATCTTACACAAATTAATGTAAGACATATCCAATGTCTGCTTAATGGATAAAAGTCAATATGATATATGCATGATTAGTAACAGTGACTGTTAATATAGATTCAATGTTTCTGCAGTCTTAAACACTTAATTTTTCATCTCCACTTTCGTACAAATTTAGATTACACTTCAGCTCTTTGTACTTAAGATGCCTTACACAATTAACCCAGATCTGTTCTCTTTACAATTTCTAATATTTTTGTTGAAGTTTCCAGAACCTGCAGATCAATGCCGTGAACTAATTTACGATTCCCTTGTTTGGGTAGCAGACACTGCTGTAGTCTTACAGAGTTGCAGTTATCATTCTGCAAACCAGGTAATCTGGGCAAGAAATGACTAGTAAATTTTATCCAGAGTCTTTATTTAAGGCCAGGGCTATTTTACATGTTTTCTAGCTTTACTTCCCCTCTAAAGAAACCCCTGCTGATGATTTCTATCACTGCTTAAAAATGCAATGATTGAGTTTGAAGCCATGAACTTCAGATCTAACAACATTTACATATTTACTCACTTTTAGTACAGTTAACTAAGAACAGATGTTATAGATATCTAGTGACGAAACTGAGGACTACATGCTTCATGACAATGGGCCATTTTTCAGGGCCAAAATGCAGGATTGCTCTGATCTAAGCTCAGACAAACATTTAACAATAACGATTTGTTATGTCGGTTTAGATAGTTTAGGCTGTCAAAGAATATGTTTATAGCCATTTTGTGCATTCAACTGGACATTTATGGTAGTGCCAATCTCGTGGAATTTGTGTAACTGATTATTGGCAGTGTTATTGGCTTGCTCCAAATAAAGAGTTAAATAGCTAATAGAATGATAACAGTCTGTTAAATGACACTTAAGAAACACTCTATAATTTAGTTGCTCACCAACTTTAAAGATTCGTTATCTAATCGAAGAATAATTTATTTATTATTTAATTTTTTGCAACCCAGCATATGTTATGTGGACAGTTTAAGTTCTGTTTTCTTAATTATTTGCACATTTACCAGATACTTCTGCAAAATAATAGTCTGAGAGACACTCAGGTATGTGAAGTGGAGGTATGGTTGAACTCATACAATTTTGCAATTCATTTTTTTTTTTTCTTTTCCAGAGAAGTCTGTATTGTATATTAAAAGTATTTCAGTCACTGACTTCACATCATATGTTTAAGATGTTAAACCTTTGCATTACATGTTTAAAAGACGTATGAACGTTTTCGTTGGACTACGCCAACATCATCAGATACGACGTACATTTCAGCAATATCAATAATCTCTACAAATACAAAACATAAAACATACTAAAAACCAACATGGTTATGATACGCATTGACATTCTTGTATGACATGATATAAAAGGAATAAAAAATAATAAAATTATTGGATATCGACCATATATTGCCATGTAAGTTTCTATCTATTTAACATAGTTCACAAATTAAATTTAAAATTGTTTAAAATTGGGTCATCAACTTACTGATTGCAATTATTTCCAGATTGGATGAACAGCATCATCGTCAAATTAAATATACTGTGACAGCTGCAACGGGGTTCGAACACGTGTCCGACGAAACGCTGGTACGGGGAGCATCTGCATGCTGAAGGGCAGAGGGGGTGTATTACGTCAACGCAGGGAGGGGAGGGTGCACGCGCAGCTGCTACTTGCAGAGTGAAGGGGGACGGACCCTCCCGAATCTTCTAGAGAAGTCCGTCGAAGTGGAGATATCCAGATAATTCGAGAGGACACCCGTAGAAATTTCTCGTAACTATGATTTTGCTATAAAAGAAGAAACGCGAGCGAACTTGAGCAGTTTTCAGTTTATTCAGCCATTCAGTGAGTAAGCCAGAGCAAGCAAGCCAGTCTTGTGTACCGGAGTTCGACTCGAGTGTGCGTCCGCAACTGTGTCAGCATCCAAAGGCCTGAGTTCGAGTGCAGTGGACCGCAGTTGGAGGGACCTGAGTTCGAGTACAGTGGACTGTCTCTGAAGGTCTGTGGTTCGAGATACTGTGAACTCGAGTGACTGAGCTAGAAGAACTGTGAACTGAGAACTGACAGTTCTGATTTGTAAATAGTGCTTTGTAAATATTAGTTAAGATTAACAGTTCATTGTTGTTCGTAATAGTCCAAGTAAATTGTCATTGTCGTTTGTGGAGTGCAATAACGAACGCTGTGTTGCTGTGCGGAGAGCAAATCCCATTGTTGACGGGAGTGAAGTTAAATTGTAGAGAGTGAAGAGTTTTATTGTTGTGACAATAAAATTACATTGTTGAGTTGAAATAAATTTATAATACATTACATTACTATCAACATTAAACAACCCAACTTATAATATATTGGCATTTGTAAGACAACCATATTAATTTGAAAAACATTCAAGACAAATTACGAGACACACACTATGATACACACGTTCTGAATGGTTGAAATATGTGCATTATTGGGAAACAGAAATATGAATATAATAAATGTAATTAAATACTGTAATTTGCAACTCTTCACACTCATAATACATAATTACCTTGGTTTTATATTTTATTATTTTTATTCCTTTCATATCATGTTACTTCATTATTCCATGTGTGAAGACTTGCAAACATATATATTTTGTAACTTACACGTGTATTTTAATTAACTGACAATAAGGGCAGTCATACAAGAATGTCAATGCGTATCACAACCATGTTGGTTTTTAGTATGTTTTATCTTGCATACCACTAAATATGTTTTGTATTTGTAGAGATTATTGATATTGCTGAAACGTACGTCGTATCTGATGATGTTGGCGTAGTTGAACGAGAACGTTCATACGTCTTTTAAACATGTAATGCAAAGGTTTAACACCTTAAATATATGCTGTGAAGTCAGTGACTGAAATAAATACTTTTAATATATCATACAATTTTGCTTACAACACGCCTTCGCTTACAATGTAAGGTTCATATCATGCAGTAAACTGATATTACACGAGATCTTCACTTTTATTCTTTTCACTCGACAAAATCTTTGGTCCAAAGAAAACTATTTCCTCGCTCTAGATCAATTGTTGTTACTTTACACTTTACAAGAAGAACCACAATGTTTATAACAGCTTGCCTTACCTGCTGTTGTTGCTGTTGTTGTTGCTGCTGCTGTTGCTGCTGTGTCTGAGATATTGGCTGTGGGGCAGGTGAATGATGCGACTCTTTAGGGACATTACGGTCCTGCGAGCCGACAGGGTAGCCCATTACCACGTTGGGAGGTGTGTTTACTGGAGGTCTGCCTAGATTGCCGCTTCCACCTTTGGAGACATGAAACATTTCACATGCTTTAAATGATCTGTAACACTTCCTACCATAAGGGTAACTTAATTTACCACGTACAGTTAAAAGGAATAACATGAGGTTGGCTACCAATGTATGTTCAATTAACTCTTCTGTATATTATCACCATTAAATCGAGAAAAATTCGTTCCGGCACCGGGAATCGAACCCAGGACCTCTCAGCTCTGCGCGCTGAGGGCTCTTTCCAACTGAGCTATGCCAGGACACGATCCACGGTGCCGGTCGAACTCCTCTCATAGTACTGTTTTACGGCCTACTACCTGCATTTAAACCTATGTAAGTCAATATGCAGGAGCGCATATTTAAATGACTTTATGGCCATATTCAACAACAGTTTGTGATAACTGTAAACATTTAATACATCACATATTCATTATATGAGGTCTCACCATCCTCATTGAATATTAACACGACTCCTATGAAGTAGTCAATGTGTATTACCACCATTAAATCGAGAAAAATTCGTGTGGATCGTGTTCCGGCATAGCTCAGTTGGAAAGAGCCCTCAGCGCGCAGAGCTGAGAGGTCCCGGGTTCGATTCCCGGTGCTGGAACGAATTTTTCTCGAATTAATGGTGATAACACACATTGACTACTTCATAGTAGTCGTGTTAATATTCAATGAGGATTGCGAGACCTCATATAATGAATATGTGATGTATCTTCTGTATATAATTCAACTAGACTGTGACTATAATTAAGACCTTGTACTACTATTGAAATTATTTGACATGTTCCATATTTTAGCTGTGAAGCGATGTATGAATATCATGAAATGTAAATAAATACAATACAAAACAAGAGAGATACACTTTGGGATAGACATATTTATGAACTTATTAGATGTACTAAAACATAAAATAAAGAAAGTTTTTTTGGGTTTATTTATTAGATTTAGAAACATTCCTCATGGCAATAACTAGTAATCAGGAATATAATTATTTCATCAATAAATCATAAATAATTAACTATACACAATTACTTTCTTTGTTACATTTAGACTTCCCTTTCAGATACCCAAAACCCGTATTTAAACAAAACAAACTCGCGAAATAACGCGAAATTTGAATCACTGTGAGAAATTTCAATAGTCACGAAATGTACCTCCTCTATCGTAAAAACTACAAAATATGCACAAAAATGTTATTCAATATTGTTGATTGCTTGGTAATGCCAATATCTTATTTTCTCGAATATGCCACTGACTTCCCCCCCCCCCCGAAATATACTAGTAAAAATACAGGGGTGTGACTTATTCCAAATGAAGTTGCAACAGTGCCCAATTTTCCACCTGCGCAACTCCTAAGGTGGTAGCACATGCCATTATCTTCATATGTGGTTATTTCAATTGTTAATATTGTTAAATGGCATTTGGATTAGCAGTACATGTTTCAGAATCAAGTTCAAATGTGACAAGTATATAGTTTGTGCATCTTATTGCATCTTATATTTTCAATTCTGAAAATGTGTATCACTAAAGGTAGAAGACTGCATCCTTTACTTGCAGTGAAAATCTTAAAATTATCAAAGATGTGGAGGAACATGGAAATCATTAGGCCTACACGTGTTATTAACGTTGCAGGATATCGTGCAAATGACAACTTATTAAGCAACACAACTGACATGCATGCATTACATGCACATAGGATGGGTTTGAAATGCGTCCTGTTCTAGGATAAAATTTATTGTTAACTGAACTGTTTTTGTGTTTAATTGTTTTTAATTTGTCGTTAATATTTGTTGAAGCTTTTTATTTTTTAATTTGAGTTTTTTCCCCTCTTTCAAAAGCGGATGCATTGCTCAATGTTATGAGTGACTAATCTATATGTACCCATTATGAATAAACTTACTGAAGCGAATTACTATTTCTTTTTCTTTCACTTCTCCACTGAGTAACCTAATCTCTCAATATTTGCACATTGTAGGAAATTCCACTTCTGATTTTCCAAAGTTATGGGTACACTGAAAAACATATTTTCAATCTATTCTCTGGAAGAAGCAAGAGAATACTACTAGGGTTACTCACCCCGCTGATGTGACTGCTGTGCCATCATCATGTTGGGTGGTAAACCTGTAGAAGAGCCCCGCCCTGGTTGTGGCGCCATCATCAGAGGAGGAGGGTGATGGATGTTCTGGCCTCTTGAAGGTGGCGGTTGCTACAAAACATTCAAGTTTCAACATAGTAAAAATCTCTTTACATATAAAACTCAAGTGTGTCCTCTTCAAAAAATGAAGTAAAATGTCATAGGGAAAATTTGTTATGAATGAAATTCTGTATTCTGGAGAAGTAATAGGTATAATTGTCAATTCTTTGCAAACTCAGAATATGAAGAACTGATAAGTGTGTGTGTGTGTGTATCCAATGCCTACCCACTTCACTTGTGTGATTCGGGTTCCGCATATTGTGGATAGATGGCAGAACTGTGACCCATTTTCTAGTTGTACACCACTTCGGCGGGTCACACTGTACATCAGGGTTGAGCAGAATTATGCACTCTGTGCTAGCACGGTGTACTACAGGAGGAGTGTTCTTATAGAGTGCACGAAAACCGGTTTATTCAAGTTGCGGTACGTACTGTATGTTTCAAAAGAAAATGTTATTCTACCACACTAAATAAGAACACAAAGTAATGAAACACTTCCTTACACACAAACCATATCTGTTGCACATTAATTCATATTACTCAGTTTCTCAAGATTTCGAGAAATTTTATTAGCACAAGCTATGCGAAGAACTGCCGTTAAAAGTCCATCTGCAAGCCGATTTCTTGTTTGAGATTTGTTTATTTTCATAATAAAAAATAACTGTTCACATCTACAAGTGGAACCAAGTAAACACAGAACTTTCGCACACAGCTTATGCAGATTTGGAAAGTGTCCTCTTGGGAATCCGTCATAAAACTGCATAAGACTCGACCTTGAATCATAATATTTCGCTCGCAATCTCTCGATCACATCGCAGTTCAATCAATTCACACTGTAATGAAGGGGGGACGTTATCAATAATCGATTTGGAATCAAAACATGTAGCAAAAATACGCAAATCCATTTCCAGGCAATCTACATCGTGGAACCTTGATGTAAATTCCTCTAATAGACCAGATAGAACACATGCGTACATTTCGAATTTTTCATTGTTCAACAATTCCATGCTCTTAGATAAGGACGGGAAATGATATATTTCGCCCTTTTGCATTTGACATATCCATAGCAACAATTTCTCCTTAAAAGCTGCAATTCTATCTGCAAATTGTATAATAAGAATTTCTTTTCCCTGAAGTCCTAGATTTAGCTCATTTAAACGCTGTGTAAAATTGTTAGAAATGTCAAATAGAAATCCAATCCGAATCACTCAACTCGGGAACAGGTTGATTGATGTTTCACTTCCATGTATGCTTTTATTTCTTCAATTAGTTTCAGGAAGCAATGCAACATTTTCCCCCTGCTCAACCATCGAAATTCAATAAAGTAAGGTATATTTCCATATGCAGTATCTACCTCAGTAAGGAAAGTTTTTAAATTGCCTGTGATTTAACGCTCGAAATCTGATGAAATTCACTATTCTCACAACAGTTGCCATAACATCTTTCATTACAATACTCTTTACACAGAGGTTCTCTTGATGAACAATGTAGTGAATCGGAATAAAATTGGGACTTTGATCTCCCAACTTAGCTTTCAGACGTCCTACAAAGCTAGTGATAGCCATCCTACAACAGACTGACTAGCTGCTAGCGTGCTGCAGTGCACGCACTTAGAATTCCCTGTGAGCACGGAGGGCAAATGCACTCAAACGCCCATCGCTGCTGTACATGATGTGTATCTGTGGAGAGTTATGTCGTGTACTAGGGTGAGTGTATGTGTAAGTCTTTGTGTAAGTGTAGTGTCTGGAATGAGTGATGATGAAGATGAAGGGAGAATGGGAAACCTGGTGCCGGCACGTAGCCTACTCCTGTCAAATAGCACCAAGAGGGCCACCAGGCTTAACGTCCCCATCCGACGGATAAATCACTATCAACAGTGACATATGCCTTCTCTTCATATGCACTGCGAAGAGATTTGGGATTTAACCCAGGCATATTGGTGCACTATCTAGTGATTAGAAGTTGTGCACAGCCATCTCTCCTAGTCCCGAGGTAGAAATTTTACATGAAAATTTCTGACCCCGCCGGGAATCGAACCTGGGCCGGCTAGTCTGGAGGCAGACATGCTACCACAGAGCTAACTCGGCAGACAGAACTGATTAGTATAGCGACCCATTTGAAATTTTATTTGTCACGCACACGCACGCACATCCCCCCCCCCCCCCGCAGTAAACAACAATACTGCAACCTCTATCTGGCTAATGTTTTCAAGTATGATCCTGTTCTCAGGTACCTACCCAATCCTTAATTTTACACATCTTCCTATACTGTAGAAATACCTCGCCTCTGGAATTCGTTACCTAATGATGTCAGGGACTGCCGGACTTTATCACAATTCAAAATTAAATTGGAAAATTTTGTCTTAGTTAATGTTTTTTAGGTATTGCTAGAAGTATTGATTTGTGTTTTTTTTTCTTTTTCTTTTTTAACCTAGATTAAAATTGCAAGTTTCTTGTTTATGTTAGTTAATTAGTTAGGATGGAATTAATTATGATACTTAATCACTCATTTAAAGTTTGTGTGATTGCAACCTGTATATTTTTGTGTGGCTTTATTTTGTTTATAGTGTTTTTTTCTCTCTCTTTATTTCTTGAGTAGCTTTACATTGTATATTATAGTGTATTTTTTCTGTTTATTTCTATTATTGTATTTGTAGTCCTGGTGTTGTGGAAGAGAAGGCCTGATGACCTTAACTACACCAGAATAAATAAATAAATAATAAATAAATAAACAATCTGGTCTAAATGTATATCACAATATTAATGAAATTTTAACAAATGTTATGTATTAACTAACACTCACCCCTCGTAGAAGAGGTGGGATGATGTTGGGAATGGGCTGTTTTGTGTGGTTGGCTCGCACAAGTGGAGGAGGTGGCTGCTGCTGTGGTGGGGGTGGCAGCTTGCCAGGGGGTGGCACCTTAGATGAGGGTTGTTGACTGGGTGGCACCACTGCGATGTTCTCCTTCATCTGCTGCGATTGCCTAAGCTTCTTGAGCAACACCAGTTTCATCTCCTCATTACGAAGCTCCTCACGCAGTTTCCGTAGTCCTCGCTCACGTTCTGCCAGCTCTGCAGGTGACAGTTCCTGTACAAACAAACAATAGCTGCAGGATCAGTGAGAGTCTTGTAGTTAGTTGTGCTGATATGGGAAGACTCTCCATAATAATATAGCATTTCATTGTGCTCAATGATATCAATACTATTCAATAAAACAAAAAATAAACAGAGGATTTAAGGAAATTCAAATGATCGCATGAAATATATATACTCAAATTAAAGTAATAAAATACAATATGTACTTTCTTTAACACTGTACGATGGTGTGTTTTATTTGATATTCCTGTATATGTCTATAACGTCATCATCATCTTCATGGTAGGCTGTCTCATGGCCTGTTCCGACTCAGAGAATCTCTCCATCTGGTTACCGGACGTCCTACGTCACGATAACCTTTTGGATTATAATTTAAAACCTGTTTTGTTATAGAATTATGGTCCATTCTTTGTATATGATTATACCAATTAATTTTATTTGTATATATTTTCTCTTTTAAGTCTATAACGTATATATCCAAAATTTTCATGACTGGTACGTGGAAAACTACGAGACTTGAAGTTCATCTTAACTGAAATTTCTAAAATCCACAATTTTTGAGCCAAAGAATTGAAAATTTTACTGAATATGCCTATCAACATCACAATCACACATTGTAAATTTCAGTCTTTTCTCATACTTACTCACTTTCTTACAAACGGTTTTCAGAGAACCCGGACGTTTATTGCCGCCCTCACATAAATCCGCCATCTGTCCCTATCCTCAACAAAATTGATCCAGTTCCTAGCATCATACCCCACCTCCCTCAAATCCATTTTAATATTATCCTCTCATCTACGTCTCAGTCTCCCCAAAGGTCTTTTTCCCCTCAGGTCTCCCAACTAACATACTATATGCATTTCTGGATTCAACCATATGTGCTACATACCCTGCTCCATTTCAAATGTCTGGATTTAACATTCCAAATTATGTTAGCTGATGAATACAATGTGTGCAAGATCTTTCCTCGTATACACATAAAAAAATTAAGCTTATTTTGTTTTCTTTTTCTTTTCTTTTCTTAGTTTTTGTAGTGAAAATCCCATTTCTAGGTGGGGGGGGGGGGAATATATATATATATATGTATATACACAGTATATATATATATATATATATATATAATTTAACCTAATTTTTTCTTAAAGGTAACAGTGCATATTGTGCACCGGAGCATTAGTAATGCCTTACTCTAATTTGTTCATTTGTAAAAATATATATAATTTCTTCAATGTTCAAACACTAATAAAAAAAATGCTACTTTATGTATAATTCTCTAGCAATAAAACTATGCTGAATACAGCCAACCAAATGCTCCATTTCACAACACAGATATTAATGAATAAGTATGCCAAGCTTCATCTCATGATGATGAAAGAACATATTTCAACTTTAAGGCGGTCAGGGCCGACAAACATGGAGCGTATCTGCGAGCAGCTTTCTCGGGATAACGCTTGACTGTCGCCAGACATTCATTGGATAGCCCTAAAGCACCGGACTCACATATGGATTAGAAATCATATGGGAATAACTATCACGCAGACAGCTAAAAGAGCTCGAAAGCCTGAAACCAAGGTACCTGAAAAGGGTGCTAGGAGTTTCAAAATTCTCTCTATCAAGATATGCATATGTCTTAGCCAGGGAAACTTTCTTGGTTGAAGACCTGAGACTGTGAATGCTACTGCCATCTACACCAGCATGTGAGGAACTGCTATGAGAGTTCCGAATGAAGAGGGACTCCATAAGTGAAAGCTTCTACAATACTGACGCCATGGTAAATAAGGAATGGATGCGAGCAGAATATGAACTGAGGCACGTAGTGACGCGTTTTGCAATCCATGGTTTCCACCATCGCATCTGCACCAGGAAGTCTTTCCACCAGGCCTGCCACGAATGTATATGTGTTCTGTGTAGTAAACAGTGTGACACTTACCATGCCTTGTATTGTAACAAGAGATCAGTATCGTTGATTGAATTTTGTAAACTAGAATCAGTGTAGTGTACAGTGTGACACTGTACATCTCAACAACCTTCTAAACTATTTCCAACTGAAGATTGAAGTAGACGTAAACAAAACCGAAATGTATTATTCTGCAATCACAAGATAGCTACCAAAGCAGCCACCAGGGCGCATTATTTTCAGCAAGTGAGCATGCAGGGCAGCCACCATCTGATATATTGCAAACATTTCAACACATTCATTGAACTAACCCGTAAAGTGCTCACAGAGGGTTAATATTTATTATTTCTCTACTGGGAATAGTGGATTTTCATTTTCTGTAGATTCGCGATTAAATGTTATTCTTTGAAGAGTGGAGAATTTCTTTAATTCTACAGAAATTTATTTGAGGTTGACAACACTGAATCTCGCACTGTGTTATACCAGCCGTGCTGATGTGCTCTGTGAAGCTGCAGGTCACCTTGGGAGGGATTTAATACCTATTACGCATGCGTGTTGCCATAATACAAGTTACAATGATTTAACACGCAATGTTTGAAACTGCTAATATAAACATGTTTAAATCGTAAGAAAGTGTTCTTATAAGCATGTTTAATTCACTCGTATTCCATGTATATTATACATTTTATTATTTTAGAAGGAACTATTTTAATATGAGGAAAAAGATGACAAGCATGAGTTTGGAGGCATTGTGCGTCCAATAGCCAATCAGGAACAATTATGCCACGTGCATTTATTTACATTCACTTCAATCTTTAGCTGGAAAGAGAGTTGACTAGAGTCATATGGACTTTTGTCCATTGGGCGCTTTACATTTTATTATATTTCAACTTACCTTGATTGGGGGCAACGGTGGCATCTCCCCTTCATCTGTGTCGCTGTCGAAGCCATTGGTTGCAAACCCGTTGAGACGAGGCTCCTCATCAGACAACACAATGATGTCAGGACTCTCTGCATAGTTTCGGTCAGTTCGGGGCCGGAGGTTACGCCGTGGGTAGCGGTCGTCGAACTCCTTAATACTCCGAGGAATCAAGCCGCGTGTTATTGTTTCAGTCACTCCACCAACATCATCCAAGATGGGCCTGTGTGAACGGGAGAGATCCTGTGGCACCTCACTTGCACCCACCACATTCCTCACTGCCGGCGTCGGCTGAACATCCCTGTCTCGCCTGCACACCATATTTCATTCACACACTTTGCTGTGATGCTTCTCACAGTCACAAAACTAAGAGGTCTACTTTAATGAAGAACTAAACAAATGAAAGGCAGAAACCAAAATTGTAAGAAAATAAAAGCTAGATCATACTAATCCCTCATACCACCACCTAAATCTATGCTACAGAATAGATAGCAGTTTTGAAGTTATACTTCCCTTCTCCAAATCATGATACAGATAGGTTTACTCCCCTTCTACTTTTAAAACTACTGTATATACATGTGTTACATGCTATGATATCACTAGGGAATTTTTCATATTGTCCCTATGTTCCTATATTTCAGAATAGGGTTGCCAGATTGTACAGTATGTCCAGTATTTGAGGCCTGAAAAACTTTTTTTTCTAATGGTGGTACTTGATTGTTCGTCATTCACCCACAAGAAGCCAGTTGTGTAAGATCAATTTATTGACAGAGTCATTCCCCAGCTGCACCATGCAAGGCTGGTCTATGCTATACCCAGAATGAGATGAGATGATAAAAATTTGTTGGGATGCTACAGGAGAATCAGAGCTCATGGAGGAAATCCCTGTGTTACCTGGATCACGGACTTGCCCAACAGAAGTCATTAGTCGGGGGTATGCTGGAGATCAAATCCAGGCACATAGGATTATTAGTCCAGCATTCTAGTCACTAGACCACTGTGGCAGCAGTGTCTGAAATATTTGCCCCAGATGAAATCTATATAGGACACCAAAAATTCCGTACTAATTTTTATTCCCTTTTATTTTTTTCCCTGTTTGTATGGATATTGTGTTGTAGAATTATGATAAGAAACAAGTCACTTTCTTTCATTAACATCAATGTCCTTAGAAACGTGACAATGAAACAAATAAATTTAAAACTGTAACTGTCCCTGTTTCAGTTAAAAGTAATTTTATTCCCAAGCAATAGCTGTGCATGGTTACTGATATAGTAATTTTTGTTTGATTGTGTACAGTAGACCTATGAATGAAGATGTGATAAATGTTTCAAACCAAAATAAGCGTTTCTCCTTCACATTAAACAAATAAAATGTGATGCATTTAGAAGAATAGAACACTATTTACTAGTTCGTATAAAGAAACCCGTTGCAATTATCTCTTCCTAACCTGTAACATTAATATTCCTTCGAAATTTTATTAATATATATAAATAAACTAATGGTTAGTAACATAAGAGATTCAACGATGTAAGGCTAAAGTATTTTTTCCTTATACTGTACTTTAACGTGCCGGTATATGTTCTGATAAGGCAATGACAGATCGTTGCGCCTCAAAAATCTGCTATGTGCATTTAAAGAGATTTTCCAGTAGAAAGAAAAGAACATTATCACTTTTAATTTCCTTGAAATAAAAGTTTAGTGATAACCCTTTCTTCTTTCTCCTGAAAAATCTGTTTAAATAAAAGCGGATTTTGGAGGCGCAGTGACGAGATTAATCTCTCTCTCTCTTAAGGTGCATCTACACGGTTCAACTTGTATTTCAATTTTAAGCATTCAAGCAATGCATGCAACAGTGCACGAAACGCATTCAATTGTGCATGTCTTTTTCCACAAAATGATAGCGCTTGTGGCAATTGAAAGCTTCTCATCGCTGGTGGGTATCTTTTGCATTATTTCGTTCAACAGTAGCATGTAGCGAGCAGGTGATTTTTTTAGGTGGTCGTAGTATACTGAAAATTGTTTTGTTTTGTGATGGTGGACCTTTCTACCCAGATTTTCCCACCGTCCTTTTTTAAGGACAGTTGCAGTGCCTTCGGATATTATGTCATTGTTGGTGTTAGGGACATTTTATAAGTTGTGCGATAATGTTGGTAGTATTTGTTAGCTTTAGAAAATATACGTTCCTTGTTTCAGTTTATTTCAACATCATTTAACCGATTTTTGAGAGTAACTAAAGTGCTACTGTATTTTTATCACAAAAAATATTTGGGCTTATCTAGGTTAAGCTGAATTTGGTGGCAAGAGCGATTAGATTTATTGAAGATTATGGCAAATACAAGTGCCTAAGGAGTGTTCAACTACAATTTTAAGAATTAATTAGCCCTAATTATTGGACTGATATTTAATATTTATATATATATATATATGTATGTGAAGATGACATTGAACACTGCACACTATGTAGAAACAAGATCTGCATGCATCTTAACTGAACGTGTATTTGAATCTTTCAATATTCTCCCCAGATTGCATGCATACACGTATGGAAAATTTAGCCATGTAGATGCAGCTTTAGAAGTTCCTCTTATTTTCGAGTTAAATGTTGCAACTGTCCCTTATTTGCACTGGCAACCCTATTCCAGAGACTATCATTGGGGATTGGTTAGCAGAGTCAATGTGCACATGAAATATTAACTGCTGCCAAATGACATGAAGGCAAAAAGAAAGAAAAGGGAAAATGAAAAATGACAGAAGATACGCTCACAAAATTCTATGACATTATGTTATTGCCCCTGCTTCTATAATGTTCTTAGAATTGGGTCATGGATAAAAATATTAGAAACTATAGTTATGAAATTTCTAAAAAAACGTTTTTGGCAATAGGCCTACTTAGATAATCGAGTAGGCTAGATATGGATAATGAGCACTGTCAGCAAATGTAAACGTATATATTATTGCTCATATTTATATATGCTTCTTACAATTGGGCCATGGGTAAAAAATATAAAAAAAAACATAGTTATGAAAAAAAAAAAGGTAAAGGTATCCCCGTAACATGCCATGAAGGCACTTGGGGGGCATGGAGGTAGAGCCCCATGCTTTCCATGACCTCGGCACTAGAATGAGGTGGTGTGGCCGGCACCACGCTCTGACCGCCTTTTACCCCCGGGAAAGACCCGGTACTCAATTTTATAGAAGGCTGAGTGAACCTTGGGGCCGTTCTGAAAGTTTGGCAACGAGAAAAAATCCTGTCACCACCTGGCATCGAACCCCGGGCCTTCCAGTCTGTAGCCAGCTGCTCTACCAACTGAGCTACCCGGCCGCCCCATAGTTATGAAATTTCTAAAAAAAAATTAATCTGGCAGTAGTTGATACAGATAATGTACAATTGTGAACATCATCTTATTCTTCCTTACAAGTATTAGGCCATATGCCCTATTACGATCTCACTGTTGAATTTTCATTCCAGCATTTCATTGGGTGGTCCTGAAATCACTTTTTCTCTGGATGAGAATGAAACATGGCTTTTGGGAATCTATTTGATTGCATGTGATGTAGATGATTTATCCAATTCTGGTAATGTATGTGATTCACTACAAGTTGTAATTGTGGTTATTCCATTACTTCATCATTATGTTTATGATCCACAGTAATTTTGAATATAAACAACAAAAATATTACAATTAAAAATAACTGATTCAATCACATTTTACTAATGACAGCTAACTGATTGAAACCATACACATCTAATTACTACGCAAAATATCAATAAGACTTCGAAAGAGCACAAAGACATTGAGAAGTATTAATTTCGAGGTTGAACATATCAATTTGTCCACTTTTAAGTTAATTTGATGAATTAATTTAATTCTGAGATAATTCTCATATAGGCCTATACGACAGTATGGTCAGTTTGCTTGCATATATTTCAGAATTCGAGGTTGGTTAAGTTGGGGTTTAGTTTTAGAAGAGTTTTACAATTAATAATAACAGACACCTGGACGTGTGTATATTGTAATTACGGTACCATAAGAAGTGAATGGTAATATTTTTTAGAAATTGTAACCAACGAAGAATTCGAAACATTTAGACATAATTCCCTCCACAACGAAGTTCAAGTATTTTAATACTACACCAAAATATTACAATACTTTAATACGACTGAACACTTTGTCTCTTATGTAGGCTAATAAAATGTAAAGTGAATATGAAGGCACGTGACGAAATTTTAACACCATTTTTCGAAGTATACATTTCTAACCAAGTTAACGTGGTTGATATCCGAAATTCAGGACTTTGTTACTCAATAATGCAATTTCACACGAGAGCCTACAATTTTTTAATTAGATAACCTACGGTGCATATATCGTAATTATAATTAAAGCGTAATGATTTCTTTTGGTTATTACTGGACGTAAGTTTCTTATTTGGGAAATAAAAATTCGGCTAATAGAAAATCATGGTTATTGATATGTCAATATTTTGCATTTGTTTGACGTAAATAAACATTGTGCATGGTAAGATTGAGGTTATGTTCGGACAAACATTACATCACACAGCAAATTAAAACTTGTTTATATAATAATTGGCTCCAAATTTCAACACTTTACCATCACTCTTTACAGAGGAGGGCGAAGAGCATATAAATTCAATGACATTTTTAACAACTATACCAAACCAATAAAATCTAGCGAACTGAAAATCGATAATTGCGATACATACAGATCAAAATCTCGGCTATCATCTTCCTTTTAAAAATGCATTAAAAAGCAGCTTGGCTTCCATAATATCCACTCTTGAAACGTAGTATAAAAGTGGGAGGTTTATTACTTGTTAACTGGAAGGAAAGTTAATAAGCAAGTTCTATATATAAAAAAAAAAAAATACACATAAACTACCACAGCTAACAGAAAGTACCTATGCTGATATTATAGTAACCAAGATCAAGAGTTTTGTGATTTTCAATCCAATCTTACGTATGTTTCATGAACATTTTACGAAGACTTTCTTCACAACGGATAATAATTATTTGGCGAAGACAAATTCAACAATAATGCTATCTCTCTCAAGATTCTCTGACGTACTGAATAAAGGCCCACAGGCGACAATGTACTTGCCTCATCATGATTAATCCAAACAGAGGCACAAATATTGGCTAACGCCAGGAATGGCTTATCTATAAAAATGCAAGCTAAAATTTCGGTACCGGTATGCAAAGTTTCTAGTCCTAACCCCAACCTGTATTGAAACATGCCACTGATAAAGGTCTCAGTAGAAAAGTTTGTTATAAGAGGTCATTGGACTCCGTTTAAGAGGCAAGGCTTTGTTATGTTATCGCAACTTTCACCCCAGTATATAAGACAACGTTACTTAATTATCTCACTCTAGTTGGTGCTATCAATATTGTTGTTTAAAATTTCAGTAGTAAAAATTATTTTGAACAAAACTGCAATCGGACAATTTTCTTTTTCTAAGAACACCAGGAAGTTCTAATACTTCTAATGATTTCATATAAAAATGGACTAATAATCCGTGGCACTACAGCCTCCGAAGGGCCAAGACAGACCAGCTGGCTGCTGGCCTCACATAAGAATGAACTACCTATTTTAAATTGTTATGCAGCATAAAAATTGTGCTACAGCAAAAAAAGACACTTATAAAATGATGGCTGTAGGCTACCTATCAGAAATAAAAATATGAATCAAAATTTTGATTCTGACAAAACCAATCTGTATATAATTTACAAAAATATGATTCTTTCGAGAAATTAATGGGTACCGAAGAACAGATTACCAGTTAAAATGGCTTGACCACACAAACAGAAAGGAATCTGGAAGGTGTCCGAAATTATTTCAACACAAATCCAATGATCAAGATGATGATTTAAAGACTAGAAGAAAACAATATTATGATTTGTCTCTGGGAAAGAATGACCTGCTCAAAAATACTTCTAAATGATAACTGCGAAGATTTCAGTAGGGTATCACAAACAGGAAACGTGATTCAGACTATAAAAATCGGCTACAACTTCTTCCCTCCCCCCCCTGTCGACATCATACTTATATTTCAGAATACTGATCTATTTACACTGGAGATTCAATGACCTTATTCATAATTAAGTCGTCATGTTCACTTCAGGCTTCAATTCTGAGTTTTTTACTGAAGGATTTTTATTAACCTCTTATTTATGTCAAATTAAATTTTTCATACGAAATATTTTCTCTGTAAACTTTATACTTTACGAATTTGTGTAGCAGTCTATGTTCCATCATTCTTTGCATGTGGGATATATTCCAGCATATGTGAAGTCAAGACGTTTTATTTTTTTCTCTGTTGTTTTGGTTTCTTTTGTAATCTGTTGCTTTATTTCTTCAAATGTTTCTCAGAAATTTTATTTAATTTGTCTATCAATGAATGAAATTCGTCTGTTTCTCTCATTGTTGAATTTTTTCTTCAAATGGGTGTTACATAAGGTTTGTTCCAACAAGCAATTCAGAATGCGTTACGAACTAATAATGAACATCTTTCGACACATGTGCCAGTTGAGTACGTTCTCAGAACTAATTCAGGATTTTACATTATTGGAACGTTCCTTGAACCGTTCTTTCACAGCCTTATGAGTTTCTTCTTATAAAATAAAATTTTATTCATCTTCCAAGCTTAATTCATCATAAAATATATCAATATCAACTTCCAAATCACTCATGATCCATTTTTAATTTTAACCTGTCCAATGTAGAACTGTTTCAACAGTGGTTTTAATCTTAACTTGAGATTAAACCATGTGCACATGTGTGAGCAGTATGGAATTTCCTGCTCTTAATGGAGAACCAATTTCACTCATTCTGAACTAGTTCCAAAACACGTTTGAACAAGAAACTGGGAGTTCAGAATCAGTTCAAGTCTTGTTGGAAAGAAAATTGAGCTACTGCACATGAGCAGGCAGTTCAGAATCGATTCTGAACCATGCTGGAACAAACCTATAATTTTATAAAATTTTATGAATGTGCTCTTTCTCAGTTTGTTTTGGTAAGATATTTGGATTATTTTATTTATGGTAATTTTTTAAAATTGTATATTTTACAGTCTCATTGGAGAAACTACACTGAATAATTAATCATTTTCCATCACTACATCAAACATCTAAATTACACATCTTTGTCCATATGGAGTACTACTTCAATTCACTCAATAAATTTTCTTAAAAATGTATTGTGTAAATTACTTCATTATGAGTTTTACTGCCAGTTTGGATTGTTTTACAATTTTTTGAAATTATAAAACAATTTTAACTGTAACCATTAAATAAGTTTTCTTTAGGACGTTCTATTTGATTCTTTACTTCGACATAACCTTCAATTAAAGATTTTGGCATCACCATTTTTTATTTTTCCCACTCAAAATGACAAAAATGATTTTGCATACATTTCCCCCCTCTTCTCCCTCCCCACATGTCATGTATTTCAGTTTATAATGCTATTAACACAAAGATTATTCATAACTATAAGGTGGCAGAGTTCTTATGAATTCACAAATAGGAAAAAGCTTTGAAGAAAACAATCACAAACTATCAGACTGTAATTACCCTTGTATTTTCCTGGGAGTACAACTGAAAACCAAGAAAAATCTGTATCAAGACAGGTGTCCTTAGTGTTCGAACATCAAAGCTCCTGAATATTAAGCTGATGTATTTAACACAAGTCTACTCCGTGTTTCTCATTTAAATTTGAAGCATTTTATTACCAAATGGTACTATTTAATAGCTACTTCATACAAATGAAACAAATTTTACTACAGTATAACCCCGTTAATATGCTCGTCAAGGGACTGTGGCCTTCAAGCACAATAAGCTGGACAGAGCTATAGACGAGAGATGATTTATGAAATGAGGAAAACAATTTAGACACCACTTCATAGGAAACATATTTTACTGTGCATTAGTTACAGTGCAAAATCCAAATAAAAGAGCTCATTTCATATGCAAAAATCTTTGTTGTACTTGTACTAGTATTATGAATGATAACATTTTCTATGCAGTTCAAGGAACTGCAGATAACTTCATTTGATACACCACTAGGAGCAACACTAACGCATTTTCGAAGCACATTTAATGCTCTGAGGACCATGTCTGGTGTGAGGACATTTTCCTCTGCAGATTCAATTTCCTCACCACTGTCTTCATCTTGGGTGGTAGTGGCAGCATGATCTACAATCATGTTGCCAACACCACGGATTTCTGAAGTCATTAGACCATTACCAACTGACACAAAATCCTCTATGTTAATTTCCCTCAACTTCTCCTGTACAGGAGCCTGATCCTCGTCATCATCCATTATGAAAAGGGCATTCATTTCACAGGTTGTTATGCCATTCTGCACTGCAAACTTAGTGCACATTCCACAGAATTCAAAGAATGACTAAATTTTACAGGAATGTATTGACAGAGAGACTTTTGAGCGTTAAAATCCTTCCATACAAAGGAAAGTATGGGTAAGTGCAACTTCTGACAGTGCCCACTGGAGGTTTTTTTCAGGTAGAGTGAAATGTTTTCTTGCACTGGAGGTGCAATTACCCTCAGTACATTCACAGGAACATTTCTTTTCACCATGATTTTACATTACAAGCTTCGCAATTTATATGGAATTTTTTTACTCATTTACAATCTGAAAAAAGTGCTACAAGTGATATTTGGAAGCGTTATAACTAAGAAGGTAAAATTATGCAGTCCTGATTATGTATAAATGTACAGGGATTGTATAAAAAGGGAGTAATGAACGGGATTATGTTGTAGCATGAGCGTATTAACGAGGTTTTACTGTATCCATGCGTTTTTTTTTTAAGCAAGACGTAAAGCGCTGCAGCAAGACTGTTCTTTTATTACATTTGCTTCACCGTCGCTGCAGCAGCGCTGTAGCAAACGTGCAGCAAATCAAAACTTCGCTTTACGAGTCTGCTGCACGATCCATCATGGCGGAATGTGTGTTTTGGTCTTTTGTAACGTTTATTATTGTCAAAATCGTCTAGTAATAATAATTCCATGTCATTATCATGGAAGTCGAAATTATTTAACAGGTTTGGTTCTTTTAGGGTTAAATTTATTACGGCAGAAATAGAAGCCAATATTAATTGTCCACCATTTTGCAGTCAGTTGACCTACTTACGTTTTTTTTCGACCCTCATTTTGCTGCAGCAAAGGCATCAAGCGCTTTACTGAAATGCTTTAAAAAAAAAACGCACGGTATATATTATTTATCCTAGGGCAATGATAGGGTGCTTATGACACATTTTTGTCTTTTCTGAGGTGAACAACTGGCATTATGCTGATTACACATAGTGGAGTTCAACTTGTCGAGAAAAGAACGTTAGATGAGTTTAGGGTAATGAAAACATTACATAAATATTTAAGTGTACAGGGCAGAAGACATTCTGCATCAAGATCATACAAGAAAGGTTATATTTCAGTATTGTACTCCTAGGAAAATATAATCACTCCCCAAGACTTCCAATCAAAAAAAATTAATAACCAAATAAAACTAAAAAGAACATAAAATACATAAAGAAACAAAATGAAATAAGACGTAGAAGTAGTATACTACTCAGAGTTTGCTACGGTAAATACCTGTCAACTTGCACACACGCACACTCATGCACTCATTCAAACTTGAACTATTTCACTAGCAAATATCTAAACAACACTTTGTAACTGATGTGGGAATGAAGGCAAATGCAATCGAATAGCAATCTCAACTCATTGTTCTGTGTTATTTCTTATATCCTTATTTAACAACTACCAGTACTTCACAATACAGCAACTAGACACAGATATGGTGTAACAAGAATAACTGGGGAAATAGAATTGGTTAGTTGATTTCTGAACACTAGCCTACAAATTACATAGTGGAAGTGGTTTAACTGTGCAAATTAAAGAGGACATCAATCTGAACAGCAGAGTTCCATCCCTCAGTCACTGCAGTAGGGTTGCTAGATTTCCTAATGGCAGGAAATAATGATACATGTTGTTTAAGTAAATGTCCAAAGATAGGTTTTTGTTGATGTTTTTATTTGACATTTGCAAGAAAACCGTTCATTTAAAAACTGCAAAATCATTACTAATCAATTTCTCTAAAGATAAGAGTAAAAATCAGAATCATACGAATAGTAATTATCGAATAAAATAATGTTAACATTTAGGGCGAAATTATTTTTTTCCGAGAAAAGTATTCATTTGGTATTAGAATCTTTTGTCGCACTCTATCCAAGGAATAAGCTGTTAAAATCTACAGTTATATTACTTGCACCCTGCATGGCTGATTAAGATCTTCCTGGTCTCTGAGAGTCTGGCAGGGTTGAATTTCATGTCTGTGGTGGGGAATCTGAAGGCATAATTAATTATCCAAGTTGAATTTTGACAGAAACGAGAAAAGACCACATATTTTTCTGAAATTCTCTCATTCAGAAACAACATTCTTTTATATTTCGTAAAGTTAGAGCTAAAGTATGGGATCCCGAGCTTCCGAAGAAAACTACAGGAAGGATTTTTACTATCCCTAGAAATCTATTGCCCTGGACTAGATCTAACTTCGGATCTGTTGGGAAATATGGTGTGACTAGATCATTGGAAATGGCATGCTTTGTCCACCACTAATAACACAGAATATGCCGTGGATCAAATCCTGATCTCTTTGGAGAGAGCAATGTATTGTTTCTATCATGCATCATAGACTGTAAATACCTTATTCCCTCTTCAGTTGACGCTAAATAAAGCAGAAAAATCCTATACTTATTAAAACTGCAAAATTACAATCAGGAAGCAGCATTAGGGCAGGCTTTCATGGGCTTTTCCCATTTCCTTTGCTACCATATGATAGAGTGCCCAGCCTTACAGGCAGTATGACTTTCTTTGGCACATCATAGCAGAGACTGTTTATCTGGCCAGCTACTGAAGCTTAATACAGAACAAGAGGGGAAGATCATAACAGGGTGGACTGAAATATTAAACTATTGTACGTACTTGACACTCAGGTCTACAGCAGCGTCATCATCTACCTCCATTTTCTCCATGACAGTGAGATTAATACCGCCACCTAAAAAAAATAAAAATAATATTGTCAGTTCTGTTAACATATGCTAAATTTACAATATTGGTAGAAATAATTCCTTCTTAATTACAGGTGACACACCGAGATTTTTAATTCTATGAGTAAAATCTTACCTTCTATCATCAATAAGCTTTCTTTTAACACATATAGTGTAAATATAAATTTAAGCAATGTATCCTTTTTTCTATTTCCATGATACTTTAATGTTTAAGGACCCTGAAGAAGAGATCATATAAAAACTATGATTTTAGCAACTTAATTAAAAATGTAGCACTTTAAAAATCAAATTTAGCATTCTATAGCACTTTCAATGTTACAATTTAGCATTCTGTAGCATTTTTGGATGGAACATTTTCTATAAAAAATTTAGTGGTAGAAATTCAATGTCATCAACACGTTAACTGGTGCATTTTCTAGATTTTCCAGTTAAAATTCTTGAAAATTATAAATGAGTAAAACAACATAAAACATTACAGTGAAATTGTGAACATCAAGAAACAAGCCAAAAGATATGGTGTGATTTTATCCTGAGCCATTTTATTACTCAGTGCTTGTTACCGAGTACTCTATCACAATCACCCACTACCACACTACCACTTGTTTGTTAGTGTACACTGGACCTAAAGATATGACATATATAGTCAGCCAATAAGGTGGCCAAACTACTTGAAAAAATATAAGAACCTGTATATTATGGGGCCATTAGATAGATTAATTTTTTTTTAATGTTTCATAAAATGTAATTTCGCTCTTATTTCACAGAAACATGCATTTTGTATTCAATTTCACATTTTATCATGGATTAAAAACCACAGTAATGTAAGTAGATCTACTTAATATGCCTTTTGATACACCACTGTGAAGTAATGGTTGGCCTGCCTGTCCATGAAACGAGCGGACCTTGGTTAAAATTCTGGTTGGGACAATTTAGCTTATCTGGTTGAGATTTTTTCCGGGGTTTTCTCTCAACCCATTAAGAGCAATGCTGGGTAACTTTTCCCTCAACCCGGACTCATTTTGCTGGCATTATCACCTTCATCTCATTCAGACACTAGATAACCACAGTGGTTGATAAAGTGTCGTAAAATAACCAATTAAAAACATTCATTTTAAACATAAAATTACGTATTTTGACAGCATTCGGGCACATTTCGCATTTATCGTGACTGCGAAAATCTACCATCTCTAGCTACAGGGTGCGGCAGTGGGATATGACGGTTTTTATAGCCCTGTTGTGGGACACTCAGCATGAATTAAAAGAAAATATATATACTGGAAGTAATCTAGTACAATGCAATTTATTAATGTCTGATTACTTTTTAAAAACCACATTTCATAAGTAACCTCCACACCAACGAATATATTCCTGCAATCTGCTATGAATTGTATTGTATTGGGTTATTTTACGACGCTGTATCAACATCTCAGGTTATTTAGCGTCTGAATGAAATGAAGGTGATAATGCCAGTGAAATGAATCCGGGGTCCAGCACCGAAAGTTACCCAGCATTTGCTCGTATTGGGTTGAGGGAAAACCCTGGAAAAAACCTCAACCAGGTAACTTGCCCCGACCGGGAATCGAACCCGGGCCACCTGATTTCGCGGCCAGACGCGCTGACCGTTACTCCACAGGTGTGGACAATCTGCTATGAAAGTTATGCATAACTCGCCCCAATAAAACAGGTTCGATGGCACTAATTTCGTTTCTTATGTTTTGTTTCAGCTGGATGATGGTGCGAGGCTTGTTGCGATACACCCTACTTTTGAGATAAACCCATAAGAAGTAATCAGCTGCAGTCAGGTCAGGAGATCTTGGCGGCCAGGCAATGTTTCCAAATCGTGAAATTGTTCGTCCTGTAAACACGTTTCGCAGACAGTTCAATGAACCATGAGCAGTGTTAGCTGATTACTTCCTATCTACAATCTCTAATTAATCAGAAGTTGACAGGAAATTAAAGTGAACTAAGTTAATTGTGTAACAGTCTGAAATTAACAAGTGAGCAAAAATCTGCAAGTTTTTGTAATTTACAATAAACTAATATGTCTAATTCCTTCACTCTTTTAAAACACAGAAACTATTCAGAGATGACGAAATGATAATACAGGTAACAATAAGAAATAACAGCAAAGACCAATATAATACTGGTACTTAGAGAAAACCATTCTTTCAGTAATTGTATCCAACCCAAATCTCGTAAGATGTTAGAGAATCAAATTTCTGAAATTAATAAGCTTCTGGATTGGGCACTAAAATCGAATTCACTTATCCATTCATTCATGTTTAACTTATGTCGATAGCACAGTATCCCCAGCACAGTTTGTATCCAAAAGCCAAACACTGGGTTGTGTAACAATTGTCTGCGGGTTAAATGGCTTCTTTATAATGTCTGTAGATGTCATGGTTCAGGATCTTTTAGAATTTGTTTCAAGATTTTCGCCAGTTATTCATTTCGTCAGGCAACAGTGACTGGGAATCCAATGAAGAAAATGATAATAAAATACACAGAAATAGGGCCTACAATGATCAAGAAAACAGAGATCGGACAAAACTATGTAAGAAATCAGGATTGCTGGGTCTCGTTCATATTATCATCATACAGATAAAATAAAAATTATGATGCAATAACTTTCAAGAATGGACTTTATTTTTGGGAAACTGGCAACCCAAAATCAGTTTTTCATGTTTTTATTTTATAATCTCATCACAGAAATAATATCACATACCGGTAGCCTATTAGTATCAAATCAATTTCCCCCAAATAGTTTGTTTTGTCAGTCATACACAGTTTTTAAAATGAAAGCAGACTATAAAGAAATTAAATTACTTGGTCCCTAATTTAGTTAAATGCAGCCTGTTTGCAAAACTCAAGACCTTTTTTGCTACGAAATTGGTAGCCACATTGTTGTTGTATATGCGTAGATCAGTCAGCTATTTAACACAATGGCTCCTTTTACGTCACAAGAGAAGATTCAGTTTTGTTACTGTCTAACAGAATAAACAGTAAATGTTGCTGGAACATTTTTCTATTCCACAGATTTCTGATGGGTACACATTCCAACAGAACGGACTCCCTCCCAATACCAGGGGCTAATAATTTAATCTCTGAATACTCACGATGCCCCTACTTCATGGCCCCCATGAACTCCCGACTTAATCCTCCCCTGGACTTCCTCTGAGGTTATATTACAATAGCGAAGTGGCAGTAATATAGATGCAGTAGCATCAGTAACTCTACAGATGTTAATAACACTTAAAGGGAGACTGAATATCTGTTGGATGTCTGTCATGCCACGAAGAGGGCACATATTCAGATCTACTGACTATGCAATAAACTTGAGTTACTCAATGTTCTTTGACATACTTCTTTTGTGTAGTATCACAATTACCAGTACAGGTAGCTAATGAATTATTTTATTGGCTGTTTTCATTTCGGACACCCTATATATTCCTCTGATACAGTACTGAACAAATAAAGCATTTAATAAAGCTCTATGTTGCAGGATCAGCATCCCACCCCACAGCCTCATCATGCCTGGACTCGTGTTACGGAATGACAGATGAGAGTCCTCAAAAGGAAAGAATTTCCTCATGAAATTTCGGGAAGCTACGCTCTGTAGCAAAATCCGGTTTCGAAAACCAGCTGTAACAGCTGACGGGATCGCCGTACTGATCACACATTACACTCCAGACTGGTTGGATGATCGTTCACCTCTGCTGATGCATATGAACGTGAGACCAGCAGTCGGCCTTGACACATATACATTTGGCAATTATTTACTTTAGTGATACCATAGTTGTAGACATGTCCAATGTGCCCACAACAGAAATTAACAAAATGTCGGAGGGAAAAGTGATTTTTATTGTGACATGGTAATGTTTAACATATAAGTTACCGACCTAACCTAACTTTCGAGGAGTGAGGGATAATCTAAGAAAGCACAGCTGGATAGAAGTTACACAGGAAGAAGTAGAGAAATAGTTACGACATCTTTTATTTCTTACATAATTTGAATGTATGCAGTGAAATAAGCCTACATATGCAACTTAAAATATGTAATTTGCACGCAAAAGAGCAAATTTCATGCTTGGAATGTTCCAGTTCGTAGATAATACAATCTCAGAAGTTAAATAAAAGGCCTACAATTAAAATTTTGGTAATTAGCAAGGGATCACCACTCTTTTACAAGGTAGGTCAATATAACAAAGTTAGTGGATTATTTGATAGATATCTAAGTGACATAATTTCAATGATTTAAGATCATTGAAATCTTTTCACATATTCCTTGGCCTCAAGTCACTTAGATATTCTCTCAACTAATCCACTAACCTTGTCACAAAGGTACCTTGTAAAAGACTGGTGGTCCTTTGCTAATTACTAAAATTGTAAGTAGAAATAAAAAAAAAAAAACATCAATTTAGTTGAAAAAAGAAAGGAACAAATATTTACATGGCAAAAGTTAAATAATGCAGAGTTTAAATTTAAAGAAATATATTTAATTCTTTTAACTTACTGAAAATATTATTAAAGTTATTTTACTCTGGATTAGTTTTAATGAACTGATTGTAAAATCTTGGTCCCTAACACGAAGAATGAATTTGTCCAGATTTTGTAGACCTATTGTATTCTGGTTCAAGTAAAATAAGTAACATACTTCGCCTAGTAGCCTATTATGAAATATTTCTATGTCATCTTTACACTTACAACGATTTTATGACAAAAAAAGTGCAAAGAAAATCGAAGCAAAGCAAAAAAGGCCTGGCTTCTCGGCAGGGGCAGTTGCTCTTGGTAGTGATACGATAATATTATACAGGCCTACAACTTGCAAAGTTTATTTTTATATCAGTTACACTTCGATATAGGCCTATAGCCTATAAAGTCAATGGGATCTTGATTTTTGAGGTTATGTCAATATGAATACTAATTTCATAATTGCATATTATGTAACCTATTGTTTTCGCGAAATCAAATAGATAGGTGAAATATAACCTATTCAAGGACTTTCATGTAACATGAAAACAATAATTTCGTTACGTTAATGTTTGCAAACGCCGCCCTACATTTTCGTTCTGTTAGACAAAAAACTAAGTCGGAAAATCAAGATCAAAACATTAGACTCTTGCATTTTCCTATCAGTACTACATGGATTAATAAATATAAAATACAACATTATAAATACATTGCACCCTGACACAGATAGGTTACACATCTATACAGACAGCTCCAAATATCAAAATGATGAACCAGCTGGGGGTTGGAATATATTCCAAATTATTCAGTTTTTATTTGTCTACAGGAGTTCTTCTACTCACTTTGATGGAGAAATTACAGCAAGCAATAGGGCATTAACACAACTTATTTATCAAATTAATATGTTTAAAAATGCTGTTATATTTAGCAACTCAATTTCTGCAATCCAAGCCATAGCTTCATTCAATGTTCCTACAAATTCCAAAATCGCAGTAATTCAATCATTCTTATATAATGATGCATTTTATATTTTATTTGAATTTTTCCTTAAAGGGGATTATTCCTGTGTTCGTCCATGGTCTGGAATTTAGGTTAAGTTTAGATTTAAGACCTCTCCTGGCACCACATTATCATAATCATCCTATCACATCAGCAGGGTAATGTAACTTCGCCTTACAGGTGCCCCAACCTCAGAAGTGGGTTACAAAGCCACGGCCAGGAGAGAAGACCAGAAATGTAGAAAAGACAACCTGGTGGCATTGGATATAAAAAAAAAATATTTTCTTTCATGAAGGGAGACCAAATTCTTGAAGCTGATGAGGTTATTATATTAACAAACTCGTACAGTACAAAAATATGGAATTGTAACATATGCATATAATACTAATTTACAAGTTCTAATCCTATATAATATCGAGCCGATATAGTTTTTCATAATATGGTTAAAAATAAGAAATTTATATCATAACCTAAATAAGAATTTTATGGGATGGAAATGGCCAATATTACATAAAACTGTAGTAGTAAGTCTATGTAAGCCTATAAAAATAGTTACAAGTTTGCAAATGGTTGATTTACGTATTTAATATGCCTAATATGTATGTACAATAGTTAGGTAGAATATAGACCTATTTAATAATACATAGCCTAGGCTATATATAAAGAAGAAATGAGCGGAAGAACGCAATTACGTTACTGACGATTTGAAATAATAATTTCTAAGAATAAAATATTAAATTGTGACAGCCATAATGGGTGAAAGAATACGTGACAAATTGGAATAAGGACGTGCAAAATAAAATAGACAATGAAACTGGCAAAATAAAAAAAAAAAAATTAAAGGAAAGCTAAGCATCTATAACTGTACATTGTCAAATAGGCCTAATATACGTTGCCTGCCTTGCCCTGAAACTTAACTATAAGAACATGCTGACGGTCCATGAAGAAAAAGAAGTGGCAAAATTGAAAAAAAGTAAAAAAGGAATTAGCAAAAGGAAACAAATACGAGTACATGACAATATGAACCAACAATTTCCAACAATGTATTTGTTAAATTCTGGTAATCAAATTTAAAACAAAATAAGCATTCAGAACTTCAGAAATCAATAGGTAAAAAACAGAACTTGATAAAACCTAAAATGAGAAAATAAAAGGACGTGCTTAGTGTTCAGCCGATATCACTATTCTGTTGAACATATTCTTCAGACAAATCCGATTGGGAAGTTAGAAAAGTAGCTATTTCCTTGCATGTACTTAAATATTAGATCAATTTTGGTAGGTACATAAGGTGCCTACTCAAACACGTTTCCTATCTATCTCTTTAATTTATAAAATAATTTTAAATGCAAGCAATATTTTTATAATAAGATTGTTTTCTTTCCTCAATAGGCCATCTTTTGGTAAATAAAACTGAATAATTAATTACAGTGTCCACACCTGTGGAGTAACGGTCAGCGTGTCTGGCTGCAAAACCAGGTGGCCCGGGTCCGAATTCCGGTTGGGGCAAGTTACCTGGATGAGGTTTTTTCCGGGGGTTTCCCTCAACCTAATACGAGCAAATGCTGGGTAACTTTCGGTGCTGGACCTTGGACTCTCTTCACCGGCATTATCACCTTCACATCATTCAGACGCTAAATAACCTAGATGTTAATACAGCGTCGTAAAATAACCCAATAAAATAAAAAAAATTAATTACAGTAAACTCTGTCAATCAGTACTGAACATGAATAAAAAATCAGTACCGGGACTAGTTTGTAAGTATTTGAACCATAATAACAATAAAACATCTTATGATTTTTACAAAAGGGTCACAAGTGGAAACAGAACAATTTCAAAAACAGCTGGGAAATAAAACTTAAAAAAAAAAAAAAAAAAAAAAACATAATATTTTGAATAGGCTACAAAAGAAATGAACACAAACAATGACAATTTATTCTTTCCACAAATGCAGCTAAGAAATATTTTAAAATTAATAATGAAATTATCTTACTCCTGTAATTTCAGTGTGCAACTTTGGTGCATTTGTATCAAGCAAAGAGAAATTTGAATTGATTTATTTATAGTCATGTTACTTAATTTAGAAATAAGTAGGCCTAACCTATAGGCTACTTGCTACAAATTAAGACATAAAATATTCAAATATCAATAGATAGATATGTGTATTTCCTCATAAGTGCAAGCCTAAATACACATTTCATTTTAACATCGCATGGGTCTTCGACCATACATGCTATTGCATAACACAATTGACACCGGCACTATAAAATTAAGTACACAACAAATTGCCAAAGAAATTTAGATCTTGTATTTCTAACTTTACCAAGAAATATCCCTAGCCTCAGCCAAATATTCATACAAACATATAGGGTGGTATTCATAGACATTTCGCAGCACACGCTACGAACGTACTAAGCTAGCCCCGGCTATCCACTGGTTACTAGTACAGAATTCAAATCGTATCCTATCGCTAACACTTGTTTATGAATACGAAAAACGCTGGTAATCCACCGAAAGCCCGCGCTAAAAATGTCTATGAATAAGGCCCTTAAATTTTACATAGGCCTACTTCACTTTCACACATGTAGACCACATTTAGAACTATACAATCAGGCAACATTGCTAGACTGACTGTCCTATCATTGGGTATTGGTACAAAGATTTTAAAATAAGTACTTTATGACTAAACTGATCAAACAAATGTAAAAAAATTGTATTACGTGCTGCACTATTTCAGACAATGCTAACAACCTTAGAGTGTGCCAATGATTAATATTCTGTATATCTATGCCTAGTAACTTATTGAGGTTAGGAAGCACACAATCTGAATAGGTAAAGCATTAATAACTTCAGCCTACTGTTTCATGAATTATTGAACTAAATTAAAGAAAAAGAAACAGCCTACTGTTTCACGAATTATTGAACTAACTTAAAGAAAAAGAAACATTGTAACTTATCAAGTTGAGCTGAGATTTTTACACAATGAACTGCATAAGCCACAAAACGTAAACTCCATTAAATGTTTTTTATACACATATTATATTGTACCCGACCAAGTGATAGGTTAAACGACCAATATTGAAAATTAAAAACTGCATCAAATGTTAAAAAATACAACACAAGGTTATGTATATATGCCTATTCACCTATAAGTTATAAGTAGAGAAAGTAGAATTCGATTAACTTCCTTCAATATATCTGTATGGACCTACTTACTGGCTATAGAAACAAAAACACAATGTGTACTTATGATATAGGCCTAATTGTAAAGAAAATTATCCTCGACAAATGCTATTCAAATGAATTAACTTCGTGTAAGATTAAAGCTACTGTCGAATGTAAGGACTGCATTCTCTTGGGAGTTTTAATAACTGTCAATGAATCAATGTTTTTCTAGTTTACTCGGTAAGTGAATACACTAACTTCGGATTTTAATCACTGATGTATGTTGGGCTGCTAGCTTTATAATGTAAACATTTCCACAACTCACATGTTAATAGTTTCAACAACTATTCCGCAACTAGTATCAACAACTAGGTTATTTATTTTATTTTCGAAACTGACCTTATCAATATTTTAAAGCAATGGATATGGTTAATTGTCAACATCCTTAGGGCCTAATTATTATTTTCAATTATGAACTACTAGCTATAATAATAATAATTGTATGCGACAGCTCGCAATTAAATGAAACTTGTAACAACTTCAGTCTAGAGCTGCAAAATATTGGTTATTAAAAATTTAAATTGAGCTATCATTAGGCCTACTTTCTTATATGGACTAGCTATTACTAATCTCATTAAATTCACAAAATATGAAAACTGCATGCTCGATTGCTACATAACCAAGAATGTAGCCATTACATCACCAATCACCTTTTCATTATGTTACTTTTACTTCAGGTAAAAAGTATAATTGCCTAAATATATGATTAGTATCACTTTCCAATTTTGTTTGTCAAAATATTCGCATGGGTCTAATCTAGTGTTATGATGACCTTTGGTATTGTTGATTGACATGAATTCACTTGGCCCATTTCCCAATCACATCAAACGACATACAAGCTTACACGTTTACATAACACATACACCATCCTATGGCCACATACTAGCATCAGGTCACAACATGATAACCCTTATTTCCAAAAATCAACTTTGAGAAACTGTCAAACTTGAGGTACTTGAATCACTATGTTGATTTTATAGAAAACAACAAAGTTGAAAAGCACACGACGGAGGCAAAATTAAGATAAAAAGCTCGAATTATCCCTGCCATCGGCCTCGGGCTGTCACCCACAATCCTTTATGACTCCATTGTGTTATATCCGATGAATGTCCGTCGGCGATGAGCTTAATAGGCCTAAGAATAATTAGGCCTTTTTCTCCATGGAGACGTTATATTTCACCTTTATACCATCATAACTGATCTGTAGGTGACTAGACGTTTTAATAGATACCCAACAACCAATATTTCTAATCACAAGTGGACATACCTGGCGGTCAATCAAGGACGTTCCAAATTTGTTAACTGCCTGACAAATCGATTTCAAAAGTACCGACAAGGTGTTAATTATTCCAAACACAAACACTAGTCCGTGACAGAAAACACTTCATTAATGAAAACCATCATTACAAACACTTGAATGACACAATATAAACTTATTTCACATATCTGAAATGTCTTGAATCTGAAGGAAAAAATTAACGCATCCACGCAAAAATTAACCACTGATCCAATATGGCGTTGTCTCTACTTGTATGCTACGGGGCTTCCTTCTGTATTACAAGGATTCCGTAAACAAGTTGACATAAACAAATGCACGTGGTTTCATTGGTCATTTGAAAGTTGAGCTTTTAAAGAATTGGAATAGCGAAAGCTGAAATCGGAGTTATTGTCACAGCGGAGACGCGAGCGGAACGCTTGGAACCGAAACAAACGCACATTCAGAGTGAATGACCGCTACTGGTAATGAGGAGCACAGGAAAGACAAACAAATAGGAAGCATCCCCCAGCGTGCGGTGTAAAAGAGAGATAGTATTGTGACGTCATAGCACGATAATCTGTCGCCAACCTCGTCCAGAGGAGCGAGGTTACTGAAAGCAGTCGAAGTGTCTCGGCCGCCGCCGGTTTCGCAACTGTCACTATCCAGCTGATCGGAATAATGTCATTGGGTTGCGAAGTCTTTTCGGTTCCAAATTCGTTCCTATTTTTTTTATTGCGAAAAACGATATGGTCCACAGTTTTTCTCAGATACTCCAAATATTACCACTTTGTCACCTGTTGGAACAATCGCGCTTTAGTTCTTTTTCTGCGATTAATTTAAGCGCGAAATGACAATTTTGCGCGGAAAAAAAATTGAGTTGCATAAATATTTTTCTAACGCAACCTAAGCCATCAAGTTACGCCAAAGTTTTGACGTGGTTGCGTACAATTTCAGCCAGACTTTTTCTTTTTTCGGTTAATGAATTGTTCTGTGTTTTCAATGTCTCAATAATTTATATCTTCTTTTGGAACTACTTCTATTGAAAACATATTATTTGTAGAAACTACTGTAGACGCTATTCGTTTCAAAAAAATTAAATTACGATAGGCCTACATAAATTTATTTTTTAATCCACTTAAACGCTTCACATTATAATCTAAAATGTGCCTATTATGTATGTTAACAAATACAAAAGAGTAACAAACAACTCTCATTTTTTAAAATATCGATATTACACTTATTAAAATTCGTCAATTAATTTTGTACTTTTAACGCTGTAGGGAAGTAAATATTTCACTATTTGATTTTTATTGGCAAATTTATGGTCAATGGAACTTAACAAATTTGATATTTCTTTGCCGAATTCCTTAGATGTACAAATTAGTTACTTTTAAAAGTAAATTCAAAATAATTTCTACAATGTTCACTAAATGACATTCTATTCTTTTATAGTTTATATACAATCATCGCGGCTGTGATAATTAGAGCAAATAAACATTGTTTTAATAATAAATACTTTATATTTGTATATTATCGTTCAGAGACCCAGACTTTATTGCCAGAAATGTTACGGTCCCCTCTCAATATTTTTCGGGCTTAAGACTGCGCCAGTCTGTTTCCTGTTCTATCTGTTAAAATATATTTGAATCATGATATATTATTGGTTTCAATAAAAAAAATAATCCTTGCAGGCATTAGTTCTAATTTGACAAATTGGGGGCGTTAACGGTAGTTCACCGATGCTACCGCACGAGACAAACATTTGAAAAGCGCAGACGTAGCTCCGTCCGATAACTGAAAGCCTATCATAAAAGTGGATCGAAGTTGGAACCTTGGTAAATCTTGCGGGATTTGTGGTGAAAAAGCGACAGATGCAGGTTTTATGAGTATTTTGAGTCATTTTATTTTACATTTGTTTTATTATCGTCTGTGTTCACATCATAATTTCTCAACAGTCTATGTAGAATTTCAATTGGAAATTTGATGTCTTAAATCTTAAAAAAAAAAAAAAAGAATAATAATAATAAATAAAGATAGCATCGCTAACCAGAACGCGGATACAATTCCAAAGTTACTCCACACACATAGTACAAAGCAGCTCACCAAATATTTTGTGACTATCTTGTAGAACTTGTTTTCGTGTTACGGAAATCCGGGTTACGTAATTTCACCCTTACGAAAGAGACAAGAGTTTGCAGTGTATAACCACGTTCCGGGCAGCAAACACACAATCTGACGGAACCATGTACGCGCGGCATTCGTAGCAACAACAAACCGTTTAAAAGCAATGCTAGGTCACGCAATACGCATGCGCAGGGTGATGTGGGTGTACAGGAGGCTTTGTTTGCATCTATTATTGAGTTCTTTACGACTCTCAGCGGTTACCATTCTCATCTTATTTTAGATTCTGCGATGCATAATACCTACTCATATAGGATCTGAAAAGGGACTGAGGAGTTCACACGCATCTGTAAGATATTACGGAGTGCGAGAGACGGGAAAAACTTTATCAACACGAATGAACTAAGTCATGGATGTTCGTAACTCTCACGTATTCTATTCATTGAGATAAAAATGTTTTCACGTCAAAATCAATGTTGACATTCATTAGGAAGCATTGAAGTACCGCAAGATTCCATAAAGCCATAATGTCATGAATAATACGTGCCGGTATCGGATTATTCTTTAGCCAAATAGGTTCACTATTTTTTATAGTGTCTCAGTGTTCTTTTTAAATGTTGAATAAAGTTCTTATTCGAGGGTTAGTAGAAAGACGGATACTGTTCTCCAACCAGATCAACCGTGAAAGGAATGTGCTTATTGCGTCATCTATTGGAACGAAGTAGATAGATAATATTACCGTTATAACGTCAGTTTAAAACCATGCGCTCTCCTGCATATGTTATTTCCTGTATGGAGAGATTAAAAGAGCAGGAGATTAACCTTGATCTAATTTTGTAACTAGGATAGTATCAATATGTGTGTATCAATGTTATTGTGAGAGCTAGCCAATACACATACGAGTACCCACGTGTGCGACCTTATGACATCAACATTCATTCACAGCATTACTCCGCTTCGTCTCATTCCCCAAAGACTTTCTCGTGGTTGGAGTATAGTAACACTGATGGAACTCCGTCTTTGGATGCTAATAAGTAACTTAACTTCATACTTGAGACGTATTTATAGGAATATGTTATAAGTCTTTGTAAATGGAAGAATAAAGACTGATCTATCCAAAAATGATGTTCACTTTATTCTCAAAATAAAATTCTACATTTTAAAACAATAAACATGTAATATAGGCCTACCTGTTTTGCCTAAATTTTCAGACTAAATCGCAAAAAATGGATCAGAACATACTGCGAGTGAAATACGTCAATAAATACGACTTTTTAAGTAATGTAACTGAATCGGTCGGAGCTGAAAGACATTAAGTCAGTTTTTGCAACTTTTCAAAAGGGGGAAAAAAAAAACATTATATCGTGAAGAAAACCAAGTAAATTTATTGAATGTTTATGTTAAGCTGTATAATAATTCCCTAGCATATGTGTACTACAATAAAAAGATAAGTTCAATGCCTCATACACATTTCAAATATTATTTAGAAAAAGTGACAATGCTTTTTAGCACCGTTGTTGCTTTACAAATTTAAATATACAGAATCCGCCAAAAAAAGTATACACTCTGTCAGACTCTATCGGGATATTGCTATTGTCAATTGATTTTAATTACGAGTATGTTGTAGTATGGTTTTCGTTCAACAGATGTCGGTACTTTCATCACAATAATGAAAAAACAAAATGGCTGGAGCACGCTTGACGTTCGAGCAGCGAAAATGCATTCTGAAGTGGTTTATGAGGTTTGATAATGCTGTTGAAGTGCAGCGTTAGTGGAGGCGGGAGTAAGAAACAGAACCCCCCAACCCGTCTAACAATTAAACGCATTATTGACAAGTTTGAGGCGCATGGAACGATTTGTGATATTCACGAAGGAAGATCGGGAAGACCGCGTACAACTAAAGGTCCTGCTTCGTCGATCCTCGTGTTGGAAAGGTACCTCGAAATGTTACGCACATCAATTTTACCAGGTGTACGTGCGCTTTATGGAGCTGATGATGAGGTCTTCTACCAACAGGACGGGGCGCCACACACTACCACCTAGCCGTAGGAGCTTTCCTGGATGACAATCTGCAGGGACATTGGATTGGACGAAGAAGACCCATTGAGTTCCCCCCACGGTCGCCAGATCTAACCCCTTTGGATTTTTACTTGTAGGGAACTGTGAAAGATCAAGTCTATCGACGTAAGCCGCGCACGCTGAAAGACCTTCGCCAGGAAATTACAGCGGCATGAGCAGCGATCTCTATTGAAACATTGACCGACGTAACTGCGGCGACCGCTCGTCGTTGCGTTATGTGTCTGGCCGCCAACGGCGATCGTTTTAAATCATGTGCTTAACTGAGGACCGTACTACATGTATGATCAGTATTTAAATGTAAAGCAAACACATAATAAATAGTTTTCGTTCCTTAAAGAGTGTATACATTTTCTTTGGCTGACTCTGTATTTTAGTTATACAGAGTGTATACAATGATTCATCAGATTTTGACATCGTATAGCTTAAAATTTATAATATCCACCCATTTGTACTCATAGCCAATAGAAAGAGCATATTCTTAAATTTGGTATCTCTCATTTCAGATTAATTCTGACTCTTCAGTGACTCACTAGTGGCGGTTGGTAAAATGGTGTCTGATCAGCAGAAAGCATTTTGTGTTCTGGAATATCAGAGTACTCAATCCATCATCATTGTGCAGCATGCGTTCCGGAGACAGTACAGAGGAGACCCACCAACCCACCAAAGCATTCTGCGGTGGTATCGACAGTTGAAAGACAAAGGGCGCTTGTATAAAGGAAAAAGCTCAGGACGACCAGGTGTTTCAGCTGAAAAGGTGGAGAGAATCCGAGAGGCATTCGCTCGTAGCCCACAAAAATCAACACGTCAACCAAGTCGCGAACTGGACATTCCTCACGACCTCGTCATCAGAAACGAATTTTGTTATCGTTTCCAGGCAGCGTTGGAAGATGACGAATTTTCCTCTCGATTCGTGTTCAGTGATGAGGCGACCGGTGAATTGGGCGATGTGCTCAGGATGATTTGGCACCCCTCAGGTGGCCCCCACGGCCTCCTGACCTCACAGTTTGTGATTTTTTTCTTTGGGGGTACGTGAAAGAGAATGTTTACATGCCACCTATGCCGACAACATTGGCTGAACTCCGGGATCGCAACACTGCTGGGCTGAGGAACATCGACAATGACATGCTCCAACGTGTATGGGTCGAACTGGACTACCGCATAGATGTGTGTTGGGTAACACGAGGAGGGCACATAGAATATTTGTAATGATATGTACAGAACTTGAAAATGTGCTCTTTCGAGTGGCTATTAGTATAAATGGGTGGACATTATACATTTGAAGATATACGATGTCAAAACCCGATGAATCATTTGAATACACTCTGTATTTGTTTGTAGCATTGTAAAACATACTGCCACTTTTGGCAGCTGAACTTACAAGGATTTCCCTTCACTTTTTGTTGCTGGCAATTTCAAAACTAAGATCTAAATCGAGGCTTACGAGAAATAGAGTAATGCAAGTAGGAGATAATTCAGGAAGCAGTGATGAAGGAAGAGAGAAAAACGAGGTGAAAAAGCAGTATGACTTAAGGAAATGATGTGGAGGGGAAATAATTCGAGAGAAAAGAAAAATAAGACCTAAAATAAAGTAGCAGTGTGGAAAAGTTAGCAGTGAAAAGCGCAAATAGAGATCTGAATTGAGGGGAAATGTGCCATACAGGAGGGGGGGTCAAGAATTAGAAGTACCGGTATAGTATTTTTGGTATAATGATGGGTAGGGAGTAGGGTAAGTGGAAGAATCGATGACGGACAAGAAGAGACTAGTGGATGAATTGCAATAATAAATTAAACTAAATAACGATCTAAATGACTTATACGAGAGGCGTTGTAAAACGTGGAGAGGGCATTGTATACAATAATGTGAAGTACCGCCTCACCGAAAGGCTATTGCTTAAAGACAAATTCATTCATTCATTCATTCATTCATTCATTCATTCATTCATTCATTCCATCCGTTCATTCATTCCATTCGTTCATTCATTCCATTCGTTCACTCGTTCCTTCGTTCGTTCATTCATTCATTCATTCCATTCATTAATTCATTCCATCCATTCATTCATTCCATTCGTTCATTAATTCGTTCATTCCATTCGTTCCTTCGTTCGTTCATTCATTCATTCATTCATTCATTCATTCATTCATTCATTCATTCATTCATTCATTCCATCCATCCATTAATTAATTAATTAATTCATTCATTCATTCCATTCGTTCATTCATTCGTTCCTTCGTTCGTTCATTCATTAATTCATTAATTCATTCATTCCATCCATTCATTCATTCCATCCATTCATTCATTCCATTCGTTCCTTCGTTCATTCATTCCATTCATTAATTCATTCCATCCATTCATTCATTCATTCATTCATTCATTCATTCATTCATTCATTCATTCATTCATTCATTCAAGTTTGGTACAACAAAATTCTGCAGCATGTCAAAATAACGTTGTCCAGTAACCGTAAATTCTGAATTTTCGTATTCCGTTTGTTAAACTTCTTTTACATTTATAATTACACTGAACAAGACCAATTCGATCTTCTAAAGTCAAAACCATTTTAAAACACAATGATAGTGATTTAAAAATTCAATAAAAAGTAAATTTACTTTTGACACATTATAAACAAAACCTGTTACCATGTTAACCAAAACAAATGAGTGTGATAAATTAACAAATCCCGTTTTCGATACATAAAAATGTTACCATTTTGTGTATACGTTAATTTTAAAAAATGTTATATCTATTTCAAAATGTAACTTACCCTTTAATCCACAGAATTTACATACATAAGCCATTGTTACTCTTCGAAAATATATTTTCAAATATTTCCGAGCTTGGTTACGTAATGCTTCTAGTTATTGTGCACACGAGCGTAACCCGTAAATGCATTAATTATGACTTAAACTTTCATGAAACAAAGTATTAAAACTGCAGACATTCATCGGAATTCGATCAGCTACGATATAGGTAGGGCAATAAATATTGTAATTGTTTAATTTATAGGTAAATTTTAATTTTCGTGTCCATGAAATTTAGGTCCTTCACGTAGCCTACACCAAAATAGGAATGCTGTTTTAAATTGTTTTATGTCAGAAATACTGAAATTATTTTTATTCTTCTTACTTTTATCTAGGTTATCCTATTCATACTGGTAAATAACTGAGCCATCTCTGGCGTGGCCCTCTCGGGCTCCTTCATCCTTTTGAAATGTCTTTAAAATTCTGAATTTTTATTTTGATATAACTATGAAATGATGCAAGCATGCAACTTAAAGGACTGCTCTCTTCCCTAATATATCACACTTGCGTGTAAACCTGACTTCGTCTAATGAAGTTATGCTATCTAGTGACAATATTTTATTTCATTACGTATCTACCAGTGGCGTAGCGTCAATGTAAGCTAAAAAGCTTAGCATCCCCAGTTAATAATAATTTCATAATAAACCTGCAGTTTATGGACAAAATTATTTATTAATTTTAATAGAATTTATATTTACGCGTTAAATATTGTGATGCGGCAGCTCAGGATGATTTGTGATGCAGCAGTAAACAAGAAGCCTGCACACACCAGCTTCCAAGCAGACCGGTTTCTTCTGTGTAATCCACCCCGCAGATTTTCCATCCCTTTCTAACAAAGCTACCCTAGTCGCAAGGCTCGCAAAGAAGCTAGCTTTAACATTTAAAATAAGTAGTTTCCGAGTTATCCCATTTCGTCAGTTGTGTTCAGTTGAAGTGTTAGTGTGCATTGTGGCTGATATAATAAATAATGAGTGAAATGTCAGTTCCTGACACTAATTTACTTGAATTTTTTAGGACAATTGTATTATCAAAACTGACTTACGAACAAAAGTGTGATTTAAAAAACAAATGACCGACTCCCTTGCTGTCAAAGAAGGACACAACCAAAAGACAGACGCATACTTACGTAATGATACTAATATTGTGATTTCTCTAAGTATGACAGGGAGTGAGCTAATGTTATACGTATACGTGTCTATTTGTTAGAGATATGTATAAACCGTGAAATCATATTTTATTACGTATCATTTGAGGTCATGCCTTATTGGTGTTACTTACGATGTTCCAACCAATCTTCGACTGCTGACTTGAAATTGACTACTATTTATTTTAAGACTGTATTTTTGTAATACGCTTTCTCATATTGCATGAAAGACAACTTGAGTTAACTTCCCCTGCTCAAAATTTCATGCTACGCCACTGGTATCTACCTACTTCTTTTTCTTTATTCCTTGCTCCTGTTATTTCTTTCTGTCTTAATTTATTTCATTCTTTCCTCCTTTCCTTCAACATTTAATTCATAATCTCTTCCTTAGACAATACACTCTTGTCAAGGTTCCTGATAATTTTCAACCTTACAACAAGACGTACACGTGTCGATACCATCGTGACGATGATACAAACTGGTTCCACCTCGCCTACGTCAATACTGTAAATAAAGTACGTACTGCAAATAGTCTATTAGGTAGAGGTAGACTTTTAATTGAACGAATTTTCTTTGCGCAAAATATGCACAAAGAAGATTCAATTTTAACGTAAAGCGTTTATGCTCGAGGTTCAATAGAAAAAAAAATGCTACGGAAATTTCAACTTCTGACGTCTTGTGCTTAGAAACAGCAATGAGTTACGTAACACTATTCCGACGTCACTTGCTTAGAAACGAATCAGACTCTTGCATTGACATGATGTTTGCTAGAGGGACGGACTCACTTTCTTGCATGGATTATGCAGGGACATCATTTTATTTTTACTAACATTTTTAATATTAACCTGGCTATACCTTTGGATTAATGACTGAGACCCGGAAACACCGTTTGCTACCCCCTTCCACGACTGGAGTTCGATGATACTGGCGTAAAATACAAACAGATCACTTTACTAGGTACAGGAGGGAAGAAAAATAGTTCATCCATTTACGTAAAGTAGGAAATATTGCGATTTTGAGTTTGATAATTTTCATTAGGTTTTGTTTAATCAAAATACAGTACAGTATTAACAATAAGTGTTTTTACTCACGAACTGAGTTATCCATGCGAACGTATTCATTATGCAGTGTATATTATACTGTCTACAACACATTAGCGTACAATATAGAGAATGAAGTTAAAATGAAAAATAATCATAATATGGATATTTAAACACTTTTTGAAACTGGTGGCCGTTCATTTCGATACAGGCTTCAGTTCTTTTGTGCCTATTATCGCACTATAGACTATTGCATAATTCCAATTACCAGTTTCGTCCTTCATACTTAGTAACTCATGTTGAAATAATTCTGTACCTACTCTATAAAAGAGTACCTTACGTACTGTAAATTCAGTCTCTACTTCTGCCCGACCCGCACATATAAAATTACTCAGACATGCTATCTACTGTCCGTCCAAGTGGTTATGTCGCAGGATCGTAGAAAGGGGGGGGGGAATCAAGTGATAGTTAATTACTTAACGAGGCCCTTTTATTTAAGTTATTTTAAACAGTTGCATCATATTACGCAGACGTCCAATTAATTCCTAACAGAAATTCATGTTTTCAGAAAAGAGCTAAAAAAGCCCAGCCACTAGTCTTTACAGTGAAGCGAGCAGAAGCATGTGGGGGAAATCGGGATGCGATGTAGGCAAACGGACGACAGTACCTGTGCGAAAATATGATTCAATATTGGAAGTTTTCGTCACTGGAGAACGCGAACACATCTCTGAAACGTACTATACTCACTCAGTACTGCGGCCTTGGTTCTGTGTGGAGGACAGTTGGAAATTCTTTAGTAGGAGGGGTGGGTGTGAAGTACATTAAAAAACTCAGGTACAATAAAAGTTGAAGTAAAAATAAAATGATGTCCCTGTATTTCTTATTTCTCTTGTCATACACCCATAGGCCTACCAATGGCTCTCCAACAAACCAATTCAGATGAGAGACAGTAATTCTATTGTAAATACTTGTACATATATATATATATATATATGGAGGTTCTGGATGTTATGTTCATCTATTATTATCAGGCAGTACATCTCACTTCACGATATGTGTCAGAGGAATAACAATTGTTTGTATGCATCTGAAGTCTGACTATTGTAACATGTAGGCCTATAGTCCGTTCCAGATATCTGTAGAGTAGAAAGACGAAATAAGACCTCTGCGCAAGTGATATGTGGGAGGGCTAGGGCCAATGACCGCTCTGGGGGAAGGCATTTGTTGAAAGAAGTTACCAATCGCTTGCAGGGAGGGAATCATTTGAAGAGTCCACTGCAAGAATGATGGATGTCACTTTCTTGTCGAAAATGAACCAAGACTGTCAATGCATAGCTTAAAACATATAGAATGTACATACAGAGTTATATGGCATTAACATTGATCAGTGGCGGTTCCTCGGGGGAGGGAAAGGAGGAACGTCCTCCTCACATTTTCTTCTTTTGAAAGTAAAAACCAAATAAAATATGTGCCTTGAAATTCGAGGAAGATTCGATAATTTTTAAGTTCACAGCTATAAGAAAAACTCGGTTGATCAAGTTTTCAACTACGCGCGCTCATGTGCTGTAGAAAACTGTGAGAAAGATGCGAGATTGTCTGTGTAGAGGAAAGGCACTCCATTCCTCCTCTACTGCAGTTAACACACACAGACAACAGCGCACTAGCGGCCAGAGAAAGAAGCAGAGTTTTAAAGCAAGTAAATGAACGGAGAGGGAGGAGATCCTCCTCTGAATCAGTTATGGGCGGGAAATAGAAACCGACTGGTCGTGCAGCAAGCTCGCTACCCCTGCCACCTAACGATGTTGCATTCAACCGGACTATAACACATCTAGGAGGAGGCACAACAAAAACAGTTTTAACGCAACGCCATGAAAGACACCGTGTAAACTTTTTTTAAAAATTATAAATCAAAAATATTATTCATTGCACTTTATATAGTCTACTATTCATGGTTTGAAACTTTCGTGGATATTTGAAAGTCAAAGTCGGGTTTATGTAAAACAAAGAAGAAGTAGTTTTACGTAGTTGGCCCCTGAAATTCACTTCTATTCATTGTTTACTAGACAGGGCAACAGCCAAGTAGTCAGTTTTGTACAAATATATTTGAAACTGAAAGTAGGTACTCCAAACTACATCATTTTTAACATAAAAAAATCGGCCACCGGCAGCTTTGAACAATAATGATAGTATGACTTTACGAGAACTGACATTCTTCAAAAGTATGTGATACTGAACTTTTAAAATGTACATGTGGCAACACAGACCAGTGTTCTCGCTTTCCTCAGATTATTTCCCATTCCCATTTCCGTACAACAGTTCCGGTTACGTGTTAGTAGCTACAGTCTCTTCCAACACGTGTGAAGCTACAGTGTGCTCGAAAAATGCTGCGAGGTTGTGAATTTCCTTGTAATTGTTAATTTGTGCAATTATTCAACATTGAATGGAAGTGAAATCATAATATATTTTGGACAATTTAGGAAACTCAGTTTACAAGAACAGATTATTGCTATACAGAAGGGAAGGCCAACCCCAACACTACCTGGTCTTACATGTATGCATGTAGGCTAATTTGTAGCATGTTTCATTGAAGAAGGTGTCATTTAGTGCTGTTAATTTCTTTCCTCCTCTTAAGAAATATGCAGGAGCCGCCAGTGACATTGATAGTCATTGTCCAATAATGATCGGAAAATCTCAGTTAAGCTTTGAGCGCTAAGCATTTCAAACTTTCAATTGCGTCTCCTGCAAAATGTGTTCCAAATGACATCCATCATTCTTGCAGTGGACTCTTCATTTCTATCTAAACTCTTACCACGAGCATCTTACCCCTTAGCGGGCTCGAGCTGTTGCTGCCCGCAATACACTCCGACACATAGACTCCGCTCCCATATGCGCCAAGTCATCCTACAGATTCCTGGGACGGACCAGAGCTAGTGAGCGATGTATACAATGGAGAGGGAAAGGAATTGGCCACCCTACCTCATTATCCCCTGGGACGGACCATAGCTAGTGAGCGATGTATAATTACAATAGAGAGGAAAAGGAACTGGCCACCCTACCCCATTATTTATTTTTTCCTGGTTTCGCGGCCAGACGCGCTAACCGTTACTCCACAGGTGTGGACTACCCCATTATCTCCTGGCCTAGTTGCCTCATAAGTGGTGTCTTCTTTGTATCACTTATGAGGTTCAGACCTGTCTTCGGACATTTGACTAAACAACAACATAAGCTTATTACATATATATATATATATATATATATATATATATATATATATATATATATATATATATAGGGTGATTCACGAGAATTTACCGCCACTTACGGAGCTTATTTCCGAAGACATTCTGAGAAAAAGATGTTATATGAACATGTGTCCTAATATAAATATTTTCAAAGTTACACTAATTTGAAGTTGTTAGTAAAATACATTTTTCCTTTAGTTTTAAGGATGAAATAATATTACAAATAGAGAATGAACTATTCAGAAGCGTAATTTATTGAATTGTTTAGTGTTCTGAAACTAAAAATGTGTTGTTAATTGCTTTGTAGAGATGTTGTTTTACAATTTTTAACTAAAAATTACATACTTATTAAGTACATATCACAAAAATTGTTACAAATCATACAAAATTTAGGAACTTGAGTATTTACAGTTTAATTCTGCATCCTAATATACAGTGTTAAAGAATTTACAAGAGTGGAGTGATTCGTAACAATTGTTGTGTTAAGTGCGTAAGAAAAATGTAATTTTGTAGTTAAAAATCGAAAAAAAAAAATGGATACTTGGCTTAAGTCATTGTTGATAATTTTTTTATATTGCAACTAATCTGGATTAATTAATTTAACTTGTCTGTTTGGAAATACTTCAGGTTAATTGGACCTTACATTATATCCATGTTACTGTATTCTGATCTTGTTGCGTAACAAATTTTTTGTCTCATATTGCCTTCTAACTATTTTAACATTCTCCATGAAGATGAACTGTACAATCTGCATCATATTTCTTTGATGAATGAATTTGCTCTAGAAGTGTTGGCCTTTTCTTCAGGAAACTATAGAAATCCATGCAAGACATATTATTGAAAAGACATTTTGTGGATTAACATGGCCTTTATGGTTTCACCTGAAAACTGATTCCTTTCATCAGACCAAATTGAATTCATCAATGAAAACACTCTTTGTGATGATGCATTGGTGCGAGATATTCCTAACACAAAACTTACAATCTGAACTTGTTTGTAATACTAATGTCTTTGTCTTTTATAATTTGTAATGTTTTAGTTCACCTCTCTGTAATTTTAACATCGCAGTCCTTCCAATGTTCAATTTTTGCTCCATATTTATGTTCTTCACAGGATTCACTTCACTGAATAGGTCATCTTCATCTATCACTTTTTAAATATTAGTGTCAATTTGGCAATAACTTGAAGACATTTTTGAACTTTAGATCAAAAAGCTAAGCTCTGAGGTATCGATTATCGAATTGAATTAATTACAGTGACATCTGTTGGAAATAGTATAGAATTATTAATAAATATTTTATGCTCGACCATGCCGAAATATAGTAATTATACACATGATAGCAACCCTTTAATGGATGTCATTAAAGTACACCTATTCATTAAAAGTTCAGGTGTTCCACCAATCAGGAAATACCATTGTAGCAATATGAAAGCGCAAGTATCGATTATTCTCGGATATGCAATCGAAAGACAACAATAAATCAATAAATCACCTATATTTGAAATAAAGTCAGTTCTGTTACTATAACAATTAGCGTTAATTGTAAATAATATTCAAATAAATTCAATTTGTCATCTTGTTTTTCAATGTCAAGGTCAATGTCGACATCTGTTTCTCGGAAAAAATCAATACTTTCGCGTCTGCGCACATCTCACAATTTACGAGGTATTGCACAAGGTCAGTTCCGCTCCTGTCAGATAAGAATAACATGAATACTTATGAATAATTTCAAGTTAGAAATATGGTTGAGCATAAAAAGTCGTATGAAACTAGACTATAATGGTAATTAAGACGCTCGTATGAAAATTATGAAACTCGCTTGCGCTCGTTTCATAAACATACTCGCGTCTTCATTACTACCATTATAGGCTCGTTGCATAATGTACTATTATGTGATTATTAAATAAAATAAAAGAAAAAAGAAGTATTTTAACAATAATTTAGGGAAACGGGACGCCAAACATACTTTTCTTGGGACAGGGGACAAGTGGCTGAAAAAAAGGGACAATCTCGTAAAAAACGGGACGTCTGGTCACCCTATTATAAGCGTAAATGTTATGAAACAGACGTAGTGAGTGTAGTGATTGTATAATATTATAAATGAGTTTCATGAGCTATTTTTTGTAAGACAGTATTATAAAACAATTAATAAAGAAATAACATCATTTATAATGATGGCTAGTTTGATATTCATGATTTATGAAGAAAGAGGTTACTATGACAACAATGATGTATTAATTATTGTAGATTGACAAATTGTTTCATAATGTTAATTTTATGATACAAGTTATGCCTTCTTAATATAAATTATGTCGTTTTAGTTGGCATGATAATATATTTGTGCGAGATCGTGCGTATTTGCTTGGTTTCCGCACAAAACCAATCCGCAGAAAGTCTAAAATTCCACATTCAGTATTCCCAACATAACACACACAACAATTTCCCTCTTCTTACCGCTTAAGTGATATATTGATTTTACTGCTTTAGGCTTTTAACATATTATTTTTAGAGACGTTCAATATAGTAATAATTATAAATTGGAAACTTACCACTGCAATTTCACCTAAATTGCACTGTTAATTATTGTTTTTAAATATCTGCAAAAATTAAATAAACTCTACAACTCCACTAAAGTTAATGCAATCGTGATGCAAGTAACATTAAGGAAGCCGTGAAAAAATCAACAAGATTCCAGACTCATCATAGACTGGGGGGAAAAAAAGACAGACGTATATCACGGCCTGCTGGAGTATAGTAAACACAGAAAACATTTTAAAACAACAATGTTGAAGATAGATATTTTTGTTTTGCAAATTTGCCGTCATTGAACAGAAACCAAGATGGAGATTTCATTGCAACTAATTAGAAATTCCTCTTTCAGGTATGTAATAAACGATCTTTGCACAAAATATTGTACGATACACGAGCGGTATGTTTTCTTTCAATTCTCGGAAATTAAAAAAGCTCAACTACGTTTCGCTTTTTCACACTTTTCCTCGAACATGAAAACTTCAACATACCGCTCTTGTAACGCATATTACTATTATGATACAAGTTACGCCTTCTTAATAGAAATTATGACTTTTAGTAGGCATGGCAATATTTTTACGGCACTTGTACGATAATGTGGCATATTATGCAAGATTTTCACCTATGATAAAGACTGTTTATAATGCTGAGGTACAACAAGTATCTTTGTATCTGCTAGCTGTGCCTCTGCAAGGATTTGGCGCAATAAAAATTCCTGCTGTTCTCTTAATTGAACGCCCAGGCTTTGCACAATAAACGAATGCTACAGGAAGCACGCCGATGTTTCGTAGGCCTACGTATTTATTGATTTAGAGAATACATGGACAACTTTTCCAATAAACGGTCACATCCGCTTGGTTCCTGCAGTGTTCATATCGCACTCAAGTGCTCGCATTAACATGAGACGGGAATGAAAGCACAGACGACACGCGGTTATCGTAATCCACACATCCATCAGGACTGCAACTTCTCCTCTTAATGTGCAACCAAGCTGCACAGCTACATAATTAACGCATTGGCTGCCCGCGCAGGAGATCGAGCTTCAAATCTCGACGATTGTAAGCTGCAATAAATTTTATTTATGTTGCATTTGGTTTTTCTCGAGACAATTCCGTTTCTTTTACCAACACCCCAAGAACTGATCATTATTTACTGTATCCCTATGATCAGTACGGGCAATAATAATAATAATAATAATAATAATAATAATAATAATAATAATAATAATAATAATAATAATAATAATAATAATAATAATATATTTTTAGTACATCAATCACAATCTCTTGCTAATTCTTATGTAATTGCAATGCAATTTGGGGGTGAAAATATATTTTGGGCAAAAAAGATTGAATACCACTATACACCGATTTACCGACAGGGTCGTTGTCCATGGTGCGCCATAGGGGGCTGGTCTACCTATTCCCGTGATGACATGAGATGATGATGGATGCCACCGGAACCGGAGATCTCGGAAGAAACTCATGGGCTTGCGCAACACAAGTTATAAATCGAGGATAGGGGACACTGTTGTACCTTTAAACACTTTTCACATTTTATTTTTTTTTAATTTTGGGAAATGAAATCTTTTAAATGAAAAAATGCTTGAAATAATTACTGAAGATTCCTTTACAACTTCCTGTATGTATTTTCCTGTTTTACAGATCTATTAAAGATGGAAAAAATAAAATGAAATGGATAAGTAATGTGTTCAAAGGTACAACAGGATCATGTACCTTGGAACATACCCTCTTGTAAGTTGGAACACATGGAATATAGGTGGGAATATAGCTGTAATAACTGACAATCATATTTACAATGTATTTGCCATCATAAACCAGAGCAGGCTTCTCTGATTGAGATTTTATTTCCTAGAGGAGCAATAACTGCTTCAACAGCTTTCTTCAAGGCATCCGAATCAATTGGGGACCTCTTTAATTCCAGACTTACTTCGTGACATGACCTTAAAATAAAAGAAAAACAAAAACCGACAGTATCGTGTAATTTGGAACATGTTCCATGGTACAAGATGTTTTGTGTTCAAAGGTACAAGAGGGTGCACGTTTAAACAAATATGGCTCCGAAAACTAGAGTGTCAAATAAATAATGGAAATTAAAATATGTTATTACTTATTACTCACCAGATGATAGGGAACACACCGCACTTGAAAGATATTAACAAATACAATCTGATTTCATGTTAGAAAACATACATCAATGAACGAAATGTTTACTTTTGGTACTAAAAAAATTCTTTTGTCCACGGAACTCACACTTTGCAATAAATCAAACTGAAACTACGACCAGAGTTACTTAGCGGCTTTCTCTACAATCTACTTCATTTTGAGTCCTCTAGGTAGCAGCAAAAATTAAAAAACAAAAAATGTTCAAAGGTACACTATGCTAAATGTACAACAGTCTCCCCTACACGTGATTCGAACCCGGGTCCGCAAGAATATAAGTCCAGCCACTAGATCACCGTGGAGGCTTTAATCCGTAGATATCAATTTGGTTATTTAACCCCATAAACGAATTTTCTCAAAGTAGAAACCTAGGAGAATCGCATTCTGGCACACAAAAAAACGGTACATTCACCCCTTTTAATTACGATCTTTAGACGTGTTTTCACGACAAAATTTACAAATATAACCTACAGCACCTCTGACTGAGGTTCTGGCTGAAGTGTACACCTATTATCAGGCAGTAGGCCTACATCTCACTTGACGATATCTGCAAGAGGAATTCGTTAATATATTAGCCTTGTTAATTAACTAGGGTATAATTATGATATGTAATCACTCATTTAAAGCTTGTGTGGCTGTAGCCTGTATATATCTTCGTGTTATTTTACTTTGTTTATAGTTTTATTTATTTATTATTATTATTATTATTATTATTATTATTATTATTATTATTATTATTATTATTACTACTACTATTAATGTACGTAGTTGTATTTCTGGTGGTGTGGAGGGGAGGCCTGAAGGGCTTAACTACATCAGAATAAATAAATAAATAAATAAATAAATAAATAAATAAATAAATAAATAAACAAGTAAACAAGTAAATAAATGAATAAATAAATAAATAAATAAATAAATAAACAAACAAAACAAAACAAAACAAAACAAAACAAAACAAAACAAAACAAAACAAAACAAAACAAAACAAAACAAAACAAAACAAAACAAAACAAAACAAAACAAAACAAAACAAAACAAAACAAAACAAACAAACAAATAGGTAAATAAATAAATAAATAAATAAATAAATAAATAAATAAATAAATAACTTGTTTGTATATATCTGAATCTGATTAGTGTACCGTAATTTCCCATAACTATGGTCCAAAACGCATTATGTACTACTTAGTCCCCCAAGAGTTCGGTGTTTGCCATTTAAGGCGCCACTGTGATAGAATTATGTTCCCCATAGATGCTTCTTTCTATCATTACACGTGGCAATGATATGGATGCTTAACAAGGTCAGTGTGCATCGTTCTATTGAATGTGTGAAGACACGAAATCATTCAGTTTATGATTTTCTGTTTTATTAAGCTCCCCTCTGTAGAATTGGTACGTTATAAATATATGATTTTTTTACAATTAAACCTGGCTATGTAGTGTTTACTTTCATGTAATAATTACACTGGCAGAGGTTAAGGACTCTGCGTGAAAAATGTTTAACCTCAAGACTAGAAGTCAGTCCTCAACTATGTACCACAACTTTTCGTGGACCTTAGTTGTATTTTATTTTGAAATATTTGTTTCAATAAAATGTGATCAATGTGATTATTTACTTCTGCAAATACGGTATCTCAGTATATTCTAAAATACCATTTAACATTATAGTCAAGTAAACAAAGAAACAGGCTGTTCCAGATGGTCCGGTAAAACGAAAACTTCAAGGTAGAAGGAAAAGAACCGTCCCTGTAAGTGACTATGAGAGCGATGAAATTGGATTGGATACAGATTATGATATTTCCGGTGTTCTCTCCATATTTACAGACAGTGAGTAAGATGTGGAAAAGAAGACGAAATCTGTTAAATTAATGCTAAAGGCACATAGTTATATGGTAGTTACTTATGAGGAGGAATTGTGGCCAGGGAATGTTTTGGAAGTGAAGAACAATGGAGCTGTAGTTTCATGTACCTATGGTAAGAAGCGGCAATTACTGAGGTGGCGAGAAATGGAAGACATTTTATCCTATAAAAAGGAAAACATAATAAAACAAATTGAAGACCTCAAATGTGTCTCGAAAGAGAGAGATCTATTTTCAATTTCAGAATTACAAGAGAAGTGGAGATTCAAAGGATCGAAATAAGCCTACTGAATGTAGTCTCAGTATGGTAAATAAACATTATCAGTGAATTTATGTGCATAATATTTTACCAAGAATGTGTTAGTTTATTTTGATACCGTACTTTTGTTCTTTAATATACTGTAGTTGTTCATTATTGCAGGAAAATGACTTTCAGATTTCACTTGTTTATTGTGTGTTTATGCAATGTGTACTAATAAAAAGAACCACGTACTTTTAATTTATTTGTAATATTTCTGTGCTAGATTATGTTTCTACGCTTAAATTAGAACTCAATGTATTGACTTACGAATAATTACAGCTCCAGCTACAGTCCATTCATGCTTTCAAGCATGAATACATGAGTGGACCATAGTTGGGCAACTCAGAATACAACTATGTACCAATGCTTATTATTTTTTTAAGACTTGTAATTAAATAATTTCAAACACATATGTCAATATTTATTTAATATACACTTACAAGAGTCCGAAGCCAAAATTTCACTTAATCTGGATGAATAGTACTGAATATACAAAGAAAAATGTGGAAAATGTGGACCATAGTTAGGGGAAACTACGGTAATGTATTATAGTCAGTGATGCATGCAATAAAGGGAGGAAGGAACTGGCCATCCTACCCCATAATCTCCTGGTTTATTTGCCTCATGTCTTATTGGTGTCACGTATGAGGTTCAAACCTTTCTTCGGACTGTTGAATAAACAACAAGAATAAAATATTGCTCGATTTACTTTGAATATTCTCATAACGGACATCTCTCACTTTTAGTTGACGGAGTTTAACAATAAATTATCGGACAGATTTACACATGCTCCTGTAACACAATTAATTCCTACTAGCAAAAATTATCATTAACTTACGAGAACACCGACATGCGCTGGCAAAAGTTTTGACATTTCTGAGAGGTGATGTTTGGGGATTTTGTGAAGCAAATATTGTACCAACAAAAGTATATATATATTTTTTTTGCGTAACATTATCTGTTTGGCCGTAATTTCATTGAAGATCGGTAACAAAGTGTGTGGCAGGAAGATGTGGAAACAGTGCATTCAGTGACGGTACAAGCAAGTCGGAAGCAATCCCATAGCGGGAAGGAGGAATGTACAGCCAATAAAGTCCCTCTGTGACGCTTTAGGTTACTGATCATTTCGTGCAGTTAAATAATAATAATAATAATAATAATAATAATAATAATAATAATGTGAGGGCGGCAGTGAACCTCCGGATTTCTTAAAAGCCATAAGTAAGTAAGTAAGCCTAAGTAAGTAAGGAATAATAATAACAATAATAATGTGAGGGCGGCAGTGAACCTCCGGATTTCTTAAAAGCCATAAGTAAGTAAGTAAGCCTAAGTAAGTAAGGAATAATAATAATAATAATAATAATAATAATAATAATAATAATAATAATAATAATAATAATAACAATAACAATAATAATGTGAGGGCGGCAGTGAACCTCCGGATTTCTTAAAAGCCATAAGTAAGTAAGTAGGCCTAAGTAAGTAAGGAATAATAATAATAATAATAATAATAATAATAATAATAATAATAATAATAATAATAATAATAATAATAATGTGAGGGCGGCAGTGAACCTCCGGATTTCTTAAAAGCCATAAGTAAGTAAGTAGGCCTAAGTAAGTAAGGAATAATAATAATAATAATAATAATAATAATAATAATAATAATAATAATGTGAGGGCGGCAGTGAACCTCCGGGTTTCTTAAAAGCCGTAAGTAAGTAAGTAGGCCTAAGTAAGTAAGGAATAATAATAATAATAATAATAATAATAATAATAATAATAATAATAATAATAATAATAATAATAATAATAATAATTTATTCTGGCGAAGTTAAAGTCATCAGGCCTTCTCCTCCACTTAGCCAGAAACAAAAGAAACTGATACAATTTTACAGACTAATATTTAAAGAACACTAATAAAAATTTATAACAAGTAATAATAATAATAATAATAATAATAATAATAATAATAATAATAATAATAATAATAATGTGAGGGCGGCAGTGAACCTCCGGATTTCTTAAAAGCCATAAGTAAGTAAGTAGGCCTAAGTAAGTAAGGAATAATAATAATAATAATAATAATAATAATAATAATAATAATAATAATAATAATAATAATAATAATAATGTGAGGGCGGCAGTGAACCTCCGGGTTTCTTAAAAGCCGTAAGTAAGTAAGTAGGCCTAAGTAAGTAAGGAATAATAATAATAATAATAATAATAATAATAATAATAATAATTTATTCTGGCGAAGTTAAAGTCATCAGGCCTTCTCCTCCACTTAGCCAGAAACAAAAGAAACTGATACAATTTTACAGACTAATATTTAAAGAACACTAATAAAAATTTATAACAAGTAATAATAATAATAATAATAATAATAATAATAATAATAATAATAATAATGTGAGGGCGGCAGTGAACCTCCGGGTTTCTTAAAAGCCGTAACTAATAGTAATAATGATAATAATAATAATAATAATAATAATAATAATAATAATAATAATAATAATAATAATAATAATAATAATGATTTATTCTAGCGTTGTTAAAGTCATCAGGCCTTCTCTTCCACTTAGCCAGAAACAAAAGAAACTGATACAATTTTACAGACTAATATTTCAAGAACACCAATAAAAATTTATAAATAATAATAATAATAAAAATAATAATAATAATAATAATTTATTCTGGCGATGTTAAGGTCATCAGGCCTTCTCTTCAACTTAGCCAGAAACAAAAGCAACTGATACAATTTTACAGACTAATATTTAAAGAACACCAATAAAAATGTATAAGTAATAATAATAATAATAATAATTTATTCTGGCGATGTTAAGATCATCAGGCCTTCTCTTCCACTTAGCCAGAAACAAAAGCAACTGATACAATTTTACAGACTAATATTTAAAGAACACAAATAAAAAATTTATAAGAAGTAATAATAATAATAATAATAATAATAATAATAATTCATCATCATAATACATTTTACAAGTGAATCATGTAGCCTATTTTATTGATGAACATGCGTAGATGCGTGTTTAGATTCGTAGTCCATAGGTATTAAACATTCACAAGTGTGGCATTGTCATTGCATGGTCAGTATGGAGGGTGAATACAAGCCAAAGGGCATACATTATAACCCTAGAAGAAAAATAAATTACTATATTATTTTGTACAGTGATAGCAGAAACAACGTTTGTAGATTGTGACGCGTCTCTAGTGTAAAACAAGGCCACAGCGATGTCCACTCGGGATCCATCTCCGGGTTCGATTGGATCGTAGCGTTAATGCAGGGGGCCGGGGACATTGTAAGCGATTGTAACGCAATTTTAAGTTAAGCCTCGACAAATCAATAATTGCAACAGCAACAAGATGGCGGCCGATATCGCTCGACCACTCCAGAATAATTAAAACATTTGAAAGTGTGTATGTGCTCGTAAAACTGGGAAGATGTCCTCCGCATCGTTACGATTGCAAATAGGGGCGAATGAGTGGAGAGAGACAGAATTCGAGGGGAAAATATTATCAAAACCAATTGAGCGACTGTGAATATGAAATTTGGCAATTAATAACAGGATTAGCCCTCAGTGGTGTAAGACGTTATCATGTTTATTGTAGTATTTGATCCAAGGTTCGCGATTCCTAACCTCATAGGACAGTAGATTTCAAGGGGGTATGTACAGCTTTGAGCACTGAAGAATTGATCATATGAAATAGTTCTTCTCAGTGTAACTGTTACAGATCAATACACAGAAAACACTATCTTTCTTCAACATATTACACAACTTATAATTTTTAATATGAATTGTAAGCAACATTCAATTATTCAAAATGGCGGCTACTCGCTTTGTCAGAATCGAGATTTTTGCTCTTAAGGGGAGAGGATGGTACAGTATTTTTGATGAAAAATGACTAGATTTAAAAAAAAAGATATTCTTTAAAATACTCTGTGATATGTATTGATCGCCATTTTTAAACTTCCTGCATTATGGATTTTTAAATCACTCGCCCACTTTTATTGTTTTTTCCGGTAAATTAAATTTTCAAAAATTGTTTTTTTCTTTAAAATACTCTTTGATATGTGTGGAATGCATTGCATAACATTTTGTGGGTATTTGTGCCCTTATAAGATGTTGAGACGTCATTTTTAAACTTCCTGCGATATGGATTTTTAAATCACACGCCCGCTTTTAACGGTTTCCAGTAACTTCATTTTTTTTTTGCTACATTGCCAGACAAAATGGATATAATTTCTGAACTATTAAAGATACATGCATGAAATTTAGAACACACATTCTTTAGACTATTAGGAAACTTTTCTCTGTAACAGAATTTCGTTAATTGATATCATTTTAAAAATAAGTCTGTTTGTTTGCAAGAAAGGAAATCAGAAAATTGTTACTAAATTTTAAGTGTTTATTTTACAAACGTAGGGACTAATATCAAAATTCTGTTACAGACAGTTTGTAGAACATACTTTTGCAAATACATTGCAAAAACTGTTTCAATCTATCTTTAAAAACGGTTTAGATATATCGGTTTTAGTACAATCCTGCATTGGGTATATTTTTTTTTTCAAATTTGGGCCCCAAAATAATTTTTTTAAATATTTTATTTGGTTGAGTTGCCACAGCTATGAGCTCTCTACATACAAAAATTAATAATTTACACCAAATAGGAAAAAAGTTTTAAAAAATACCATCCTCTCCCCTTAACTCCAACTTTCAACATTTCCACGTTCTGTTATTTAAATTTTTAAGCTAAAATATACAAGACTGACCAGTCAAATTTCCAAGTAAATATTATTTTTTTATTTGAACAATATCAGACCAATAAAATTGGCAGACCACATGGATCCTGAATTCTAGAAAATTGAAATTTCTGAGTTTTGAAAAGTAGTGAATGATGTACGAATTTTGAAACATCGTAGTTATCTATTAAAACTGATCATTTTGGATCGTGCCCATAAAATATTAATCAAATAAACACCATATTATTACAATAATAATATAGAGGGCTTTCATTTCAAAATTTCCCATTCTAAATTGAATTCAATTTAAACAAAAAATACGTCAATTTAGATATTGAGGGGGAAGTCTGAAACCAAGCTTAATTGCATTTTAGATTTGACTCCCCCAACCCCAGCCGCCCCCACTTTGAAATTTAAAAAAGCACCCGTATATTTTTATACTTAAATATGAAAGAGCATTCAATTGTTTATACACCACATTCATTTGCTTTCGCGTCTTTTGTTTTCTATCGTCGCCTAGCAACCTGTATTTTTGTTATTATCAGTTGAGTATAGGATGAAAAAACGTTGCACAGGATAGAGACAGATGGCAACGCCTACTGAGGGAGGCCAGGGCTCATAGCGAGCTGTAGTGCCAATGATGATGATGACAGGATGAAAACAGCTTATTTTGTGTAATTTCCTGAATTTAATCAATAAGGATTATTTATGTTCTCTCTTGAAGGGTATACACTATTTTACAATAATTTAATATACAAATACAATTATTACATGAAATGCTCAATAAGTTTTTGTAGCTTTATTTTCTTCAGCTCTGATCAACAATAACAACAATCCAGGTTGCCAAGCGACGATAGAAAACAAAAGATGCGAAAACAAATGAATGAGGCGTATAAACAATTGAATACTCTTTCATATTTAAGTATACAAATATGGGGGTGCCATTTGAAATTTCAATGTCGGGGTGGCTGGGGGGATGAAATCTAAAATGCAATTAAGCCTGGTTTCAGACTTCCCCTTCAATATCTAAATTGACGTGTTTTTTGTTTAAATAGAATTCAATTTAAATAATTAGTTATTTAGACTGGCAAGTTTTGAAATGAAAGCCCTGTATAATCTGTATATACACAACTCGGCGTCATATTGATGTGTGAATCGTTTCGACTATCAATTACATTGGTCTCATGGAAGAAGTAAATAATTATGAAGCAACTGACGAGAAGGCTCCGACTTGTTAAATTTAAATATGGGAAGTAGGCTATAAAGACATCCTGACAATCCCAATCATGCTTACAATAATAATCACGAACAACGTAAACGTTTCACGAAATTATAGGGATCCCATGAATCCCCTGTCGCTTTTCTCGGTTATTTAAGGATATTTTATCAACTGCACGGTTATTTAGTGTCGATGGAATTGGAAGTAGCGAGATATTCGTCTTATAGTTCAGGAAAAACTCCAATGTAGGCGATACGTAATGTGACCAGACATCCCGTTTTGAACGGGACATTCCCATTTTTAGAATTTTCGTCCAGATGTCCCGACAGTTTTTTGGGACGCCTATTTGTACCGTTTTGCTGGAAAATACAAAATAAGACACATTTTAGGTTTTTTTAGATGTAGACAATATAAATATTTTTTTACTTGTATTGTAGCATCTTATGCAATTGTTTTAACGCAACGAGAATAGGAACTCTCGGTTGCAAGAAAACCAACTGTGACCATTGTTAAGACGGAAGGTTATCGGTGGTCAAGATATTTTCTTCTTTCACCAAACTGTCATTCACAAAAATTACTAACAATGTAGAATTTGGCTCATCTCTGCCTGCAACCAACGGTCCTGTACAAAGGATTTTTCTAAAGTGAAGAAAATGTGGTCATCGGAGAAAGCACATTGAAGGTGAAGGCATTGTTAGTTACCGAAGTTAATTTGAAATACAGTTGCCTCAGCGTCTTTAGTTTCTTAAAAAAATCCTCAAAACCTTTCATATAAATTCATTCATAAGGAAAAGTATTGTTATTGGTAGGCTAAAATGAATGAATGAATGAATGAATGAATGAATGAATGAATGAATGAATGAATAAATGAATAAATAAATAAATAAATGAATAAACAGATTTAAATAAATAAATAAAATTAAATTCATATAATTCAATAAATATGTTAAATTAAATAGATGAATTAAATAAAATTAAGTCAATACCGGTACAGTCAATTACATAAATAAATTAAATACATTTAAGTACATGAAATAATTAAAATATTTAAGTATATGAATAAATAAATAAATAAATAAATAAAATTAATAAATTGATTTAAGTAAATAAATTAAATTAATTCAATTCCATAAGTATATTATATTAAATAGATGAATTAATAAAATTAAATCAATATCGATACATTAAATTACGTAAATAAATTGAATACATTTAAGTACATAAAATAATTTAAATACATAAGTATATGAATAAATAAAATAATTAATGTAGGACTAAATAAATTATACATAAATACATCATACAAAAATAAATAAATAAATAAATAAATAAATAAATAAATAAATAAATAAATAAATAAATAAATAAATAAATAAATAAATACGTAGGTAGACAGACAGACAGACAGACAGACAGACAGACAGACAGACAGAGAGATAGATAGATAGATAGATAGATAGATAGATAGATAGATAGATAGATAGATAGATAGATAGATAGATAGATAGATAGATAGATAGATAGATAGATAGATAGATAGATAGATAGATAGATAGATAGATAGATAGATAGATAGATAGATAGATAGATAGATAGATAGATAGATAGATAGATAGATAGATAGATAGATAGATAAATAACGAAGTGAATTAAAAATAATTGAATGAACATATCAGAAATTTAAGGGCCTTTCTAATTCCTTCCAAGAGTTGGGTGGACGGCTAACGCGACATCACTGACAGTAGCAAGAATTTATCGGACACTGCCGCCTCTGGAAACATACTATTGTTAGAGATGAAGGATCCCATTAGCAACCGCCACCACATTGGATTGAACCCGTGCCCTTCCAGTCCGCAGCCAGTTGCCACACTACTGGTAGTGGTGTACAGTATTATAGTGAGAAATTCATGTGTAGAGTATGGTCGGTGTAATAGCTGTCCACGTTACATTAAACTGCGAAGCGTTAGGACGTGGGAGAATGCAAATACTAGGACTAACGTGAACTAAACTGGGAATTACACAGCAACCCAGTGGAAACCACACGGATTTCATTCAGCGAATGAGATTTGCAGGAACCTAGTGGAACTGTGAGCAACAGAAGGTTGCAATAGACCAGTATACGATAACCTTTTGTGAGCGAAGTGTCAAATGAATAAGTTACTATAGTCCTAAACCATAACGTGATCCTACATGCCAGCATCACCTTTATTTTATTAGAGGATGTATTAAACTGGAAGTTTTGCATTGCCTATTCACTCAAACATCCACCCACCGACTCATCCATCCAGAGATCCACCCAACAACCCAATTACTCATCCACCCAACACCCCAGTCCGTCCAACCATTCACCGAGCCATCCACCCGATCCATTCACACATGAAGAGTCCACTGCAAGAATGATGGATGTCACTTTCTTGTCGAAAATGAACCAAGTCTGTCAATGCATAGCTTAAGACATATAGAATGTACATAGAGAGTTATATGGCATTAACACTGATAGTCATTGTCCAGTAATGATCGGAAAATCTAAGTTAAGCTTTGAGCGCTAAGCATTTCAAACTTTCAATTGCTTCCCCTGCAAAATGTATTCCAAATGACATCCATCATTCTTGCAGTGGAGTCTTGACATACACTCATCCACCCACCTACCCATCCTTCCATCAATCCATATCTATCCATCCATCCATCCATCCATCCATCCTATTCATCCCATATAACCATATCCGCCCGTCCGACCATCCGTCCATCCATCCATACATCCATCCATCCACCTTTCCATTCATCTTCAGATAATCTACCTACCCACCTACTGTATAGATAACATATCTATTTATAGATTACTTACCTACCTATAGGTAACTTACATACCTACTTATCTATAGATAATTTACCTACTTACCTATAGACATCTTACATACCTATCTATAGATAACTTACTTTCCTAGTTACAGATTACCTCCTATCTATAGATGATTTACTTACCTACCTACAGATTACCTCCTATCTATAGATAATTTATCTCCCTACCTATAGATATCGTACCTACCTATCTATGGATTAGCTACTACCTATATATTATCTACACATCTATAGATAACTTGCCTATCTACAGATATCTTACCTACCTATCTATAGATTGCCTACCTAACTATAAATAACTTACCTATATATAAATTGCCTACCTACGTATAGATAACTTACCTACCTATAGATAACTTTTTTTAACTATAGATAACTTTCCTACTTATAGATAACTCCTACCTATAGATAACTTACCTACCTACAAATAACTCACCTACCTACCTATATATAACTTGTCTATCTATCTGTACAATTCCTACCTATAGATAACTTAGGGGCCTACTACCTATAGATTAACTACCTACCTTTAGAAATAAATAATGGTTTATTTAACGACGCTCGCAATTGCCGAGATTATATCAGCGTCGCCGGTGTGCCGGAATTTTGTCCAAGCAGGAGTTCTTTTACATGCTACTAAATCTAATGACATGAGCCTGTCGCATTTAAGCACACATAAATGCCATCGACATAGGCCGGGATCGACCCGCAACATCAAGCACAGAAGACCAGCGCTATACCGATTATGCTACCCAGGCCGTTCCCTACCTTTAGATAACCTATCTATCATCTATATATTATCTATCTACATATTGATAACTTACATAGTTTTTTTATAGATCACCACCTACTGACCTATAGATAACCTACCTACCTACCCATCCAACCACCAGCCCGCCCGCCCATTCTTCAATCCATCCATCTGCTATATCTATCGTCTGTGCAGAGATTTATTTTAAATTGCTGGATGGGTTTTATTCATATTCAGTATACGAGTCAATCCAGCGGGGAATAATACACATGTTGTATTATAATTGCTAGTAAAAAATTAATGGATCGCTATTTCAAAGCAAAAACACACAATAACGATTCGGTCCAAACCAAACATAACGATTTTATTCCTGATCATTTAATTATGTGGAATAACCTGACAAGTGGAACTGTACAGTATTCCCACAGAAAAATTAACTTTAAACGATCTGAATGATAGCATAGCTGTATTTGAAAAGAAATGTATATGCTTAGTGACTTGTTATGGCAGTGACACATTCAGAATTTCACATCACTTTTAAGCAGAACTTCTTAAAGTAACTAACAATTTCATAAGAAGGTGTCAACAGTGTGTAGCAGTTGGTGGGGGATATTTTCAACACCTACTTTGAGCTGGGTAAGTACAAATTCCTATATTAAATGTTTCAGTGCCGGCAGATCGGGTGGCCGCTTGGCCGCAGATAAGCTCCTAGCGGCGGGCGACGGGAAAATGAAAACCGCGCGGCTAAACAAAACAGGTCATTGCAGATATACAGGGTGTTTCCGAGGTGGTGTTACAAACTTTCAGGGATGATGGCGAAGGTCACATGTATCAATTTGAGGTAAGGAACCCTGGTCCGGAAATGACCGAATCGAAAGTTACAAGCAAAAATAGTTCTGTGGAAACGAAATAATTTTATTCCTCTGTACACCTTATTTATGTGTATTTGTCTGTACATCTTACACATGCTGTATTCATCTGACGTTGTTTACGTTGTCTACTTACAGTATTCCATTCAGTGCGCTGAGGGATGGGGGACAGGAAACTACACTAAAGCAATGCAGATAGCGTAATGTGTAACGGACATGGTCGGTCCTGATATGCACGTCTGTAGACAGCAGTGTATGTGTACAAGTTGCAGTGTCCAGTCGATCAGTCCTAGTGATGGAGGAGTAGGGCCTACAGGAGAGCGGAATAAGCAGACCTGATTTTCGAATACAGATGAGCCAATGGGAACAATAAACAAGCTCACAGATTGTATCGGTACAAGTACCCACGTAGGAGACATCCGGCCCATATCATTTTTCCACGACTGTTCCAAAAGTTAAGGGAAGGAGGGCATGTGGTGCGAAATTACAGTTCCATTTCCACACAACTATTTTTGCTTATAACTTTCGACTCAGTCATTTCAGGAACATGGTTTCTTGTCTGAAATTGATACATGTGCCTTTCGCCATCATCCCTGAAAGTTTGTAACACCACCTCGGTAACACCCTGTAGATATAGGGATAGATGGATGGATGGATGGATGGATGGATGGACGGACGGACGGACGGACAGACAGACAGATAAATGATAGATATTACCATAAAAGTAATCACAGTAAAAATGCAATTACTCATTACTACGGAAAGATTCACATTTCATTTGTGGAAGATCGAATTGAAATGGAAGAAAAGCTGCAAGACTTTTTCATTGAAAATTTCACTATAGTCGCGACGCTGTTATTTCCGGTGTGACTCCTCCTCTTTGCTTACGTCTTAGAAAGTGAAGGCTCTATAAAGTCTAGGTAGGTAGTATCGTTCGCTATTTTTGTTCTTTCGTTGTCGAGCTACCATACGAGGAATCTAACTGCCACACCGTTAAACATTATCATGTCGTAGCTCCTATGATAATAAATTAAACGCACGGTAATTCAGCAAATAATTGCGCGGCAAATAACGTCTTCGTGTGCTTTCCGCGAACGCCAACGAAAGAGCCAAGATGGCGGGCGATTATATTAAGTATTTATCGAGCCTTAAGAAATGAATAACGTCTTCCTCAGCGAGTCACAAGACGGATACGTTTAAATGTAGCCGACCTGCAACGCGATTGGCTGCCGGAAATTAGAGCGACGGGACTATAGCTCATACCATCTTAATGACAATTCACCAAAGTTTGCAGAAAACAGGGAGTCTGTAACAAAACTTGATTTCGATGCTTACTGGTTACACTGAATACACATATCAAGGCTACTGAAACTACCAAATAGAACGTTTCCAGACACGGGTTCCTATCGAATGTTGTTCATACTGATCAACTCTACCAGCCAAAAACTTTGTAACAAAATCACTGTAACACCCTGTATATTCTGAAAATATTATTGGAAAAACCTTAGACGCTTCTTCAAAAGATTTAAATCTAAATAAAACTGTGAAAATGTGAATAATTTAAGATATATCGACGATATTGTTCTAACAGCTGACAGCTAACAAGGTATTCAATCAGTTACATATCGAGTATGCATTATTTTGTATAGCTGAAAAATTCAACATGACAGATTAAATAAAAATTACGGTTTTGTTAGGAAAATCAATATTGCGAACCACGCGTAACAATAAATAATGAAAGCCCAGAAACTGTTACACAGTTCAAATATTTAGATTGCTGGATAAATTACAAGCCGCATCCAACACCTGACGTATGATGCCGCAGTGAACTAGCCAGACCAGAATTTTTAAAACTACGACCACCGCCCACTCGCTCAGTAACATTAACATTAAGGTACAGACTAGTCCAATGTTACATCTGGCTGGTTTATAAGAAGCAGAATCATCAACTTAAGTTAAATTGAAAAATAGGCATAATATGGATATTTAAACACATTTTTTAAAATGGTAGCCGTTCTTTTCAATACAAGCTTCAGCTCTTTTGTGCATATTATCGCAATATAGACTATTGTACCTAATTCCAATTACCAGTTTCGTCCTTCGTACTAGTAACTCATGTTGAAATAATTCTGTACCTAGTCCATAAAAGAGTACCTTACGTACTGTAAATTCAATCTTCACGTCTGCCCGACCTGCACTGATAAAATTACTCACAAGCAAACGTTCTGATGGGGGCAGATAAAAAAGTTAAATTCTTTTCTTCATCCATGTTAACAATGTCAAAATAAGTGCTTATACAAATTTTGGCCACTCGACCGCAATTACGAGGGCCGTAAAAAAATTAATTTGCCAGGGGCCGTTAACAGAAAGAAAAAACACAATTTCATTGGACAAATTTATTTGAACGGACACAGCTTGTTGAGCTATTTTTCAACATATTTTCCATCGGAATGGAGATATTTCTCTTATCATGGGATCGACAGAGAGAGGTGCAGACGCAGTCAAACGCTGGTTCCGCACTGAGGCGGCTGACTTCTACAACACAAAATTTGATCCCATGGCATGAAAAACGTCTCAATTCCAGTGGTGGATATGTTGACAAATAGTGCAACAATGGTTGTATCTGTTTCAATAAATATTTCCATGAAATTGTGCTTTTTTCTATAAACGACCCCAAGGAAAATCACGTTCTGGACGGCCTCGTAATTGCGGTCGAGTGGCCAAAATTTGTATAAGCACTTCTTTTGACATTATTAACATGGTGGAAGAAAAAAAAATAACTTTTTTATCTGCCCCCATCAGAATGTTTGCTTGTCAGATATGCTATCTACTGTCCGTCCAAGTGTTTACGTCGCAGGGTCGTAGAAAGGGAGGAATTACGTGACAGTTAATTACTTAACAAGGCCCTTTTATTTAAGTTATTTTAAACACTTGTGCAACACAGTATTACGTAGACGTCCAATTCTTAACAAAAATTAATGTTTTCAGAAAAGAGCTAAGACAGCTCAGCCACTAGCCTTTACAGAGGGGCGAGCAGAAGCGGGTGGGGGAAACCAGGATGCAATGTAGACAAACGAACGACAGTACCCGTGCGAAAATATGATTCAATATTGAAAGCTATTTCGTCACTGAAAAACGCGAACATATTTCTGGAACGTACTATATTCACTAACTCAGTACTGTTTACTATGACCGTAAGGTGACTTCGACTGCATATGCTGTTTTGATTCTGTGTGGAGGACGGTTGGAAGTTACTAGTAGAAGGGGTGGGAGTACAGGTACAATACAAATTGAAGTAAAAATAAAATGATGTCTGTGTATTTCCTCCTGCCGTTTCATCCCGCGCTCTTCATATCGAAACAAACAATAGCTGCCAAGGATGTCCCAGAATCCCAGACCTCTACGTGTAAGTGGAATTAATTACAACTTGATCCAAAATGGTTGCTCTGATTTTAATAGGGATTATTTCGGAAAGTAGCCTATGTGAGTTGTAGAAACGCAGTCTCAGTAGACAGCTAATAGCATATCTCCCAGTTTATGAAGCATATGGCTGCATGCACTGGCTCTCGCTGAAAAATATCGTCACAAAATGAAGCTATCAAAACCTTGTGAATTTCGTTGTTGTGACTGCAAGAAGAGGAAGACGAGTTCATTTTTCAGCAAAATGGTGCACTACCCCAATTCCACCATCACGTGCGTGAGTAGGCCTACGTCAACGTTGGATTAACTGTTGCACTGCCGCAGACCAAAACTTAGACGAGGCGTCCGCCGTACTCACCTAACCTAACCTAACCTAACCTAACCTAACCTAACCTAACCTAACCTAACCTAACCTAAACTAACCTAACCCGCTGCGATTATTTCCTTCCAAATAAATACTTTTCTAAAAAAAATAATTTTCCCCTAAATGTTAACATATTTCTGCTTGATATCTAGACTACTATCCGAATTTTACTCTTATCATTAGAGAAATTGATAAGGAATGAGTTATCCCTTTGCAATTTCTAATAAAATGGACGATTTTCTTGGTTTTTAAAATCATAATTGGTTATTTGACAACACTTTATCAACTTTTGTGAATGAGATGGTGATAGCGGCAGCGAAATGAGTCCAGAGTCCAGTGTCGAAAGTTACCCAGCATTTGCTCTTAATTGGTTGAGGGAAATTTTTTTTTACTTTGTTATTTAACGACGCTGTATCAACTACGAGGTTATTTAATATTGATGAGATTGGTGATAGTGAGATGATACTTGGCGAGATGAGGCCGAAGATTCGCCATACATTACCTGACATTTGCCTTACCGTTGGGAAAAACCTCGAAAAAACCCAACCAGGTAATCAGCCCAAGCGGGAATCGAACCCGCGCCCGAGCGCAACTCCGAATCGGCAGGCAAGCGCCTTAGCCGACAGAGCTACGCCGGTGGCTTTGAGGGAAAACTCTGGAAAAAACCTCAACCAGGTAACTTGTCCCAACCAGGATTGGAACCTTGGCCCCTTTGTTTCACGGTTATGCTAGCCGGATTTTCTTGGAAATTAAAGAAGAAGATTAACACGTTTGCCATCAGGAAGTTTGCAACCCTACTGCAGTGACTATGGGACGGAACTCTGCTGTTCAGACAGAGTGCACGTGTTTTTCTTACGTAAGCTTGCGATGCGCTGTACGCAGAATTTCAGACTAATTTTCTCATCAACCATGCTCTTAATTACAAAATGCATAACAAGTTTTTTTATTTTTATTTTTATGTATTTTTTGCCGCCTTCAATCGGCACGGTTATATCACGTCCATTCAGTATACAAGAAGAAAGAAAGAAAGAAAAAGAGGAAGAAACAAAGAAAGAAAGAAAAGAAGAAAAAAGCTAGAAATAAAGAAAGAAAGAAAGGAAGAAAGGAAGGAAGGAAAAAGCTAGAAATAAAGAAAGAATAAATAAAGAAAAAAGAAAGAAAGGAAGAAAGAAAGAAAGAAAAATCTAGAAATAAAGAAAGAAAGAAAGAAAGGAAGGAAGGGAAAAAGCTAGAAATAAAGAAAGAAAGAAAGAAAGGAAGAAAAAAAGCTAGAAATAAAGAAAGGAAGGAAGAAAAAAGCTAGAAATAAAGAAAGAATAAATAAAGAAAAAAGAAAGAAAGAAAAAAGCTAGAAATAAATAAATAAAGAAAGAAAGAAAGAAAGAAAGAAAGCTAGAAATAAAGAAAGAATAAATAAAGAAAAAAGAAAGAAAGGAAGAAACAAAGAAAGGAAGAAAAAAGCTAGAAATAAAGAAAAGAGAAAGAAAGGAAGAAAGAAAGAAAAGATAAATGAATAGACTATGGACCAAATCCAAGAAAGAGAAAGTATACAAGAAATTGCTGCTCACAGACAAATGGCATATTCAGAAACACTTTTTCTATCTGAGGGATGGTGGAAATTTCGAAGTCAATTCTTTTACAGAATGATTTGTTTTTACTTTTCGTATAACGCCGAGTTGCGAAGTGTTTGGATGCCGGAGGGAACATTCTTAGCATCATCTGTGAGAGAGATCTGTTTTGAAAGGTTCAAGGTGTGTGTGTATACGTTTCAGTTTCGAGCTAAAAATATATAATGTCTCTATAGCAAAAAGTTGGGAGGTTCTAGCAAGTGAATCACTCTGTGTTCCTTTCAACATTGATGGAAAGAGAACTCTGTGTTTTGTACATCTTGGCAACACATCAGAAATCATGCATTGAACATGTTCAAGAGAGCTTGTGGGTGGATAATACTGTGTCCCGAACATCATGTGTCCGTAAAATGTAAAATTAATGCAAATAATAATAATAATAATAATAATAATAATAATAATAATAATAATAATAATAATAATAAATGAAGAACTTGGGCTGATGATTATAATGCAAATTGCGGCTTCAAATTAATAAAAAATGGTTCGATTTAAGTTCACTTGTAATTAATAAAGATAAAACAATAGCTATCCCATTTTCTTTAAATAATAAAGATAATAAATCAATTTCATCTACTCTACAAATTAAAATGCATAATTTTGGTTGTTCCCATATAAATTGCAATTGTTCAGTTATTAATAAAGTTAAGGAGGCTACATTCTTAGGTATAATTATTGATAATAATTTAAAATGGAATAATCATATCATGCTCTTTCAACTACATTCCTTAATAAATAATATATATATTTTTTTATTTTATGTTAGAAGAAAATACTGATATTTGACCATTTTTTAAAATCAATTTATTTTTATCAGACAATCTATCAAAGGTAGAGAAGTGATTTTGCATCATATTGTAAATATGACATGCATAAATACGCACAAAAAATTTCATCACAAAATGTTGGATAGTTTTTGAGTTATATGGTAAACGTTTCATCATCGCACAGTGAACTGAATTTTGAAAAAAAAAAAAAAAAAAAAAAAAAAAATGTAAATAATTTTTTTTCAAATCGTAAAAATATTTTTTTCATATAGCAGAAGGACAGTGTTTTACACATAATAATTTTCATTATTGTACAAGACAAAGTAATGGAGGAAAAAAATGTTGAATATTTCCAAAATTTTACTGCTGTATGCTGTACCTAATCCCTTAACTGAATGCTTAATTCTTGAATTTCAGTGTACGGGCAACCGCTCTCATCAGTGCCGCGTCGTAAAATCCTAGAACTCTTCCTTTCCTCAGTCACTTCTAGGTGTCCCTTGAGCAATGAAGAAATACTTTCACGCAAGTCGTTCTTATATTCTGTAGAATAATATCAGTTACACAGTTATCCCGGAAATAAATGGATTTTTTCTAAGGAGGGTCTGTCTTCTTCTGAATGGCGGGACGCAATTAAGATGAATGCTAACGTAGCACCAGTGAGAAGTCTTCATGAGAGATCCTTGGACGGTTTCCGTTGTAGATACTGCAACGAGACTGAAACCTTAGCACACGTCCTAGGATCCTGTCAGCATGGAGAACTGAGTCATTCCACGTCAAATCGCACAGCAATAAAACACGATCTTCTCTTAAATGGTCGAATTTTTTTTTATGAATTCCAGACATCAAACAAGGAGACCCGTATTGTTTTATTTTCACAATTATTAATTATTTGTGTAGTTACGACTATTTGAAGTTACGCAAATTATGCGCGCACTGTTACATAAACTCACTTGGAACTCTTTGTCTACATATAATTGAGATTTGCGGTTTGGCGCATTTGAAAGACTAAATACAACACTTTTTATTACTTTAGGCTTATCACAAATAAATTTAAAATTTGGCCTAATTTTTTAATCATTTATTTTTCAAATCAAATTTACTATATTATATAGCCAAGTTAAAAATCTGAAAAAAATATAGACTTGTTCCCTGATGTATTATCTGTAAACTACTTCATTTAGAAATATGGGATCTGCACACATACATTTGTAACAATTTATTTTCCGGAGGCATGCACGCGCTCGCGAACCCCAGCTAATGAACTGCTTGTGGCCGTGGGCTAGAAGGCTGCCCACGGAGAGTTTCACGAAACCCCCCCATTGCATAGGATATGCCACATTAAAATACAAATGCATTCATTCATCAAATGATTAATACCTTAAGGAACAGTAAATATCTTATCTAAAGTTATTTTATTATTGTCAGCTAAGCTGAGAGGGGGAGCCCTTCACAATGCAATATGTTTATACTGTAATATTGCCAAGTGTTTAACGATAGCAAGGCTGGGTAAGGCAGTAAACTTTATGACAGTAAACAGATGGCAGGAGAGAAAATATAGAAGAGAAAAATAATCAGTCAGGGTTTGAATTTCATGGAGTGGTGTGACTTTTATACAACATTAGTGACAGCAAAGATCGCGTAATATATAAGAAGTGTTTAATTCCATTTGACCTTCCTAATCACGCTTTTAAAAAGAAAAATACACTAAGACGCGTAAGTCGCGATTTATTGATAAAGCTCAATTTAAAGGAGTCTTTGAATGTGCGAATATGTGGTTCTTTCCGTAAAAAATCTATCAACTTCCGGATAGGTCAGGTGAAATTATGTGAAGCCGGTAGTTCTTGTGATATTAATAAACATGAATCAAATGAAAATGCGGACAGAGAAAGTGATTATGCCAGTTCTTCTTCTAGCAGTTATATGGATAAAGCGCTAGAAATCAGTAATATTGAGGAATTATACAAGAGTTTGATGTCAATACAATCCCTTGTCAAGAAAAGAAAACTACAACGAAAACGATACCCCCGTGGAAAGTTTAAAAATGTAAAAGGCTCCCTAGCAAGTAAAATTTTTCGTGTAGAAGATGCATCGTCATCCCTTCAAAAGTCAGCCATATTTTATTTTTGACGGAATGAAAAGAAAATATACAACCTGAAAATTACATAGTTATTGCAGACTTTTCTGAAAATTATTCATTTGTAATACAAGATTCAGTACAAGGTGTGCATTGGAACAAATGCCAAGCCACAATATATCCTTTCGTAGTATATTTCAAAGAAGATACAGAAATTCGTCACAAAAGCATTGTTGTCATCTCAGAAAGCATGAAACATGACACCGATTCCTTTCACTTTTTTCAATCCGAAGTAATCAATTTCTTAAACCAAGAATTCAACGATATGAAAAAAAAAAATCATCTACTTTTCAGATGGATCAAGTTCACTATACAAAAACAAAAATAATTTTTAAAATAATTTTTTACATGAAGACGATTACGGAATTAGCGCCGAATGACACTTCTTTGCAACGTCGCATGGTAAAGGTCCATGTGATGGCATTGGAGGAACTGTTAAAAGATTTGCCACGAGAGCCAGTCTATACAAGATCCTATAACAACACAAAAAAAAAAAAAAATGTTTGATTGGTCACAAAAAACATTTCTAACGTGTCATTTATATTTTGTCCATTGAATAAGCACAAAAACCACACTGAAAATTTGCAGGCCAGATACCACAATCTAAAACCAATAACTGGTACATTAAAATTACATTCTTTCACTCCGTTGTCAGAAACTGAAGATTTAGTAAAACAATTTTCTTTCGAGAAAGAAAGTAGGCGAATGAAAATTTAAAATGTAGTGTGAATGAAAACAAATGTTTAAAAAGCATAATGTACAAATATTTGAAGATATAACAAGTAAATTAGCAGTGTTTTCTCGAGTGACTTGATCCATACTGGGTGTAATGTTGCAACGTTCACTTGATCATCCAGCGCCGATAAACCTCCCAGCGCGCTTCAACGCTTCCCGTCCACTGCTGCTGCACCGACCGCTACACATTGCGTCGTAAGTAATTAAATTTCCATTAAACTATTGGAGATCCCATTGTGATTTTTTCTTGAATTATTAAGAATACTTCAGTGCACCTAGTAGGCATTTTTTTTTAGATTTTTAATAGGGCTATTTCACATTGATATCTAACTTCTAATAATTGAATCATAAAAAATATTTGTAATAATTATATTAAAATAGTTAGTAAATATTTAACAAAAGACAGTACTTTAAGCTTTTAAATGCATTAAAAAAAATTAACATCAATATCCTCAGAAATATGACCCTTTAAATGTGGCATTGTGCGACATTTTTAAAGAATTTTAGCATGCAATATTTTAAAAACATGTGGACTTAGGAGGAAATAAAAACACACTTGTTGGTTTATTAGACCCATAGAGTTGGTAAAAAAATATAAACGCAATCAGAAATATGAAGGTCAAAATTTGTATAATTTTGTGCGATTTGACATGGAATGACTCTCCTGAGAAATTCACGCCATCATAACATCCGAAAACTAATAGCACAAGCCCTCAGAAAAAGATCCTTCGAGGTCCATGAAGAGGTGCACTGCGTTGCGTCTGAAGGCGGCGGAATTAGAAGAGCGGACATCGTGGCTCTAGACAAGACTAATAGTAAAGGCTTTATACTGGACCCAACTGTTAGATTTGAGATGAGCCAGACCCAACCATCTGAGCTCAACAAAGAGAAACAACAAATTGATGAGCCTACTATTCCGTATTTTCGAGAAAAATATCAGATGAAAGGCACCTGGGAAGTACATGGTTTAATGATCGGAGCGAGGGGAACCATCCCACGATCAACTGTAAACACTATCAAAACATTTGGAATCCATGACATCATTCCAAAAATAATTACTTCTAGCATTAAAGGGTCTGTAGCGATTCTGAAAACTCATTTATATGGAATATCATAATCCCCTCTCTTTCTATCCGTTAGTGTGTGATTGTTACAATATATGTACAAATTTATTATTTCTTAAATTTAAGCTCCTAGTTCACATTTAAATTTGACTCATCTATTTTACTGTAATCGTTATTATCCTTATATGTGTGTTATTCTGTGTTTTTGGCAACCCAGGATGCCTGGGCTGACTATTTCTTGGAAATAAATTATATATTATATACAAAAAAATGTGAGAAATTAAATAAGTATATTTGAGTTAAATATCTCGGAAATTTAGGAGCCCTTCTCAAACTTTACAGCACTTACGAAAGCTGTATCGACACCACTTTAAATTGCACTGACCACATTGTCTTTTCTCATCTATAATAATAGTCATATACGTTACAAGAGCGGTATGTTGACGTTTTCATGGTCGAGGAAAAGATTGAAAAAGCGAAACGTAGTTGAGCTTTTTTAATTTCCGAGAACATGAAAACAAACATACCGCTCGTGTATCGTACATTATTTTGTGCGAAGATCGTTTATTACATACCTGAAAGACGAATTTCTAATTAGTTGCAATGAAATCTCCATCTTGGTTTCTGTTTAATGACGGCAACTTCGGAAAACCAAAATATCTTTCTTCAACATTGTTGCTATAAAATGTTTTCTTTGTTTACTATACTCCAGCAGGCCGTGATATACGTCTGTCCTTTCCCCCCCCCCCCCAGTCTATAAATGCGAACTTAAAACAAACGGTAAGGTTATGTAAGGATTTATTTTTCATTTTAATATTTTAACAATATTATTTATATAACATATTGCAGTAATAACATCGGCATCTGGAATCTTGTTGATTTTTTCACGGCTTCCTTAATGCTACTTGTATCAGGAATGCAATAAGTTTCGTGGAATAGTAGACTTTACTTAATTTTTGCAAATATTTAAAAACAATAATTAACATTGCAATTTAGGTGAAATTGCAGTGGTAAGTTTCCAATTTATAATTATTACTATGTTAAACGTCTCTAAAAATAATATGTTAAAAGCCTAAAGCAGTAAAATGAATGTCGCGCTTAAGCGGTAGGAAGAGGGAAATTGTTATGTGTGTTACGTTGGGAATACTGAATGTGGTATTTCACACTTACCGCTTATTGGTTCTGTGCGGAAAACAAGCAAATACGCACGATCTCGCACAAAATATTTTATATATTGTACGGTATTTTTATATGAGTATTCCTGGCCCTAGCGGCTGACAGTGTGATGATTTTGAATACAGCTAACTTTTTCTGCGATATTCTGATATTATTGATTTTCAGGCACAAAATATTTCATACAGTGTGGATATTTGCTGACTCCCAACGACATTACGATCAAAATGCCGAAAAGAGCCTTCTAAAAACCGTGGGAAAATTAATTAGTGTGAGCAGGAAAAGTGCTGACGGTAATCATTATGTGAGTTGCACTCTACGCTTTTGTAACACTGCAATTACTATTAAAGCTAAAAGCGATTCGATGAAGCATAGGGTAGCAGTAAAACATAAACAGAATATTAGATGCGTCCTGAGTCCATGGAACTCGAGTTCTGCCTTCACAGAGAAATTTTCTGCTGGAAGGGAACAATAATATAGATTCTAAATACTCTATATCCACTTCCACAAACTGAATTTAACAGTAACCGATGCCAAATAGAGAGAATTTTCAACCTAACAGTGACTTTTAACAAACCTTTTACTTTAAATTTAGTGACTTTTTTAATTCGAACTATATAAATCATTCGAATTAATTCTTATACTTGTTTTTTTTTTAAAGATGGGACATGACAGTTATCAGCCGAGCTTGGAACTACAGTGCCATGTTGCCAACACGGACTACCAGTTGCCAGCTGATGGAAGCTAGAAATTGTCGTTAAGATGGCTGACGTTAAAGCATTCATTGACAATTGACGCGAAGGTAAGAAAACAATACAAACATCGACAGAGAATCAAAGACGAAACGTACTTATGCTAACATTGTGTGCACAATAAATGTCGCCAAGAGAGCTATTAAGCACTGGCCATGTGGGACCTGTAAGTTTGGCACCTCAACCGTTGTTACCATAGCAACAGGCCTACCACGCTATGTGATATTCAGTTACTTTTCCGATCGCAACGCTCCTGTAATGTTCCATCTTTAAAAAAAAAACAAGTATAGCAAGCAATATGTGGGCATAAATCAGTTGTGAACAAAATGGTCTTTAGAGCCACGCTCTAGAGAAGATGCGAATAAGGACTCTGACATTAATAATAATAATAATAATAATAATAATAATAATAATAATAATAATAATAGGTAAAGGTATCCCCGTAACATGCCATGAAGGCACTTGGGGGGCATGGAGGTAGAGTCCCATGCTTTCCATGACCTCGGCACTAGAATGAAGTGGTGTGGTCGGCACCACGCTCTGACCGCCTTTTACCCCCGGGAAAGACCTGGTACTCAATTTTATAGGAGGCTGAGTGAACCTCGGGGCCGTTCTGAAAGTTTGGCAACGAGAAAAAATCCTGTTACCACCTGGGATCGAACCCCGGACCTTCCAGTCCGTAGCCAGCTGCTCTACTAACTGAGCTACCCGGCCGCCCAATAATAATAATAATAATAATAATAATAATAATAATAATAATAATAATAATAATAATAATAATCCGACGCACGACAGCCCATGAAGGACCATGACCGACCAGCCGGCTCCTGGCCTCACGTCCACATGCCAAAGCAGACGTGGACGATCATCCAACCAGAATGGAGGTATCGTGTGGTTAGCACGATGATCCCACCAACCGTTATAACTGGCTTTCGTAACCGGATTGCGCTACTCAAAGTAGGGCTGGGAGGGTATTCGAAAATAACCGGTTATTTTAAAATTAATTTAACCTGAAGGAAATTAACCGATCAAAAATAACCGTTTATTTTCCGGTTATTATTATTTTTTTAATTTTAAAGTCAGCAAATTAGTCAGGAAAACAAAAATGAGAATTTATTTACAATATAACTTAAGTAACAATTAGCAATCAACTGTAAACTAATAAGAAGATAGTTGAAAGAATATCATTAGATGCTAGAGATCATCAATGACATCCCTAAACAAAGTATAAAAAATAATAAGAGGTTATGAAATTGCATTTAGTTAATTACTTCACTCACATTTGCGTTATAGGCAAGATAAAAAAATAACACAAATTGTATAATTTGTACAATAATCTTGATTATCACACATTCCGACGGGCAATTTATTCTTCTGTAACCATAGTGAAGTCAAAATGTCTCGCCGTTTGAATTGCTCCAATTCCGCAGATATACGAGTAGATACATAGTTGATAGCCGTCCAAACCAGGGTTTAATAATCGGCCTACTAATCAATTCTGAATGAATATTTATATTTAATTCATTTTTCTCTTTAATAGAAACCCTAGTTAGGTAGGCTATCATTGAGAAATTTATTGGAATTTAGGCTACAAGACAAATTATACTTTATAAAGAATATAATTAATTATGCTAATCGATGACTTCAGTGCAGTGGAGGATATCATGTCCAGGGTGCTATCAGGAACTTTTAATTTTCGGAAGACTTCTAAGGACTCCCGTGGGATTGTGCCTCTAGCCCCAATCATAATTCCTACAACGTCCCATGTCTTGATGTTATATTTGGTCCCCAAATCGCTGCTGCCCGTTTTTCTTTGCAGACACTCTAGGTTGTTCCTTGCTGTTCTCAAAACGGACTGTGGGATCGAGAATGAGTCCACAATTTTTTTTCGGCCAATCAGGGGAAGTCAGTAATTAAGATAGGCATAGATTGACATTAAATTGAAGTCAAATTTCATTTTGCCATCTATGTGCAGATGAAGAAAGTAACCCAGAGCCTATTTAGGAATGGCCTACGAGACAGTTTGTATGCAGAGTTGATTACATAGAGTACAAAATAATAAGAAGAAACAATGTTCGATTAACATTAAATTTGAAATATATCTAAAATACATTTGATTCGGTATATATTTTTAAAATAACCAGTTGTTCCGTTAGTAACCGGCAAACAAAAATAACCGGTAATTAACCGGTTAACCGTATGAAAATAACCGGTTATTTTCCCCATCCCTAATTCAAAGTGCATCACGATTCTGGGTGGGCACCAGTCCCATACACCGGCCGAAATTTCATGGAAAAATTTCTTCTTCCATGAGGACTTCAACCAGCGCTCATTTCGTAAGGAGAGTCCTAGGCAAGATACCTTAGACCACGACGCCACGGCGCGGTACAGGACTCTGTCATTGAAAGAAAAAAATATGATTGCCAAATATACTTCTGAAATACGTAATAGAGTCAACTGTTTTGATATTCTGAAGGACGTTCCACGTGTCACGCTTACGTCCAAACGTATTAACATGCGAGCCAAACGGCGAGAGCTTTTGTGTTCGCGTGAAAAGCCGACAGCTGACGGAACAGCTCGAAACGCTTGGCTAACATTACGCGTAATGATTGCAGTAACGTCTTATTCCTGCTACATTGCAAGTTACGTTTCACGTAAAAATGGATATAAGTGATATAACCATGCAGCTAACAATACAATTACAACGCGAACATACTCTGAACACGGCCAACTACACATTTTTGTAGATATACTCAACATTATTAGTGGTACCTATACCAGATTAGATAACTTTATTATATTTAAGGAAGTGTTATTTTAATTTCAGTTTGGTCAATTTTATTGAGAAAGCATCAATTGTATTCAAGTTTAGTTAATTGTATTTAAGAAAGTGTCAAATGTGTTCCGCCCCTGAGCACGAGTTCTACTGTTTCAGGGACGAGCTAAAGTTTTTCAGTTTATATTATATTTTATACATCTTGATACACAACTTTTAACACTATCACTTCGGAATATGTATGATAAGACTTTCTTGTGTTCTGAGGATGACCCATAAAAGGTCGAAACATGTAAACAAGGTACCGGTACGTTAGAATTTAACACAAGAATGTCTTATCATACATATTCCTAAGTTATATTTTATGTTACAATTATTAGCAAAATGAATAAATAATTTCAAAAATCGTCTTCTGTATTTTCGAAATTGCTTTTAAGAAAAGGGGAATTGTAGGCTATTATTTCAGATAAGTTTATATAATTTTAAAACAAGTAAAATAAAGTAGGAACAACGAAAACACAATTGCATTGTTTAATTATATAAATTAAAAGGCTGTAAGTGCATGTTATCCCTTATTACAGGGCAACTAACCCTTTCGAACACAGTCTAGTATATACAGTCGCGAAGCTCAATACGTAGTAAATATGCAAACATTAGATAGTTGCTCACCACTTACTTACTTACTTACTTACAAATGGCTTTTAAGGAACCCGAAGGTTCATTGCCGCCCTCACATAAGCCCGCCAGCGGTCCCTATCCTGTGCAAGATTAATCCAGTCTCTATCATCATACCCCACCTCCCTCAAATCCATTTTAATATTATCCTCCCATCTACGTCTCGGCCTCCCTAAAGGTCTTTTTCCCTCCGGTCTCCCAACTAACACTCTATATGCATTTCTGGATTCGCCCATACGTGCTACATGCCCTGCCCATCTCAAACGTCTGGATTTAATGTTCCTAATTATGTCAGGTGAAGAATACAAATGCGTGCAGTTCTGTGTTGTGTAACTTTCTCCATTCTCCTGTAACTTCATCCCGCTTAGCCCCAAATATTTTCCTAAGCACCTTATTCTCAAACACCCTGAACCTATGTTCCTCTCTCAGAGTGAGAGTCCAAGTTTCACAACCATACAGAAGAACCGGTAATATAACTGTTTTATAAATTCTAACTTTCAGATTTTTGGACAACAGACTGGATGATAAGAGCTTCTCAACCGAATAATAACACGCATTTCCCATATTTATTCTGCGTTTAATTTCCTCCCGAGTGTCATTTATATTTCTTTGCTCTGGTCGTGCCAGAGAATCAGTCCTATTCCGAGGCTTATTATAGGGATACGTAACAAGCTGTTTTTTACGGTGATGGGTTGTTAGCCCTTCGCCCAACCCCCAAGCTGGAGGACTACCCCTTATCGGCTGTCCACGACTGCTTATTCAATATATTCGCAGCTACCCTCCATATCTGGAGGCCGTCTCCTCTATCCGCAACCTGAGGACGCGTCATGCCGTGGAGTTGCTCACCACTAGGATCGCTAATATCGCCTCATTACAGGCAATGCAAAATAGTACCGTCACAGTCTATTGTTTCTAGCACCCTCAAAACTCAAGCTTCGTGACAGTATATAGTAGGCTGTGCTTTCGAACTTTCTCTTTCTCTCTTTCTCTTATATATTATTATAATGTACCGAAGTAATATGATATTTCCATGCAGATATTCTGCGTCATCATACGATGAAATAGTAATGGAACGAAGAAAAATTCTCTCCGGCGCCGGGATTTGAACCCGGGTTTTCAGCTCTACGTGCTGATGCTTTATCCACTAAGGACTTCGGTCCTAGGGTCATAGATATCTATGACGTAGTGCAGAGGGCGGCCACTAGAGGGAACCCAAGAGTTGGAACTTAAAACTGAGACGATTCTTCCGACGCCGGGGTGGAATCCGGTGTGGCTTAGTGGATAAAGCGTCAGCACGTAGAGCTGAAAACCCGGGTTCAAATCCCGGCGCCGGAGAGAATTTTTCTCCGTTCCATTACTCTTTCATCTCTTTCTCTTGTTAGAATGGAACACATTTCCATTTATACTGCCGTTTCTGGAATTTATTTAACTAATTTGAAATATAAATTAAATTTGCTGAAATTAAATCGACCAATTCTGAAATATATCTTGAAAAGGTGTAGATGGCTATGATATTTAATGAAACCATGTACCTATCATGCTTAATCAAAGACAATAAAGTTGGTTTAAAAGTAAAAAAGAAAATATATACACACCACCACCACCACCACCACTTCCGCGGGAATATTTATGGAATGTCGGAAGAAAATATATGGGTTCGAATTTAGATGTAGAGGTTGTTAGGTCTGCAGAGTAGAGCTCATTATGAAATTGCTTAAATATGAATAAAATATTACTTTTTATAAAATGTAAAATTTGACAAAACGAAAATTATAAAAGTGCCCTGGGGCCGCCTAGTCTCGAAAAATAGTACCCTGGCGCCGCCAGGCCTGAAATACACCCCTGGACATAAATTAATTAAAAAGAGAACCGGAAAGCACAGGAATGGAACCCCACAAGGAGAACGAAGAATAGAAAGGCCAAGAATAACCTGGAAAAGGACAAGAGAGAACTTATACATGAAAAATCATGAAATGAAGCAAAGACCATGGCTAAGAATAGAGCTCTACGGCAAAGATATGTTGTGACCCTATGTTCCACTTAAGAACTCAAGGAAGATGGTGATGATGATGTTTAATCAACTGTCCGAAGATAGGTTTGAATCTCATAAGTGACACCAATAAGGCATCACTCATGAGGCAATTACGCCAGTAAACAAATGGCCAGTTCCTTTCTCCCTGATGATGATTAGTTTAACATCCATATTTCCATTATAATATAATTTTATACATTCAGTAATTCTTAAAATTTTCATTTCAATAGCAAAGATTATTTCTCTGTCGCACTTTCGTATGGTCCACCTTCTTTACCACGTGACAGCACTAGTCTTGTAAAGGTGATGTAGGATTTCTTAGCTATAGCCTAGAGCAGTGGTCGTCAGCACTCGCTGAAATGTGTAAAGGGTAAGCGGAGCCGTCCCGTGTGCCCCGTGGTGCAGCAGGAAGAGGTAGAGAGCATACCCGCTAGCAGCTACGAATTGCACCATGGTGCAGTGTGTTCTCCGCGGGTATGAGACGCTAGCCTCAGGATGCTCTGTGCTGACGACCGCTGGCCTAGACGATTTCTACCGATATTACAAGTTAGACTTTCTGCTGGTATTTAAAATGAAGCTACTGGAATTTTTTTGCGGACTTTATTTCAAATGACCATAACTTAATATGAGAAATGAAAATATTCGAATGGAATTAGAAACTAGTAACGGCTAGAGCGTCAGCTTTCAACGTTGGTAATCCGGATTCGAATCCCGGTGGATCTAAGTGGAATTTGTGATGGATAAAGACGATGAATGGTGGTAGGTTTTCACGGGGTACTTCCATTTACCCTATCGGCATCAATAATAATGCGATGTTACGTAGTTAGTCTCCTATGGTGCACCAAGGGCAACACATTCATGGTGGCTGAAAGAACTAAAACTTTCAACGCGTCGCGTTGCCCACTAGGTGAGGATACTTGGTTGAAAGACGTAAGCCCATTAGTTAAAAAAAACATTTATATGTATAATTAAATATGTTACTAAAAACGGGTACTTTATTTTTGAGTCGATTATTTAACGACGTTGTATCAACTACTAGGTTATTTAACTTCGGTGAAATTGATGAGGTGATATTTGGCGAGATGAAGCCGAGGATTCGTCTTACAGTTGTTGAAAACCTCGAAATACCCCAACCAGAGAAAATCAGACCAAGCAGAAATCGAATCCCCGGATACAAACGGGTACGAAAATTATTACGATTTTTACTTTCTCTTTATATCAAGTACAAAAAGGTTTGGAAGTAAATCCCGAAATTACGAAGTAAATGATTATGTCTCGTGAACAGAACATAGTACGAAATGGCAATATAAAAATTGAAAATGTTTCCCTTGAAATTGTTCAAGCCTGCTTCACAGAGAGCTTCTACCTGAAAGCCAGATTTGCATAAAATTCAACTTTGTCTGCCAGCTTCTCCGACGTTTGTACAGCTTATATTTTATTTACCACATTGCCCTGGAGATCATTCTCAAAACTGAAGCTAATTAAGAGCTATCTTAGAGGTACAATGTCACTCAATGGACTTTCTATTTTGAGCATTGAGAACGACACAGTTCGGGAGACAGATTTTAATCTGATTATCGATTCATTTGCAGCATCAAAGTCCCGTGTAAAGAAGTTTTGGAATATTTCATAGAAAATAATAATTTTTTAAGTATTTCTTTATTTTTGTAAAAAGTTATGTAATATGTTATACTATTTATAGATGCATTACGCATTTAATCTTTTGTATTAAAACAATACTTATATATAAAATAAATAATATAACCCTTCACATTAAAAAAGAAGTATAAATTTCTTAACAATGAAGTGCCATGATAACCTGAGGGCTAATTTGAGGGGGGAGCTAAAGGTGGCGTAATGTTTAAGCAGCGGGGGGGGGGGGGGGCGCAACGAAACCAAGCTCCGCCACTGAGTGCCAAATACTGTCAAGAGTGTAAAGTAACGTAAGTAGACAAGAATAAACAATATTTAAAGGTAATAGTGTTCTTTCTTTTGTAAATTCCCTCGTTTAAGATTTACTTAATAAATTTTTCACTAACTTTTAACTTCAGTCGATAGTAAAAGTGTCCAGTATTTTCATGAGAAATTTATGGCAGGCTTAATAAACACGTGTCCACACCTGTGAAGTAACGGTTTGCGCATCTGGCCGCGAAACCAGGTGGCCCGAGTTCGATTCCCGGTCGGGGCAAGTTACCTTGTTGAGGTTTTTTCCGGGGTTTTCCCTCAACCCAATATGAGCAAACGTTGGGTAACTTTCGGTGCTGGATCCCCGACTCATTTCACCGGCATTATAACCTTCATCTCATTCAGACGCTAAATAACCTAAGCTGTTGATAAAGCGTCGTAAAATAACCTACTAAAATAAAAATAAAAATGAATAAACATGTAGGCGAAAGAACAACTCTCAAAGAATAATAATTCCTACATTTGTCTCACGTTTTTAAAAACATGAATTAGGACATAAATCAGGAATCTTACGTTGCTACGACAGATAGGCCTACATGTTTTACTTCTCCATTGTCTGTTACTTCCCGTTATATTCACGAAATGACCTTCAGTTCATTTGACACGGACAGCTTATCATGATATGCGAAAGGAAGGCACAACAAAGAAAACGTTACGATATCCTGGTGGCTACCGCAGCCGTTATGAGTAGGGGGGGGGCGGAGTTTAGCATATTTGGATGTTTTATTCCTTAGTTCAAAATCATATGCTACCATTATATAAATATATTTCTAGTTGTTTGTAACTAAAGGTTATGATTTCATAGTGCATATTTAAGGGGTCAATGCATATTTCAGATTTTAGCGCATACGAAATCATATTTTGTTATTTTTAGCAATTTTGTGTTTAAATCAAGATTAAGAACGCGGAAAATCTGAAAATGGAATACAGCAAAACGCGCAGGCATTGAAACATATTACAGTAGTTACTCATATATTTTATTTATTGCAATCTGACAACATGCAGATAGTGCACTGTTGTCGGTGAATCTTTGTGGACAAATACGCTGCAAAAAACAAAATACTCCATAATTAAATGCATGGCTGACTCTGAGCAAATGTATTAACATAATGTGACTTTTAACTCAACAATAATGTTACTTTTATTTACAACAACCACACACCCGTCAACAATGGGTATTCCACTCAACACTGCAACACAGTAGTCGTTATTGCACTCCACAGAACAATGACTATTCACGTTTATTATTGAGAAGAACAACAATGCACTCCTAATTTCAACTAATGTTCACAAAGCACTATTTACAAAACAAAACTGTCAGTTCTCAGTTCGTTCGCCTTGGTTAGTTCTTCTAGCTCTCATTCAAGTTCACGGTACGTCGAACCCAAGACTTCCAGAGTCAGTTCACTGCACTTCGAACCCAAGACTTCCGGACGCGTTGCCCTCTCCTGGACGCTGCCACAGTACTCACTTAAGTTCACTGTACTTCGAACCCAAGACTTTCACTGGATACGTCTCCGCTCGCTAGCTTTCTCGTAGCCGACTGTCTAACTAGACTGGCTCCACAGACTCGAAGGCTGCTCGCTTTTATTTGTTACATCACACATTCTCGAATGTACTGTTTCCCGAAGTTTCTACAACAATCGGTCTCGAGACGTTTCTTTACTTCCGCCGCAGTCGGTTTCCTTCCCCCCTCTCTGCCTCGCACGGCGGCTATCGTCTCGTAGTTTTCCCTCCCCTCTCCTCGCCGCCTTCCTTCCCGCGCGCCCTCCCTTCTGCCGGACGCACGCTCGACTCCCGAGGCAACGAGAACCTTTCACCTCGGTTGCCACAATAATATTGGTACACTATGATTAGGGAACGAAGTCTGGACATCAAAAGATTGCCTAGAGGCGGTTACAGGTTTAAGGAACACTGGTTATAGGATGACGTTAATTGTTTACTATGCTGATGCACCTTCAAGTTCGTTTGCAAAGTGAAAGACGTCGCGTGAAGGGTGCTCTGTTCATTCGAAGTTTAATGGGTGCTGGTTTTATATTGTTTACTGTATTCTAATATGTTGTATCGACACAGCACGCCTCTTTTCGACGTGATTCATAGTGATGGCGATTGAAGTACGCATATGTGACAGCTCGAGTCCAAACAACATTGCAAATCAGAAAAATTAACTTCAAGAACAACATAACTAGGATCTAATTAATTATCGGTTCACTCGAAAGGTTAACACTGATAAGTCTTTGACAATGAAGCCGCAATGCACTCGCTGTATTCTTCCACAAATGATTCACCTAACATTCGTAAACATTGTGGAGTGAATATACGCGCCCATACATCGCAATAACACAGGTCAGAGCGTGTTTTGTTTTCAGTATACTCATCTTAACCATTATTGTTGATATGAGACATGGCACCAGTATATCAATTCAATTCACGGAGGAGCAGTAACTCTGTGGGCTCGTGATAAACATTTACAGTCGCCAAGAATCATTCGAACACAAAAATAACACTGTGACAAAATCACTATTATCTGTCACATCGATTTTTCCGGAGCTGTTACAGCAAAACACTGTCACACCCTACCTCTAAATCTACTACATTCCAGTGTTTTACAAAGTCTGTAAAACATTAGAAATGGTTCTATTTTCAAAGTGAGATGAACATGCACTCAAACGTTCACAATGCTTCAAGGGCTACCATATACACTTAAAAAAAAAAAAAAAAAATTGCTGACTACAAAAAGATATCAAACGGGGAGCTTGTATTCCTTGCTAATTGGGAACCACTGCTTTAGAGCATTGCAAAGAGCCAGGGGGAAGAAAGCTCTGCTATTTCTAATTGTAGCCAAGTGGGCAACAGCTTTTCGTTTAAAGAAGAAATTCAGAGGACACAAGCAAATCACTTGTAGACCCTATGCTGCAAATAATGTCCATGATACTACAGCGAATGTAATCCATTGGAAAAGTGGAATTGGGAAGCCCTCACACATCCATCTGCTTTCAAAGGGGATACGGAAATTTTAATCACTTTAGAACATCATGTGAGCAAACTATAACAAAAAGATGGAACAAAAAAAGATATGTAATGGGTTTTTTTCGACGTGTCTTCAATATGGCAGGAGGTTATTTTAAATCTTGCTGAATAAAACTGAAGTGTTGTCATCAATTTTTAAATACTTTAACATCAATAAACCTACACGTTTTCTTTTTGTATATGGTGTGGAATGAAATGTGATGGTTTTCACAGGAAACTGAGCCAATTAAAAGAAAATATTTATTCTGGAAAAAATAACACCACAATGCAATTTATCAATCTGTATTTATTTTATTTTAAATTATATTCTTCATTTAACCTCCAACATACAACATATTCTTGTAATTAGCTTTGAAAGTTCTCTATAACTTTCCACAATAAAATGGGATCGATGGCTGTAATTTCATTGGTTATGTATTCTTTTAACTCCATGAAGGTGTGTAGCCATTATGATACACTTTACTTTTCAAACGCTCCACAGGAAGTAATTGGGTGCCATCAGATCAGGGGAAGTTGGTGGCCAGTTGATGGCTTCAAATAGTGAAGTGATATTCCAGGAGACAAGGTTTGCAGACAGCTCTTTTTTTTTTTTAGTAGGTTATTTTACGACGCTGTATCAACATCTCAGGTTATTTAGCGTCTGAATGAGATGAAGGTGATAATGCCGGCGAAATGAGTCCGAGGTCCAGCACCGAAAGTTACCCAGCATTTGCTCATATTGGGTTGAGGGGAAAACCCCGGAAAAAACCTCAACCAGGTAACGTGCCCCGACTGGGAATCGAACCCGGGCCACCTGGTTTCGCAGCCACGAGACAGCTCTTGTATCAAATAATTAGCCATACTGTCTTCCACTGCAATGACAGGAGAAACTGCATAACTTGAAGTTCACATAGACAACAATGCTTAATTTCCCAAACAAAAATGCTATAAGCAGCTCGTTCAGAAAACTGCCACATTCCATTACCGCACCTAATGTAAATGGGAATAATGTAAGCAAAGTCGTCGATCAAAATGTAACTGCAACAGAATAGCACTTTTACATTACATTAGTTCTAGAATGTGATATGTAAATTGGATATAAATCTGGACAATAAAGACAATATTTTCTGTTTAATGACGTTCATACCTTTTGCAAGAAGCTGCGGAAATATCTCTTCATGTCAAAAGGCCTGGCTTCACATCTTGTACAGGTCATTCATCTCAGTAAATATGCTTATCTGCAAATCAAACCTTCAATTCATACAACCGAGGGATTACAGGAATAAAACAATGAATTACTTAAACTGTATAGATTTATTTACTTCTCGATGAGCTTAATAAGGTCAGCTAAACTGAATGTTAACAGAATCAATGTAAAAGTACAGGCAACATACACTATTGTGTTCGCTAAATGTGAACAGAAACATCAAAGACTCATCATCTACTCTCGTCAGTCCCGTCGGACAGCAGACCAGTACTGCCAACTTGCTAAGCTATAAACAGGTACAGTCTGCACTGCTGTGGAGATCGCTGGGAGGTAACACACAGTGGTCTACCATCCGATGCACACATAAGGCCTTGCATAGCTCCAGTACAATGTTACACTACTCACTACTGCCAAGCCACATTATTAGAAACATGACAATACTCACACAGAGTTCCTGATGTCAATACAGGCTCGCCATTTGTCATTCAGTACTATTCCCATTGCTACAATATATGTCTCAATAGGATTATGCTTTTAAGACTGGATATTCAAAGCGTTCCTTTGAAGACTGCTCTCACTCCAGCCTATACCTAAAAAATCTGTTATCGAGTGGTGAGCGGTCATATGCTTCCCTATACAAATCAGTTCCAGTCCACCCTCTACTGTTTACCTTCCTTGAGACGGGTGCTTCATACTACTAACATATAAGTCAATGGAACAAGAATACCTGGGACCAGTTTGCATAGGAATGTTCTGTACATAGCCATTAATAATGATAACGAAAGGAACGTGTGCAGAGAGAAACCGATCTAAAACAGGATTTTCAGAGAATAGATAATATGAACGAAAAAAAAAAAGATCATTTACCATGCTAATAAAGTAATATTAGCTGCTGAGACTAAAACATGATTAGCAATAGTGCTACAATATTCATTTTACAGAATGAAGCCACCTGCAACATTTCGTCCATCAAAATGAAAATATATCGTGCCAAAGGTACATATGTAAGCAATAGAATTTCCGCATAATTTACTTGAAGTATGATGCCTTTCAATAACAGTGCTGTCATGGTAATTTTTTTCTTGACCATACGCCCCACCCCTTATTTTTCTTCCTTGAAATATATTTTACTCTTTTTATCACTCCAACTGTCATTCAATGGATGATTTTATAATAAAGAAGTAAAGAAATTATTTTGATTTATCATTTAATTGTAAAACAAGCTTGATTCAAAGAAGATTTCATTAAGCTTTCACAGTAGATGCACAACTTGTCTTGATGAATCCTGGAATGTGTGCCTGGAGCACTATGGTGTTTTTCAACCATTCTTTTATATATGTCCTGCGCCGTGGCGGCGAGGTCTAAGGCATCCTGCCTAGGACTCGCATTATGGAATGCGCGCTGGTTCGAGTCCTCATGATGAAAGAAATTTTCTCATGAAATTTCGGCCAGAGTATGGGACCAGTGCCCACCCAGAATCGTGATGCTCTTGGGGAGCTATGATAGGTAGTGAAATCCGGTTATGCAAACCAGCTATAACAGCTGGGGGGCTCACTGTGCTAACAACACGATACCTCCATTCTGGTTGGAAGATCGTCTTACCTCTGCTTCGGCATGTGGCCATGAGGCCAGCAGCTGGCTAGTCGGTCTTGGCCCTTCGTGGGATGTAGCACCACAGATTATTTATATATATTATGGCTCTGGATTCCAGTCTGTAGAGGTGGGCCATTTACTTTATGATCATTAAAAAAGGTATATTAGAAACAGCAAGAGATGATCTAAGGTCAATACAGATCTCTGTATACAAAACTTAGGCACCCTATGTAATAATGGCTCCGTATGGGCAGAATTTTCTTTTCCCCATACAATTAGTAAAAGAACTGTAAGTTTCCATATGCTGCATGCACCTGTATGGCTTCCATGACAGCACTGTTCAATAAGTTAATTAATACGTATCAAATGGATAGAGAAAATACCACTCTCTCTCTTTAGTAAACGATTTTCCTTACACTAATCAGACGCAATCTAAAGCAAATCAAATTCATCTTAACACAATCTCTGTTTTAAATTCATTTTTTTGTTCATGAATATGTATTTTATAACACGATTTTTAAAACTTCTTTATTTTTGGATCAATAATAATTATTAAGTTCTTGGAAATTAAGCGTCCAAAATTGAACAAACTTAGTAAGTGCACAATAATTCAACACATGTCAGTGTCCTTCCTTAAGCCATGCATTCCAATAAGAGAAAGAGGAATTTCAAATGAAACACCGTGAGAAACAAGACTTGTTCGTGCTTGTGGTGGCTAGTAGGTTACATCCAATTTCATTCTCTAATGTTCTTTTACGCGAAAACTAAAATCAGAGTGAATTCCTAATATAAAAAAATATAATTAATATATATCTCTTTTTAGTATGTTTTGCGAATATCGTTAATAAATATTACTTATGATAAGTTTATGATCGAACTAGTGAATTCACAAGTTCTGTAGAATGAATACTTCAAAAACTTAAATGTGAGAGCATATTTGGAAAAATGAGAACATATAGAATCCTACATTAATTTGTAAGTGAGTCAAAATAATATAACATGACGAATACAAAATGCAGAATAAATGAATATCCGTGACATTTCAACTTAAAAATACACTACAAAACATGCTACCTGAGTATGACAATAACGTCAAATGGAGGTCTAAAGAAAGAAGTACCTGAACGAGTAAACATGTATCAGGTTAGTTTACCCGTAACATTGATAACAATACTTAAAAACTTAAGGACAAGAACTCGTAAGCTGTCGTCTGTTACATTCCTACCTACGATCTTTAAGCTCGACCACAGGAACACAATATAGGCTAAATACTGTACTCCAACCACGAGAAAGTCTCCAGGGAATGAAACAAAGCGGGGTGATGCTGTGAATGAATGTTGATGTCATAAGGTCACACACGTGGGTACTCGTATCTCTATTGGCTATCTCTCAAAGCACAAACCATAACATTGATATACACATTTTATATTACCCTAGTTACAAAATTAGATCACTGTTAATCTCCTGGTCTTTTAATCCCTCCATACAGGAAATAACATATGCAGGAGAGCACATGATTTTTAAACTGACGTTATAACTCTAATATTATCTATCTACTTTGCTCCAATAGATGACGCAATAGTAAGCACATTCCTTTCACGGTTTATCTCCTGGTTGAAGAACAGTACAGGAAACTACAAAAATTGAAATCCTCAGATAAACAATAAAAAAAAAACGGATACACGAGGAAAATGAAAAATACGATCAATATGTGAAAAAACTGATTAGAAAGAATTCACGGCTATAGAGTTTTTAAAGACGTCAAGGAACATATCACCCAGATAAAAACAAACTTAACGTCAAGATAAAAGATGGAGGGATAGTACAATAGCCTATATTCAACAGGCTACTGTAATAAATGTGAAAAAAGAGAGAGACAAAACCAAAAGTAGCATTTCGATGAACACAGAATCAAGACTCTACAAATACATGAAATGACCAATTTTGATGAAGTTGAATCATGCTATTGAACCTAACCTGTGACGTACGGCACTTCCCTTACTTCAGGTTTTGCTGTTTCAATGAAGGAATTTATAGAAGTTTGAGGAACGGAGACCGAAATTAAGTCTACTTTTGATATCAGATGCAGCCATGCCTACATACTGATGTCATTGTAGCCTGCCACTCCAATTGACTGGCTATCTCTGATAAGCAAGGTGGATTCAATGCAACTATTTTAACCAAACATAGTCACTTAGATCAGTGAGTGCTGGTACAGTTTATGAACGATAAACCCAAATCATCAAATCTAAATTCCCTTAAATAAAATTATTTATGGCTACAGAGTTACAGAAAACCTAGCAAATTGAACTAGCCAATTATGATGTCCTCAAAGTACATTTGACTTGGGAGAGACAAAGCATGGGGATAATTAGCCTAATGTGCCTATATGCTAAGACAATATACATAAGTCTAAGAGCAGAATGATGAATTTCTTTGTTACCTGATGATTAAGGTGGACAGAAACTTTGACATTCCTGTTTTCCACAACTATTTTTTTTACTTGGCTATTTAAGATGCTGTATCAACTACGAGGTTATTTTGTATCGATGAGCATGGTGATAGCGAGATATTTGACGAGATGAGGCCGAGGATTCGCCATAGATTACCTGACATTTGCCTTACGGTTGGGGAAAAACTGGGAAAAAACCCAACCAGGTAATCAGCCCAAGCAGAAATCAAACCCGTGCCAAAGCACAACTCCAGATCGACAGGCAAGCGCCTTAACTGACTGAGCTATGTCGGTGGCCTCCACTCCTATTAATAGGAATGGAAACAGATGGAACACTTCAATTGTGCGAGAAATGTGTGCATGAAGGAAACAAACTTCTGTGAAAGTTTTGAAGATATGTCAAGAGTTCAGGTGATCATAATAAAGAATGAAGAAATTGAAGATCTTCCTTGTCAATATTTTATAGGCATAGGGAAGCAGGATGGTACAGTTTCCATGTTTTCTGGATCTCGACACTAGAAGGAAGTGATATGGTGAGCGACAAATTCCAGCTGCCATTTATTACCAGAAGACTTTATACTCAGTTTTATACAGGATTCATTCATTTATAGTGTTTTGTCCGAGGGCAGGTCTTTCACTGCAAACCCAGCATTCTCCAGTCTTTCCTATTTTCTGCCTTCCTCTTTGTCTCCGTGTATGATCCGTCTCCGTGTATGATCCATATATCTTAATGTCGTTTATCAGCTGATATCTTCTTCTGCCCCAAACTCTTCTTCCTGTTTACCATTTTTTCCAGTCCATCCTTCAGTAGGCAGTTTCTTCTCAACCAGTAACCTAACCAATTCCTTTTCCTCTTCCTGACCAGTTTCAGCATCATTCTTTCTTCACCCACTCTTTCCAACATAGCTTCGTTTCTTATTCTGTCTGTCCATTTCACACGCTTAATCCTCCTCCATATCCACATTTTAAATGCTTCTAGTCGCTTCTCTTCACTTAGTCGTAATGTCCATGTTTCTGCCCCATATAATGCTACACTCCACACAAAGCACTTCACTAGTCTCTTCCTTAGTTCTTTCTTCAAAGGTCCACAGAAGATACTCCTTTTTCTATTAAAAGCTTCCTTTGCCATTGCTATCCTCCTTTTGACTTCTTGGCAGCAGCTCATTTATACAGGGTGTAGACTCGAATTATTATGGAAATTATGGTCAAATGAAAATTCTTCACTCTCATATATGAAGACAGATAACATTCCAAAAGCGGATAACTGGAGAGTGATTTATCAGTAGTGAAATGTTGTTCAATTAGCAGCAAAAAGCCTCAATGGCTTTTAAAAGCTTCATAATAATGATATGAAGGCATAAAGAATTCACATAATGAAAACTGGGTACTAATATGGTACATCAGAGAACATTGAAAAAAAAATAAAAGCCCCTAATCTAATAAATGTGACATACTAGTTCAATCAATTTAATGTGAAAGTTTTGAAAAATGAGCAAGCAGTTACCTTTATTGTAACAGGATTATCAACAGATACGACTTCCTTAGAAACGAACTGTGTGTCTTTCTTTACCCTTTTTCTAAACTAAGTGTAAAAAGGGGAGAAAAATAGTTAACAATGCTGCCTAACTGCAATAGAGGCAGTGTTATGTCAGTTCCATCCATAATTGATCATTCCTGTGATCTTGATAAATTATAATATAAAAAAACAAAAAAAGAACACATGCTGTTAAAATTAACAATATATATCTTGCATAGTACACAGTATGCTATATTGTAACATACAATTTCACATAGTGAAATGCTTACATCATCATACTCTATCACGAGTACAGACATAGTAGTCTGTCAGTTGTTTCAGGAATCTGCCATGTTTTCATTTTCCTATGAATTGATACTAGAGAATTATGCGGCCATTTTTGAGATATGCTGGAGCCAATTTTTTTTATATTTTCCACGTTATGCATGATGTGTATCTGTGAATGGTGGATTATCCAAAGGCCTAATAATTCTAAACTGTCTAAAATCGATTAAAAATTCGTTTAACGAGTTGATTAATCTATTAAAGGCATCTGGTTAACTGACCAAAATTTTTAGTCAATTGACAGCTCTAAAACTTACACACTCAAAAAAGAATAAGATATTAAATCAGTAGCTTCTATTTTATATAAACATAGCAAGAAATGGAAATGTCATACAGAGGGTCACAACAATTTATTTTATTGGGTTATTTTACGACGCTGTATCAACATCTAGGTTATTTAGCGTCTGAATGAAATGAAGGTGACAATGCCGGTGAAATGAGTCCGGGGTCCAGCACCGAAAGTTACCCAGCATTTGCTCATATTGAGTTGAGGGAAAACCCCGGAAAAAACCTCAACCAGGTAACTTGCTCCGACTGGGATTCGAACCCGGGCCACCTGGTTTCGCGACCAGATGGGTTAACCGTTACTCCACAAGTGTGATCGAGGGTCACAACAAGCTCAAAATGGCTGGCCAGTAGAGAATATCTGACAGTAATTCTGAAAAGCCGGAAAATGGGGATTCTAAAGGTACGATCACACTTCGCTACTTTTGCAGCGCTGCAGTACAAAAAACTGCGCAACTCTTGTACTGCGACGTGTGAACAACGGTGCAACCCGAAAAGTAGCAGCTGCCGAACCTGCTGCCCGCTACTTTTCCATGCTGCGTGCAACTTAAAAGTAGCGATGTGTGAACAGGGTTCTCAGGGTTGCAGCCGCAGCATTTTTGATATCGGTTTTGTTGAAACTTTTGCTGCGGTTGCAACCAGTGTTACCACCCAAATGTGTCAATGATACTTTTATTGTTTGGATATATTTTAATGTTAAATGTGATGAAAATAAATTATTTGTAACAGTTATTAAATACACAACACAGTCTGAGCATAATTGGTGACGATATAATTCATTTTTTAAATTTTCCGTAGCGTAGTTCCAAACAGGAGGGTTGCCAACATTGATTACGTGAATATGCTGTTGATTATCATTAAAGTATATAGGCGTTTTTAAAAGCTTTATAGTAAAAATAATGCCAATTTCTGAATACTAGATACGACAGAAGAGCAAATAATAGATAAGGAAGCTTTCGCATGAGTTTCTTAATAATGCGAACATAACCACAAAATGTATATTGAGAAGTCAACACGGAGATGGGAACCTGCAGCATGACTGCAGCTGCAAAAGTAGCGCCTTGCGTGTGAACAGACTCGCAACCTCCAGTTGCAACTTTTGCAGCACTCGGGTTGCGCAGCACGAAAAGTAGCGTGCAGCGCACTACTTTTGGCTTAGGTGTGAACACGACACGCAACTTTTGCAGCTGCAGTATAAAAGTAGCGCTGCAAAAGTAGCGACGTGTGACCGTACCTTAAGGGATCACTTGATGGTAACGCACATGTTGAATGACAACGATGATGAGAATAATAAATAAAAAGAAAAACAAGGCGAGAAGAAAAGGAGAACATAGGAAAACAGACGAGGAAGATAATAAGAGAGACAAGTTAAAATCACGATTGCCATTTTTTCACCTGCAAAATACAGAAACTCCAAATGTTCAAGTATGAGGAGTTACAAGAAATGGCAACATGCATTGTACATATTTCTGACTCAGCTTGAAAGACAGTCTCGGAACTATTACAATATGATACAGAAGGAAAACTACCCCCATCCTGCTTAAAATGGAGCCTTGACAATATTCATTAACATCTGGGAACTCTGATCATATAATAAAAAATTACAGTAAATGTTATAAAACTGAAAACTCTATAAAATATCACTGGAGTCTAATAATGTGGCCTGCAAGATCTTACAAAGTTCGAAGTAAAACATTTTGACAATCTAATGCTTTTTCTTTTTTTTCACGAGCCAAAAACCATCACCATTATTTTCTTATAATCCGCAAAATGTTTATATATATATTTATATAATTATAATAGTAGTAGTAATAATAATAATAGTAATAATAATAACAACAATATACTTTTCTTCCACATACAAGTGAGGATATAGACAGTGGGAAGGATGATACATCACAGACAGGCGAAACTAAATCTCCGGCTCTACATTTTGTTACAGAGATCTCAACCTCTACACGTTGGCTCGCACACACACCTGCCAACCTCTCCAAACAAAATACTACAAGTTGTATATACAATGTGCAGCACACGAGCTTTAAGTTCTATCTCAGTTCCGTCATTTATGCGCATGTTAATTTCAATACTTTTGCACAGAGTTGTCCACTGTGCAGCTGAGGTAGAGAGTTGATTGACTGTTGGTGCTAAAACCGTTCTCTGCAAAATGCACACTTCCTGCAAGATACGATAAACTTCTGACATAGCTCAGCATTAGTACAGTTTCATTTGTGCCAATTTAATATTTCTAATTCTTAGATGGATAAAATTATTCAAGTATATTTTGTTACAGAACTGTATCAATATTGTGCCAATGTAATATTTCTAATTCTTAGATGGATAATATTACTCAAGTATATTTTGTTACAGAACTGTATCAATATTGTGCCAATTTAATATTTAATTAATTTAACATTTCTAATTCTTAGATGGATAATATTACTCAAGTATATTTTGTTATAGAACTGTATCAATATTGTGCCAATTTAATATTTCTAATTCTTAGATGAATTTTTTTTTATTTTATTGGGTTATTTTACGACGCTGTATCAACATCTAGGTTATTTAGCGTCTGAATGATATGAAGGTGATAATGCCGGTGAAATGAGTCCAGGGTCCCGCACCGAAAGTTACCCGGCATTTGCTCGTATTGGGTTGAGGGAAAACCCCGGAGAAAACCTCAACCAGGTAACTTGCCCCGACTGGGATTCGAACCTGGGCCACCTGGTTTCGCAGCCAGACGCGCTGACCGTTACTCCACAGGTGTGGACTCTTAGATGGATAAAATTATTCAAGTACATTTTGTTACAGAACTGTATCAATATTTCAATTTTAAGTTACATTTAACCCGAAAACCTTAAACCTAAGTGTGGTCTGTGTGGTAATATAATAATCAGATAATTCGTATCATGTTTCATATTTTAAAATTAGCAACATTTTGATTTAAACAGTGAAAAATAATTTTTGTGATACTGATTACAAGTATGTTATTTGGGGACAGTTGCTCAATGTTTCTATTTTGTTTTGTAAGATTAAAATCACAAGACTTTCCATAATAATAATAATAATAATAATAATAATAATAATAATAATAATAATAATAATAATAATAATAATAATAATAATAATAATCCGTGGCGCTACAGCCCGTGAAGGGCCAAGACCGACCAGCCGGCTGCTGGCCTCATGCCCACATGTCGAAGCAGAGGTGGACGATCATCAAACCAGAATGGAGGTATTGTGTGGTTAGCACGATGATCCTCCCAGCCGTTATAGCTGGCATTCGTAACCAGATTTCGCTACCTATCGTAGCTCCCCAAGTGCATCACGATGCTGGATGGGCACCGGTCCCATACACTGGCCGAAATTTCATGAGAAAATTTCTTCCCTCATGAGGACTCAAACCAGGGTGCATTCCGCAGCGCGAGTCGTAGGCAGGATGCCTTAGACCGCGACGCCACGGCGCGGGACCAAGACTTTCCATAGATGATATAAATGTAACACATTTACACGAAAACGACTTGTAACATGGATCTATCCTATCATATGTATTACATACAAATCTCTCAATGGCTATGGCCCGAATTAGTTTAGATTTTTTAAGTTCTGGAGAGAAAATAGGAACTTACATGATTTGAATAATATTAAGGTGGGGAGGGATCGTAACTGAACAGATTCTTCGACTAACAGAGGTTCGTACCTTCAGTAAAACAGGTGTTGAAAAGTCTTTCACTTCACTACGAAACTGTCATATGAAGCAATGTCCACTGTCTAATTATGTAATTATTTTCAGATTCTTGCCATTGTGATGTAATTGTGCAACGTTTAAAGTAACAACTGAGATAAGAGGGTATTTTATTATTGATGGTTGTTGTTAAGGCTACTGTCCCAAGACATATTGGAACGTCATAAATGACATAAGGCATCACTCATGTGGTAACTAAGCCAGGAGAAATGGGATAGGGTGGCCAGTTCCTTTTCCCCTCCATTACCGAGCAGTAATATATTACACTAACCAGACTTCAGATGCATACAAACAATTGTCCTTCCTCGGACACATATCGTCAAGTGAGATGTACTGCTTGATAATAGATGTACAAATCAGCCAGAATCTCAATTAGAGTACTAGTACTGATGGGTAAGAATGCGAAAAACTGTACGTAATCTTGTGAATATTAAAAGAAACTGCATGACACAAAAGTACCAAATTTAGCACTCAACCTTGATGTATAAAACTTCGGCAAGGTATATGGATAGTTTACAAACTTCGGTTTGCTTACACAGATTGTGGGATAGTCATCATGTTTCCTATCTACATATAATATATTATAAATTAAGCTTCCCTTATGAAAAGGTTGCCATATTTGACAAAGCGTATTACATATAATTTGGAAACACACCTAAAAGGGAATGTGATTTACATTTGAAATGGTTAGGGAATCGAATATACAAAATGTCAGAAAAATTTACATCTAAGTAGCGTTTGTGCTCATTTGTTTTATTATTTACAATGACTATTTAACTCATTTAATGTAGACCAATAACATTTAAGAATGTGTTCATATAAACCAATCATAAACGCGATTCTTTTAAGTATTTATTGCTATATTATTGTCATTGTTAGTATTACCACCTCGTTACTGAAAGTGCGTAAGAATCAGTATGCAGTGGAAATAGTCATGCTAATATCAATTGAAAAGAACGAAGTTCCTTCACAATTTAATTCTGAGAGTGTATATTTAAATAAAGTTTAATTTATAGTTCGTGTTTTGGTTATAAAATCTGCTTGCTTTATTGTTAATATATTTTGTTTCAGAAAATAAAACTAAGGTAGGTCATGTAAAACAGCAATGACATATCCGCAATGATCAAGGTCTAAAATGCACGATTGTAGGTAAGTTAATTAATACTTATATTTTATTAACGTATTTCGTGGTTTTATTAATTATTTCTGTTTCTTGAAATGGTCCAAATTAATACCAGTCAATGTTTTGTAATTTTTCCAAATTGAAAGAATATGTTTGAATATGTATCAAATATCTGTTTCACAGCACGTGTTTCGATCACTAAAAAGAACACCCTCAAAATATGGTTTATGTAGTAACAAGTTGTTGTAAAAGTAAATTAAAAAAGTAATGTTACTCATGGAGGGATTTACCAGAATATTTATAGTATGACATGAAATATTTTAAGAACATTATTCCTAAATAGTGTAAAAAATATAAAAAAATACTAGTTTTGCAATCAGGAAAGTTTATTTAAGAATATCAAAACAAAATACTGCCAAAATTAATTTTATTTGCAGTTTATTTTGATAATGTCGCGAAAACCAATACATATACAAAGTAGGCAGTCTGTGGACGATCATTCTCACAATGAAGAAATCACTATCATTGACAATGTTTCTCCAACAATCTCTGCAGTGAACAAACCGAAGCTTTAGGAAAAAGTGACACACGCAGATCTGTGAAAATATGTAATCAATATTTTTATTGTGCACGTGGTGCAGGCAAACACGTAGTACCTAAACAGAGTAAATAAAAAGGTACTATTTATTGTACCATTTTGTGAAGCACTGAGTATTTCAGAAGCTCATTTTATATTGCGGAAGTGTAGAAACAACACTCAGACTTGTGCACCACTCATTCCTACGTAAGCAGAACGAGACACAACTTGAGGCCCGATTGGTCAAGTGTCAAGCTAGGGGTTATGCAAGGCGAGATCACAATAAAACAGTGAAATGAAGCTACAGTGGCAACAGTGAAACTCCTGTTGAGCAGTGCACTCGAGGTTGGCAGGCATGTGTGTCGTCACAATTGAGCAAACGCAGTCCTCGATGTGGAGTAAGGGGACTCACCTCTTACGCTCGACACGCATTTATTTCTCACAATGAAAACACAGGGCATGGTACCACTCGGTCGTGTTTCAAGCACATGAAGGGGTCTTGTACTGAAACGTGGATTTGTGCCTCTTTTAAGTTCTGATTTCTGAATTATCATGGTTAGACATTCTCATGTTAGTCTCCTTGTATGTTGATAGAGTATCCTGAGATTAATCTTTGGACTTGACTTCTTAAATATTAAGAGCTATTCATCTCTCCTCCAAGAAAGAAGTAAATGTGAAATGAAAGAGATGATATAATAAAGGGTCCAAAGTGAGAAGTTTACACAATGCTATTTTTTTGCAATAATAATTCATAAATGAGAAATATCTTATAAAAGAAGGGAGAGAGGAAGAGGAGACTATAACGAGAGAGAAAGACTGATAAAAAGAGCAGAAAATAAGTATAAAAAAGGAGAGAGAGGGAGAGAGAGAAAATGGGAGGGAGTGAGGAGAAATGTGAATAAGGGTAGTGAATCAGAAGAGGATGTTGAGACTGTAGATAGACGTGTTTGAAAACGTCCACCGACTCTTGAGGACTTCAAGGGAATTAAATCTGTCAACATAAGCAAGTTTAGACTTATTCCTATGAATGATGAGTAAAAAAAATAAAAAAAAATAAAAATTAATATGTCTAAGTGTTTATATTTGTCGCCTGAACAGAAGGGAGAAAGTGAGAAGAAAAGCAAGAGGAAATTCTTCCTTTATTACGCATTCTCTCTTGAAGGAGTGAAAAGGAAGAATGATAAGAAAAGGGACGAAAGAGGAAAATGAAAAAGGAGAGAAGATAATGGAAAACAAACGTAAAAGGAGAGAAGAGAAGAATGAAAATCGGAGAAGAAAAGTGAAAAAGGAGGAAAGAGGAGAATGAAAAACAGAGAGGAGGAAAAGGAGGAAAGTGAAAGAGGAGGGAAGAGGAGAATGAAAAACGGAGAAGAAAAGTGAAAAAGGAGAATGAAAAACAGAGAGGAGGAAAAGGAAGAAAGTGAAAGAGGAGGGAAGAGGAGAATGAAAAACGGAGAAGAAAAGTGAAAAAGGAGAATGAAAAACAGAGAGGAGGAACGTGAAAGAGGAGAGAAGAGGAGAATGAAAAACGGAGAAGAAAAGTAAAAAAGGAGGGAAGAGGAGAATGAAAAACAGAGAAAAAAGTAAAAAAGTAGGGAAGAGGAGAATGAAAAACAGGGAGGAGGAAAAGGAGGAAAGTGAAAGAGGAGAAAAGAGGAGAATGAAAAACGAAGAAAAGTGAAAAAGGAGGGAAGAGGAAAATGAAAAACAGAAAATAGTGAAAAGTAGGGAAGAGGAGAATGAAAAACAGACGAAAAAAGGAAGGAAAGTGAAAGAGGAGAGAAGAGGAGAATGAAAAACAGGGAGGAGGAAAAGGAGGAAAGTGAAAGAGGAGAGAAGAGGAGAATGAAAAACGGAGAAGAAAAGTGAAAAAGGAGGTAAGAGGAAAATGAAAAACAGAAAAAAGTGAAAAAGTAGGGAAGAGGAGAATGAAAAACAGAGAAGAGAAAAAGAAGGAAAGTGAAAAAAGAGAGAAGACAATGGAAAACAAACGTAACAGGAAAAGAAAGTGAAAAAGGAGAGAAGAGAAGAATGAAAAACAGAGAAGAAAAGTGAAAAAGGAGGGTAGAGAATGAAAAAGAGAGGAGAAAGAGGAAAGTGAAAAGGGGGGAAAAGGAGAATGAAAAACAGAGAGGAGAAAGAGAAAATCAAAGAGAAAAGAGGAAAATAAAAAAGGAGAGAAGAGGAGAATGAAAACAGAAGAAATGAGAAGATGAAAAAGGAGAGGAGATAGAAAAACAGAGAGAAAAAATAGGAGAAATATGAAAAAGGAGATAACAAAATAATAGAAAACTGAGAGGAGAAAGAGGAGGAAAATGAAAAAGGACAGGAGACTCAAAAACAGAAAGGAGAAAAAAAATGAAAAAACAGAAAGGAGAAAGAGAAGGAATGAAAAAAGAAACTGAAAAAAGGAGAGAAGAAAAAGAAAAAGAGGAGGCATCACAAAAGAAAGATGAAAACTAAGTGAAAGAGAGAATAAAAATCTGAAAGAAAGTAATACAAAATAGATAATACAGGAGAGAAGAGGAGAATGAAAAACAGAGAGGGCAAAAACGAGGAGAGAGAGCGATGGTTGCCATGGTACCAGGCCCTGCCGTAGCACGCACACAGGTGTTATTGCAAGATGAAGGAACAGAACCTACAGGCTCCTCGTGGGCGAGTGCATGAGTAGGCCAGCCAGACAGTTCGCACGGTGCCTGGTAGGCCTGCTCTCTGCAGCCAGGAGGAGGCAGCAGCAGCGGCGGCTAAAAACTAGGAACTATATCACAAGTGTGCAACTAGGTGCGTTGTTGTACACATTCGATGTTAATGAGCCTGCTGCAGGCTAACTACGTATTGTGTTCAGACCGACACTCACCTACATGTGCTGCTGCCCCTCTCTGGTGTCGGACATAACAACTAGAGATCTATCAGGTACCGAGTGTTGTTCCACTCTAGTCGCAAGGAGCAGACAGCGGTGTCACAACATCAGAGTATGGGTCAGGAGTGGAGTATCAGCTTCCGAATTATACAGAACTTCATTACAGCCAGAGACATACAGATGCCATCAATTGCTAACGTAAAATGTAAATACAGTCAACCTATGCGGACTTGCATATTGCGTTCACTAAATCCAAAGTGTCTCTCCTCTAACCTTAAATGACAGGAATGAGTGAAATTGTGAACAAGAAAATAAAATCTATACTTACTTACAAACGGCTTTTAAGGAACCCGGAGGTTCATTGCCGCCCTCACATAAGCCCGCCATTGGTCCCTATCCTGTGCAAGATTAATCCAGTCTCTATCATCATACCCCACCTCCCTCAAATCCATTTTAATATTATCCTCCCATCTACGTCTCGGCCTCCCTAAAGGTCTTTTTCCCTCCGGTCTCCCAACTAACACTCTATATGCATTTCTGGATTCGCCCATACGTGCTACATGCCCTGGCCATCTCAAACGTCTGGATTTAATGTTCCTAATTATGTCAGGTGAAGAATACAATGCGTGCAGTTCTGTGTTGTGTAACTTTCTCCATTCTCCTGTAACTTCATCCCGCTTAGCCCCAAATATTTTCCTAAGCACCTTATTCTCAAACACCCTTAACCTATGTTCCTCTCTCAGAGTGAGAGTCCAAGTTTCACAACCATACAGAAGAACCGGTAATATAACTGTTTTATAAATTCTAACTTTCAGATTTTTTGACAGCAAACTAGATGATGAAAAGCTTCTCAACCGAATAATAACACGCATTTCCCATATTTATTCTGCGTTTAATTTCCTCCCGAGTGTCATTTATATTTGTTACTGTTGCTCCAAGATATTTGAATTTTTCCACCACTTCGAAGGATAAATCTCCAATTTTTATATTTCCATTTCGTACAATATTCTGGTCACGAGACATAATCATATACTTTGTCTTTTCGGGATTTACTTCTAAACCTATCGCTTTACTTGCTTCAAGTAAAATTTCCGTGTTTTCCCTAATCGTTTGAGGAGTTTCTCCTAACATATTCACGTCATCCGCATAGACAACTAACTGATGTAATTGCGTTCACTAAATCCGAAGTGTCTCTCCTCTAACCTTAAATGACAGGAATAAGTGAAATTGTGAACAAGAAAATAATATCTATACAGTAATTAAAATATTTCATTTTTGTGGAATGGATTACTCACAGTTGATTTATTTAAAGTATGCTGTCGACCTAGTCTGCTTGTGAAAGATCACGTTCAATGTCACTTATAATATTCACTTTAGCTTCCAAAGAATAGTACATTATGCAACGAGCCTATAATGGTAGTAATTAAGACGCGAGTATGTTTGTTTATGAAACGAGCGCGAGTTTCATAATTTTCATATGAGCATTTTAATTACCATTATAGGCAAGTTTCATACGACTTTTTATGCTCGACCATATTTCTAACTTGAAATTATTCATAAGTATTCATGTTATGGTTATGTAAGTGAGGAGTGGGACTGACCTGAATTGTGAGATGTGCGCAGACGCGAAAGTATTGATTTTTTCCGAGGCACGAATGTCATTGACCTTGATATAATCTAGAGAATAACATGAACATTAGGCTTGATATAACCTGGAAATTGATTTAGAATTGAAAAACGAGATGAAAAATTGAATTTATTTGAATATTATTTACAATGAACACTAATTATTATAGTAACAGAACATAACCTGCTGTGACAGTATTGGATTTCCAGCCTCCGTGACTTTTCGCTAATTGTCTTTTGATTGCATATCCGAGAATAATCGATACTCGCGGTTTTATAATGGGGTACAATGGTGATTTCTCATTGGCTGAACAACTGAATTATAATGAATAGGCGTACTTTAATGAGGTACATTAAAGGGCTACTACCAGGTGTATAATTACTACATTTCGGCATGGTCGAGCATAAAACATTTACGCTTCAACATTTTTATACAGTACATTCACTGTTCGAACACTAGAAACAGACTGATCAGGTAGAAATGACATTTGCTGTTATGGTGTGACTGTATACTCAGCCTTGGAATTTCCCGGGTCACTCACAGGGAGTTGGGGTTTGAAAGCCATCGGAATCTTATTTCACTTATGCTCTGGACATAATGTTCGTCCCCTTTTAATAAAAGAAGACAATTTAATTTTCCGTTGTTTCGATGCTATCCGGGATAATGGAAATGTTTCTGAGAACAAAAGGCAACCCTTTGACGGTGGAGGATTAGAAATAACATTAGAGTAGTGTGCCTAAGAAAAAAAATGGCAACCCTCAATGGTGGAGTGAGGCAAGGTCGTCACACGTTGCCTGGATTTACAGTACAGCTCATTGTCTAGGAATCACTAATCCTACCTTTGTCCTTTGACTACAGGAATAAGAAACTTAGAATGTTGTTTTCAACACATTCTTTCAATTTTATACAAGAAGGTCTAAGACTTTGTCAGGATACAATTCTTGAAACTACAATTTTTAAGGTTCACTATAAACAGAAACTTTTTAATGTATGCAGGTTGGCACCAACGTTTTAGGTTCACTATAGCTGAATGTTCACTATAACCAAGTTCACTATATCCAGAGTCGACTGTATTAATGTTTTCAGTACGATTTTTTTATCTAAAAATTTGTTCATTTTTTAATTTTTAACTTTACACCAGAAACTTTAGAATAAATTTGCTGTACTAGCAATTGGTGCCAAAAAACTAGACTAAAATTAATTAAATATAAATTTAAAAGTGGAATAATGAATACAATATAAACTATAACAACTTCGTAGGTTATACTAAAAAAAAAAAGTAATTAGAAATCTTTGAAAGTTACAACTTCTTAAGACAGTACCCTTAATTCCTTGTCTCGTGTAAATCAGAGATGGAGAATTCTGCCTACAGATCACTTGTAATGAAGTGTAGTCCGCTGGTAGGTAAACAATACTACTCATATTACTGATCACAACTGAATAAGGGGAAATGACTTATGAAAATGAGAGATTTCTTTTACATTAATAAAAAAGTCATAGAAATTACTCCACACAGATTGGAAATATGATGGTGGCATTGACAACTTCAGTTTTCCTACAGTACTAGTGAAAGATAATGTATATGCATCCATCTTATGATCAACTTCATCAAGTATGTTTTTTTAAACGCAATATTCATTACAATTACGTAATAAACTGTTCTTCTGCAAGATTGACGTAACTTTATTATTTCCTGTGATTATATATTCACATGGGTTTCTAGGAATATCAACATGCTGCCTTATTATTAATAAAGTGGTACTCCCTTTTTAAGTGGCAAATAAAGGAAGTTTTAATGACTGGTCAATTGGTGCTGTATTCCTAAGACTTCCTCCTATAATTCTGTCATAATATGTGTGTGAATACAGTCTCATGGCATATCCTTCCTGTTTTTGCTGCTTGTATAAAATTCTGAACCAAATATTTTAATTTCTGACAGTATGAAAGTTATTGTAATCTGAGATAATCAAAGTTTATTAAATTTTCTTAAATTTTAATAATATGAAAGTTACAATTTTCAGTTTGTTTTCTTGAAAGTTTGCGATATAAATACATATGAAACATTTTTTTTTAAATTTTAGTTCAACTTTGTATTATATGGAAGTTGCTCAATTATGTTACAATATGGGAGTGTGGCACGAACATGAAGACTAACATCTCTAAAATTTCACTTTATAAATGACATTGTCGAATATTACTTCCCGTAATAAAGCAATTTTCCTCGCATTCTGTTAACTCTCGCTATAATGAGGTTCAACTCTAAAGCTTTGATAGATGAAAACCATTTTACATTTAAAAACTCATAAAAGAAGCTGCACTCAACTCTTGATATTATGTGTGCACCAATTTAAGAAGCCAGAGATGTTAGAAGAGGACATATGATATTCATGAGAAGTTCCAGTCCATTCATAAAGAAATATTTGGGTGAAACACTATAACCCAAGAATTGTTATTTGGTCTTCAAATAAAAAAAATAACGAAGATTTAAAGTTATATGCACTCCACTCAAATCTGACTTCTGATTTATTTGACACAAACTGCAAGAAAAACATAAATGGTTTAAAAAATATTTACATTACAAAATTTTACAATTCAACTTCACACACAGTATTTACTAAAACAGTAAAACTTAAAAAATGATCGTTCAAGCTAGCTCTTAATCTCATAGAAATGCACACAGTATCCCTGTCTGCTCCTACAGGTTGGAATGACACGTTATAACAAAGCCCTGCACTCGCTTACAGGCTGTAATACTGCTCGATCGGTCTATCAGACCTGTACTGTTGGCAGGATGTTCACATGGAACTCCGTTATTATTAAAGAGAGATTTTTTTATTTTGTCTTCTAACTTTGTGGACGTAAGTAGATTCTCTCCTAAGTCTATCCCTGCAACCTCTACAGGTGCTGGCGTTAAGGGACTGGAAGATCAGGGCTCGCACAGTCAAGAATTGGCGCACACTGGATTGCTAACAGGGGGAAACTCCCCCCTGTCTTATAGGGGAGAAACCCCCGCCCAGCAGTCCGGTATGCTGGTTGTCCCCCCGAACCCACTCACGTCCACTGCAGCGTACTAGATGCTACGAATATCACAGATGTTTGGTAGTACAAAGTTAACTTTGAGCAGCAACACCCTAACCGCCATAATAAAAATATTCAACAAGTCCCTCTCTCTGGAATGTTCCACTAAGACTAACTGTAAAAACCGCCCAATGGTCAAGGGAGGGGGTGACTCCCAAACCCTCAGGGCACACTACAGGGTGTCTGTGGTGTTACTTAAGAGTACTTCGAAGGTTAGTTGCGTGGCAAGCATCAGAACGGCACTGGACAGCATAGAGCATTTCCTTGCCTACACCAATTTTTCAACAATAGAAATAGAATTTCAATGTCGGCGCATGGATCAGGTGTATGTTCAGTCTTGCAGGTATTTATATATACAATTCATAAGAGAAAAAACTCCCAGAACTCAACGATGGGGAACAGCAAGAATTCTCTACTTGTGGACAGATGGAACCCGATGACAATTAGAGGGGAGGTGACTGATTAGGTGATATATTGACCACCAGCAATGACTAGCAGTTGTGTCACCTGTCCACAAGTCATATTGCAGTGCCGTGTCAGGTACGATCATTGTTCTGGCTTCTACTGACATAATTATACGTCTTTGTTTCTAAGAGTTTGTTAAATTGGCAGAGCTGTAGCTCAGCCTCGTACAGACACACAACTAACCTGTCGACAAAACCACCATGCGCTCACAACTCCCTTTTGTTTCGTAGCAATCTGCATCCACTCTACATTCATGCTTTTCTCTCCATACACAAGGAATTTTCCTCTTTTAAGATTAACTGCCTTCATTATTAACTCTCGTGTTCTTCTTTCGGCATTTGGCAAAAAAAATATATATATTAGTATATACATGAACCTGGAACACCTACCAGTATATAATTTAAAAGTACTCCAAAGTTGCTACATACAAGCTAGTGACTGGTTGATTGTGCTCTTACATCGCGCTCTGCAGCTGCTGCTACGCTACAGGACATGGGGGGAGGGAGAGGTTGCCGCCCACGCATTCGTCGAGTATCAGTCTGCAACCTCCAAGTCTTCATTACAATTCCTGATCCCTCAGAACTACCGGCAGGATAAATTCATCTGAGTCGCCGCCTGTCGGGTTGAGGATCACATCATGCAGCTCGGAGTCTGGGAGAGGTGACCAGACCATGCCCAGTGCCTCACTCACCTCCTACAGAAAAGGAATGCCAAGAACAAGTAGAGATGTGTCATCACAGGAGGGACAGCAAGAAGTACTTTTCTACAGTGTTGCTAGACATACAATAACTGTGGTATTCATATACTAGTACAATGCACCACTAATGTACACAAAACATACAATAGTTTTAGCAGCAATGAAAATTTCCAGATTTTCAAAGTACATTCCCAGACATACATCACTCAATGATATCATTAAAAGATCTCTGACTTCTTGTGGCATCCCGTCTCTTTTGGAACCACCAGGTATCAGTCGCGTGGATGGTAAACGGCATGATGGTCTCACCTTAATTTCATGGTCTAGAGGAAAATCTTTAATTTGGGACTCACTTGCATTGACAGTCTAGCTCCATCTCACCTGCCGAATACCTTCAGATGCGCAGCATCTGCTGCTGAATTAGCCATGAAGAAGGAGGTCAATAAATATGCTCATCTTTAGACAATTATATCTTTGTCCCCTTTGCTGTGGAGACCTTCGGTCCTTGGAGTCATGACGCTAAAGTTTTGGTATCTCAAATCGGCCAAATTTTGATCTCCATTACTGGTGATCGTCGTTGCACTACTTATTTGCGTCAACGCTTAAGTATTCCAATTCAACGTGGAAATGCAATGAGTGTTTTGGGTACTCTTCCCGAGTCCAGCCCTTTGGACGAACTCTTTCTCCTGTAAAATTTTTTATTCTGTGTGTAAATATTTCTGTTTAGTTTTACTTTATATAAACATCAGGCGGTTTCACATAAGTATAAAGATAGGAGTGCAACATCTCCTTCGAAGGGTGACCTTAACCCTTAAATTGGCAATGTTTCCTATAGGATACAACAGGTTAATAGGCCATATGCTACAATTTTAATAGAACAATAGAAAAAAACTGGTAGGAAAATTAAAATTTCACAATACTATAATATTGCACACATATAAAATATGGAAAAAAAATATACTATAATATGTAAGATTTTAATTTTGCAATCAGCATTATTATAAAAAATACTTCTACTTCTTCAAAGGGTCTGGGGAAAGAAACAGGTCTGCAAGAATGGGTGTTATTGTTAGGTTTTGATTAATTAATTAATTACATGCAAGAAGGTACTAACTCCATATTATATATTACATATTCTGTAACGACAAATGTTTTAACAATGGAAAATCGTTGTAACTCCTTCCTGAAGAGCGGAATTCTTGTCATAATAGTTTGAATCCTCTGCCAAGTCACCAAGATTGTGAAGTGTTCTGTTTTTTTAATTATTTTGTATTTAATTATACTTCGATGTTGAGTTTTGTTAATGAATGTTTGATAGATAGCGTTTAATATAAATTAAATTAAAATAAATGCTTGAATTCCTTGGGTGTTCTCCAATAAATGAGATATCACAGAGCTAGAACCGCATTGGCCTCTACCCTAAAATCCTTAGGATGGCAAGTTCACGAAGAAATCCACTGTCTCTCTACTGACGGTTCACATCAGCATTTTCCAATCTTTCCTATTTTCTGCCTTCCTCTTGGTCTCTGCATATGATCCACATATCTTAATGTCATCTATCGTCTGATATCTTCTTCTGCCCCAAACTCTTCTCCTGTTCACCATTCCTTCCAGTGCATCCTTCAGTAGGCAGTTTCTTCTCAGCCAGTGACCCAACCAATTCCTTTTTTCTCTTTCTGATCAGTTTCAGCATCATTCTTTCTTCACCCACTCTTTCCAACACAACTTAATTTCTTATTGTATCTCTCCACTTCACATGCTCTATTCTTCTCCATATCCACGTTTCAAATGCTTCTACTTGTTTCTCTTCACTTCGTCGTAATGTCCATGCTTCTGCCCCATACAATGCCACACTTCACACAAAGCACTTCACGTAACAACACGAGCTATTAGCTCTGGAAATCTACAAGGCTATTTTACTTCCACCCTGTATATTATTTATTTAAGTGAATGGAATGGTAAGTCTTCCCTGAAGAGAATAAAGACCCCGCGACTATTACATTTCCAATACATTCTGCTACTCACATATTGTAGGGAGAGCTCCTGGTTGTTGCTGGTATAGTCCATATCATACAGAATGTCTTGTGCTGCAATGTTCAGAGTCTTGAGGGTATGTCCCCGCAGCCGGGCAATGGCCACCAGGTTGTCCACATAATATTTGTAGCCTGCAACACACGAACGAAACAAAATTTCTCATGTTCTATAATTAACATACCTGACCCACAGCCACTTCAGAATTTCATTGTTCTGTCATTCTTAATCAGGATAAGGGGATTCACAGAAAACTGGTTAAGTAAGCCATGAAGTACATACTAACTTTCATCATTGTAACAAAATAACCAACTCTTACCAAACTTTGATTTAATCATTACATTTTTAAAACGGTTAAGTATTAATTTCATAAATACTTGCAGAAGGATGTGACAATAACTAAAACCCGGATCATTAGGCACTATAAAGTAGTAATTGCTACTTCGTATATACTTAACCACACCCCCATATGTAACAGATAATTCTGAATATTTAAGCATGATGTGGGAAGCAACACATATATTGCACCTTAGAATAATACTGTTCTACAATAACTACCAAAAGTTACGTAAAGATTAATTTTTGGTCCTACAGAACGTATGTGTTATGGTAACAATGATTATTACTTACTTACTTACAAATGGCTTTTAAGGAACTCGAAGGTTCATTGCCGCCCTCACATAAGCCCGCCATTGGTCCCTATCCTGTGCAAGATTAATCCAGTCTCTATCATCATACCCCACCTCCCTCAAATCCATTTTAATATTATCCTACCATCTACGTCTCGGCCTCCCTAAAGGTCTTTTTCCCTCCGGTCTCCCAACTAACACTCTATATGCATTTCTGGATTCGCCCATACGTGCTACATGCCCTGCCCATCTCAAACGTCTGGATTTAATGTTCCTAATTATGTCAGGTGAAGAATACAATGCGTGCAGTTCTGTGTTGTGTAACTTTCTCCATTCTCCTGTAACTTCATCCCGCTTAGCCCCAAATATTTTCCTAAGCACCTTATTCTCAAACACCCTGAACCTATGTTCCTCTCTCAGAGTGAGAGTCCAAGTTTCACAGCCATACAGAACAACCGGTAATATAACTGTTTTATAAATCCTAACTTTCAGACTTTTTGACAGAAGACTAGATGACAAAAGCTTCTCAACTGAATAATAACACGCATTTCCCATATTTATTCTGTGTTTAATTTCCTCCCGAGTGTCATTTATATTTGTTACTGTTGCTCCAAGATATTTGAATTTTTCCACCTCTTCGAAGGATAAATCTCCAATTTTTATATTTCCATTTCGTACAATATTCTGGTCACGAGACATAATCATATACTTTGTCTTTTCGGGATTTACTTCCAAACCGATCGCTCTACTTGCTTCAAGTAAAATTTCCGTGTTTTCCTTAATCGTTTGTGTATTTTCTCCTAATATATTCACGTCATCCGCATAGACAAGAAGCTGATGTAACCCGTTCAATTCCAAACCCTGCCTGTTATCCTGAACTTTCCTAATGACATATTCTAGCGCGAAGTTAAAAAGTATAGGTGATAGTGCATCTCCCTGCTTTAGCCCGCAGTGAATTGGAAAAGCATCAGATAGAAACTGACCTATACGGACTCTGCTGTATGTTTCACTGAGACACATTTTAATTAATCGAACTAGTTTCTTGGGAATACCAAATTCAATAAGAATATCATATAATACTTCCCTCTTAACCGAGTCATATGCCTTTTTGAAATCTATGAATAACTGATGTACTGTACCCTTATACTCCCATTTTTTCTCCATTATCTGTCGAATACAAAAAATCTGATCAATAGTCGATCTATTACGCCGAAAACCGCACAATGATTATTAGAGCAGAAAAAAACATATATTCTATAGGACCAAAAATTAATCTTTACCTAGATTCTTTGCCCAACAGTGCATATTACTGTAGAATCACGGCCACTAAGTCACTCAATTGAGTGCGCTCCTCGTATAATGGCAGTTGACTTAATATGTGTCAGCATACATGTCGAACTTGGAGTCAGGCCACAATGGGAAAAATACTAGAAGAGAGAAATTCGATCTGGTGCTGTGGATTGAACTTCGGCGTAGCTCAGTGGTTAGAGCACTTGGTACATAGAACCAAGGACCCGGGTTCGATCCCCGGCACAGGAGCGAATTTTTCTCCTTTAATAATCATTGTTTAAGGGTTTTAGTGGCCACCCTACCCCATTATATCCCGGCTCATTTGTCTCATAAGTGGTGCCTTATGGTGGTGTATCACTTGTGAGGTTCACCTGTCTTAGGACAGCTGACTAAACAACAACGACAGTATTATTTTAGGGGTGCTATATTATGTTCAATCACAGAAGCCTTTAAAGAAAGACAAAACAAATTTAAGTGCAGTGTCTCTTGATAACCACCATTACAGTAACTTGCAGGTGTCATAGGCACGGCACACAGTTCAATAGGTAACTCCTTGCCTTCTTTAGTTATAATTAGATAAATACTGGAAGATTTAAACTTCGTAAAGTTGTAAACCATGCTTTCTCAACTGTAATGTACATCATGCTTACCCAAATATAGATATCACTTTTAGCTTATAATACCTATAAATCCGGGCTCTAGTAATGATATAAGATAACTCAACTGTAATTGAGGGGCGTTTTCACAAAACTCGTTATCTACAAAATCTTCTTTTTTTCAAGACATCTCTTTTCTAAAATACACAACTGTAGATACCGAGTTTTGAAAAATCTCTTTTATTTCAAGATCAATTTACTGATATACTTACCAATTTTAGCTTAATTCTGATAGCACCATTGGATTCTCCTGGCCCACAAACATAAGGATACGCTAAACCCTCAAAATCGAAAAAAATGTAGATAACGAGTTTTGTGAAAACACCACTCAATTGAGAATTGTGACTAATCCACCATAAACATTTCAGTAATATTACTTAAATTAACCAAACATTTCAAAATACATAACAACTAACACCCTGTGAGCGAATTATAAGAGACACAAGATATTTTTCTTACACATAAAAATTTCCAGATACTAAGAGGAGGCTGAAAATAAGAAAGACTGGAGAATGCTGCGTTTGCAGTGGAAGACCTGTCCCTGGGCAGAAAACTATGAATGAACAGAAATTTCCTTCAAAATTAGGAAGTCTAGCAATCTTGACAAAAAGATCATTTTATGTCACACCAAGAACGAAATAAGGAAGAGAAGGCCTGTTATGAGACCATACATACACACCATGAAGTGAAGAATTAGTAGCAAAAGCAATAACCCATAAACCCATAATCACGGAGTCAAAGAAGCAATGCACAGACCTAGGAGGATGATCTCCTCTAGCTTGGAGCACCGCCAGGCAGCCATGACCAGAGGGTCAGGTTCTTCAGCAGACTCCACCAAACAGTGTGATGCAGCTGATGCCAGCGAGTCAACCCACCACAGAGAACGCAGGCTCTTAGCATACCAGCTGGACAAGCGGTGCAGAGCAAGACTGTTTAGCTGAAACAGCCAAGTTCACAGCATATCACAAACTGGGCACATTACATCCATCTCGTCTACTTTACCAGCTGTTCAGCACTGCTGATCTGTTTCAGTGTAGATTTATCTACATCAGCAGAGTTACAGGCTACCGACTTAAGGTCTAGATGGAGGTAAGAGTTGTTCATCTTGCCACAGAAAAAGAAGAGGGAAGAAAAGACCCAGAGCTAAAGCTAAGAGTGTTTATTGTAAGCATTTAAGTACAAACAAACTTGCTGTTTCTATTCTTATCTTTTAATATTGGGTAACTAACATGGTTGCCTTCTTTGCTGCAAATTTTAACATTGACAGTTCCTTCTTTATTATTCCGCCATCATCTTCTAGATATTATGTAACTTGCTGAGTTGTTTGTTATAATTTATTTATTTACACAATCACAATATTTACAAATCTTTCTGTACCTAAAGTCTTACCTTTCTTCTCCATTCGTCCTTATTTATCTAGTTCAATTCTTCCAGTTCTCTTTCTCTCATCCCTATTCTCGTTACTTGCATCCATGAGTTTCGAGGCTTACCTCTATTTTTTCTGTCAGGTCACCATTTCAATAACTTTGTGGGTAAACTTTCCTCTGACATTTTTCTCACTTGCTTATAATAATTCAATTATTTATATCTCTCATAATCCAGGATATAATTCTTAAAATTCACTTTATCTCTTCAACTGTATTTCTAATCTTTTATAATCTTGAATATCTCGCTAACCACCTTAAAAACTCAATTTCTATTTGTTATAATACTGTTTTCGAATATAGAGATTACTTAAAAGGTCGGTATTAGGACTTTGTGCCTCACACTTTCAGTAATAATGAATTGACATAGGAACATAACTTTATAAAGGTAAATATATGTCTCATACATAATAAATTGTTTTCTGTTTATTTAAATTAATTTACTTGAACTAAAATCTGCTATGGCACTAAAATCGTCCTCCAGTGGCTTAAGGAGGGAAAGCTGGTGATCAACTAGATCTCCCAGCTAGGTCCAATGAACCTGTCGACCAACAGCAGGTGTGGTCCTCTAGACACTCTAGGGGTTGTGTGTGAATGAAGTAGCCACCAAAACGTTAAAAAATGGTGTTCACTTAAATCGGCTACAACTTGCCAATTAACAATGATAATATCTTTGAAAAATATTGGAGTATAAGAGGTCAAATGACTTTATTGTCAAATGCCAGGCATTAGAAAACAACAACAACATTCTTGTACAAATCTTCAGACAACAATTCTAGCAACTGCTACCTACTTCACGATTAAAGCGAATATAAAGAAAGTATTAGGTATGATGTAGAAAAAATATATACGTACAATTCTAAATAATAATGGGAATACCTGTTTTCAGTGTAATGACACTGAAAGAGCAGTACCCAGCAATTTTTCCGAAAATATCAGAGTTGTTAATCATTATTAATATGAAATAAAATCATTTTATTAACATATCAATGGTCTCCCTGGGGGAAGAAAAAAACACATAAAATAGTGATACAATGAAAGCTGACTGTAACTATATTTTAAATTATTTCTTTTCTTGTATAACACCGTGTAATAAATGGAATTATATAGGCTATATGTGTCCAAAAATATTTTACCAGAGAAATTAGATCTAAAATTATAATGTAACATAGTATAACTTGAAAATTTAGGCTACTCGTAGTGTGGAATATACAACAATACAGAACAATAATGCATAGTTAATGAAACAATATTAAACATAAGAATATCTTAAGATATCATTAAGAGAAAAATAAAAATACAGTCAACTTCTGATAATTCGTGTGTGGTTAAATAGATGTATGGGTAATCCTGATCCTTTTTTTTTTTTGAGGGGGGGGGGGGAAGACAAAGCAACGTCATTTCCGCTTTTACTCGATTTATTCTTTCTCTCTCTCTCTCTTAAGAAATTTGCGATCTAAAATTAGGAGAAAAAAAAAAAAAAAGAACAATCGTCTAAGAAACAAAAAAGGGGTGACAGATTATTTCTATTAAACAAATGTAATATTACATAATATTATATTGTTTCAAGATGTTTTGCATTATTTCACATTTTGCACTTAATTTTGAAGTGTATTTCTGTAACTGAATCTGTTGGAGTAACTTTTACTGGACTTAAAATAATAATGAAAAATGTTGCATATAATTCGCGATTTTCAATATTTCGCGGAAGTTCGTACATTAATTACTACGAATTATCGGGAGTCGACTGCACTAAATAGGGAATACTGGCTTACACACAAGTATAATAAACATGTCTGCCTCCTATCTAATAAATGTCTAAGCATATTCTGAAACATCGGTAGGATGCAGCACAGTCTTTGATTTCACACAGGAGACAATTTCAAAGTCGAGAGTTATTTATATAAATAAAACTATACCTCTAACAGAAAAATTGTTAGGCAAACATATTACATCTTACAGATACGTATGAGAAAGACTCCTAAAAACTGACATATCTTACTCTTAAAGAACAGAGCAAACAAAAATACTTTATTTTTCTACAAAAATTTATTATTTAAAAAATGAGGTCTCCAATAGTAATTTATGCACAAATTTTAAGGCTTAAAGATTTTCTTCTTAACATCAACATGATCTTAATCATGATGCAAAAGAAAATAAATAACATAAAAATATAGGATTCTTTGTGAAAATTTTACTTTTCTGTAGACAGAAATTGTTTCTTGCCACAAACATAATTCACAGCATTATAAAAGAACAGAGTTGCTGCAAAATGTGGAAAGCAAGGGCTTCCATTAGTTTCAGTGACTCTGTCCTTGAAGCTCTTGAACGTCAGTAACTTGCATCATACATTTGTGATTTATAGTTTGCTGAGTTAGTGTGCACGCACGCACGCACACACACACACATATACACCCCCCCCCCCATCTTAATAACCATAAGCAGCGAGTCTTCACTAATGGTAAAAAATCTGTAATTATTAAAAATATGGTGTTCCTCAGGGATCTGTATTGGGCCCTATTCTCTTTTTATCCATGGTCAATAATTTGAAGTGTACCTAATGTTCTTGCCATTTCTGTGGTTTTTGCTGGCAAAGCTACATTTTGACACAACATAGTGATCTTAACGGAATGAAAAATCTTGCCAATTCAGTCCTTAATGGAGCTAAGAAGTAGTTAAATTCAAATAAGTTTTTACTAAATGAAACCAAATCCCTTTTATTCAACAATGGACAATGGCAATTCTTTCGAACTCCTTGGCATCATGGTAAATGGCACACTTACGTGGGAAGACCCATATTGATCTAGCTTGCAAAAGATTATGAAAAATCTTATTTCTTCCCGAAAGGTATATTAGAGTTCCTTATTTCTCATATTTCCATAATATTCTTTCCTATGTTTTATTGTTATGGGACAACAGTGCTCACATTGACAAGGTCTTTACACATAAAAAAAAAAAAACATTAGAATAGTAACTCACCAATGAAGGCATACAGCTAACCATTATTTATTAATGAAAAAATAATAATTAGTATCTCAGTGTAGTTAGTTATCAAGCTTTAAATTTTGTTAAAGATAAAAACTCATATTATACTAACTTTAAAGAATGGTGTTCATTCTCATAATATTAGAACCATTATTTTTTTGATATAGTACCTAAATGTAGATTATCTAAAAATAAACAAAAATTATTTTATTATATAAAAAAAAAGGTAAAGGTATCCCCGTAACATGCCATGAAGGCACTTGGGGGGCATGGAGGTAGAACCCCATGCTTTCCATGACTTCGGCACTAGAATGAGATGGTATAGTTGGCACCATGCTCTGACCGCCTTTTACCCCCGGGAAAGACCCGGTACTCAATTTTATAGGGGGCTGAGTGAACCTCGGGGCCATTCTGAAAGTTTGGCATCGAGAAAAAATCCTGTCACCACCTGGGATTGAATGCCGGACCTTCCAGTCCATAGCCAGCTGAATTATTTTATTACGGCATTAAAAATTGAAAATACATCCCCTCATCAGGTTTTGGTTTGAAAAAGAGGGCTTTAATAACTTTATCTCTGATTGGTTGATAAATAACCTTTTCATGGTGTTAATGAATTTTTTAGTGTTAAGGTTTCTCTGGTATTTTCTTACATTCTTTGTGTGTTTTTCACATAGTTTTGCTATTTCATTTTATTACAATTTATTGTTATCAGTTTGTGTTTTTTTTTCTTTTCTATCACTCTGTACTTTGACTATGTCTTACACTTATTGTGTTCAAGACTGTCAATACATTCAAATTCATTTAATAATTTAGCATGTGTCTTATTTTCTAATATTCAATTTTATAGATTGATGTAGGTTATAGTTCAAGGTACTTTTAACGCCCACAAATTAAAAAAATTCAATTCAATATTAGTGTTTTTCTTATTACTGTAGTTAAAGAGTTCTGCAGTTATACCATTTACATTCAACTGAAGAAAATCTTTATATATACCTTGTTATTTGATGGTCCAAGTTCTGCTGCTGTGAGTACTAGTCTTCAATAGTTCTGCAAGCTTTTATTCTCATCTACTTTTTATGATACAAACTTGGCTGGTTATTTTTAATGTTCTATCATAATTTTGAACTTTGTTCTTAGTGTTCTGTCCTCACATCATTTTCGGAGGAATTACATCAAGAATCATGTCTCTGCTCAATGCCCAAGAGGCATTAATGATCTCAAGAACAAGATCAATGCTGCATTATGAAACTATCATGTAGCAGCTGGAGCAGTGTGGTTGCCAGGTAACTTCTATAACATATAAACCAGAGAGGTAATGTAGAAGCTCAAATGAACTCCAAAATGTCATGTACTTGTCTTCGAAATTTCAGAAAAATACTTTATCAGTTTTCAATGTGTGTGTTTTTAGTTTATGCCACTTTGAATGGATCATGCTATATAATCAATGGAACTTTTTTTTTTTAATATCTAAACAGTCACCAGCAAAGCTCAGTCGGCTGAGGTGTTTGCCTGCTGATCTGTAGTTGCACTTGGGGCGTGGGTTCGATTCCCACTTGGGCTGATTACCTCGTTGGGATTTTTCCGAGGTTTTCCCCAACTGTAAGAAGAATGTTAGGTATCTATGGTGAATCATCGGCATCATCTCACCAAATACCATCTCACTATTGCCAATCCCATCAATGCTAAAAACATCGTAGCTGATACAGCATTGTTAAATAACTAAAAAAAAAAAATTCTAAATATCTTACCTATTTAACAGTCAAGCCCAGTTCCTACAATGCACGTTTATTTTATAGATCACATATGGAGAGCACTGATGGCAGTTCAGCATGCTTGCTTGCTAGAAATTCTGCCCATTGCTGACTGCTTTGATAAGTACTATGCTGGATTTTCAGATTAGATTTATTGCTATTTTTCGCGTTTGCTTGGAACAATGTCACCAAGCTAGTGGCTTTCCAACTAAGTCTGTTTTTTTCTATATTCCTAAATTTCTATGAATACAGCAATTAAACTTAGTAGTTCTATACTTCCGGTTTAATTACTTTATTACAACATTTATTATTGTTAATAAAGAAATTTAGTTCTTTTCTATTTATGGCTTAGTTTCTGGCTATAAGAAACCTCAATCCTACTTTTAAGGGATATATTTGATTAAATTTGATTTCTATACAAGGTATAATCACACCAGTGCTGCAATATTTATTGTACTGGATATATGCTATTGTTCATAGTTCTAGCCTAAAATAAATATACTCATATTTTGCAAAAGGTTATCTGTCGGATACAGGGGGGAGAGCCATTAATCCTTCCCATTGAAGGCTTTAAGGAACCAACCTGGACAAATACCCAATGTCCCATCCCTACCTTCCCGTAGTGCAGCTGTTAGTAAGCATAATTTTACAAGCTGAACTAAAGGGAGGGGCTATTCATCAATTAGCACTGGTCAGCTTGATGAGTTAGTGACTGAATTTGGTATAATTTTCCTCTATTCAATACCTAATTCCCTCTTTACCCTTTCCTATCCAGTCCTCTGACTGAACTCTTACTTTCTTCGACCCCGATGGCATTAGAGCATTTGAGGCCTAGGGGTTCATTTCCCTTTCCTTCCTCCTCTTTCTACTTTTCTGTTCCTAGTGCTGACCTGCTATGACACTAAAATCGTCCTCCGGTGGCTTAAGGAGGGAAAGCTGTTGATCAACAAGATCTCCCAGCTAGGTCCAGTGGACTCTTCGACCAACAGCAGGTGTGGTCCTCCAGACATTCTGGGGTTTGTGTGTGAATGAAGTAGCCACCAAAACATTAAAATATGGTGTTCACTTAAATCGGCTACAACTTGCCATTTTTTCTCAAAATCTGTGCTTCAGTGGCTGGCCATGATAATATCTTTGAAAAATATTGGAGTGCAAGAGGTCAAATGACTTTATTATCAAATGCCTGGCATTAGAAAACAACAACAAAATATTTTGCTGCAACATATAATTTGATCATTGCAGGTTTTTAGAATGAATTAACGACGATAAATGAAGATGTCATACTTGGAACAGAAATAGTCAGTTGACTGAATTTTGACCGAGGAAACTACTCTTAGTACATATACGGTATGAAGATTGTCTACATACAGTAGGAAATATAGTTACCTGCTCGCAGAAAAAAACCTTGAGATGAGTGAGCGGCATCGATGGCTTCAGAATATCAGAGTGCAGAATGTCCACTACTTCGTATGAGTGGATAAGAGTGAGGCGCAGCTCACAATTTGCACTGCAACAGGACAAGTTGACAACTATCTCAATCACAGCATACATAACACTAACACTGCAACACAGCCATCACCTGCTTAGCATTAGTAATTCATTTCTGAAAACTAGGACACTACCCAGGATCATTCTCCTTATTTTTAAAATATCAGAATTTATTTGGAAGAGGAGAGTCTTCGATATTTTTTGCATTTCTGATGAATACAGGAATTCACAATGCTTTGAAAATTGGATCCACTTGACTTACCCAGGATTAGCAGCGGGTATCTCAGTTGATAGAGCAACTGGCCACAGACTGAAAGGTCCTGGGATCAATACTGGGTGGTGGCAGGAATTTTGTCATTGCTATGGGAGTGAGGTGCTGACCACATCACCTTATTCTACTGTCAAGGTCATGAATAGAGCACGGATTTTATGTGATTACATGTATCTATAAGAAAAGTTAAAATGTCGGCGAATCACACCAAAGGGATCATTATTCCGATGTTACATGTTTTTATATATTTTAGTGCATAATAAATATTTTGGCATACATGTATTACATATTTTGAAAGAATACACATTTTTTTTCACCAATTTTCCCTCGACTTAACTCATGAGTTATATGTTTTAAATTTGTTTATGCTCAACCATGCCGAAATGTAGTAATTATACACCTGGTAGCAGTCCTTTAATGCATGTCATTAAAGTACACCTATTCATTAAAGTTCAGGTTTTCGATTATTCTCGGATATGCAATCGAAAGACGAGGGAAAGTCACAGAGGCTGGAAATCCAATACTGTAGCAGAAGGTTATGTTCTGTTATTATAATAATTAGCGTTAATTGTAAATAATATTCAAATAAATTCAATTTGTCATCTCGTTTTTCAATTCTAAATCAATTTCCAGGTTATACATTCTCAGTTATATTGTCAGACTCCAAAGCAGCTATTCTATCAATAGTCTCTAAACACACACCTTCATCTCAAACAGCAGAAATAACTAAAATGCTCCCTCAATTAATATCACTCAATAAAAGAATTGTATTCCAATGGATACCATTCCATTGTGGAATCCTGGGAAATGAGAATAAGGATGCTTTAGCAAAGAAGGGCAGCACTGCTACTTACAGACCTGTTACTAAATCAACGTATTACTCTGTGAAAAGATTTATTAAATCTACATACTTAGACTTCAACAAACAAAATTTAAAAACACAATCCCAAGGGAAAAAATGGAACTCTCTGCATCAAAATCCACAGTTAATTCCCGATTTACCACGAAAATCGTCTGTAGCTGCATTTAGATTGGCAACAGGCCATGATTATTTGACCAAACACCTGCATAGAATTGGAATATATCAGTCCCCTAACTGCCCATTGTGCACCTCAAAATCTGTGCTCCAGTGGCTGGCCATGATAATATCTTTGAAAAATATTGGAGCGCAAGAGGTCAAATGACTTTATTGTCAAACGCCTGGCATTAGAAAACAACAACAACATATTTTGGCATATATTACATGTATTACATATTTTGAAAGAATACACATTTTTTTCACCAATTTTCCCTCGACTTAACTCATTAGTTATACGTTTTAAATTCTAGCTTTCTCCTTCACGTGCTTTGTGAACGTTGTTCCTTGCGGCTGCAGGGTGATGCCGAGGTAGCAAAAGTGATTGACGCATGATAGGGGGATTTCATTATAATAAATCGTGTCTTTTGGTGTTGTTCTGCCTCCCCTCCTGAAAACCATCGTTACCGTTTTGGTCTCATTTATTCTCAGGCCGGTTTCGGTTGCCCACTTTGCAAGGTCATTGAAGGCTTCTTGGAGGTAACTTTGCGATTCGGAGAGAATTGCCATGTCGTCTGCGTACACGAAGACTTTTACCTTATCCTTTCTCACAGCCTTGATGGCATCTGGCCCGAATTTTACAGCACCGAAGCGATGACATCTGATCTCTGGACTCACGGAAACTACGAGCTGAGACATCTAGTGACAAGAATGGCTGTACATGGTTTTCATCACAAAGTCTGCAGCAGTGCACACTACCACTCACCAGATGGAAGCTGCGTGTGTCTACTATGCAAGAAATCCTGTGAAAGATACCATATCCTATGGTGCACCGAAAGAACGAAATCATTGATTTCATACAGTGAAGACAGCGCCCGTAGGGAAAAGCCCTAAAACTCTTTCTCTTTGCACGAATGTGCGCTTTCTCTTCTTTATTTATATGTTTTAAATTTGTTTTTAAAGCTTGTCTCTTGATCTCTAATGCATAAAAATAATTTAATAATTGAAAATAATAACGTATTCTGTCAAAAAAAAAAAAAAGGATATCCCTTTGTCATGCTAACATTTTGTGTATACCTTAAGAAGCAATGGTCAAGTAGAAACAAATACCAATGCAAAGGGTGGGTCATTGTACTGCTACCGCGATAAAGGAGAGTGGACATTATCCTGTGGATATGACCATTTTGCACAAACACTCCAAATCAGTTACTCTGAAAGAAAACAATAGTTCTTTCAGTTTGCTTGAGAAGCTTATACTCTCATCAGGTATATCTACTGCTATGGCACAGTTGAATTCAAGTTAACAGACTGGATTTAAATTGATGATGCCTTTACTAGTGACGGCAAAATCATGCTGTGCAAAGTGTGTGAGAAACGCATTTAAAAACTGAACTTCATGTCACAAATAAAAAACGTGCTCCATCGAAACAACAAGTTCTTCTTACTCAAGTGGTGTTGGAACCTTTTTCGTCTTCTACCAGAATTTAATAAAGATTTGTGCATGGCAATGGTTGCTGCAAATGTACTATGGTATAAAGTTTCAAGCATTCCTATGCAAATACTGCAACTTCAATATTCTGAATGAATGAATGAATGAACACTCCGGAAAAATTATTTGAATTCCTGCTACAATGACACAATGGAAACGATCACAGCTTAACTTGGTGATTCCTATGTATGGATTGCTGTTGACGAGACAATGACAACAGAAAATATGGAAAAATATTTAATTATTAACTTACTTACTTACTGGCTTTTAAGGAACCCGTAGGTTCATTGCCGCCCTCACATAAGCCCGCCATTGGTCCCTATCCTGAGCAAGATTAATCCAGTCTCTACCATCATATCCTACCTCCCTCAAATCCATTTTAATATTATCTTCCCATCTACGTCTCGGCCTCCCCAAAGGTATTTTTCCCTCCGGCCTCCCAACTAACACTCTATATGCATTTCTGGATTCGTCCATACGTGCTACATGTCCTGCCCATCTCAAACGTCTGGATTTTATGTTCCTAATTATGTCAGGTGAAGTATACAATGCGTGCAGCTCTGCGTTGTGTAACTTTCTCCATTCTCCTGTAACTTCATCCCTTTTAGCCCCATATATTTTCCTAAGAACCTTATTCTCAAAAACCCTTAACATCTGTTCCTCTCTCAAAGTGAGAGTCCAAGTTTCACAACCATACAGAACCGGTAATATAACTGTTTTATAAATCCTAACTTTCAGACTTTTTGACAGAAGACTAGATGACAAAAGCTTCTCGACCGAATAATAACACGCATTTCCCATATTTATTCTGCGTTTAATTTCCTCCCGAGTGTCATTTAGATTTGTTACTGTTGCTCCAAGATATTTGAATTTTTCCACCTCTTCGAAGGATAAATCTCCAATTTTTATAATTCCATTTCGTACAATATTCTGGTCACGAGACATAATCATATACTTAGTCTTTTTGAGATTTACTTCCAACCCTACCGCTCTACTTGCTTCAAGTAAAATTTCCGTGTTTTCCTTAATTGTTTGTGGATTTTCTCCTAACATATTCACGTCATCCGCATAGACAAGAAGCTGATGTAACCCGTTCAATTCCAAACCCTCTGTGTTAGCCTGAACTTTCCTAATGGCATATTCTAGAGCAAAGTTAAAAAGTAAAGGTGATAGTGCATCTCCCTGCTTTAGCCCGCAGTGAATTGGAAAAGCATCAGATAGAAAATGGCCTATACTTACTCCAAATAATAATTGAATGAGGTTGAATCACATGTGCACCTGCAATTTTTTACCACTGTGAAAAAATACATAAAATAAAGCCCAGATTTTAAGTTACATATTTTTTATTTATTACGTATTTATCTACATATTTTGCCATTTTTAGCTATATATTTCGCCTTTTTTTTACTTTATATTACTTATTTTCATATTACATATTCATGAAACATCATGATAGCAATGTTGAATTTCTTCGTCACCTGTCTTTGTCTTATCTTCTTCAGACGAATATCTACTTCACCTACCAGCAGGGCACGATCTGAGTTAATATCCGCTAATAGTCTAGCTGATATCTGCTTTCATCCCTTAGGCATGTCCATGTACATCTTCTTCTTCTTTTTTTTTTAAGCAGGTTATTTTACGACACTATCAACATTTTAGGTTATTTAGCGTCTGAATGAGATGGAGGTGATAATGCCAGTGAAATGAGTCCGGGGTCCAGCACTGATAGTTACCCAGCATTTGCTCATATTGGGTTGAGGGAAAACTCCTGAAAAAACCTCAACCAGGTAACTTGTTCCAATCGGGAATCGAACCCGGGTCACCTACTTTCGCAGTCAGATGTGCTGTTTCTCCACAGGTGTGGTCTATATCTTCTTCGTTTATGTTGTTGGAATAATGTATTTCCAACAATCATTGCATTTCTTTTGCAAAAATTCACCAAATATTCTCCTCTATCATTTCTTTTTCCCAATCCATATTTTCCATATTATAAATATATAATTTTACGAGCTGAACTAAAGGGAGGGGCTACTCATCAATTAGCACTGGTCAGCTTGATGAGTTAATGACTGAATTTGGTATAATTTTCCTCTAACCAATACCTAATTCCCTCTTTACCCTTTCCTATCCAGTCCTCTGACTAAACTCTTACTTTCTTCAACCCCGACGGCATTAGAGCATTCGAGGCCTAGGGGTTCATTTCCCTTTCCTTCCTCCTCTTTCTACTTTTCTGTTCCTAGTGCTGACCTGCTATGGCACTAAAATCGTCCTCCAGTGGCTTAAGGAGGGAAAGCTGGTGATCAACAAGATCTCTCGTCGACCAACAGCAGGTGTGGTCCTCCAGACATTCTGGGGGTTGTGTGTGAATGAAGTAGCCACCAAAACGTTAAAATATGGTGTTCATATAAATCGGCTACAACTTGCCATTTTACTCTAAATCTGTGCTTCAGTGGCTGGTCATGATAATATCTTTGAAAAATATTGGAGTGCAAGAGGTCAAATGACTTTATTGTCAAATGCCTGGCATTAGAAAACAACAACAACATATTTTCCAACTGTTCTTCCACCTTGTCCTTCTCCTACAACTACGTTTTTCATCACAGGCTCCAAAAGACCCTTAAGGTGGCATGATATTAAGACTCGCACCTCACGAGACAATCGGCACTGAGTAGCAGTAGGGATGTCAGTCCCACATGTTGGCCACTTTTGCTCCCACAATGCAGCTGGAAGGATTACGTCAATGGGAAAAATTCATGACTATCAGAAATCGAACCCGTAACCTTCCAACTTGCAGCACAATGCTTTAACTGCGACACTACTGCATGCCCAACTGTAAACAGAAACCTAAATTTGAGATAACCCTAAATAATTTTCCTAAAACGCAATTAAAACACGAGTGTTCAAGGATTTAGCATGTAACACTCCAAACACTGCTACTTGATTACGAATCTATTCCCTCAAGTATGAGGCTCTCAGGTCTGTTATGATGTCAATGAAGAATTATTAAACGACGATCCAAAAAGCATTTCCTTTCTGAATGACAGTTCTTGAACATGAGTTTTAAAATTTCATTTTCTTTATAATAAAATGTAACTCAAAACTGAGGACTTACACAACAGTATTCTATAGTCTACCCAAAGTTAGGAAGGGATCGATGTTTGGCAGTCTCCATCGAATCTGCATACATACACAAGGAGCATTATCATTATGATCCAATTCAAGATCACACTCACTTGTTCTGCACGAAGGTAGTCCAGGCTGCATTAGATGTGCCAGGATGAGTATCTTCAATTCCATGAACGTGAATGATGAAGCGAAGCAAGCCAACTTCACCCAGTGCTGCCAACATGGTGTCACTCACATAATCATAGTCCACACTCAGGACCTGCATAACAATATTATTTATACTCTTACACAATTAGTTACAATTTTATTGAGGCTGCAAAAGGGTATCTGTCGGATACAGGGGGGGAGAGCCATTAATCCTTCCCATTGAAGGCCTTAAGGAACCAACCTGGACAAATACCCAATGTCCCATCCCTACCTTCCCGTGGTGCAACTGTTAGTAACTAAAGGGAGGGGCTAGTCATCAATTAGCACTGGTCAGCTTGATGAGTTAATGACTGAATTTGGTATAATTTTCCTCTATTCAATACCTAATTCCCTCTTTACCCTTTCCTATCCAGTCCTCTCACTGAACTCTTACTTTCTTCGACCCCAACGGCATTAGAGCATTCGAGGCCTAGGGGTTCATTTCCCTTTCCTTCCTCCTCTTTCTACTTTTATGTTCCTAGTGCTGACCTGCTATGGCACTAAAATCGTCCTCCAGTGGCTTAAGGAGGGAAAGCTGGTGATCAACAAGATCTCCCGTCGACCAACAGCAGGTGTGGTCCTCCAGACATTCTGGGGGTTGTGTATGAATGAAGTAGCCACCAAAACGTTAAAATATGGTGTTCACTTAAATCAGCTACAAGTTGCCATTTTCACTCCAATATGAAATGAGTACCATCAAGGTAAAATTATCTGGAGGTAAAATGGTTCCCCAATCGGATCTCCGGGCGGGGACTACTTTAATGCTACAGAATCAACTAAACATCTAACAATGGAATGCTGGCGGTATAACCTGCATAGAATTGGAATATATCAGTCCCCTAACTGCCCATTGTGCAACTCAAACCAGGAAATGGATTCGGAACACCTCAAAATGTGTGCTTCAGTGGCTGGTCATGATAATATCTTTGAAAAATACTGAAGTGCAAGAGGTCAAATGACTTTATTGTCAAACGCCTGGCATTAGAAAACAACAACAGCAACAACAATTTTATTGATGGGTTTTTCTTTAATATCCCTTTGAAAAGCAGCAGATACTCGGGTATTGTGAGATTAAGGTATTATGTTGTACATAATACCGGAAAGAGTAGTAATGAACCCCTTCCAAAACTCTCGATTTTCTTGGGTATTGCTGCTGTGAGACACCATGCACTCTGACTATTAAATCACTCACTACTGGTCTGTCACCTCTCACCACAGTTCAGCTGTCGTGTGACTCCTGACATCATTCAAGGTCATTTTTAGAGATTGGAAACAATCCTCCATATTCTTGTGGTTCACAAGTATGGTTTGATAAAGAAAAATTGATAGATAACATGTGAAAGTGTTGTTGTACCTGCAGCATCTGGAAGGAGCGGAAGAGAGAAGGGTCCAAGTCTAGGAGAAGGTAATCATCCGGATTATCCTTTACGGATGCAAGTCCCAGGTGGCGTAGTGAGCATGCCTGGTGACGTGCCAGCAGATCCAGCAATGCACCAACATAGACCGTGAGCTCCTCTGAACAGCCCAGACTCAGTGCCTCCAGTCGCCGACACTGCTCCACAAGCACACGCACCGGCTTCAATACATGCCTGCCAACACACGATACAAACCCGTGAATTTACAACAGAATCAAAGCAAATTAGCAGCCTTCAAATCATAGGCAGGTAATGTTTTGTACAGAATACAGAAATTTGGAAAGACTTAATGAAAAGCACAATACACTTTATAGGCAGAAGAAATGGAAAGTTGATGGACTTTTGTGGAGGGAAGGAGAAGGTTTATAAATAGTCCAAAGATCTAAAATTGTTATTAGTAATCAATGTATAAAACAAATCAGTGAATTCAATTACTTCGGTTGTAATCTATCCTACATAAATTCTAGGGAGGTAGACATAAAATTAGCCAAATTTCAATAACTTTTAGGTACAATAAAATCAACATTACTAAAGAAAAAAAACACGCACGCACGCACACACACACACACACACAAATTTACAGCACGGTATCTACAGTATCTTTACAATAATTGCGTCTTTTTCAACAATCACTTCTCGAGTTGCAATAATTTTTTTCTTTTCGATGACGCGATGTTAACCCTAGCAATATCAAATTATTTTAAATAATAGGCAGTACCAGTGGCAGGGTATTTTGTGACTATAAAAATGTCTAATTTTGAACAATTTTTTAACATTTTTAATCAATAAATAGTATGTACTATAATAAAAGAAGAAAACTGAAATGTCACTATACATTTTTTAACAATTACTTCAACATAACAGTAGGCCTATGAAAAATGTTACGTATCACTTTCTTCACATCCATTCTCGCATACAGAACAGACCACAGTTTTACTACGAAAATCAGCAAATAATATGTAACTTACTATAATAAAAGAGAAAAACTGAAATGTAATTGTATATTTTCGAACAATTACTTCAATAAAGAGGGGTTTTTTTTTTTGTTCACCTTGACAATTTTCGTATTTTAGTAAAACTAAGATCAATGAAAATGATTAAACAATAACACAAATAAGATAGAAGGATTCATAGCTCACAATAAATAATATTTTCATATTTTTAGTATATCAATGACATAGTCCTATTTAACAGAAAAATTTCGGAGGAGGTGGGAGCAAACTTCACCTCCCCCCTGTTGGTACTGCTAGGGTTAATCCACCATTCCGCTTCTTCAACATGTTTTCAACTCTTTCTATCCTCATCTCGCACGAACTAATAACATGCATAGCCAACAATGATGTCTGAAGCGTATATAATGTAAACGTTTAAATTATTTTATTTTTATAATTGTGTCTAAAATTAAATTTGCAAAAAGGGAAGGTTAAATTCATATAGAAGGATTCATAGCTCACAATAAATAATATTTTCATATTTTTAGTAGGCCTATATCAATGACATAGTCCTATTTAACAGAAAAATTTCGGAGGTGGTGGGAGCAAACTTCACCTCCCCCCTGTTGGTACTGCTAGGGTTAATCCACCATTCCGCTTCTTCAACATGTTTTCAACTCTTTCTATCCTCATCTCGGACGAACTAATAACATGCATAGCCAACAATGATGTCTGAAGCGTATATAATGTAAACGTTTAAATTATTTTATTTTTATAATTGTGTCTAAAATTAAATTTGCAAAAAGGGAAGGTTAAATTCATATAGAAGGATTCATAGCTCACAATAAATAATATTTTCATATTTTTAGTAGGCCTATATCAATGACGTAGTCCTATTTAACAGAAAAATTTCGGAGGAGGTGGGAGCAAACTTCACCTCCCCCCTGTTGGTACTGCTAGGGTTAATCCACCATTCCGCTTCTTCAACATGTTTTCAACTCTTTCTATCCTCATCTCGCACGAACTAATAACATGCATAGCCAACAATGATGTCTGAAGCGTATATAATGTAAACGTTTAAATTATTTTATTTTTATAATTGTGTTTAAAATTAAATTTGCAAAAAGGGAAGGTTAAATTCATCACAGAATTAAAAGTGTATATTATCTTTTCCGGAGGAGCGACCCGAAGTCTTACACTGCAACCTGAGGCTTACTGTGTTTACCATTCTGTTATGCGAATGATACTTGTAGCCAAATAGTCGTGCTCTTGTGCAAGTGCAGCACACCGCACCATGAACTTAATCTAGACTGTGGTATGGATGATGATGATGATGATGATATGCGAACTAATGATGGCGAAATGAGTCCGCGATACAACATCAAAAGTTGCCCAGCAATTCTGCTTCAATTGGTTGAGGGGAAAACCCTGGAAAAACCCAACGAGGTAACTTAGTCCAAACCAGGAATTGAACTGGGGCCTGCTAGTTTTACGGTCAGACGTGCTAACCGTTACTCTAAAGCAGTGGACAAAGAAAGAATAGGCCTTATAATATATACTTCAATTATACAGAAGCTAATATAATTTGACAATTTATGTTTTTAGATTTTTACTGGTTTATGACTGCATGATAGGTGCCAGTGAATAAATGGGCTCAGTGAATTAGGAAAGCATAACTTTAAATAAATCTAACCTATTTAAGCAGCGCTCAAAAGCGTAAGTTAGGTTGTGAAAGAGAAGAATTGGTTATGAAGTAGAAAAAAATTCATGTGTTTTTTTTTTTTAAGTGCAAATGACTCAAAAGACTTTTACACAAATGTAAATCAAGTTTCTGTGCTTTTAGTGAAATTAAATAAGCGCCTTGGATAATAGGACAGCCAAATGCATACTAAAACGTTCTGGTCTTCGATCTTTTGATAGCTTATTCGAGTTGAAAAGGGGGGTTTTTTGCAGATTTAGATATGCCTTCAGAATATAATTTTGTTTTCAAACAAATCTTCCTGAGAAAATACAGTTCTTGCATTGAAAAAGGAACTCAATTCCTTTGACTTTGTAATTATGCTTATGTTCCAGTAAAAAATATTACAGTAAATCAATATTGTTTCAAAATATTTACAAGAAATCCATTGATTTATGACGGCCACATGCAACATCACTGTTAAAACAAGCCCGAAATAATATGATGAGTTGAGGCAGTAATTTTCGAGTACTATTTTAAAAGATGCAAAGGAAACCTCAGATTCCTAGAAAATAGATCCTGTTTTCAAAGAACATGGCAATGCTATGTTAGGATGTTAGGAAGATTTTATTATTTATTGGCAGTTGAACGATTACATGATGCAGAGGAAAGGTTTCGAGTATTTGTCTTGTTTTTAATGGTTGCTTAGAAAATCATAATGCAGCAACTTAAAGTACACTTTGGAGGCATGAACGATATCTCAGGTAAATTCTTGCTGCTCCTGCCATCAACACTCAACATCTTAACCGAAAAGGATATGATCGAAAAAGCCAACACAGGCTACTTAGCGAATAATGTGCTACAGATTTATCTCCTATTTTTTCTCAACAACTTATCAGTTTTCGATCCTAGTCGCAGATGAGACTGAGTTCCTGTTGAAGAAGCAACGGCACTTTGGAAAATCGTGAGAAAAGTCTGTTATTATTATTATTATTATTATTATTATTATTATTATTATGCAAATCTGACTTTCAGGTAGTAGCTCCCTGTAAAGCAGGTTTGAATAATTTCAAGGAAAAATTGTTCCAGGGCCGGGTATCGATCCCGGAACCCTTCGCTTAGTGCGCGAATGCTCTACCGACTGAGCTACCACAGGAACTATAAACGACATCGTCACAATTTTTCTTTTATATCCACACGACTCAGATGAGCTGACAAGACGCCAGAACTCAGCTATGAGTGCACACAAATGCTGTGTGACAAATTGTGGCTTTCTGTTAATGTACCTCCAGTTATTATTATTATTTGGCAAGTTCAAATTCACCACTTAAATAATATGACACGTGTAGATAGGCTATATCGTTAACACACCATCACAACAATCTTAGACATGGGCAGATATGAGAAGGGGGGTCCCAATTGAAATTTTTTAAAAAGAGAGGGGCATGCTTTCTTGGTTATGCTACTCTCCACAGGTGGAGTAATGGTAATCCATTCACTTCATGTAGGTGACTGAATTGTGTTACATTTGGTTTTAAAACAAAATAATACTATTATTTAAAGTAATCTTGAGACATTATCAAAAATAATATACGAGACTATTAAGTGCAAAACTCGCATTATACAAAAAAAAAAAAAAAAATGAGTTACATATGGGATGTTGTACTTCTTGCAGATCTCTATCTACTGATATAGCCTATGTAGTTGGTTTGTGCAAATCTCGTCTAATTCCTCTTCCATAGTGCTCAGAAAACTACTATCAAATGTAAAACTGTCCATATCCATAACAGTTTTTCCTGTTTTCTCACAAATCATTTTACCTGGATAAGGCGAGTTTTGCATTTGATAGCCTCATATTTAACAATAAAGAATATCGAAAGCATTGGATAAATCACAACACAAATATATTTCCCATTTAAGTAGTTTCTTGCGCCAAATATTACTTATATACAGAATGCGAACTAAGATTTCTTATGAGGAGGGGGATAGAATCCTAAATAGGGAATATCATACATAAAATTATTATTATTATTATTATTGCTGTTGTTGACATTACTGTGATGAAATATAAACATTGGAAGTAAGAATAACAAATTAATGATAATTATATTTTGTGAGGGGGATATAAGTTATCCCTGACGGGGATGTTAATATGGATTTATGAGAGGGGGATAACTTTCCAAAAGGGAGGAAATCCCCTCCATCCCCCCGTTAATTCGCACCCTGCTTATATGAAAGCTGAAACAGTCAAGGAGAGCAAACTTAAATAATAACACTAACAAAACAAAGATGTCCACAAATGGACCAATATATATTTGCAAGTAGTACCTACTGAAATTGTCCATAAATTAGAAAAAGCAGCTACGGTAGCCTACTTCCATTAGAGGACTGTTTTCTCTTTTGTGATGCGACTTTTCTGTAGCATAAAGTAGGCCTACTGACAAATTGATAGAAGACGTGTCCATGTATTTATGTCGGTTTGCTTTAAGTAATACAGAATATTTTGTTGGGTAATTTGCTAGCATATGTGTCTGTGTACGTATGTCCGTTTTGCTTTACAGAAAATCCTATTCATTTCTGTTATTTGATCTAGAGCAATTTATTTAAATATAATGAAGATAAGTTATTTCTTGCATTTATGTTCTGTACCAAATAACAACGATCAACAAAAGATTGCCCTACACTAATCTAATGAAAACTTGTATAGACGATTAAATGAAGCTATTCAACATAAATGATTTGAAGTGTAGGCGTAAACAATGTTCAATCAATTTGCCTTTTCTCAAGGACATTTGTTTTTCTGCCAAATTAAACTAAATGTGTCCTTACAATTTTATTGAACTACTTCTCTTCGATAAACATAACTTACAATCCAAGGACAAAGAATAAATGTGTGACATCTGTCAAGTAAGAACTGTCAACAACTTACTTTTTGAAGAATTGTTTTTGTTCATCAATTCTTCCAGGGCATTCAAAGCGACAGTGGCTGGGCATCAACATAAGACGTCGTAGGTGATCATTATCACATAACTTTTGTAATACTCTTGCTGCTTCTTGAACACATAATGGGTCCAATGAATCGAAACTGACAGTGGCATTGCGTAACTTCTTCGCAAAACAGTTCGTAAGGTACCGAGTCCGTGACATACTATTCTGATCCCTTGTTTTGGCTTTGAAGTGTATGTTCTGCCAAAAGCTTGGGTGATATAACGCACACCTCCATTGTTTGCATGTTGACGATGCTCTAATTTTGTCTTCTTGAGGCAAATACGAGAAAACCTCTACCAAAATAACACTCGGTAAGTTATTCCAACAACCCTCCTCTGTGGCCATGATTACCCAATGCCACTGTAAAATCTCTTGTGGTAGGCGTCTTTGATACTCTAGTTATCTAGTATGCCGTGAATTCCATGACCAAAATATTGTTTTGTTTATGTTTCCTGTGGTCTTCGTTTGGGATTATTATGAAACGGCAAATAATGACAATAACAATTAAATATTTACATTCAACAGTCTTATTATAATTATGAATACTAAGATGGAACGAGTGAAAGTTTTAAAACCACAAAACCATAAATATATGCTATAAAACTTGATGAATTTCTCTTTAAGTCACGAAGTAATTTATTATAGTCATTACCTAGTTACTGTATTTATTATTCGTAATGCAAGAATGGTTAAAATGATACAAATTAATAGTACATAATCATAATAAAGACTTTATGTACCTACAATACTAATTTCAGAATCGTGAACAGGGATTTTGATGTGCATATGTGGCAACCATGCTACTCAAACTTCCTGTTCCGTTATATTCACAATGTTTGTCGAGAGGCGTAACATAAATGACAGGTGGACTTCGTAGGCGTTTCGTAATTTGTGGAATATTCAGAATTTTACTTTAAGCTGGAGATCGTTCCTATATTGTTTTTCATCCTAACCACGACTTAAGCTGTGAGCATTGCAAGGGCCTAAATGTTGAAAACAAACGAAAATGTCAGTGTATTCAGGTTGTCATATAAACGTAATATATGTATGCGTAGTGTGTTTGTTGCTGCATTCTTTAATCATTTCCGAGAACAAAGTTAGTGCTGACAACCCTTCTTCCAATGTGAAAACGACGGACAAATCAATTAAAAATGTATCATTAACACCGCCACCGAATCATAGTGAAAACATACATGGAACTGAGACGAACAAGACAAAGGCTGAAAGCGTAACGAATGGTGACAATGCTACAGCTCAAAACTCAACGACTGTAACGCCTGGAAATTCTTCGATTATACCGAAAAGGGATCCTCTGAAAAATATCAGCGCCGGAGCCGTCGTTAGAGGATTCTACGTGTTTGTTGGTTTAGGTGCTATAGTTGTTATGTACATCGTTGTTAGAACTATCCGGTAAGTGAACTTGACCTTAAAAATGGTAGAGCAGGTCAAGGATGAAGGTCTTTTACTAGAGCAGGAAAAACAATGAATTGATTGCACAATTATCCCAATTCTTTACACGTGTATTATAAAATTTCTATAATATGCATAATACTATGTATTACTGGGTAATATAATATATAATGAAACAAGTACCTTATTTTCTCGCGAAAATGTAATCTAGACATTTTCACCAACAAAGTATTTTTTACTTTCTCAATGTAGAAGCGAGTATTATGAATTATGATATTACAGGAAACAGTTTTCAGATTTTTCCGGAAATATAAATTTTTTAGGGCATCACCGATAAAGAAAGGTGGGGAATAAATGCAGAATCGGTTACAACGGATTTTAGACTTCCGTAAATTGCATGAAATGACGCCACAAGACGTCATGATATTATCAAAACTTTCACAATACGTAGCATCATGACGTTACTTGAAACGACACGTGGCTGCGAACCTGTCAAAAGAAAACTGACACTGACAATGATGCCAGAAAAGTTTACTTAGCAACTAGTATTCCATGACGTCATACCACCTTCACAACACAATTTTATACAATGTACCTGTAAGAAAAAGCTAAGATCGTCGCCCTTACGGTACCTTTGAATTCTTCAAAACAACAACAAAATTACATTGTCTTAAAAACAGTTACTTAGCGACCATACAGTATATTACGTCATATCCAGTACTCATGTCACTACTACGTCATAACATTACATTTTGTAAATTTATAATACAAGATTAAAAGCACTGTTTCATTACCATCCGCACGGCAAAAGATCTCTGGGTCGTCCGAAGAAGAGATGGGCTGAAAATTCTAGTTTGAAACCATAACAGGCCACTCGGCTTAATACTTGTTAGGAAGACGACGACGATAATACGAGATTATATACTAGTTACATCAATTATTATTAGGTACGCCTATAATGGAATTAATTTAAATATCACTTATAAGCTGACGGAAATATTGAAAATTCAATGTGCAATTTGATTATGGAGTTATACATAATCTTACTCGTAGACTAGTACTGGTTTTTAAACCTACATGTAAAAAATTTTTGTTCTCTGTGTAGTATTGTGTATGTAAGAACATGGTATATAATCTTTGATTTTTGTGATGATACTTCAATAATGTATATTTGTATAATTGTTTAATCTGAAATGAATTCGGAAAAGAAGAATTTAGAAGTGCAATCAGCAGAAGTTTGTCATTTTTCTTGTGCGATTATTTTCAGGTTGAGACGCAAGAAAACAACAGTGAGGAAGTACGGGATCCTGGCAAGCCGAGAGGATGTGGAAATGACGCCCTTAGGAGCCGATGATGATGAAGAAGACACAACCCTGTTTGACATGAGCTCCCACAAGTCCCGACCCTGACATCCCAAGCACTAATTCCTGTAAACAGTGTTGCCTGCACAAACTTTAAACTCAGGTACTCGAGCACTTCGCATCATCGCGCTTCTGCAATTGTGAAATTCTCCAGTTTGTGTTGTAGACTACGATTTTCAAACAATATTACAGAAAGCATTTTGTGACTGTTTCTAAGTTGATAATTCCTTTGTGCCTCAAATATTGTAAATGAAGATCAATCCTCGAGCTCTTAATTTGGCCTAACATGCTCGTATTTGTGTCTCTCTTTCTCTATGTCGTAAGGAGAAAATACTTTCCTATCCACAGTTACGTTTTCTTTGTGTTAATTGAAAGCAGAATGCATGGAAAACCAGTGATTATGCAATAATTAATTTTATTTGAAGGAAATTATAGAAATTGAGCCATCTCTGTGAATGTATATAGACGAGTACTACTTGTAGTTGTGTATTAGGTGGGCTGAGAGCAAGTTGGAAGTGGCGAGATATGAGTAACATTGGAAGAAGAGTGAATGGAATTCAAAATTTTGAACTAATGTTGCTAGAGAACAATTCTTCACCTGAATCTAAATTTATTAATAAATTAGTTTGTGATTCTATCATCATAATCATCATCCATTCAAGCTTGGAGCATTTATGATCCGTTTGTTCTATTATTTAAAATTGCTCTATCCATCTTTTAACTGGCCTTCCTTGAGATCTTCTACCTAATGAATTATACTGTAGTATTTTAATGGAAATCTGTTGTCTTGCATCCTGCAGACATGATCATACCTCTTCTGTCAGTATACTCTTCTATTTTTTTTTTTTTTTCAAAGAAAATATTTTCAGTTCTGTGTGGATATTTTCATTAACTTTTCTCATCTAACAGGCTATATCCTGCATTTGGTCTTAAAAATTTCATTTAATAAATTTCTTGTCATTGTCCAGCATTCTGAGCCATAAAGGAACATTGGCATAGCTAGAACTTTGTAAAATTTTATCATTGTTTCTTTTCTGGCTTTCTTTAATAAAGTTCTTTTTAGTGTGCCACATTTATTTTGAAACAAATTTAACTTTTTATTAATATCTTTGGTTCTATTTTTCCCTGTAAATAGTCCTAAATAATTTAAATCCATTACTTGTTCTATTGTTAAATTAATTCTTCATTGTTTGATACACTCTTTTAACACTTGAGTATAATACCTGATTAACTATAACTTCTTTACTGCGTTATTATAAAAATACCTGGCTGACTAGTTTCGAACCTAGTCATAGACTTTGGACAACGAGGGACTCCACGTCGAAACTAGTCAGCAGGTATTTTTATAATATTAACACAGTAAAGAAATTATTGTTAATCAGGTATTAATAATTATTTTTGTTCTTACTTGTTCTTTTCCGTGCATTGCTGTTATAGACGTGGACAAATTATTAGCAAAATGTACGATTTTTGTGACATGTTTTTACAAAATTTGACTTTTCAATTTAGACTACTGTTGACATTTTTATGATTATAGTACTCAGAAATATGTAAAAATGTCAGCTGCAGTCAAAATTGAAAAGTCAAATTTTGTAAAATTATACCATAAAAATCGTCAGTTTTGCTAATAATTTGTCCACGTCTGTACTTCTATTAGGAGATATAAATAAATTGCATTCTGTTATACATAGCTCTCTGAAGGTAATTTTATGCTGATGCAACAACAATCTGGTCGTCAGTGAAAAGAAATGTATCTAACTCTAAATTTCTTATTTTAAAATGTGGTTTTAAATTTATTTGCCATTTCCTTATGACGTCAACATACAAATTAAAAAAAAAGGTAGTGGAAGAGAGCACCCTCGTCTCACACATTCATTTTATTCATTTATAATATTTTTTAGAATTTATCAGTGGTTGAATGGTTATTGTTCTTACCATTATATTAAAAAAATGCCATTGTTCTAGCTGTTCAGATAATGGCATTCGTCTTTTGCAGTAAATTAACTTCATTTACATAAATTATTTTGTTAGGAAGGAATTAAATGTCATCAACTGGTACCTGTGTAAGAAGAAATAATCAGTTTTTCTTTTTGTATAAATAAGTGATATTTTCTCATTTACTTGTTGCAGATCACATATCCTTGCATTCATGCAGTTTGTAAGCTTAAGTTAAATCATTTTGAGGGAAGGGCAAAAAGATAAAAATTCAGTAACTGTCCCTAAAAAGTCTAGAAAAGTGACAGCCCCTCTCTCACCCTAGTTGTAAGTCCTGTGTAAACGAATTGTGGATAGTTTCTTTCTTTCATGTATCCTTTCTCTTTGGGAGTAATGATGAATATGGAAGCTAAATATAAGTTCTTTCCTTCACCTACCCTTTCTATGTGGGAATTGTGATGGTTATTGAATGAAAGCTAAATATAAATTTGCAGTAAATATGTAGCTAAATGCTTTTTTTTTTTGTGACATTTCTTGCATTTAATTATAATTATCTCTTTACTGTATGTTCCTACCAGTTTGTGTTAATTAAGTTCGGTGGTGTGAAAGATTAAGGCCAATATTACAGTATGCCTTTTAAAATGAAGTTATGCCATGAATAGGAAAACTGCAGATTTCTGTAAATTCAGAATAAGCAGTAGATGCTGACTGTCCTGATGAAAGAAAGTTGAAAGTGTTAGAACTCTTGCTCCTTTTAAAAGTTTCAATTTGACCAGATAGCGCATCATTTAAGGAATATATTTAATTATCTCAATCCTCAACTACAGAATGCTGAATTATTCACATTGCAACAGGATCATAAATGATACGTGGGGACACTAGATTTTCGCGAATTATTTTGTCACGAGGGTTAAAATTGTTATAGGTATGAAAGAGACTTGTTCTGCTACAGAGTGACTCTTTTTCATACCTATAACTCTCTTGACTCAATTAAAAATTATTAGTGAAAATCAGGTTTCCCTAGTGGTACAGATACAGTTAAATAAACGTTACATAAAATAATTTTGCTTATTATTGATCAGAAATATATTTTGTTAATATAGATTAACAAATTGAACTGAAACCCTGACCGAGTTACGTGAGCGCTGGCTGTCTTGGGGAGGAGCAAGTGAGAAAGCACGGGGGGAAGGTAGAGAGCACTATGCACTATGTACTTGCAGGTCCACTCACAGTTTGTCAAACCTGCTAACAAAAGCATTAAAAGGTTGACTAGTTACCTGCAATGCTAGCATAATGGAACCTTCCTAGCCGACAGTCGAGGCAAAAATGAAGAATCCGTTATTGTGGTAATACTGGAGAGTGGTTCTTCTATTGGTCGCGATGCCCACGCACACTCTCTCTCTCAGATATTTACGTGGTGATTGGTGACTGAATGATGAGCAAGGGAGAGAGAAGAAAGAAAGAGAGAGATTCCAGAAGTTGGCGTGTTTTACGGGGTTTCACTTGAAGTTGTCAAACTATAGTTTTCTTGAACTTCCTTTTGTATTTTCTTTCCTGAAGGTCTTCTTTTGAGTAAATACTGTGATCATTAGACTAATAATTATGGTAGTTATTAGAATATTCCAAAAATAATCTTACAGGAACACACAAGGAGTGAGAGTTCTAACACGACATTCAAGTTATTTTTAGATAAAATTATGGTTGTGCTAGATGCTAGGGCAGAAGTATTGATAACCAGAAGCATGTAACAGATGTATCACGTTATAATTCAGAAGAATATATTTATATTACTTGTAAGTATGAATGAATATGGTGTTTATATTTTGTTGAATTGAAAGACTACAATGTATTGCTGAGCACACTTGCATTGGTTCAGAGAGGGTCTCAAAACTTACTCAACAAGCAAGAGATTTGGACTAGTACTCTGACAACATTTGAACTAAATAAATAAGGTTTTGTAAGACACTGAAACTTCTGACACGTTACAATCATTGTGAAAAGTAAGAAGCATGCAGTATCAGTTTGAGTCACTATGTAAGTGACGTACCATAAAAAATACAGCAAAGGAAAAGTAATGAATTTGACAAAGACAGTTGAAATGTCACAATATGATTCTCCAATATAAACCTAGGAGAAGACCTTGGAGATCATGGTGCAGTTTTAATGAAATTTTAGTAAAAAAAATCAACATAACTAATAGAGATCGTAGAGAAAATGTAGCATTATTCGTTTAATTAAAATAACAGTTTAATTATGTACATTTTATAACACTCTAAAATAATAGTTATTTATGGTGCTTGTGAGGTTAAGTGCATCTTTATTGCGCGGAGTGGAAAGATTTAAGCACGAGGTGTCAGCCGAGTGCTTAAATTACACGAGCGAAATAAAGATCACGCTTACAAGTACCATACATAATTTTATCCATGACCATAACGAAAAATTATGTTTTATAAAAGAAAATATGTTGAAAATAAGTCATCATATAATCACATATCATGCATGGATTTTAGAATCGATACATATACTAGGTAGGTTATGATGTAGGAGGCCATGATTAGTGAAGAATGGTATCTAAGGCGTTGGATAAATAACAAATTATAATTAATTATATAATTTTAATATATATTTTTTTCATTTTAAACGTGTATTTTCGTCTTTTTGAAGTTTCAGGGATTATTTAGAAGTGTTCACGGGACTAATGTGATTAAAATAATTTCACATTTTACTTCTGTAAACTTAAGAGGAATGTTAAAACGTAACTTATCATGGTGTCTGTTTAGCTCAGTTGACTAATGCGTGTTGTTTTAAAATTTTTAAAATCCTATAAACCCAACTTTGCAGGTTCAAGTCTCCTCGTATCCCCAAAAAAAAAAAAAAAAAAAAAAAAAAAAAAAAAAAAAAAAAAAAAAAAAAAAAATACATATTAGATATGGATGCAATGCACAAATTACGACGTAGTAGATAGAGAAAAGAGAATGAGATTGAGTGTATGTATATATTTAAGAAATGGTAATAAAGAAGTAGAGGTAGTGACATCTAGTAACTAATATATTAACTTCTTGAGCAATAGTTGAATGGAAAAGTATACATGTTTGGCCGGGTACTAGGAAAATACTAATGAACTGTGAGACAAAGTTTAAACTGTGAGGTAAAGTCTTTATCTCACTAGTGGAATAAAGTAATGTTGAATAAAAGCCTACTTTACAAACGCAAAAGTATTTAGTAAAGGCATGTTTTTCGTTATGGTCATGGATAAAGAATTTTATTTAAGGTAAAACATAATCACTTCTTTATTATTTCAATTATTTACATATATCATATAAAGTTCATAGAATATTGAATACGAAATTTAACATTCTTAACTTTTCTAGTAGCCTACAGCAAAAATAGTTTTTTTTACCCTTGTTCTAATTTAGACTGTTATGCAAAAGTCTTAAAAAAATAACTTTTTTGTTAAATGTCAATTTAATGTGTATCGTGTTGGAGGCTACAGTGTATCTTCAGTTTTGTAATCTAATCTGGAACGTAAACTGACAAGTGATAGTGATGTTCAAGTGTGTTCATGCTGGTCTGTGGATAAATATATTTTATAAAAATTACTTTATAATTTTATATGTTACTTAGCCTATTTGAAATTATAGATAAAGGGAACAGAAGTGCTTGAGGAAAATAATATTTTGTTCATGTATAGGAATATTTCCATTTGTATGTTATTGTGGAACAGACATGGCTAGTCTTTTCGTTATTTATAGCATTTATCCATATTTCACATCTTTAGAGACATGCTCCTCTCTTCTTGCTATCCACTACTCATTAGTACTTGTTGGTACTTCCTCTTTTGATGCATGAAGCTACAAATAAAGCTGCCAATTTTTTCTTTATCTAATTGTTTGCGTGTAAATCCAATATCCTTGAATCCTTATGTGTTCAGCAAACAATTGGAATGTGATGGAACTTCCTTGTATGCCACTTGAAACACGTGGTAGGGCTCTGATTGAATGAAAATATTTCATAATGATATCTGCGAACAGTTGATTTGTTCAGTAAGAAAATGAGCTAACCCATTGAACAGATGACAGTCAGCTGATGGCTTTTCATTATGGTGATCGGGGGTTTGATCCTCTATAGATCTTGAAAGATTTGTGATATACAGAGTAGAAGAGAACTTGTTGTTATTCTTCATACTAATGATCGACCATGTTATGTGAAGGATTTAGATAACTTTTTTCCTCACGCCCAACTATGGATGATAAATTTTTATTTTTCATATAAATAATGTGCGCAATATGACACCATCTTTGCTATTCCAGCTTTGCTATACACTAGCGAAACTTGGACACTTCAGAAAGAAGATTAAATATTGCAGGGGATGATGATGATGATGATTACCTACTAGATCTCGGCGTCATCTCGAACTTCGCTGCCTGTTGTGTGGGTGCATTCGTTTGTTGATAAGTGTTGAAATATTATGGTGTCAAATAGTGTGTGTGTGTTCTGAAATTGATCTGTGTGTTGAGAATTTGATCAGGGTGTGTTTTAGTGTGTCTGTATATTTCATATTGTTCTAATGTGTTGAGTTTTTGGGTTGTATGTGTAGGATTTCCATGTCTGTATTTATGTTATTGTATATAGAAATCCTACACATATAACCCAAAAACTCAACACACTAGAACAATATGAAATATACAGACACACTAAAATACACCCTGATCAAATTCTCAACACACAGATCAATTTCAGAACACACACACTATTTGACACTACATTTCAAAACTTTTTAACAGTCGAATGCACCCACACAACAGGCAGCGAAGTTCGAGATGACGCCAAGATCTAGTAGGCTCTGAGGATGGTGTGAAGAAGCACCGAAACAGCTGTAAGCCGCATATGCTTACATAATTAACATGAGTAAGATCGCCATTTAATCAATTATTTATATTTAAGTGTTAAAAGTAGGGTACGAAAGATTCAACATCGATTATCAAGCTGTAAATGCTTCGTTAGACCATAAAATAAATTAAGAAATCTTACAAGAACTGAAGACTGGACATAAAACACTAAGTGCCAATATCTTTGGAAATTATTTTTTCCAAAATATAGTCTATGCCCTTGGCTGAATTCAGTAAGAAAAGAGAATTAGTTCCATTCTAATTTTATTTATAACCTAGCATCTCCCACAGATGTGCAAAATGTAGGATAGTACATTACTAATTGCAAATCTGTGCTTCAGTGGCTGGCCAGGATAATATCTTTGAAAAATATTGGAGTGCAAGAGGTCAAATGACTTTATTGTCAAACGCCTGGCATTAGAAAACAACAACAACAACATTACTAATTGCACAAGAAAGCCCTGTTTTTTTCATAGAATTTCTCTCTTTGGCTCTTACAGCCTTTTTTATGTCCAGTGTTAATTAGAAATTGGAAAAAATAAAAATTTATAAGCAACGCTGGATACGACATATACTAAGAATGGATGATAACAGATTCACCTATAAATTTTGAATAACCAACCTGGAGGAAAGAGAACACTAGGAAGACTGTCAGAACCTGATGATTTCTTTTATTTTGTGTGCCGAACGGACCACCTGATCTAGAATCTTTAAGGATTATAACAGTGATAAGAAATGCCAATTAATATGAGAAAACAAAATCTACGAAACCATTTAGATGTGGCAACCAACTTTAAGATTTGGAAGATTTACATTCAATTTTGCTGATCTTTGTAATGCAAATAAATTCATATTTTCCGAACATACCAAATCCTAATACACTCAAATACATGTGGCTTACAGATGAGGCAACAAAAGTAATTTAAAGATAAAAACAGTTTTCAGTTTACTTCAATGGAAAAACAATTTTATTAACCAGATACTCTTAGAAGTCAGTTGAATGATTTGTAACTTAGAAAGCTCTATGCTTTTCTTGAAATGTGGAAAATTTTATGGAACTGTTATAAGACCAAGAATCATAAGCATAACCTAAGTTAATTTAAATTAAAACTAACAAGATAGTAAATATCAGACAAGTAGCAGTTATTTCTATGCTATTGTACAATAAGTATTACGCTACTTTGATCTGATGTCATACTGTTGGGTCTTCCCTCTCCACTTAATACAAGAAATTTATTTTGCAATTACACTATTTTATTTTTAGTTATTCTGAAACCATACTTTTATGGGTACCGTAAATTACAACCATATGTGCTGTAAATCTAATTGTTCTACATCACCTTAGGCGAAAATAAAAATTCAGTTGCTGTTTCTTCACTTTACGCCTGTTTCAGCTTCACAGTTTATCTTTCAACGTCTTTTCGATCTTCCATTGCCTCTTGTTCCTATTGGTGTATATTCCAGCACTATTTTTGTAACCTCGAGTTTGTCATTCTCTTAAAATGCTGGAACCAATTACTACGGCATTCTTTACTTGTTTCATTCTTTATTGTTCTAGGGATGGTGCTGCAGATTATTTGAAATTTTGATATTTTCTTGTTAACATCATCATCTGTTTCATTTCTTGTGTGTTGCAGCATAGATAAATAAAATTTTTAACGTGTTCTGAAAACAGTTTTTTCATCATGTATAATATTTGATCGTAGGAATTATTTTACCCTGTTTGTCATTATTTTGGGATATTCTGTTGACGTTTTAAAATCATAATATTTGCGTGCAGTATATTGTTTAACTTACGTAAAGATTTCTGTAGATTTTTTTTTTATTTTGTATAATTAGAACGTCGTCAACATAACTTTTTAAAATTTAATTTTATCCTTGGATTCACTAGTCTTTTCCACTTCTGGATGTTGTCATAAATATAAATATTAAAAAGAGGTGGGGGATATAATACATCCTTATCTAAGATCTCTGTTCACTAAAATTTGTTCAATTTTTATTTTCCCTGCATTTATTATTATTCTCGAATTGCAATATAAACTCTTTATTGTGTTTGTTACATTTGGATAGCCTTGACTTTCCGTTATTGTCCGTAATTGATTCTGATCAGTTGAATGCTTTTTGAAATCGAATGTAACGTGAGTTTGAAGATTAGTTGTTAAATGTCCTATTCTAAACTTACACTGCTCTTCGTTTAATAAACTTTCTGATATTATGTTAAGCTCTTTGCTGTTCCTAATTTGTACTATGAGAGAGATAAGGTATGATTAACTCTGTGTGGGCGAACTCAATACGAATAGCCAGCCATCCAGAACAAGGTTGTAACCTTCATTTCTCATAAGTTTACTTTTTCTGATTGTCAACCTTGCTCTAAAAAATTAAAAGTATGCACAGAACAATGTATTTTTTCCAACTTTTTAAGAATTTCGTATTTGCTGGTCACAACCTTGTTCTGGGCAGCTATTCTTATGTGGAGGCTTGACGTTTTCTTGTTTTCTTCCCTTTACGTTGCCACAGATCATGAATTTTTGTTGGGCGAGATAATGTCGAGCCTCTGCACATGTGAGTTCGCTCACCCACTGTCAGTCACAACCTTATTTATCTCCTAGTATAGCAAAGTTGACAATTTTTAAAAAAGGAATGTCCACGGAGTAAGAAAATGTTAAGACATTTTTGTATCTCATTCCAGGAATTAATTAAGGGGAAGTTAAAGTTTCCTTTCTTTCTGTAGCTATGATACATGTTTCTTTATGAGTTAGCTCATTCTGTTATGTTTTTTGCTGATCCATTTCATAAGTTCCTGTAGTTCGTTTGCACTAGGTATGCCAGAGTCGTTCACACAACTTTCTTATAAGACTGATTTGAAATTACTAATTTCATGGCCAACAAGCTTGAGTCAGTTGATAAGTCTTTTCGCTATTTCTGCATTTGATATTTTTATGTAATTAAGAAAGATTATTTTGATAGAACATGAAAATAATCTTGATTTCATTGCTGATCAGTGCTTTTCATCTTCCATCTGGTACCTCTGTGATTCATGACATCTTCCAGCTGCATGACATCTCCGACTTCATCTTCCATTATTACGTCATGCACTTGTGATTACACGTCTTGCTGCTAAAGGCCTTTAGTATAGTCCTTTGTAGGATGTAATTTTGACTGATATTGTGCAAATCTTGTCTGAACCAGTAGTAGTTTTTCTGCCTTTTTCCATAGCTTTGTTTGATGGTTCTATTTGACATTATCGAATGACTATTTTTTCCTATCATTAGATGACTTTGTCTTTAAAAATGTATTTTTTTTTATATAATTTCAAGGGAAAAATTGTTCCAGGGCCGGGTATCAAACCTGGGATCTTTGACTGAGTGCACCAACACTACCGACTGAGCTACCCAGGAACTATATCAAACCATGGGTCAATTTTCCTTTCATATACACATATCTCAAGTGCGTTGACAGATTGTCAGATCCCAGCATTGAGTGCACACAAAGTTCTGTGTGACTTAAATTGTGGTTTTCTGTTATCTAAACAGTAATGCATATTATACAAATCTGGCTTTTTCAGGTATAGTTCCCTGGAAAGCTCTTTGAAAATGTAATAACTTGTTGGTATTCTCTCATTGTAATTGAATCATTATGCCAAGTTTTTCAGCTTGAAATCTTCGCTGTGACAGCACTTTTTTCTTTAATTATTAGATAGTCTAATACTTGGATACTTCAAAGTGGAAAAGATGTAAAAGAAATTGCTGGAACAACATAATGGAGTGTGATCCAGTCACTGTGCATTGGAAGGATGTTAAAATTGTACAGTAAATGCATTTATGTATTAAGAACAAAATCAGATCATACTAACTGTAAGATGACGAGAAGTGTTCAGTGATATACTTCTGTATTGTGTTAAAGAAGCTTTACTTTATTCCGCTGCATGCATTATATTTGTTTCATTTACAATGGACCTTATATCAGAATATTTTATAACCTTACATTTTGTTACGCTTTTGTAATGTAATTGTTATGTTGACCTATATGCAAATATCTATGTCAAGGAATGATTTGTTTTGTGAGTATTCCGTCATACACAGTGAGATTGAAATTTCTTTAAGAAACTTCAGTAGTTTTATTCTGTAAAAGTATAATAATGCTGTGTCATTAAGCATGCGAATCATAGGGCATTTATTCTATTATGGATTTTGATTTTTTTTTTTTTAAGAGCTGTGGATTTTATAACTGTGTATCTCTGATACTTATGCAGACAAAGTTTTTTCCTTTTATTTCTATATATTACCGAAGTAATATTTATCCATTAATCAAGTTGGTTATTCTGAAAATCAAATGTAATCCAAAGACATATAAACATGTAAGGTAATGGTTCGTACAGAACCAGTGTATGGTGTGACTCATGATTTTACAAATCTCTATACTACAGTGTTAACTGGTGAAAATGCATTCAAAGATCATTGCTTTAAGTTTTATTTTCTTATTAATGGCCCTTTGCTGTGTTAATACTAGAGGCCATGAGCTCAGCTAGTATGATACACAAGCCTTCATATCTTTATGAACTTGACATATTGCATTTCTTTGTTTTTAATTTTGTTACATAGTAATATTTTCTGTGATTATAATAATTTTTTGTCGTAGAAAGTTCCAAGTTACATGGCAAGAGGCTGTGCGTGTAACCTAGAACAATAATTAAAGTATACATCTTGATTACACAACTTTTAACACTGTATCACTTCGGAATATGTATGGTAAGACTTTCCTGTGTTAAATTTCAACGTACCTCGTTTACATGTTTCGATCTATTTATGGGTCATCTTCAGAACTGGTCGTTGTTGGTCTTGGTGCCACTAGTTCTGTTTCCTGTGAGGGTGTGTTCCTATGGTATAGTGTAGAGTCAAAGAGTGTGTGTGTTTTGAAGTTGAGTTGTGTGTTGAGAATTTCGTTGGGGTGTGTTTTTGTGTGTCTGTATATTCCATATTGTTCTAATGTGTTTAGTTTCTGGCTTTTTGGTTGGATGTGTAGTATTTCCATGTCTGTGTTGATGTCTCTGTGGGTGTGGTTAGCATTACAAGATTACAACGAAGAGCTAAACACAATCAAATACATAGCACAAGAAAACGGATACAACCCTAACATAATAGACAACATAATACCTAAGACAAAACATAATCACAAAAAACATAAGAATACAACACAAATACAAGAACACAAAAAATACATCACACTAACATACGAAAACAAAAACACACACAAAATTGCAACCTCATTCAAGAAATTAATTACAACATTGCATACAGAACAAATAACACTCTACAAAAACATCTCAACACACAAACAAACAAATACAACCACACAGGCGTATACAAACTCAAATGTAACACCTGCAAAAACTTCTACAAAGGACAGACAGGCAGACTGTTTCAAACACGTTACAGAGAACACATCATAGCCATAACAAAATTACAAAACACCTCCACATATGCAGAACACATCACAAATGCTAACCACACCCACAGAGACATCAACACAGACATGGAAATACTACACATCCAACCAAAAAGCCAGAAACTAAACACACTAGAACAATATGAAATATACAGACACACAAAAACACACCCCAACGAAATTCTCAACACACAACTCAACTTCAAAACATGCACACTCTTTGACTCTACACTATACCACAGGAACACACCCTCACAGGAAACAGAACAAGTGGCGCCAAGACCAACAACGACCATTTCTGAAAATTACCCATAAATAGGTCGAAACATGTAAACGAGGTATGTTGAAATTTAACACAGGAAAGTCTTACCATACATATTCCGAAATAATTAAAGAATAAAAAAGTTACTTCACGAAAATGTATGTATTACATGACAGTACTGACTGCCTATTTTGATTGTTTTCATTGCTGTATATAAGTCTAAAAAATTATCGGCATTTTAGAAATAGTAATTACTGAAACTAGCACAATGAAAGTCTTTTTGTGTGAGAGTGAACATGAACACAAATACGTCGACATGTGTGTGCATGTGTGTTTGTATGCAGATTTAACAATATAGCATTTCTTAAATTTTCTTTTTTGCATTTAGTTACCAATGTTCTATATTATCAATATTTCTGATGTAAATAGAGAAAACTTAATTTTTTCTCTATCCTCGTATACAACACATATCTGCTCATTGCCTAAAAGCTTGGTTTAAAAAGGGACTCAAACTATATTAGGACCATTAATGAAAACTTTTCATGTTGTGAAACATTGATATATTTTTAGTTCATAACAGTAGAGCTTAATTGTGTTATCATTATAAGCAAAATATTGTTTATAGCAAACACTAATTTGTAACACTTAAATTTGTACAATAAAAGTTTGAAGTTTGTTATTTCTGTAACTTACAATAGTTCCTACATCTCTCTTCTTCCTTCCCTATTGTGTCACTTTTTCTTGTTTTATTTACTTTGTACCTTTTTAGAGAAGTCCTCATATACAAGGTGGTTCACTCAAAACTGATTTAAAACTCATTTTCCATATCTCTTAAGTACTAGAAGGAGCATGTAAAATGACACATTATGCATCTTTAAATAATCGAGGTTAATCAGAAGTAAGCACTGAAATAATGAAGCAATTGTCTTTAGAAACAATTAATATTACTGTCAGTGACTCAGGAGAAGACGAGAGCAGACTGAGGGGAAAAGGATGTGAACAGATAACGTACGACAACACGTCAATATTTGTAATGTAGTAAGCGGAAACATTAGGTCTCCTTCTGTTCAACTTAGCTTTAATTTCTATATGCATTGTTACTCATGTTTCCTGCACGAGTAATAACCTGGATGGCATTTTTATGGATAGCGATCTAAATTGGAACACCCAAGTAACACACACTTGCAAACAAATATTTTCTCAACTTCACTCTTTGTTTCATATGAAAGAATTTCTACCACTTAGTCTAAAAAAGAATCTTATTCAGACGCTTGTAATGCCCCATTTTGATTATTGCGATTCCTTACTAACTAATGTAAGTTCACTCTCAGCTGAGAGACTACAACGTGTTCATAATGTGTGCATACGATTCATCTGCAATACTCGTAAATTTGACCATATAACACCTTCCCTCCAGTTACTTTCATGGGTGCATCTGAAGGAACGAAGAACAATACATTCACTGTCTCTTCTATTTAGAATCATGCATACTTCTACTCCGAATTATCTCTTATCGCGCTTTCAATTTCTTACAACTCTTCGAAACCGACATCAAGCACTTCTTTCTATCCCTCATCATAGAACGTCTCTATAGTCATCCTCCTACACTGTAGAAATACCTCGTCTCTGGAATTCGCTACCTAATGATGTCAGGGACCGCTGGACTTTATCACAATTCAAAATTAAATTGGAAAATTTTGTCTTGTTTAATGCTTTTTAGATATTGCTAGAAGTGTTGATTTGTTTTTTTTACTCCAGATTAAAATCGCAAGTTTCTTGTTTATGTTAGTTAATTAGGATACAATTAATTATACTTAATCACTCATTTAAAGTTTGTGTGACTGCAACCTGTGTATATTTTTGTGTGACTTTACTTCGTTTATAGTGTTTTTTTTTTTTTTTTTTTGTTTTCCTTTTTGTTTCTGTTATTGTATTTGTATTCCTGGTGTTGTGGAAGAGAAGGCCTAATGGCCTTAACTACACCAGAATAAATAAATAAATAAATAAATAAATAAATAAATACTGGGATGCTTATCTGAGCGATGTTTATAATAATCAACAGCGATAGTCAAGAAGGTCACATTCTTACCCCTCGTCTTCTCCTGAGTAACGGACAGTAGGTACCCTCCACAAAACTGGCTTCATTTATACACTGATGGATCCTTGACCTCCAGAGAACAAGGTGCCGGTGCAGGTGTTACGTGCTGTCTCTTCTTACTTTATAGATCTCTTGAATATGGAACAACTAGTTTTGTTGGAGAAATCGTTGCAATAAGTGAAAGTCTCAGGAATCTTCTATGCCACATCAATAAATTTAAGAATGCAGTTATATTGTCAGACTTCAAAGCAGCTATTCTATCAATAGTCTCTAAACACACACCTTCATCTCAAACAGCAGAAATAACTAAAATGCTCTCTCAATTAATATCACTCAATAAAAGAATTGTATTCCAATGGATACCATTCCATTGTGGAATCCTGGGAAACGAGAATGCGGATGCTTTAGCAAAGAAGGGCAGCACTGCTACTTACAGACCTGTTACTAAATGTACATATTACTCTGTGAAAAGATTTATTAAATCTACATACTTAGACTTCAACAAACAAAATTTGCTAACACAATCTCAAGGGAAAAAATGGAACTCTCTGCATCATAATCCACAGTTAATTCCCGATTTACCACGAAAATCGTCTGTAGCTGCATTTAGATTGGCAACAGGCCATGATTGTTTGGCCAAACACCTGCATAGAATTGGAATATATCAGTCCCCTATGTGCCCATTGTGCAACTCAAACCAAGAAATGGATTCGGAACACCTCAAAATCTGTGCTTCAGTGGCTGGCCGTGATAATATCTTTGAAAAATATTGGAGTGCAAGAGGTCGAATGACTTTACTGTCAAACGCCTGGCATTAGAAAACAACAACAACATAATCGAGGTTACGTTGTTTTAAAAATCATAACAGTTGCTTGTATTGGGATAAATAACCTGGCAAAGGCCAGTGGAGCCATGGGAAAACTTAATACTACAATGCTAATGCCTCTCTACCTTATGCAGGAACATGTACAGGCTTGTTGCTTTCCAGTTTACTTTTTCGTTCTGTTAATGTATTGTGGCCACCGGCATAGCTCAGTTGGCTGAGGCACTTGCCTGCCGATCTGAAGTTGTGCTTGAGTGTGGATTCGATTCCCACTTGGGCATAGTGTATATTTTGAAGATTTTAGATTTAATAACACTAATAGCGACTAAACAAACTATCTTTACATATAAGTAGTGGAAATAAATATTGTATAGCACATGAGAGTAAACAGATTTTAAGCGCTCATCTCGTATCCACTCCTGGATAAAATCTCATTTTACTCTCTTAAACTGTAAATTATTATTGCTTATTGGAATTGGCTGGTTTTTGTAGGTTATCTGGCAGTAACGATGCACATGGCAATGTTATAATGAGAAAAAGGGATTGAATATTATCTTTGGCATATCCATATCAAAAGTTCTGGCTGCTTGTGTAAAGACACGCCGTGCAATACTGTGGTGGAACATGAACCGCTATGATTTCTGCTGTGAATTTCAATGTTGTGAAGGCCATAACTTGGAAATGAAGCATTTCCGGACACATGTTGTAATGAACTATTTTGATAGTCTACATGTGGGAAATACATACCTGAAATTATGCCCCGTATTTTTTAAACACCCTGTATACTCCTATCAGATAGTATTTGAGACTTGCATTCAGGAGGTCCCGGGTTCAAACCTCATGGCCGACCAATCTGACTGGGGTTTTTAATGGTTTCCCACAGTCACAAAGGCCAATGCCCGAGCCCGAGCAAAATAATAATAATAATAATAATAATAATAATAATAATAATAATAATAATAATAATAATAATAACACTAGTCTACAACATTTTTTGTGTCGACAAACAGAATGCTGATTATTACCAAGTCTGATGCGCTGATTGCGAATATGTAATCAGATTTTTCCTATCACGTCAGGTTTCCGAGCACTGCAACAATGTTATATTTTATGAATAGCCATAAATACAGTGCGGGCGGGAATTAACTAGGTATTATTAATTGGCTGTAGAATTTTTAATATCGATGGAACCATAATGAAAATTGTGTATATATATAAATCATTAAATAGAATTTGAACTTTTGTTCGTCCGTAGTATAGATGATGGCCGTGAGGGGCAGTTCGCGCAACAATAGCAAAGATGGTCGATCACCTATGTGTTCGCGAGAGTGCGCAGATTGCTGCTCGCTATGAAGTGTGGAATTCCGTTGTTTTCGTTCAAGATGGTGCCATATGGAGAAAGGAAGGAATGCCACAATCCGTCCAGAGACGATAAAGAATTGGAATCACGGATTCGGGGCATTATCACCAATGTTCCACGCAACTTCCTCCAGAAGACTGTGGATTCCATTACCGGCCGCTTGAGGAAATTGGTGGAAGCCACAGGTGTCTACGTTTAATTTTGATATATGCATACGTATTCCCATTGAACAAGGTACACATTAAATAAATTTCAATAATTTAATGTTGTAAATATAGAATTTATACACATTTTTCAATACCTAGTATATATATATATATATATATATATATATATATATATATATATATATATATATGTATATGTAGCAGCGCTTCTTTAGTTTCTATCCATTATGCCAAGTCCCTCTTCACTTGACACATCTGATCCTTGTTGATCCTTGAAAGATAATATAGACTTATAGGGTACCTGGTAATGAAAACAGAGACAGTCTGTACTTTGTTTAGTTCGAGTGTAGAGGTTTTGTTAGTAGTGTGAGCTGTTCTGTGTGAAATGAAATGAAGAAGCAAAGGCGTAGTTTTGAAAACTTTCCGAACCAATGGTATGGTGTGAGCAAAAAAACCACTAAGATGACTGTTATTTCTGCTTAATCAATGTTACTGGATTTTCTTAAGAAATAAGAGACTCATTCAGTATCCTAATCTCCCGTCAGCTATAAGACCAATACCTCACGGAGAAAATTTACCTGTTCCCATTCCACCTTCTACATACCAAGAAGAATCGGAATCTGACATAACGTCATCTGATGATGTGCAGCCCTCTACACCAAGGGATGACGTCTACATCCCAGATGAAGAGAGAGAAGAAAAGCCATATGTAATAACCAGGGAACGGATTTATATGGACTAAAAATATATGAAATATGTAAATATATATGTAGTTATTTTTACCAAAATATGGAATTAAATATGGATTTTTACCAAAATATGGAATTAAATATGGACTTAAAATTATAAAAAAATGACTATGTACGTTAAATATTGGTACATTTTAATCAAACTAAACAAAAAATATAATGGACGTACCTTATCTTCCAATGTAGTTTCAACAAAACACAATTTTTATTGTCTGTTACCATAACAATAGGTTACAAACATTTCTTTCAAGTGCTGAAAAGTGAATCTTCTTCTATTGTCTCTGAGGATAGATTTATACTGACTAAAAGAGCGTTCGACGTCACAAGAAGTAACTGGTACATAATTCAATTTCACAATGTCTGCTGGGGATAAGTCCAAGTTAATCTTCACTGTTGATTCACCACTCATCACAGCAACAACCTTTTGTAGTTCTTCATATCCAGGGTTTTTTGAAAGTACAGTGTCCACCTTAGCTCTTACTGCATCTGCAACTTTACCTCTACCACGATTCAGTTGTTCCACAGTACTATTTATAATTTCAAAACTTTCAGATAGTGAAAGGTGCCTATTTTGGAGACTTTTGAGCGTTTTTATGATGCATGAAAATGTATGCTGAATGTGAGCTAAGTCATTCTTCACACTTATGTCACAGGTAACTGTTTTCGCAGTATCAATTGAGACTGCATCTTCAGAGTCCAATGCAAGGAGAACATTGTTAATAGAGTCTATATGTTCGGCATAATATTCAACTGCTTCTAGCCATGTACCCCATCTAGTTAAAATTGGCTTTGGTGGCAATGGAATTTCAGGGTACATTTCTTTCAACACGTTAACTCTACTGGGAGCTTTGAGAAATACTTTTTTCACTGATGAAATCAACAAATCTACTTTAGGGAAATTGTCTCTGACCACTTCTGCCACACGATGAAATGCATGCGCCACACAAGTAAAATGAGTCAATTTAGGATATACAACAGATAATGCTTGTCCAGCTTTGACCATATAAGGGGCAGCATCGCTAATAAAGAATAACACATTATCGTACATAATACCCTTTGGCCACAGGATACCCATAGCTTCGTTGAACAGTTTAACTATAGTTTTGTTATTGCACTTTTCTAGAACATCACAATGTAAAAGAATTCGTTCAGAATATTGTTCACTTAACAAACCGATAACTACATTACCAACAAGTCTACCTTCTTTGTCGGGAGTCTCATCAATGGAAACCCAAATTGAACTATCTTTAATTTCATCTCTTATCTTCTGTATTGTCTCATCGTAGATGGATGGAGCATACGTCTTCCTAAGTGTTGACTCATCCGGGATTGTATGTTGAGTATATTTTTCAAGGAATTCCCTGAAGACCTTATTCTTTAGTTTGTAGAGAGGAATATCAGCAGAGATGAGAGAACGGCACAGGTCGATGTTAAACTCAGATCTTACATTCGATGTTGTTGGTTGTGTTAAAAACAATTGTCTCTGCTTGGAATTTAGTTGTTTGTTGGCCTGATGTTTACTAGTTGTAATGTGTTGTTGCACCAGGAACTTTTGTGTAGATGATACTGCACACTGACACAAATTACAAAATAATATTTTATTGTCAGTTGATAAACCATCTTCTTTAAATTCTGAAATGTAACTTGTTAGTTTTGATTTTAAATTGACTGAATGACGTACTTTTGGCATATTTACCGTCTTTATAGTATGATTTACAAAACTGAACCTATGTGTACTCTGACTGGCATTTAACTGTTGAGCTGCACAACTGAAGTCTGTTAAAAATTTTAAATTAAATTAATACAGTTTTGTAACTTACTTTCCCATTGTTGATAGGACTGCTAATTTTCAAATAACTCTGATGTTAAAGGGATTACTGAACATGTGTTTAAATCTCTATTGTTGAAATGTATTTTTAAAAGTTAATGGAATTTTGTTTTGTTTTATTGTTAAACCTAATATAATATGGACTGTTTTATATGAAATATGGAAAATATATGGAAATTAACGAAAATATGTACTAAACTCTAAAATATGGAAAAATATGGAAAATAAAAGTAGGATTTTTCAACCCTACACATTGTGAAACATAAAGATAATGCAAAATATAAATTATATTAGCTTTATAAGTAAATATGTATTTACATATAAATCCTTTCCCTGGTAATAACATAGGTGGAACTCAATGATTGGTATACGTGATTTGTACTTAACTAAACAGCTGACTGAGCTTCTAGGATCTCGTCTTCAGGAATGGAAGGTGCTGGATAAAGATGCTAATGTTTCGTATTTAGAAACATAAATAAGGATCTATTACCATTTTTCATAGTTACAGGTTCTGGAGTTTGTGCATGCCGCTGTAAATGGACTGATTAAAACTAGGTATTACACATAATGCTAAGAGCGGCGCTTATTTATAGATGCTTCTAAAATTAGTCTGAAAGCCATTTTGTTGCACAATTGCAATAAACTTCCCTCCATATCTGTAGCATACAGCGCAGCAATGAAAGAAACATACAAAAACATGTGTCGTATTCTTGAAGCCATTAAAATATGAAAACCATTGTTGGCATATTTGCGGGATCTTAAAGTCTTCTGCAGAGTGGATTCACTAAATATCCTTTTTCCTGTGCCTTTGGGACAGCCGAGATACTCAACATCACTATACAGTCAAGGAATGGCCAAGAAGAGAAGATTTCACTCCTAGAAAACATAATGTAAAATTTAAACCTTTAGTGGACCCACAAAAAATATATCTCCATCCTTTACACATTAAATTAGAGCTCATGAAGAACTTTATGAAAGGTATGGACACAACAGGCGAAGGTTTCAAATATCTAAGAAGAATATTCCCTAGTTTGAGTGATACAAAATTAAAAGAAGAAATATTCATTGGACCTCAGATTAAAAAAGTGATGGGTGACCAATTTTTTTAGAAAAAATTAACTCCAAACGAACGTGCGGCATGGGAGTCATTTAAAAGTGTTGTGAATGGGTCCCTCGGCAATAAGAAGGAAGAAAATCGTGACGAACTAGTTCAGAATCTTTTTCAAAATTATAAGAATTTTGGATACAGGATGTCTGTCAAATTCACTTCCTACATTCTCATTTAGATTTCTTTCCTAAAAACTTGCGTGCAGTGCGTGACAAACAAAGGGAACGCTTTCATCAAGACATTTTACAGATGGAATAGCGTTATAAAGGGAGATGGGATCAATCTATGATGAGTGATTACTGCTGGTTCATACGAAGAGAGAATACTACAACATATACAAAAAGTGTTTTAAAGTGACGCCTGCCTTCCACTACGTAAATGTAAATAGCCATTTACATCATTATAACATGAAGGATACTTTATTTTTAATACTAACACCACTATAATAGTGGAAGACTATGTTTGTGCATTCTGAATTAGATATTAAAAATGTGGAACTGCTTAGTTAGTATCGAACTTTTCAGAAGTGTAATAAGGGTAATAACTGAAAATCTGAGGGTGCTGCTGAAAAATGGGTTCCATTTTTGGATTCAGCATGGCAAATATGAGGATAGTAACAATGTTTCATTTCGGCACAATTTTCAAAGTTAAAATTTGTAGACTAGTGTAATAATAATAATAATAATAATAATAATAATAATAATAATAATAATAATAATAATAATAATAATAATAATAATAATTTCTATCACTATTAACAGTGCAGAAGCTGAGAGAAGCTTTAGTATAATGAACAGGGAACGGATTTATATGGACTAAAAATATATGAAATATGTAAATATATATGTAGTTATTTTTACCAAAATATGGAATTAAATATGGATTTTTACCAAAATATGGAATTAAATATGGACTTAAAATTATAAAAAAATGACTATGTACGTTAAATATTGGTACATTTTAATCAAACTAAACAAAAAATATAATGGACGTACCTTATCTTCCAATGTAGTTTCAACAAAACACAATTTTTATTGTCTGTTACCATAACAATAGGTTACAAACATTTCTTTCAAGTGCTGAAAAGTGAATCTTCTTCTATTGTCTCTGAGGATAGATTTATACTGACTAAAAGAGCGTTCGACGTCACAAGAAGTAACTGGTACATAATTCAATTTCACAATGTCTGCTGGGGATAAGTCCAAGTTAATCTTCACTGTTGATTCACCACTCATCACAGCAACAACCTTTTGTAGTTCTTCATATCCAGGGTTTTTTGAAAGTACAGTGTCCACCTTAGCTCTTACTGCATCTGCAACTTTACCTCTACCACGATTCAGTTGTTCCACAGTACTATTTATAATTTCAAAACTTTCAGATAGTGAAAGGTGCCTATTTTGGAGACTTTTGAGCGTTTTTATGATGCATGAAAATGTATGCTGAATGTGAGCTAAGTCATTCTTCACACTTATGTCACAGGTAACTGTTTTCGCAGTATCAATTGAGACTGCATCTTCAGAGTCCAATGCAAGGAGAACATTGTTAATAGAGTCTATATGTTCGGCATAATATTCAACTGCTTCTAGCCATGTACCCCATCTAGTTAAAATTGGCTTTGGTGGCAATGGAATTTCAGGGTACATTTCTTTCAACACGTTAACTCTACTGGGAGCTTTGAGAAATACTTTTTTCACTGATGAAATCAACAAATCTACTTTAGGGAAATTGTCTCTGACCACTTCTGCCACACGATGAAATGCATGCGCCACACAAGTAAAATGAGTCAATTTAGGATATACAACAGATAATGCTTGTCCAGCTTTGACCATATAAGGGGCAGCATCGCTAATAAAGAATAACACATTATCGTACATAATACCCTTTGGCCACAGGATACCCATAGCTTCGTTGAACAGTTTAACTATAGTTTTGTTATTGCACTTTTCTAGAACATCACAATGTAAAAGAATTCGTTCAGAATATTGTTCACTTAACAAACCGATAACTACATTACCAACAAGTCTACCTTCTTTGTCGGGAGTCTCATCAATGGAAACCCAAATTGAACTATCTTTAATTTCATCTCTTATCTTCTGTATTGTCTCATCGTAGATGGATGGAGCATACGTCTTCCTAAGTGTTGACTCATCCGGGATTGTATGTTGAGTATATTTTTCAAGGAATTCCCTGAAGACCTTATTCTTTAGTTTGTAGAGAGGAATATCAGCAGAGATGAGAGAACATCACAGGTCGATGTTAAACTCAGATCTTACATTCGATGTTGTTGGTTGTGTTAAAAACAATTGTCTCTGCTTGGAATTTAGTTGTTTGTTGGCCTGATGTTTACTAGTTGTAATGTGTTGTTGCACCAGGAACTTTTGTGTAGATGATACTGCACACTGACACAAATTACAAAATAATATTTTATTGTCAGTTGATAAACCATCTTCTTTAAATTCTGAAATGTAACTTGTTAGTTTTGATTTTAAATTGACTGAATGACGTACTTTTGGCATATTTACCGTCTTTATAGTATGATTTACAAAACTGAACCTATGTGTACTCTGACTGGCATTTAACTGTTGAGCTGCACAACTGAAGTCTGTTAAAAATTTTAAATTAAATTAATACAGTTTTGTAACTTACTTTCCCATTGTTGATAGGACTGCTAATTTTCAAATAACTCTGATGTTAAAGGGATTACTGAACATGTGTTTAAATCTCTATTGTTGAAATGTATTTTTAAAAGTTAATGGAATTTTGTTTTGTTTTATTGTTAAACCTAATATAATATGGACTGTTTTATATGAAATATGGAAAATATATGGAAATTAACGAAAATATGTACTAAACTCTAAAATATGGAAAAATATGGAAAATAAAAGTAGGATTTTTCAACCCTACACATTGTGAAACATAAAGATAATGCAAAATATAAATTATATTAGCTTTATAAGTAAATATGTATTTACATATAAATCCTTTCCCTGATAATGAATGACATTGCCACTTGTGAAAGAAGTAAGCTTAATGACTATTGACGACAGTCGAGTGCATTCCGCAGAGCTGAACCCGTCACTGGATGAGATGGCAGTTTGGAACCTATTTTAAAGGTATATTATTATTATTATTATTATTATTATTATTATTATTATTATTATTATTATTATTATTATTAATTTAAAGTAGCTATTATTTGCTCCTCCTCCTGTTCCCTATCTTCGCTCTTTCCCATTATATTTTTGCGAACCTTTTATTAAATTTTTGCCACCAAGCACTACACTACTGTTTGTGGAAAGTGCAACAGCCAGAAAGAATAGCCCGAACGACTCCAAACTCTGGAGAAGTGTAGAACAGTGTATCACCAATAATTGATCACGTTTCCAGAGAGATGGCATACACATAGGCCCAACAGTAACGTCTCTTTTGTGACCAGCAAGGTGAGTGTTATGACTTGCTCAGTTAATGCAGAGCTTCCAAACGAAGTGTAAACGTGAGAGCTAGTGCAAGTATGCCTCGTCGACGTGGAAGGACGCAATATGAGCACGTGAGTGGGTTCGAACGGTGCAGATTCGTTGGTCTCCGGGAAGCAGGTTTGTCATATCGTGACATGTCGGCTCGTACAGGGCATGTTGCTACGACAGTGATGCGTGTGTGGAACCAGTGGATAGAAGAGGGTCGTACACAGAGACGAGCGGGTACTGGACCACGTAATGTGACCACAGCACGGGATGACCTCCATCTTGTCCGCATGGCCGTGACGTCGGCTTCCATTGTCCAGAAACCACCAACGCCTCAGAATGCAATGTGCACGAGAACGTCGTCACTGGCATGCTGAGTGGCAAAATACGTGTTAGACGCTACCGTGGTGAACGCAATCTGAGAGCCTGCATTGTTGAGCAGCATAGCGGACAAACGCCTTATGTGATGGTTTGGGGCGCCATTGGATACAATATGCGATCTCGCCTCCTACATATTCAGGGCAATCTGAACAGCAACAGCTACATTAGGGAGGTTTTAGAGCCCGAGGTACTGCCCCTCCTTCAGACAACTCCACATGCCATATTTCAGCAGGACAATGCCCGGCCACATGTGGCGAGGATTGTGCAAGCCTTCTTCGAAGAACGACGGGTAGCACTGCTTCCCTGGCTTGCACGTTCGCCAGACATATCGCCCATCGAATATGTCTGGGATATGGTTGGTCGGAAACTTGTTCGTCATGGCCTAGATCATATATGTAACAGATAACTCCTCGCTACGTTAAAATCGGCAGCACTTTGAAGAGAACAACCGCCAGGATCGCCACCCGTCCGCCGCAAACGAACACGAGATGGCAGCAAAGCCGCTAATGCAATTCAAATGGGAATTATGACGTGACCCCTTATGTAACAACTAGATGGCAGCGTAGCATACCTGACAAAAGTTGTTAACCTCAAAGCCTATAAGCCCGACATATCTGTTACATATATGATCTAGGGTCATGGTCCTCCAGCACCCACTCTTGATGCTTTGTGGACTCGCATACAAACCACTGCTGCCAACATTTCGCCCTACAATCTCGCTAACTTTTCAACAAAAAGTGGCTAAATCTTTCCAAAATTTGTTAAGAAATCCCCAGAAATGTCGCTAAAAATTAATAATAAATATCACTAAATATAAATAAGAAAAACACACATATGCGGAGGAAAATTATCATTTCCTCGTCGTCACCCTATTCTGCGGAGTCTGGTTGTATTGTTGACAGCTGTAATGTTGAGGTGGAAGGTGTGGGAACAGCTGATTGTGAATACACTGCGCTTAATCCTACACTTTCTGGCAAATTGTTAGTGTGGAAATTTTTACCTAAGCGTTTGACCACAATTTTCTTTTTGTGAAATGTAACACTTTTTAAATATATATTAAAATTTATATTAAAACCAGCAAAAACTACAGTCTCATTTGCTTCACACGAACTATTAGCACAAAATTCCAAAACTCAATTGCCTCGGGTCGGTTCGGAGTGGAAAATCTTCGTGTTTCGGCGAAGAACCAAGGTTACATTAGCTGCAGCTTGCGACTCGTCATGTGCCAATCAAAGTTGCCACCGTTTATGAGTGTTGGCAGTGGCGGTTCCTCGGGGGAGGGAAGGGAGGCACGTCCTCCTCATATTTTCTTCTTTTGAAAGTAAATACCAAATAAAATATGTGCCTTGAAATTCGAGGAAGATTCGATAATTTTTAAGTTCACAGCTATAAGAAAAACTCGGTTGATCAAGTTTTAAATGACGCGCGCTCATGTACTGTAGAAAACTGTGAGAAAGATGCGAGATTGTCTGTGTAGAGGAAAGGCACTCCATTCCTCCTCTACTGCAGTTAACACACATGGACAACAGCGCACTAGCGGCCAGAGAAAGAAGCAGAGTTTTAAAGCAAGTAAATGAACGGAGAGGGAGGAGATCCTCCTCTGAATCAGCGCATGGGCGGGAAATAGAAACCGACTGGTTGTGCAGCAAGCTCGCTACCCCTGCCACCTAACGATGTTGCATTCAACCGGACTATAACACATCTAGGAGGAGACACAACAGAAACAGTTTTAACGCAACGCTATGAAAGACGCCATGTAAACTTTTTTAAAATTATAAATAAAAAATATTATTCATTGCGCTTTATATAGGCTACTATTCATGGTTTGAAACTTTCGTGGATATTTGAAAGTTAAAGTCGGGTTTATGTAAAACAAAGAGGAAGTAGTTCTACGTAGTTGGCCCCTGAAATTCACTTCTATTCATTGTTTACTAGACAGGGCAACAGCCAAGTTGTCGGTTTTGTACAAATATATTTGAAACTGAAAATAGGTACTCCAAACTACATCATTTTTAACATAAAAAATTAATCGGCCACCGGCAGCTTTGAATAATAATGATAGTATGACTTTACAAGAACTGAAGCATGTGATACTGAACTTGTAAAATGTACATGTGGCAACACAGACCACGTGGGTGGGTGCAGTGTTCTCGCTTTCCTCAGATTATTTCCCATTCCCATTTCCATTTCCGTAAAACGGTTCCGGTTACGAGTTAGTAGCTAGTCTCTTCCAACACGTGTGATGCTGTAGTTTGCTCGAAAAATGCTACGAGGTTGTGAATTTCCTTGTAATTTTTAATTTGCGCAATTATTCAACAATGAATGGAAGTGAAAACATAATATATTTTGGACAATTTAGGAAACTCAGTTTACAAGAACAGATTATTGCTATACAGAAGGGAATGCCAACCCCAACACTACCTGGTCTTACATGTATGCATGTAGGCTAATTTGTAGCATGTTTCATTCAAGAAGGTGTCATTTCGTGCTGTTAACTTCTTTCCTCCTCTTAAGAAATATGCAGGTGCCGCCACTGGGTGTTGGAGCAGTAACATTGAGAGAGAGACCTGACCCATGAGAATCGTTGAATCAGCATCTTTCACCCCTGATCACTGATCACAAATATACGAGATCAGGGCTTTCACGTATGAATCATTAGACTACTCACTCGTGCCTCTTCTAAAACTAAGAAGTGCATGACTTCAGTTGAATGTTTTAACTTAAAAGAAAGAAAAAAAAATGGAAGAACATACAAATCAGCAGAAAAGTCGCTAATCGTGTTTTACAAAATTTGTCGCCGAGACTGATTCAAAATTCCCTAGATTTAGCGACTTATCGCTAAATATGGCAACACTGATACAAACTGCATGGAGGGAGATTCCCCAGAAACATATTCAGGCCCTCTTTGATTCCATGCCACGACACTTAGAGGCTCTGATTGCAGCGCATGGAGGCTTCACGCCATACTGAAATCTCACGGTCACAGATCAGGTACAATTCTGTAATTCTGTATTGTCATGTACCTAATCTGTGGTATCAATTTCATTTCAGTCACATGTATCCTTCTTGGTGTTGCAATTTCCACAAACATTAGTGTAGGCCTATATATAGCATGGTAATACTAGATGTCATCTCACCGGTCATTAATTCCGTCGATGTCGTCATCACCACCATCGAGTACACGAAAATAACACAGCGTTCCGGTTCGTGAAAGCGTTCATTTAGAGCCCTGGTCGTTCATTAGGCCTACTAATCCTTGCACGTGGTTATAGTTGCACTCTCTGATAAGAGTACATAAAAGTTACATAACCGCACACCGGTGAACCACAGTCTACTATATACAGTCGCGAAGCTTGAGGTGTTTTTTTGCAAATCTCGTGATAAAGCGCTCCAAGCGGTTAGCAACTAGAAACAATAGACTGTCCATGGTCGACTTTGGACTGTGTCGTATTTCTGTCGAGTGCTAGCTCGTTGCGTATTTCACATTGATGCTTGTGAAATGTTCGTTATTGGTTATAATGAAAATGTTAATGGCTAAAATATAATAATTGGAATAATAATATGGGACAAGGAGGAGACGTTTGTAGTGCTATAAACTGTAGCAACAGTAAGAGAAAGAGGCCAGATTTATCCTTTTTCTGATTTCCGAAAGATTCAGAAAGGTTCCTGGGTTTCCACAAGAATGCTGTGCAGAAACAAAACTGTTAATTTGAAGTTCTTTGTGACTGTTAGAATACATTATATCCTTAAATTTCACAATGAAATGTTTCAGTCTAACCGAAAGGACATTAGATACCGGTTAAAGTTCTGTCACTTAGGCTGCTAAATTTCCAGAGAAATAAAGGTTAGGTCTACTTTTTTTTTCAGAGGATATATTTTTAATTGTAGCTATTAATTTCGTTATTATTTTTAAGTGTTATTTTACTAAAGACGTAGAAAAATTAAGTTTGTTTTAATGAAATTTATTGATCACGTTTTATTTTCAATTCTGGTGAGATTATTATTGCTTAGGCCTACTTTTTTCTTAAAAGGATATGTTTTTAATTATAGCTGTTAATTTTGTTGTTATTTTTTATATGTTGCTTTACTAGAGACGTAGAAAAAGTCTGTTACAATAAAATTTATTGATCATGTTTTATTTCCAATTCTGGTGTGATTATTATTGCTTAACCTCATACCACTTTGTTAACTATGTAAGCCTACACTACAAGTACCGGTAAACGTAAGTTACTCCATTAATTCATATTTCCATTATTAGTCTATTGTTGTAAAGAGAAACGCAAATTAATATTTATTGGTTTCATAGTTAATTATCGCTATTATCTTGAATGAGTGAAGCTATTATAGTAAATTTCAGTTCGTTTTGCACAAACAAAAATTATAGTAACTTATTTCTTGCAGGTATCTTCGAGTTTATGGTGGAATTTAATATACTTCATTAAAATAATAAATTAAATTTATGCATTTAATATTTCAATAATGGAAGGAAGGTGTTAATTTTTCCAAAAGAACACGACAACGAAAGTGTAACATATTTTGTCGGCTGCTAGGAGAGAGATCTGCGATGATGAGGCGATAGTAGCGATCCTAGTGGTGGGCAACTACCCATGTTTGCATTTTTACTACATATTGAGCTTCGCGACTGTATATAGTAGATTGTGGGTGAACTTTTTTCGTTTCACTACTTTGATGCCAGATGCCGACTCTGTGCGTCGTGATACGATAGCAGCAGAAATCGCAGCGGTTCACGTTCCACCACATTACTGCACGGCGCATCTTTACAGCTTAGCCAGGACTTTTCATATGGATATGCCAACGACAATATTCAATCACTTTTTCTCATTATAACATTGCCATGTGCGTCGTTCCTCCAGATGACCTATGAAAACCAGCGAATTCCAATCAGGAACAGTAATTTATAATATAAGAGAGTAAAATGAGATTTTATCAGAGAGTGAAAAGTTTACGAGACGAACGCTTAAAATCTGTTTACTCTCATGTACTATATAATATTTTTTTCCCACTACTTATATGGAACATAGTTTATTTAGTCGCTATTAGTGCTATTAAATATAAAATCTTCAAAATATGCATTATACATGAATTTACTCCCAAAAAAGGACGAAGCATGCAAACATGTATGGAAAAAGTACGGTTACTTAGAAATTATAAGTCATAAAACGAATATTTGCAAAGTTTGAGAACTATAACAAGCTTATAGGTCTAATAAAAAGCACGCATTTGTATGGAAATCCGGGCTCTAGTAATAAACTAATAAATATCTTAAAAAGCGGAAACATTATGAGTCTCGCGGCGGGTATGAGAGTGACACAGGAAAATTTCTTCAAAATCGGGAATTTCCCGCCTTATCGCAACATCTGGCAACTGTAATCACAATATGCATGAAAACAGGAGAATATGTCTGGGTCCTTTGTATTTTAGTGATAGCGCGCAACCGAGATTTTTGGGTCCGGATTTATATTCTAAAATTGTTCCTAATGAATATCCTCGACGAACTCTAAATATTTATAATATGGCTGATGAAGCAACCTGCAAACATATACGCAGACACATGCACACACACGTAAACAGGATGATTCAAGACTAATGTGAATAACTTGAGGAGGTGATCCCTGAAGACACTGTGGTGTAAATAGTTCCTACAAACACGGATCCGATTTTCAACGACTGCAGGGTTATCGAAGTTTTTATTTCTGAGAACCGAGCTACAGCTATCGGATGGTATACAAACAATCCAAAACTCATTTATTCTGGTTAAGGTTTCGTTAGCTGCAAACGATCGTATGAACTTGGGAAGTTGTATTCATGATGCCATATAAATTTTGTAACGCAGAATACGTTGGATGAGTTGGTGAATCCTAGCAAATACCATATGGTGTGTGTTGGATGGTGTCTGTTAGGAAGCCTGCCACGATAAAGACGCCCGACTTCTTTGCTATTACCATGTGCTTCACTATTAACAAAATGGATGTCTGAAAGACTGTATTCCTGAATCGCTCCATTGCAACTCCTGAAGGGAAAAGGTAAACACGACGAAACTGAAAATGTTTGATAACCTAACGGAGTGCGTAACTATATTTTTTACGCAAGTTCAAGTTATTTTCACTTTTTGTTAAATTCCACTGCTTATGTATTTTGTGACTTGGCGGAATGTAAGAGAAGACCCTATGGCTTTAACTCCGTCAGTATAAATAAATAAGTAAACAAGCAAATAAACAAACGATCGAACATGCAAACAAACAGGCAAACAAGAAAGCAAAGAAACAAGTAAATAAGTAGCTAAGTAAACAAGTACCGTAAGCAAGTAAACAAAAAAAATGAAAGAAAAGAGAAAGAAATAAAGAAAGGAAAAAAAAAGAAACAAAGAAAGAAAAAATAAAAAATGAACGAAAGAAATAAATAAAGAAAAAAGAAAGAATAAGAAAAAATAAGAAAGAAAAAAGAGGAAATAGAAAGAAATAGGAAAGGAAAAAGAAGAAAGAAGTAAAAAAGAAAAAAGAAAGAAAAAAGAAAGGAAAAAGAAAGAAACAAGCAAATAAGTAGCTAAATAAACAAGTACCGTAAGCAAGTAAACAAAAAAAAATGAAAGAAAAGAGAAAGAAATAAAGAAAGGAAAAAAAGAAAAAAAGAAAGAAAAAATAAAAAATGAACGAAAGAAATAAATAAAGAAAAAAGAAAGAATAAGAAAAAATATGAAAGAAAAAAGAGGAAATAGAAAGAAATAAGAAAGGAAAAAGAAGAAAGAAATAAAAAAGAAAAAAGAAAGAAAAAAAAGAAAGGAAAAAAAGAAAGGAAAAAGAAAGAAACAAGTAAATAAGTAGCTAAATAAACAAGTACCGTAAGCAAGTAAACAAAAAAAATGAAAGAAAAGAGAAAGAAATAAAGAAAGGAAAAAAAGAAAAAAGAAAGAAAAATAAAAAATGAACGAAAGAAATAAATAAAGAAAAAAGAAAGAATAAGAAAAATGAGAAAGAAAAAAGAGGAAAAAGAAAGAAATAAGAAAGGAAAAAGAAGAAAGAAATAAAAAAGAAAAAGAAAGGAAAAAGAAAGAAGAAAGGAAAAAGAAAGAAGAAATAAAAAGGAAAAATAAAGAAGAGAGAAATAAAAAAGGAAAAAGAAAGAAGAAAGAAATAAAACAGAAAGAAAAAAGAAATAAAAAAGAAAAAAGAAAGGAAAAAGAAGAAAGAAATAAAAAAGAAAAAGGAAAGGAAAAAGCAAAAAGAAAGAAAAAAGAAAGAAATAAGAAAGGAAAAAGAAAGAAAAAAGAAAGAAAGAAGAAAGAAAAAAGAAGAAAAAAGAAAGGAAAAAGAAAGAAATAAAGAAAAAGAAAAAGAAAAAGAAAGAAAAAGTAAAGAAATGAAGAAAGAAAAAGTAAAGAAATAAGAAAGAAGGAGAAAAGAAAAAAAACAAAAGAGAAAGAAATAAGATAGAAAAAAGAAATAAGAAAGAAACAAGAAATAAAAAGAAAGAGGAAAAATAAATAAAAGAAGAAAAAAGAAAGAAATAAAAAAATTAAGAAAGGAAAAAGGAAAAATAAATAAGAAAGGAAAAAGAAAGAAAAATGAAAGAAATAAAGAAAGAAAAAAGAAATAAAGAAAGAAAAAAGAAATAAGAAAAAAGAAAGAAATAAGAAAAAAGAAAGAAAAATAAATAAAAAAGAGAAGAGAAAAAAGAAAAAAAGGAAGAAACAGAAATAAATAAGCAAGCAAACAAACAAGTAAATAAATAGGGTGAGTGAGTAAATGGATGGATAGATGGATGGATAAATAGACAAAAATAGTTAATGTATCTCCTTAGTGTAATGCAATCAAACGTGCAGATGCGTACAACGAGTTGCCTATAACTCCAGGCGTTTAATACAGAATAGGAATGGAACAAAGCGGGTTGCCATGGGAGAAACTCGCCGCTTTCAAGGGTATGTGGCATCGTATTGGAGCGTCGCTGGATATGGGTTGAGCAAAAGTTCTTCTAAAAAATTAAATTATGCTTTAATTAACGACCCTCGCAACTGCAGAGGTTATATCAGCGTCGCCGGTGTGCCGGAATTTTGTCCCGCAGAAGTTCTTTTACATGCCAGTAAATCTACTGACATAGGCCTGTAGCATTTAAACACACTTAAATGCCATCGACCTCGGCCGGGATCGAACCCGCAACCTCGAGCATAGAAGGCCAGCGCTATACCGGCTACGTTACGGAGGGAGACAATCGTTCTATTTGATATGACCTATTATTGCTCCAAGCTTATCGTAAACTCACCTGAACACTCGGTATAGACCCTACATATCATCAGGAAAGTATTTCAGGCCTGGCGGTGCCAAGGTATTTTATGATTTTCATGTTATAGTCAAATTTTGCATTTATAAGAAGTCAGGTCTTATTCATATTTAAACAATTTCATAATGAGGTCTACTGCGCAGACCTAACAACCTCTATATCTAGATTCGAACTCAGGTATTTTCTTCTGACATTCCATAACTATTCCTGCGGAAATGGTGATAATGGTGATGAAGACACGACGAATACAACTACTAGGCCTACCGGTATTACCGAAATCCCAGAGCCAGGGCACTTTTTTGTTTAGATATACATCAATGTACTGTATATCCCACAAGGGTGACTGCCCTTCAGTAACGGTTGCTAAAAGACACAGCATACTAAACAAATGAAATAAAAATAAACATTTGCGTTATCACTATTTACGATGTTTATTTTCAAATGGAAACTACCCTTGGGAAAGCACTTTTATTCAATAATTATTAGTAATCAAATAGAATATAAGGAAATTTAGGTGTACAGGTGATTACGTAAAATCTGAACAGAATATTTCATTACGTCTATAGCAATAATTTTCAAAATATTTAAAGGAATTCCAAAAGACTTAAAACATTCAACTGAGAATTTTGGAATTGTTCCCCTTGCTCCGAACAATAGCCCAAATACTTCAATCTATCCTTGTATATGATAATAATCTCTGAAGTATTGAATTGTAGGGTCATAGATGGTCTTCTTTTCTTCATGTACTGCTACAGGTTGTTCAACTGCAGTTTCAAAGCGCACGGTGGGATCGATGATAACTGCTCTGTCATTTCTTCTATCAATGGCAATCAGCGTATTCCGAATCTCACCGGTCCGGTGGCATCAATGACGTCACGTTGCAGCAAAATAAGGAACAAAACTGCTGGAAGGATCGATGACTGTCATGGCGACTGTACAAGTTGTTGTCTGTGCTACGCTAGCAAAATTTTGTGAAATTTCCGTACTGTCATCTCGTTCCAAGAAAAGATAGCATAAACAATTTATTTCTTGAACCGGTAGTAATAACTGGTCCGTTGACATGTTCGCTCATAAGCCATTAACATATTGTTTTACGTTGTGCTCATTACAAACAATACAGCAGAACACACCGCCATGGCACAACTGTGCACGATGTTATTCGTCTGCTAATTCTCGCCCTATACAAGAACCAATCAGATTCACTGATGGCGGCTGATGGAGACTGCCACCACCTCTGCAAGTTGATGGCACCGGTGCGACACCGGTGGAGCATCAATGACGTCATAGGTGGAATTCGGAACACCGTGATGCCATCGGAATGCTCACCGGTGAGATTCGGAATACGCTCAATGATGTCAACTTGTCGAGAACTTCTATCTTTTTCAAGGCAGTGAACTTCTTGTTGAACCTCGTAGAAGGAAGGAAGACTTTTAGCAATAAGTTCTCGTATTGCATGGCTTCTAGTATTCCGGATGAGAGTTCCATGTTGGCAGAATCCCAGGATGTGGAAGACAATATAATTTACATTTATTCCAGTCAATGTTAAGAAGTGTTGACAGGCTGCTTGTAGTAGCCTATGCTCAGTATATGGGTTGGGGAATGTTTTTCTGATAACGGCTCATGCATCTGCGCCATAACGATGGTTATTGTTCCCTCTTTATTACAGAGGCGCACGTGTGGTCTAATAAACCAAGCGAAGCAAATATCGTGCGGTATAAAGATTGTACTATTCTTTACGAAACTTAACAAGTAATTACATCCATTTACACTTATGGAACTGTGCTTCATGGTACTGTAAATGCACGAAATGATAGTTCACTAATAACAATTTAAATACATTTTTATTACTCACAGGAACTGACGCGCTCTGCTGGTTCTTAGATCTACAGTTCAGTCTCCATCAATGTTGTCGATTTTCTTCAAAAGGGCTGTAGCCACAAAGGTTCTAGGTTCTCGTCAACAAAGCCTGATCCTAGAAAAGAAGAAATATGCAAAACAAAATATTGTATATTTCAAATGCAGAACAGATTTTAAAGATATATGTATTTTTCAGGCAAGGGGAAACGTGATCAAGGAGGAAAATGGTGACTTGCTTGCAGACTCTCATTCAATCCTGAACAGATGGAAAAACTATTTTCGACAACTACTAAATGTACACTTGCCAAATAGAAATGATCGGAACGAAATTCAAATACAAACTGCTGAGCCATTTATACCCGAACCCACACTTCCTGAAGTCGAAATTGCGATAGAAAATCTGAAAAAGTACAAGTCTCCAGGTATCGATCAAATTCTAGCAGAATTAATACAAGAGGGTGGAAGTGCATTATCTAGCGAAATTTATAAGCTTGTACTTGCCATTTGGAAAAAGGAAATTGTACCAGAACAATGGAAGGAATCCATAATTGTACCTATTTTTAAGAAGTAGTAACTGTAGTAACTTTCGAGAATTATCACTTTTGTTGACGTCGTACAAAATTTTGTCCAATATTCTTTTGAGAAAATTAATTCATATGTAGATGAAATTATTGGGTATCAACAGTGTGGTTTTAGGCGTAATAGATCGACTATTGATCAGATTTTTTGTATTAGACAGATATTGGAGAAAAAATGGGAGTATAAGGGTACAGTACATCAGTTATTCATAGATTTCAAAAAGGCATATGACTCGGTTAAGAGAGAACTTTTTATATAATATTCTTATTGAATTTGGTATTCCCAAGAAACTAGTTCGATTAATTAACATGTGTCTCAGTGAAACTTACAGCAGTGTCCGTATAGGCCAGCCTCTGTCTGATGATTTTCGAATTCACTGCGGGCTAAAGCAAGGAGATGCACTATCACCTTTACTTTTTAACTTTGCTCTAGAATATGCCATTAGGAAAGTTCAGGATAACAGAGAGGGTTTGGTATTGAACGGGTTACATCAGCTTATTGTCTATGCGGATGACGTGAATATCTTAGGAGAAAATTCACAAACGATTAAGAAAAACATGGAAATTTTACTTGAAGCAAGTAAAGCGATAGTTTTGGAAGTAAATCCCGAAAAGACAAAGTATATGATTATGTCTCGTGACCAGAATATTGTACGAAATGGAAATATAAAAATTGGAGATTTATCCTTCGAAGAGGTGGAAAAATTCAAATATCTTGGAGCAACAGTAACACACATAAATGATACTCGGAAGGAAATTAAATGCAGAATAAATATAGAAAATGCCTGTTATTATTCGGTTGAGAAGCTTTTGTCATCTAGTCTGCTGTCAGAAAACCTGAAATTTAAAATTTACAAAACACTTATATTACCGGCTATTCTATATGGTTCGGTGGGTTGGTAAGCTGGCACCAGCGTTTTCGGCGTGTGTCCTAGAGTACAGTATTGTACCCAGTTTGTGAGCATGTTACTAGTGCAGCTGAGAATGGTACCACTTCCTATACACGTCACATGACACATCAGCCATTTGCCAAACACAGTTGTCAGACTGACTACGGTAAAGGTAAGACAGTAGCACTTAACGTTCCCATTACTTATTTCACACGCCAAAAACGGTGACGCGGACTGTATACCTCATTCTCATTTATCCCATAATTCGGAGTGCACGATAGGCCGCTGTCGAGCCGACTACTACTAGATTGGTGTGTTGGAAGAGGACTGGCGTATCCTCCCAAAGATCCGCTGTGGATATTCTCTTACGAAATCGTCAGGAGTCGCTCGCGACTATATGAACTTACATCCATCCTGAAGTTTAAATGTCCAACGTCTCGCAACTACTTACAAATTCCATCATAAACATATTGCCCAAGACCTTACTGTACTGAATCCGTTATGCCACCTAATCCAAGGAATGTTTTCAATAATAAAAACCCAGTAGAATAGGCGTCCTTTCAAGACCGGAAAAGTATCCTCATTTTGGAACTTGCTGGTAGTTCCGAAACATTTGAGATATTCAATCATAACACACAGCTGAAGAAAACAAAATGTAAAATTTCTTCCGAATATGACCATTTCTATCATCGGTACACAAGACAACGATTATCGATCCAAATTCATCACGATTCTGGGTGGTTACCGGTCCAATACACTGGTTGAAATTTTATGAAAAAAATTCCTTCGCCCATTGGCCCACCGAACGCTCTCCCAATGGGCTCCCTTCACCTGCACCTTAAGTTCATATCGTCAAGATGACCAAGCAGCACAGAATCCATTCCGACAGCCCTTCTAAAGTGTCGAAGCGCCCTCGGAAGTGCTCTTTTTTAAGTTGGTTATTTAACGACGCTGTATCAACTACGAGGTTATTTAGCACCGATAAGATTGGTGACAGCGAGATTGTATTTGGCCATAGCATTCACCTTACGGTTGGGAAAAACCTCGGAAAAAACCCAACCAGGTAATCAGCCCAAGCGGGGATCGAACTCGCGCCCGAGCGCAACTTCAGACCGGCAGACAAACGCCTTAACCTACTGAGTCACGCCGGTGGCGGAAGTACTCTTAAGGCAGAGATATCGCGAAAGGCTTGAAACCACAGTCTAGTATATACAGTCACGAAGCTCAATACGTAGTAAATATGCATCCATAGATAGTTGCTAACTACTAGGATCGCTACTATCGCCTCATTACAGACAATGCGAAATAGTATCTGCACAGTCTCTTGTTTCTAGTACTCTCATAAACTCAAGCTTCGTGACTGTAGATACTAGACTGTGTTGAAACCCAGAGACAGTTTCGGAGAGCACGCACCTCCTGCAAGCGGGAAGACATGCATCATGATCTGAATATGCCCATAGAATGAGATGAAGAAGATGAATGGTATGGTATGAAATCTAAATTCTTTTTCTACAGGGAAGAGGAAGGGAAATGGATCGTGGCAATGAAAATTCGAACTCGACATTTGCCTAAGTAACTGTGGAAAACCACGGAAAATCACAGTCAGGTTGTTTGGTCCGGGGATTTTAACCGCGGGCCTCCCGAATGGGAATCCCATGCGGTACGCTCGGTTACACCAATTTAAATCTAACTTTAACATAAGGACAACAAAAACACCGAGGCCATACATACCAAAGAGTCCACACCTGTGGAGTAACGGTTAGCGCGTCTAGCCGCGAAACCAGGTGGCCCGGGTTTGATTCTCAGTCGGAACAAGTTGCCTGGTTGGGGATTTCCGGGGTTTTCCCTCAATCCAATATGAGCAAATGCTGGGTAACTATCGGTGCTGGACCCCGGATTCATTCCACCGGCATTATCACCTTCATCTCATTCAGACGCTAGATAACCTGAGATGTTGATACAGAGTTGTAAAATAACCCAATAAAATAAAATAAAATAAAATTCATCTCATTCAGACGCTAAATAACCAAATATGTTGATAAAGCGTCGTAAAATAACTCGTACCAAAGAAAAATCCTTTATTAAAGTCGGGAACTGAACCCCAAACCTCCTAGTTAGGCCCATCGTCGCTAGCCCTTAGACCAAAAAGCTGACTATTAAATCTCTAGATATGGCGGAAAACTCATAACCATTGTACCGACCATAGGAATTGTGAAAGGATATATCTTACAGAATAGACTTAGATTAAATAAAATCGGAGTAGGTTGTATCGAAGTCATAGTCGCAGGTTCTATTGTGAATATGTCCATGGTGGAATTGCTATTAAAGGTAAACGTCATGGGTGACAATCAACATCTCTTCTTTCCAAATTTCCCTGAAAACGGGGTATATATTCGCTGTCTGGGACTCCTGGAAGTAGCCATCTTATATACATTGAAAGTATACATCATCTGTTGCTAGAGTAACCATTTGCTCGATCGTTTGCCCTCCCTACTTATACGACCGCTTCCATTTGCGCATCATATGCCTCGACATTGTGAATTTCCTTTCTTAACTTGTCGCCAGCTGATTGCTTCTCAGTCTGGTTCATTACGAATCGTGTAACTCCGCTGCGAACGTTCTATCGTTTCGCATTCTCAAGTTATGTCTTACCTGCCGCGCGATCTGCCAATTCGTGCCTCAAATCCCTCCCCTTCCCCGTGTATCGCTAGATGACGTCACCCGCTCCAACTCAAGGTCACATTGGTTACATCCTTCGTCTATGAATCGCTGTTTACTGCATTGGAATATGTTGTGCAGTTTAGAAATTATAGGTGTGACAAAACTCGCCTGAATTTGTGTCGGTTGACTTTCTGGGATGGCACCCTAGTATACTGGGGCGAACTTATAGGCGTATTCACGTCAAAGAAAGTTTATAATTATGGCTGTGGAAATTGGATTCCTCGAGAAATCCTGGCGGCACACCATCTTTTTGTCTCCACTTGAGTTCGTCGGAGTATGAATCCGGATCTTTGGTATAGAAGCCGATATTCTGAACGTTCCGTGCGGTGCAATTGCCGAAGCGAAGACTCTGGTGCCTTACTGACACCTGCTTGCAAGACGTCATTACAGATGTGCGTGTCATATTAAAGTTTATTGCCGAGATGAGACCTCACGACTTGTCATCTCAGGTATAAAAGTATCCACCGTCTCACTGTCGCCCTTCGTCTGACGAAATGTCGTATTTAACATTCGTCATTTTGGTGGTTGCGTGCTTGCCGCTCCGTCCAGCTCAAGGTAAGACGTGACATGATAAAGACAAACACACAACTGCATGGTGCAGGAATCGAGCTCACTTGCCACCCAGAAAGTCAACCGACACAATTTCAGGCGAGTTTTGTCACACCTGTAATTTCTAAACTCCACAACATATTCCAATATAGTAAACAAAAATCCATAGACGAAGTGATGCTACTGAATTTCTTAGTTACAAGCAATGAATGGACAAAATATTATGTAACGGCCACCTTGCTACAAAAATATTCGACGACCAAATAGCTTTTAGATGGCAACAGAATGAATCTAGTAGGCTGTGATCGGAAACGAGAACTGCAAAGTTAAAACTTGGCCAACTCTCCGTTCCTGTTCCCGGGCTCCGGCAAGCTTCTCGTTAATAGGGATATCCTGAACTAGCACCAACAGATAGCGCGCGTGTAGGCCTACTTTGAGGGATGCGCTTTGCGTGTGCATTTGTTTTCCGGTATATAAACATTGAGGATTTACATAATGTATTAGTACATTAAATACTCTTAAAAAAACTCAAAATGGCAAATTTTTGTTTTGTTCCTCTATGTAAAAACCAGGGAAAGCCTTTTGTCTTCATTCAGGTCCCGAAATATTTTAAATATGTGCTTTGAACCTTAAAAATTCAACTAATGAAACTGCGCCTCGAAAGTGCTAGCAATTAAACAAAAATAACTACTAATTGCCGGCTACAGTTTCATTTTGGAAGAGGGAAAAGTAAGTTAATAAAAACATATGCAACCTCGACAGCAAGCTATGTTAGCTTACTTAGATTATATTCAGCACTTCTAGGAGATTCCGAAGTTTATGGCTGCAGTAAACTCTAGATTAATTGAGATGTTTATTATCCAAGACAATTCATAGTGAAGTCCATTTCGTGAATAATGTTTTTAGTGTGCTGTAGATTAATTATTAAAACCACGTTTTTACTTCAAATTTTCAAAATCATCCTACATAGTATTCAAAACTGCATGTCCTTAACCTACAAAACACAGGAATAATCGTGCGATCATATTATATCATCTTATCAAATATTGCATTTAATCTTTCTGCAACTAGAGGAAAAAAATACGAGAAATTCAATGTCGATAGTCCCTTCCCTATAAAAAAAAACACATTGGTGGTTGCATATCCTGTTTCTTTTGCGTACGGTACTTACAATACTTATGATTAAACAGGTAATAGTTACTTCCGACAAAGTTCCTGTTTTATTTATTTTTCTTATTCGTGCACCTCGTTCTCAAAGTCCTCGTTTAGGTTCATGAACATTCAATTTACTCCTATCTATATTCTGCATACTGCAGATTTCCTCATCCATCTCTTAAGGGGAATCGCTCAGTATTATACAAGTTTACGCTATTATTTATTGTAAATTAAATTAAATTATGACGTAAGAAAATACTGAATTATATTAGGCCTAAATTATACTAGGTTATACAAAATAATATAATGAATTAAATATTATTATAGTCACAATCATGCCATGGTATGAAAGAAAAATTTCACAACCTCGAGCGGGAATCGAACCTGCGACTTCCTGTTCTCCGGTCAGGCGCTCTACTACTGAGCTATCGAGTTCGTCTCACGCCAAAGGCTCGGAATTATCCTTCCATACTGGCGACTCTGTTATAGAGTACTGTCCATAGCGTCACATCAACGGACGTATATACGTCACCCAAACATGGTAAGATGAAGATTACATTGATAAATATAATTTTGACACGCACAAAAACCAACAAGCGCTAGAACGTAATCAACTGTAGCATACGACATAACATAGCCCTACAACATGTTGTGCCGCATGGAACGCTCCTGTCATCTAACGGTAAAACTTCGCATAAGATATCCCTATTGTGAATGCTCACATTTAAATGCATTAAAAATCCTTTTTCGTTGTCGTTTCCGTTCCCGGTATATTGTAACCAGCATTTACTGAACCTTTCGTGCAGTGGCGTACATAATTTTGCGACTCAACCGCTAATGTTACATGTTTCAGTGTTGCCATGTGTTTGCTTTTATATGTATGGATATTTTAAAAACCACTCGCAAACGTCCTCAATGGCATTACATTTAACTTTACTTCCTGATTCATCTCTCAAAAGACTCTATTTAGCCCCCTTCCACTAAGTCAATGGTCAAAGAGTTTTATGTTTCTATCTCCTGACTATGCTCGTTAACAGGACAGGCTGCAGACAGAGATGTCCTGTCACAAGGACAAGAATCCGACATTACTATCATCTTCAGCCGCCGCTACAAAGAAAATGATCCCTCAATACAAGGAACGCTAGGTGAGTACCACAAACTGAAATATCACTAGAGTTTTTTTTTACATAGTGAGATTAACCGATCTTTTGTTCGTAATATTGCTACTTTCTACTTTCTGCCACTTACTTCATACGTTATTTCCATGTTTATTTAATATTGTTATTGTGCCTATCATTGTATCTGTGTAATTGTTCTTTAACATTTTATTTTTTTTTGCCTCTAATAAGGTAGGTGTCTCTGATATGGCCATGCTAAGGTTTGAGAATTTTTCTAGCCACCATTTTGAAAAAAATGTAAACCACATTTTTCTTACTCGTTCTCAGTGTAATGGACTTTCTTAAAACAATTTCCTTTCCCCATAAAAATAGCTTTAATTGTCCAAAATGTCCCAAATTCTAAAAGTCTACCTAGTGGCCATATCAGGAACATGTGCACATGATATGGCCACCCTTGTTCCATGTTCTACAAATCGTGATAGCGCAGTTGTGCTAAAATTAAATAATTTTGGTGTAAAATGAATAAATATGACACTTAATAATCTTTTTTATAATTAAAAAATGAAGTCAAAACAGTTTTTCCATAAAAAAATTAAGTTGTTTCTCTTAAAATACAAAACTTTTGCGTAATCCCAGCTATAAGGCATGTAAATTTGTCAGGTGAAAAAATAAAAGTGAAATGAACTTGATATGGCCATGGTGCATTTGATATGGCCATATCAGGAGCAGGTAAGCTTTCACGAAAATGTTTTGATTATGAACAACTCGTAAAAGATACGCCATCAACGACAACACCAATCAACAGAACATTAAAAACTGAATGGAGTAAGATGGCTTTCATGAAACAAGTATTTGAAAAACATGCATAAAACAAAGGAGACTTACCAGAGAAAAATAAGAAGAGGTCACATGAAAACCGTAAAACAGGCAACTGACGTCATATTGCTCAACCTGACTGGATGGAAAACGATCAAGTGACATACCAGGATGTCCATTCACTGGATGCTGCTGCAATTTAGCGGATTTTTTGGTTAACTAACTCACAATAGGGGGGTGGCCATATCAGGAACATGGCCATAACAGGAGCACCCACCTTACTTTTTAAAAATAGGTGGTACAGTATTAAATACAATATTATTTACTGATGATCAGGTGATATTTGTGGAGTCACCTTTTTTCGTTATATCCTCTTTCTACTCTTTAAATATGCACTAGAAGTCCTAATACATTCTTTTACTTCTTCAACATAAATTAATAACTCAAGTACTGAAAAAATTCAACTATCTTGGAGCAACAGTAATAAATATAAATGGCACTCGAGAGGAAATTAAACGCAGAATAAATATAGGAAATTCCTCCAATTATTCCGTTGAGAAGTCATCCAGTCTGCTTAAAAAAAAAAAAAAAACTTATAATTTATAAAACACTTACATTACCGGTTGTTGTATATAGTTGTGAAACTTGGACTCTCACTTTGAGAGAGGAACAGATGTTAAAGATATTCGAGAATAAGGTGTTTAGGAAAATATTTGGGGCTAACAAGCAAACATTCTGATGGGGGCAGATAAAGTTAATTTTTTTCTTCCACCATGTTAATAATGTCAAAAGAAGTGCTTATACAAATTTTGGCCACTCGACCGCAATTATGAGGCCGTCCAGAAAGTCATTTTCCCTGGTGCCGTTTACAAAAAAAAAAGCACAAATTGCATGGAAAGATTTATTGAAACAGATACAGCAATTCTTGAGCTATTTGTCAACATGTCCCCCACTGGAATTGAGACATTTGTCATACCATGGGATCAATTTTTGTATCCTTGTGTCATAGAAGTCAGCTGCCTGGGATCAACTGTCTGCACCTCTCTATCGATCCCATATGGTAAATGTCTCAATTCTGGTAGGGAATATGTTGGAAAATAACTCAACAATTGCTGTGTCTGTTCTAATACATTTTTCCAACGAAATTGTGTTTTCTTTCTGTTAACGGCCCCTACCGAACTTATTTTCTTACGGTCGTCGTAATTGCGGTCGAGTGGCCAAAATTTGTATAAGCACTTCTTTTGACATTATTAACATGGTGAAAGAAAAAAAAATAACTTTTTTATCTGTCCCCATCAGAATGTTTGCTTGTAAGAGGACTGAAGCTGCAGGAGAATGGAGAAAGTTACACAACGCAAAATTGCACGCATTGTATTCTTCACCTGATATAATTAGGAGTCCACATCTGTGGAGTAACGGTCAGCGCGTATGGTCGCGAAATCCAGACATTTGAGATGGGCAGGGCATGTAGCACGTATGGATGAATACAGAAATGTATATAGAATGTTAGTTGGAAGACCTGAGGGAAAATATTTTTGGGGAGATCGAGACGTAGACTGTTTGTTAAAAAGGCGTTCTTTGTTTTAATTTGTGAACCATCTCGCCCCCCCCCCCCTCAGATCTTTACACTAACTCCCAGGAGGTCGCGACCTCTACTTTGGGAACGGCTGAATTAAGCAAAGTCTAAGGGCAGTGAATTTGTGCTGGAGTATAATAACAACCAAAGTATCTGAAAAATGTTGACCGGCAGGGGGAGAAGTGGGTACAGTAAGACAGGGAGAACAGTGAGACATATTTTATTAAATGGTCAATTTTGATGTTGAGATGTTGGTAACAGTGGAGTTGTATGATGCATGAGTAAAGTAACAGTATTTTCATATTCGATTTGATTCTAGTTATAAAGGTGAATGATGAAAAAATAATTCGTAATTTTTCACTCTAGAAGTAAAATTTTGGCTTGTGTTTAATGAAGGTTACATTGGATATACAAATGAGATATAAATATGAATGTTTTGTTACCTAATACTATGGTATTTGAGATTATGTTTGGCAAAGTTTCGTCTTTCTTGTTTTAATTTTGAAGTGATGGTGTCATTTTTAAATGAACTATGCGTAAAGGGAACAGTGAGACATGCCATTGAAGGGTACACTGAGACGTCTCACCGTTCCCATGTACCAATGATTTGCAAAAACAAACTGTAATTATATTACATTTACCAGTAACTAACATTAAAAATGAACATACTAGTAACCAATTTAGGATCTATAGCTTAAAATAATGGATACATTACATTTTAATGGTTTCATAAATAAAAAATTCACAAAATTTAAGAAAATATTAAAAAATTATAAAGGATTACATTAAATTCTTATAATTATAAGCTTTATTGTCACCAAAAATTCATTTCATTTTTTCGCAAAAGTTTGAAATGTCATGGAAAATTAACTTTTCGAAATGTTCCAGATGTTTCAATGGTTTCGAAGTCAGACATTAAAATGATTCTAAATAAGCCTACAGAACATGTCAAGATAAAGAGACAGCAAGCTTTTCTTTCTTTTGAAATAAATTTAAATCATTTCAATGTCCATCAATAGACACTGTGGTGTCTCACTGTACCCTCCTGAATGGGAACAGTGAGACATTTTCATTTTTTTGACAAACACGTATTGTATATTATGTCCTTTTTCTATTAACATTTTCGTTTATGTCTATTTCTATTGCACTTGATTTTAAAAATACTTGAATTATCACTTGCATACATATGTTTTAATATTTTGTGTCTCACTGTACCCACTACTCCCCTATACGTGTTGTAGAATGTCAGTACGAGAAAGACCTCCTGGTGTATAGGCCACACGTGCCGTTCTACGTGGCGCACAACGGCACTATTTATGTCGGCGTATACCTGGCGCCCAACAAGACCATGGTGCTCTTCAAGCAAGACCAAGTGGAAGTGGAAGGCCATTACCTCGTCTTCCGTGACGACAAGTTCCACCTCATCAGAAACGGTAGCGTCACCTATGTCGTGTACGAGCCCGACAGTCCCAACGGTAAGTAAACTTCTCACTGCTGATCAATGGAGTTTCTTCAGCAAAATGGAGACGTTTCCGGACAATGCCCTGCCACTCAGCGACATTTGTCCTTTCTCAGTACTAGGGAAAGGATTTCTAGTCCCGTATCTATTTTGTTTGCTACGTCCTAGATGTAAGAAAAGAGTAATTAGAATAATAGCAGCTGCCACATCTAAGGAATCGTGTAGGACTATTTAAAAAAAAAACTACAAATAATGCCCACGGCTTGTCAGTACATTTTTGTCATTAATAATCTTCCTCGTACGTAATCGTGAAAACTTTGTAATTGATTCAACAGTTTACAGCATAAATAGGCCTACACGTCAAAAATGACTTTCATACTCCATCGGCAAGTCTATCGTGCTATCAAAAAGGAGTGCGTTATATGGCAGTAAAATTTTTTAATAGCCTCCTTATAGATATAAAAAATAAAACTCAAAACATAAGATTATTTAGGGCCAAATTAAAGAAGTACCTAATTTCTCACGCTTCTAGTATGTAGGTGAATTCATGACATTCAACAACGCTTCATGAAACTGATACTAAAACTTAGTGTTGTACTAGTAGCGCTATACATAGACTATGAACTATATGTGAACCTCTTCTGTGTATATTTCAACTAGACTGTGGCTATAAATTAAGACTTTATAGTAATATTAAGTTTTTTTTTTACTTGTTCCATATTCTAGCTGTGAAGCAATGTAAGAATACCGTGGAATGTAAATAAAAACTAAATAAGTAAATAAATAAGAAAATAAATAAGTAAATAAGTAAATAAGTAAGTAAATAAATAAATAAATAAATAAATAAATAAATAAATAAATAAATAAATAAATAAATAAATAAATAAATAAATAAATAAATAAATAAATAAATAAATAAATAAATAAGTAAGTAAATAAATACATAAATAAATAAATAAATAAATAAGTAAATAAAAACATAAATAAATAAATAAATAAATAAAGATATAAAGATATAAATAAATAAATAAATAAATAAATAAATAAATAAATAAATAAATAAATAAATAAATAAATAAATAAATAAATAAATAAATAAATAAATAAATAAATAAATAAATATATTATTCAGATATCTCTATATTTAGGCTAATGTACACAGGTTTTCTCTATTAAAATTTTATAGAACCTAAAACGCCTAAATGGGCCATAAAGTATTATAAATGCGTAAAACTATGTGTCTAAAAGCGCCTTTTTACTACGAGTATTTTGCGTATATTGAAAATAAAAATACCGGTACTAAAAATAAAAATATACCCCAAATATTACAAAATTGCTATTTAAAAAAAATCCTTACAGATAATTATTGGTGTGGCAAGTTCTTTCCTTATTGGTCTTAAAAGTGGAGGGAAGAAGGTTTTACCTAATTTTCTGGAACTGAAGTTCGTTCGGAAAAGTCCATCCTAGCATAAAAGAGGTGGTAGATTGTTCAGGTTAGACCAGAGATTACAAATTAATTTTCGCGTCAATGCACACCCCGTTATGCGAAATGAAAATGACCAATCAGCAGTCAGTCTCTTTCGCTGATAGGATAATCTAGAGAAAATCAAAACTCAAGTCGAATTTAAATGACTATTACACGATTAGAAGAAATAAAGTAGGCCATTCTAATACAATAAAATATTAATTGACTTACTAAAATTCTATTTCACTATTACCTTTACCAAAACGTTTGAACGGATCCTCCATTTTCAGTCGACTATCTATGCGGAAAACAAATGGCGATCGCAAAGCATATTTTATAGTACCGTAAAGAATTTGCAGTTTGAAATGTTGGCAAACAAAGAAACAAATGCTAGGGAAGTGATAAAAATAAACAAATGCTTGGGAAGTGATAAAATTGTAGCGATAAACAGCCATGATTGATTGAAAGATGTCCTTTAGTACCGTTTTTTGGTCAAAAGTAGTGCCACATAGTAAAAGTGTAATAGTTTACATAAATTCCACCTAAAATGGAATATTTACTAAAATTGAAGTTATTAATTGTTAAGTTTATAAAAGTCCTAAGTTGGATTTTATAAAGTCTTAAATTTCTCTTTCTTACCACCTAGAAATCCGTTTCCTACTCATGAGTCATGTGCAATTTTTCTTTGCAGGGAAAACAATTGAGAAAGCGAAAGAAAACTCTCATCCCAACCCAAACAGATGCGAAGTGCTGCACCCAGGTGAGTATTCCGACACTAATTCTACGTAACAAAGCACAAACCGAGTTTGAAGCAGGCCTACCTCATCCTTTAAGATTGTAGTGACAGTATTCATTGTTTGACTAGGATGTAGTGTGTGAGTGTGAGTAGGGCAATCTGAATTTTTGCTGCAGTGATCTTCTTCTTATTATCTTACACATTCTTACGGATCAAGAACAAAATTTGTCTAAGTTATAAATTTTATTCGCCATAAAGAAATGTCAATTTCATTGCCATTTAGAGCTTCTGAATTCCTATGTTTTGTAAAATAAAACTTATATAGCATAATTATGTTCATTAAATATGAGACATAACATTAAAATATTTTTTATTAATTTAGGCCTACATTAAAATAAATATCGTTACCATAATAAGATAAATAAAATAAATCTTGAGAGTTGCTTCTCTAAATAATAAACGTATCATAATTCATTGTATGCAGTAATAATAATAATAATAATAATAATAATAATAATAATAATAATAATAATAATAACAGTAATAATAATAATAATAATAATAATAATAATAATAATAATAAAGAAAATTTATACAGGCTATTAAAAGTAAATATTCAATAAAAGTAATATTTGAAGAAAGATCGTAGAGATGAAAAGCAGTCTTTCTGACAAACGGATTTTGGAAGTAGTCGATGTCTGACAGCCCTTTACACTATGTAGGTCTACACTAAAATACGCTATTGTGACTATTTACAATGTCATAAAGAATGAAAGCTGACATTGATCAAACATTATTTATTTATACTATTGTACAGAATTTACAAAACATGTAGGCTATAGTATTATGAAATAAAAAAAAAACCTTGCATTAGAATATACATCACTGTGCATAAGCTTAATATTGTAAATAATATTTGATCAATGTAGGCCTATATTTTTTATTTTAGTGTAAATATTAAAACATAGCGTATTCTAGTGTACATAAGGTAAATAATTTAAATTGTAAATATTAGTGTAATTGTTAAAGTGGTCCATATTTTGTTCTCCACCACCTAACGAAACAAGTGTCGCGTGAGCTGTCAGTTAAGTACTTCGTTTGCTATAATCTTTTCGCTGTAAGAAAAATCCTAATATAAGCAATAGCACGTGACTGAAGTGAGGCTTCGTTGGCCGCTGTTTGGCGCCACAGATTCTCAGTACATGTTCCCGCGTACTGTTGTACATTCTGTTCTATGTTAAACATTTCCCGTTACTCGTCAAGTAGGCCTAACCTCACTACTATGCATTCGTTTGCTTAGGAAACATTTACTTTATAATTACTGTAATTAAAGCTCACTTAACTTATTATATACATTTAAGACTTTGTTTTCTCCGCTTTTGAGAGGGTTTCCACTCTTATGTTTAATAACCACATACACCGATGATACAGAAGCCATACTTCAGTACCACGTGCTTACGTGAACAACTACGAGCTCGAGTGACGCCAGCTTGTTACAAGAACAGACTACTTCGGTGTTACTTTTGGTATTCATCCGCGTTCATAGTACATAACAAAATATAAAAGTAGCTTTTCTTTTACATAGACTTTTACATATGAGTAAAGTTAAATGTTTCATTGTATTTAACAACTAGAATTCAATGTTTTATTTTCAAATAATACAAGATTATGGTTTCCAAATACGAACTATATTTTCCTACGTCGTGTGAGTGTTTCGACTGGGAGCCAATCACGGGTATGACAGCAACGTGCTTATGTTTACATTAGGTTTTTTCTTATAGCGAAAACAGTATAAATGGACGTGCGTCTTCTACTTTAAAAGACCAGTAATACTTAATCTTATAGCCTCCTGGGACAAAGTATGGCCCCTAGTTGTAGAGAAAAAATTGTGTAAATAAGGCCTTCCTTGTGTTCACAGGCACACCCGATCAGGAGATCATGGTACCGACAGAAGAACGAAATGTGGACGTCAAATACGAGGGGCACCGATACAGATCTGTATTCCTGCCAGGTATGAGTCGATTTATAGTGTACGACCCCAAGCAGGTGACTACGCGGGACGGATGCCTGGTCTTCAAAGGAGATAAATACAAGATCATCGACAAGAACATGAACCTGACCTTCACGCTGTACGGACCGCCTGGTGAGTTGGCTTTCATTATAGCAGTATGAGAGAAAGGCTGAATATTAACATTTCGCGGCGAAATAAAAAATTTTTCTTCATATTATTTTTGAGAGCTCGTAAATTGTTATGGAACTGTTATATGTGCACCTTCAGCTGCTTTTTTTGAAATTCCAATTTCGAATGAATGTGGTATTCTATACTCATCTATTCAAAGAACATAATAAAATTAGGGATATAATTATGTAGGCCTATGTACGAAAATGTGTGCTTAAATCAGAGTGCTGCATTGGGGTTAAATCGCTCGCTTGAACTCTGTCGAGTGTCGCACCCTCGAGTGAGATACGATCGGTCGTGATACGCTCGTAATAAATAGAAGCACAGTACAAGGTCATCTCACCGACATGTCTTATCTTGTATGGAAGGCGACAGATAAGATACACATGTGTTTTGCTCACACGGTAAAAATAAGGCTTTATTTTCTGCGTTTATGACAAACTTTTAATGGAACGTACCAAAACAGTAACATGAAGTTATAAATAAAATAGTATGAAAAACTTCGATATACAGTTATTATTGCTAATTAATAATTATTCAATATTCGATTTATCACATATATAATATGATAGGTCCATACATAGTGTTCCGCCTATATACTGCGACAATGTAGAAACGTTTTACAAAATATTATTGATATAGCAGTAGATTAATAACAATATCAGTACAGAGATAACGTCAGAGAAAATATAATAAAACGAATAATCATGCTGCACAACTGTTACAGACGCGAATATTGATACAGTATTATTAGAGATTATTATTATTATTATTATTATTATTATTATTATTACTAGAAAACTCGATACAGTTCTTGCATTATCGTGATTGTGTTCTCCGTTTATAATAATTACATTTACATCCAATAACATCTATCAGATGTGGCAAAAACAAAATCACTCCTGTGTGGGGGGGGGGGGGGAACATTTACCTACAACATTTATATTACATTTTAAAGCAAGTTTTGTAGTTGTACTATGGAGTGGTTAGTTAAATACTGCAAAGTTTTCAAATGATAAACATCTATGATGTTACTACGCAGTTCATCACTGTAACAAGAACGAATGTCTAACGCTCGGCTTATACCGTTCGAGGATTTATCGCTCGTGACAATTTTACCCATCATTCATGTGCGCTACCTATCGGATTATGCTATGAACTAGTTGGCGCTCGAGCGAAAACGTCCGATGCAGACCTCTGGTGCTTATACTCTATAGCATACCTGCACAAACAGCGCTCAACGAGCGCGCGCCGCTCCTTTGGAGCGGGAGAGCTGTGTTAACAGCTCGCCGAAACGGAGAGGAAGATACGTCAGAATGACATAAACTTGCTAAGGTAGAGAAGAGGGAAACGAGCACTCAGTTATCTAGTGGAGTGCAGTGTGTAGGCCTATTCGCAGTAACTGTTTCACGTTGCTTACCTACTGCTACGGTACAGTATGGAGCAATCTAAAAGACGGAACATAACATTTAACGATTTACAGCTCGAACTTATTGATCTTGAATGTGACCTAAGGGCTAAAGATCGTTTGAATAATACTACTAACCTGGTTGAGTTTTACAAACTAAACATTAGCAATAATAGACTATCCACGACTGCACAGGCTGGCTGTGAAAATGATTGCTATGTTTGGCTCAACATTTATATTTGTGAGCAACTGTTCTCTATAATCAACTTTAATAAAGGCAGACATCGAACATCTGTAACGATCAGTAGGCTACTGTTCCTTTCAGCTGCCAACAGCATAAAACCTCGTTTTGATGTACTGATAAATAAAAATATAACAAAATGATAGTGTACATTTAAGTAGCTATAGAATTTCTATTATTCCTGTAAAATAAATATTTCTTTATTGATTAATAATAGTCCAAGATAGTTTTGCAAACACTGAACGGGAATTCATTTCATAAACACTCGTAATAGTACTTCCGTTTGTGTATATTTTGTACGAGATCCACCCCTTCTTCCAGTCCACCCTTATACAGAGCTGCTAATATCTGCATTCCGCTCATGAACTGTGAGCCGGCTCAGAGAGCGCAAACCTTGTGCAGGCCTGCTCTATAGAGTATGAAAATGTATTATGTGCGTTTGTATTCATGGAGGAATTATATAAAATGTGCACAATGAAGGGGGCAATAGAATACATTAAAATAAAAAATCTATTACGCGCTTTGTGATTAAGTGCACGGTTAATTAGAAAGTTAGGCTGAAAGCTTGCGTTGTTTGGCAACAGCGCTTCGCCGTCTCACGGACTCAGTTCTGAATAGCAGCTTTCCTTCCCTCAGTTACTGCAGTAGGGCATATTTTCTAAGGCAGAAAACAGCGACAAGTATTTTTTTTCTCTCTGTGAGACCGGGAGGGGAACATCCCTGTGCACCGCGACCTGAGGTCTATTGTGCGCCCCTGGGATGAGTTGTAGCTCATCGGTCGCACCCACTCCGAACCGACCTAACTGCTAAAACTCTGACGACCAGTCCCGCCATCCCTCCAAGTCCGTATACCATTCCACCTCCAAGAGCCCCCCCCCCACATTCCCTCCTCAAACGGTCTGAGGTGTAGACCTCCTCTCCCGTCAGGAGGGGAGTGGGTTCCACTGCTGGGTCACCAGCTACCACGTTTGAGATATCCATGGAGACAGACCGAGAGTGTCAGCAGCTTCGGAGGGCCGCCGCAGGCGCGATCTGAAAACCAAGTAAGACAACCGGGATGATGAGGGAGGAAAGGAAGTGGCGAGAATGAGTGGGGTTCCATACGCCTGATTGTATTCCTGGTGTTGTGGAAGAGAAGGCCTGATGGCCTTAACTACGCCGGGATAGATAAATAAATAAAAAAAAAATAAATAAATAAATAAATAAATAAATAAATAAATAAATAAATAAATAAATAAATAAATAAAATTACCTGATATTCATCTATAGGAGTGAGAGAAAAACTTCGAAAGAACCTCACTCATGCAACCCGTCCAAAGCGGGGAATCGAACCCCAACCCACTGGGTTCGGGAGCGAAGACGCGCGTTAGGTGTTAATTTGCAAGAAAATCGTCCATTTTATTTAAGAGCTGCAAAGGATAAATCATTGCTTATCAGTTTCTCTCATGATAGGAATAAAAATCAGAATTTTACAGATAGCACTTATCGAGAGAAACTGTAGCCTATTAACATTTAGGGGAACTACATATTTTTTTTGAGAAAAGTATTCATTTCGGGCCAATATAATAATAGAATGTTTTGTTGCATTCTATCCAAGAATTAAACTGTTAAAATCTGCACAGTTATATTAATTTCACACTGTATGTTATATACGTAAGAAAATGTATGCACATATGCATGTATGTATTGTGTGTAAATTCATGTGTATATATGATAGGGTAGTCGGGGCATGAAATAGTGTAGTACAGCGGTTCGCAACCTTTTTCAATGACGTAACACTATTTTTAATTTAGGACATTAACTGTACCACTAACCAAATGTATAATGGAAAATCGTCAAGTATCACTCTCAGGGAAATAATAAACTTTAATATGCTCCAATACCGATAATTGACTGCTTTATTTATTATTAATTATTTGTTTAATTAAAACAATTACTATTTGAATTTATTTAATGGAGTGTTCCATGAATATACATAAAACAGCTGTATATATACATATGTTTATCATTCACGATAATTTATATTTTTATATCACACTTCAAGTACTAACCAGCAGTGGCTCACGTGCCATAAGTTCAGAACCGCTGCTGTAGTGATTTAAGAGCTAAGCTACAAGGCTAAAGGTCGCAAATTAGATAGTTGATGTGGTCATGAATTTTACCCCAGCTAGTGTACTTAATATCCTTGGGGACGAGTCAGCCTCTAAAAGACATGAGTAGATACCATGGAATTTTTCTTGGGGTAAAGGCGAAAAAAACGTAACTGACATCTCTACTCCTATTTGTCTGCAAAGCTAGGAATCTTATCCTCTTGCTGTCATGTGGGGCTCTATAGTCTGTTATAGAATGAGAACGTAAAAGAACGAAATCAAAATTAAGTCTAATACTGTATTATAAATTTAAATTCCAGAGTCCGCTTCAACTGTTGCAATGTCAACAGAAGGCCAACACATCCAGGAAACTCTAAGTACAAAGTCAACAACTGAAGGCCACAGTGATAATTATACCACAAAGAGTATGAAAAAAATAACTCATACTCATAAAACAACTATACAAAATAGTCAGGAAAAAGCAACTCCGATATCTTCTACTCAGAGAAAGATTCCAAATCCTGAAGTACGTACCACACATGAAGCTGCAATTCGAGGACAAAAATATACTGATACCACTATCGACAGGAATACAGTTACAAATAGGCCTACTCATGCGACAACGACACGTCAAAGTCATGATCACTCGATTCCGAAATCATCAACCAAGAGCAGACATACAAATTCTGACACAACTCAAGGATATAATACTACATACACTATGAACGCAATTACGAGAACCCATACTACTGCACGTCAGAAACATGGCAAAGGAACTTCAAAAGAGTTAACTCCTGAATCGACATTGATGCCCGCTACTCACGGACATAATACAGGTCACACCTCGAAAAATACACACACAACAGAAACTGAGCACCATGGTAATGAGATCAATAGTTCGAAACCGTCAACTAACAGCAGACATTCCAATCCTGAATCTGCTACAACTAATGAGATGCCAGGTCACGAGCATAATACACGTCACACGACGAAGCATATACATACTACTAGAAGTGCTCATACAACTGTACACCATGGTAATGAGAGCGAAAGTTCGAAACCGTCAACTCATAGCAGACATTCCAATCCTGAATCGGCTACAACTAATGAAATGCCAGTTACTCACACTACAGAGCATACACATACTACTAGAAGTGCTCATACAACTGTACACCATGGCAATGAGACTGAAAGTTCGAATCCGTCAACTCATAGCAGACATTCCAATCCTGACTCGGCTACAACTAATGAGATGCCAGTTACTCACCAGCATAATACACGTCACACTACAGAGGATACACATACTACTAGAAGTGCTCATACAACTGTACACCATGGCAATGAGACTGAAAGTTCGAATCCGTCAACTCATAGCAGACATTCCAATCCTGACTCGGCTACAACTAATGAGATGCCGGTTACTCACGAGCATAATACACGTCACGCTACGAAGCAAACACACACTACTAGAAGTACTCATAGAACTGTACACCATGGTAATGAGACAGAAAGTTCGAATCCGTCAACTAACAGCAGACATTCCAATCCTGAATCGGCTACAACTAACGAGATGCCAGTTACTCACGAGCATAATACACGTCACACTACGAAACAGGCACACACTAATAGCAGTGCTCATACGACTGTACACCATGGTAATGAGACCGAAAGTTCGAAACCGTCAACTCATAGCAGACATTCCAATCCTGAATCGGCTACAACTAATGAGATGCCAGTTACTCACGAGCATAATATACGTCACACTACAGAGCATACACATACTAGTAGAAGTGTTCATACAACTGTACACCATGGTAATGAGACCGAAAGTTCGAAACCGTCAACTCATAGCAGACATTCCAATCCTGAATCGGCTACAACTAATGAGATGCCAGTTACTCACGAGCATAATACACATCACGCTACGAAGCATACACACACTACTAGAAGTGCTCATACAACTGTACATCATGGTAATGAGACAGAAAGTTCGAAACCGTCAACTCATAGCAGACATTCCAATCCTGAATCGGCTACAACTAATGAGATGCCGGGTACTCACGAGCATAATACACGTCAAACTATGAAACATACACACACTACTAGAAGTGCTCATACGACTGTACACCATGGTAATGAGACCGAAAGTTCGAAACCGTCAACTCATAGCAGACATTCCAATTCTGAATCGGCTACAACTAATGAGATGCCAGTTACTCACGAGCATAATACACGTCACGCTACGATGTATACACACACTACTAGAAGTGCTCATACAACTGTACATCATGGTAATGAGACCGAAAGTTCGAAACCGTCAACTAACAGCAGACATTCCAATCCTGAATCGGCTACAACTAATGAGATGCCAGTTACTCACGAGCATAATACACGTCACACTACGAAACATGCACACACTAATAGCAGTGCTCATACGACTGTACACCATGGTAATGAGACCGAAAGTTCGAAACCGTCAACTCATAGCAGACATTCCAATCCTGAATCGGCTACAACTAATGAGATGCCAGTTACTCACGAGCATAATACACGTCACGCTACGAAGCATACACACACTACTAGAAGTGCTCATACAACTGTACATCATGGTAATGAGACAGAAAGTTCGAAACCGTCAACTCATAGCAGACATTCCAATCCTGAATCGGCTACAACTAATGAGATGCCTGGTACTCACGAGCATAATACACGTCAAACTATGAAGCATGTACACACTAATAGCAGTGCTCATACAACTGTACACCATGGTAATGAGAAAGAAACTTCGAAGCCGTCAACTCCAAGCGAACATTCCTATCCTGAGTCAGCTACAACTTATGAGATGCCCACTACTCACTGGCATAATACACATCCCACCATGAATCATATACACACTACTAGACGTACTCATACAACAACTCTGCATCATGATGAGAAAGAAAGCTCGAAACCATCAACTCAGAAAATAACTCGAAATCGTGAAACCAGTATAAACCATGGATCTACAATTCATATAAATAAAGATACTTTGACTACAAACAGTGTGAGCACAGTTGAAGTTGTCTCTACAACTGTGTATCATAACATGAATAAATCAACTTCGAAACCTTCAGCTCATGCTGGTACGACTATATCCCATGAATCTAAATCTGAAGAACATAGTGCTACTAATACTGCATTGAGTACAAGCACAACTATGAATTCCCAGGCTTCAGTTACTGAAATAGTAATAAATGCTACAGTAACAACTGAGTTGCCTGTCTCTTCTAGTACGGAAGGAAGTAATGATACCTTTAAGATGCCTGGTTGTCCTCAACCGAAGCATGAAGGGAATAGTTCAACATTACTGTAAGTTATGTTTATTACTATAGTTTTATAGTTTAAGATCAAACGTCACAGCAATGGACAGTTTAAATAGCTTTTTTTGTAGGCATAACAAGTTGCGACGTGTGTCCACACACGAGATGTGAAAGAAGAACATGTCGAGTCCATAATACTTTCATTTCACATGTGTTGCACACAGGATCTTTTAAACAGCCATATAGAAATAGTCATTTAAGTGAAAAAAAATCAAATTACTTTGTTACAGCTAACATATAAAAAGGAACCCTTTAATTGTTATACTGGTTGCTAGAGAGTTGTTTACAAAAAAGTTATCTATTTTGCACCACTAGTGAAGTTTGCATAAAATAACTAAGATTCTCTCGAAAAAGGAGTGATTCAGAAAATTCTGATATTGAAAATACTGTAGAATATATATGTTTATGTATTATTAATACTCTAGATTTTGTATCTTTTCTCCATAACATTGGCAGGCCTGCAAAGTGCGGAAGGCCTAGACGAATTCTGAAGAATTTCGTCTTTGGAACCAACCAGATTATTGCCGACATTCCTTGGATGGCGTACTTGGACATCACCAAGTTGGACGGCTGTAAGTATTCCTAAGAACATTTTGGAGTGAGGAGATAATTAAAAACTTTATTACTATCAGTTTAGTCGCAGGATTTGGTAAGTGACGAACACAGTTCAAATCTCATATTTTGTCAGTATGATTCGCGATCAACTGGAAATTTCTATATTTTCTCCAAAGACATCAGTTCATAAGACATGAATGACCACAAGGATCATGAATATTACAATCACATCCAAGAGGTGTACCTTGTGTAACAATTAACATTTCGACATACTATATCCATAAATTCTGGATAAATAAATCATTACCTCATCGTTAGTATAGAAAAAACTTAACGAGCTTTGTAACAAACTAGAATCATGGTGATAGTCATTGCAAATTAGTTATGCAATTGACGGAGAAGGATGCAGAAGACGAAAGAAAGACAGAGGAAGCAATAAAAAATGAAGAAATAAATTACATGGACAGAGAAACAAATATATAGATAGATAAGTAGACTATATAGACAGAGAAATGTAAATACTAGTAAAAAGAGAGACAGATAAATAAATAAGAAAATATAGGCCTACAAATATATTGAGTAAAAAGAAACGCATATAGTCTGTAGGTAGGCAAGAAGGAAATAGATAAAGAGAGGGATAGACAAATATATAAAGATGTTGATAGGTAAATAAATTTAATAAAAATAGAGAGGTAGGTAGATAAAACATAAATAGGCAATATAAACAAATATACAAATAAATTGAGCAGAGAAATAAGCAGGTATAAATAAATAAATGGATAAATAAATAAATAAATAAATAAATAAATAAATAAATAAATAAATAAATAAAATCAGTGACTAAATAAATACATAAACAAACGAATAAATGAATAAATAAATACATTTAAAAATATAAAAATAAATAAATAAATAAGTTTAAAAATATAAAAATAAATAAAGACATAAATAAATAGATAAATAAATAAGTAAATAAATAGAGACAGACAGACAGACAGACAGACAGAGACAGACAAATAAATAAATAAATAAATAAATAAATAAATAAATAAATAGATAAATAAATAGACGGAGACAGAGACAGATAAATAAATAAATAAATAAATAAATAAATAAATAAATAAATAAATAAGTAAATAAATAAATGAAATAAATAAATGAAATAAATAAAATAAATAAATAAATAAATCAACCTTTCTAAAGCGATAACATACAGATATAAGCAGATAGGTAAGTACAGAGGCGGATAAGCAATAGGTAAATTAGATTACAAACTTATGGTAAAAAGTACATGATTTACTTACGGCAATAGTCCAAGTGCTGAGAAATGTATTACATAGATTTCCAGAAACTGACTTAGTTACGGGAGTAATTACAGTATGTTATGAAAAACGCATTTTTATCATTGAGTCTATCAAGAGACAATTACTTGTAAGAAGAGCCTGAAAGAAAATTATAAAATTCGTCCAATATGTTGTAAAAACGAATGTTAATGAAAAAATTAAACAATTGAGGAAAGAATGGATGAAGGATTGACTAGGCATGGAGGATGGGGAGAATCCACGAGCACTTTAAGTAGCTATTATCATGGGCCCACTGTGCTGTCTACAAATTCAACATGGGCGAAAAATGGTGGACAAATTTTGCTTGGAGCCCTTTATCAGGAACAGGGCTCTTTTATTGCAAAAATATGTCATAAACCTTCAGCTTTAATTACTTCCCGAAGTAAGCCGTGTTAAATAATTTATTGTCATTTAAAATTCATCGCCCTCGGTTCAACTGAATCTAATCTAACCTTTTAACCAGCAACTACAAATTTCATGAGAATAAAATATGAGACATTTTCACTAGCTTAGCTGAAAACTCTTTAATCTCCGTTGCAGATGGGGATTACGTTTACAGCCCTTGCACGGGTGTCATCATAGCTGAAAGATTCATCCTCACGTCAGGTAGCTGTCTTACAGACCTCACTAGCGAGTAAGTATGACTGGGTTAGATTAGAATTGCTATCACTAAACCCACCTCTGCGCACAGTGTCTAAGACAAAACTATATTGCTTACTAATGGTGGATAACATAAGCGCAAACTTCTTTGAAATATTGGAGAGGAGGGCACAAATCTACAAGAAAGTCCAGGAAATAGGTTATTTATGATACAAGTTTGTGAAGATTCTCTTTTTGGCTAGAGTATAAAGTTTATGAAACGAGGCCTATTTGAAGAGTAAATATCAGCAACACTAGCCGTTTCTGTTTGGCATTTTATCGTCGTTTTCTTAACACGCTGAATTAAGTTAGTCGCTTGCCTTGTTTTTCACACTACAGTAGAGAATCGATTATCCGAAACAACTGGGGACTGGGGATGTTCGAATAACTGATTTTTTAGATAACCAATCATTTACGAAAACAAATTGTACAGATGTCATAGGAGCAGTATCAAACAAAGGAACACTGATATTAATCACAAAACTGTACATGCAGTATATACAGGTGGTTTCAAAAATACGGGGCATAATTTCAGGTATGTATTTCCCATATGTAGACAATCAAAATAGCTCATTACAACATGTGTCCGGAAATGCTTCATTTCCGAGTTATGGCCTTCACAACATTGAAATTCACCGCAACGTTTTTCTTTGCGCAGGTCGTTGTCATTACAGAAGATGTTCAAAATGTCCACCTCCTGCTTGAATGCAGACCTCACATCGATGTCTCATTGACCTGCGTACACGATCCCAAACTCCAGGAGTATTGCGTATGTCCTCAGAACATGCCACAATTCGATTCCGAAGGGATTCCAAATCAGGCACCGGAGACGAATAAACCAATGATTTTAAATGGCCCCACAAGCAGAAATCGAGAGGGTTCACATCAGGTGAGCGTGGAGGCCAAGCAATTGGGCCACCTCTACCTATCCATCGATCAGGAAACCTTCGATCCAAGTACCGGCGAGCCGTACGTCTGAAGTGTGCAGGAGCGCCATCATGCAAGAAGTGAATGTGTTGACGATTGATCAGTGGAGTGTCTTCTAAAACATGAGGTATGGTGTTTTCCAGGAAGTTTGTGTACGCCTGCCCCGTAAGTCTGTTTACAAGTACATGGGGTCCAACTAATCGATCACCAATGATACCGGCCCACATGTTGAGGGAGAACCGCACCTGGTGATGAGATGGAACAGTTGCACGTGGGTTTTCATACGCCCATACATGCTGATTGTGGAAATTTGTTATGCCATCTCGTGTGAACTGTGCTTCATCTGTAAATAATACTAAGGCAGTAAAGTTCGGATTTACACCACACTGCTGCAAGAACCACTGACAGAACCTAACTCGTGCAGGGTAATCTGCTGGTGACACGGCCTGTACACGTTGCAAATGATAAGGATACAATTGATACTCTTTCAACAGTCTCCAGACAGTCGTATGAGGAACATTGACTTGCAACGCTACCCTTCGTGTGCTGATAGGAGTAGTCATGTTCACAGCCTCCAGAATCTCCTCCTGTACTTCTGGAGTTGTAGATCTTGGTCGTCCCCTTCCCAAACCAGGAGAGTTAAATTTTCCATACTCGCACAGACGGTAATGGAGACGTACAAATGTCTTCCGATCTGGACATTGTCGCTGTGGGTACCTCTCCTGGTACAAACGACGAGCCAGCGCAGCATTGCCGTCCGCCTTACCGTACATGAAGTTTATCTCTGCCAGCTCTTGATTTGAATACATGTCGCACAGTCTAACGCCTACACAACACTGAATGCAACCTTCGCCTCGGAATGAACTGTCAGAGTGCCCTCTTAATGTCTCCTTTGACGGCAACGACCTGCGGAAAGAAAAACCTTCCGGTGAATTTCAATGTTGTGAAGGCCATAACTCGGAAATAAAGCATTTCCGGACACATGTTGTAATGAACTATTTTTATTGTCTACATGTGGGAAATACATACCTGAAATTATGCCCTGTATTTTTTAAACATTCTGTATATTTTGCTTCAGAGCTGAGACTCGTTTTTTTGCCGGTAAATCTCGCAAACAGCGTTAGCGAAACTTCTACTGTCATCTTCTTAGGAGTTTAGTGCTGAGAGGAATGCGGTTCCGACTAGTCTAGCGCGGTACTGGAGTGGGAGGGAACAGTGACATCGGTAGTCTGGAAGGAAGTACAATCATACTGAAAACATTTTACTCGTATATAGAGTACCTAATACGTGCACACAGTCACACACTACTACAAACCGAAAACTGCATATTTTTGGACGATTAATACTTCCCACTCCGCTCGGCTCGGCTTGGCTGTAGCAACAAAAGAATCTACCTGCAACCTCCCCCGCACCGATGGCAAGAATACCTCAGGTCCCAGGGCTAAACTCGTCGGAGGAAGACAGTACATAGCGCGTGCGCAAATTTGAATTTGCCGACTGGAACGCTTTCGGTTAACCGATGTTTCGGTTGATTGGTATTCGGATAATCGATGCTCTACTGTAGTTAATATTCATTTAATTTTTCTAAGGTGCAAAGAGAATTAATGTTGAGATAAGGCCCGAAAAAAATGTGTGCAGGCTTATTTTGTATTCATTATCTTAGCTTTTCACGTCCAAATTCAAGACCTCTTCTCTTCGACGTGTAACATCTATAGTCGACATACACTAAAGGAAAAAAAAAAATGAAAGTGTTTTGTAAAACGGAAATTTAGCTTCAGTTGCCATGGCAATGTTTAAAAATTCTTGTACATTTCAAGCTCAAAATTTTGGACGTTACGAACTTGTTCATTTTGCAGGAAGCCACTACAGACGTACGTGGGATCTTCCTATAAGAACGAGTCGCAGGACATACACGCGTCCTGGTTCAAGGCGTTCAATGATTACAACATGGGTATCGTCAGCTTCGCGGATCCTTTCAATTTCACGGGTGAGTGGCATCCATCACTCAATGATTGGAATATGAGCAGTGCGGTAGGGCTCTGTTGAACTCGCTGGCTGTGTGTATTTCGTGTTGCAGAGACCGTGAGTCCCATCTGCTTGCCCAAGGAGCAGTACGTGTTTCCCGTCAACACAACTCTACAGACGGCCGGCTTCGGAGGGAAAAGTGAGTAGAATGGGATAGCGTATACTGTGCTCCAACCACGAGAAAGTCTCCGCCGGATGAGACGAAGGGGGGTAATGCTGTGAATGAATGTTGACGTCATAAGATGTCATAAGGTCACACACGTGGGTACTCTTATCTCTATTGGCTAGCTCTCACAGCACAAACCGTAACATTGATACAGACATATTGATACTACCCTAGTTACAAAATTAGATCACAGTTAATCTCCTGGTCTTTTAATCTCTTCATACAGGAAATAACATATGCAGGAGAGCACATGGTTTTTGAATTGGCGTTATAACGGTAATATTATTTATCTACTTCGTTCCGATAGATGAGGCAATAGTAAGCACATTCCTTTCACTGTTGATCTCTTGGTTGGAGAACAGTAGTAGGGAGGAGAGGAGAAGAACAGGAGGGCGAGGGGGAGAGAAATAAAGGAAGTATGAGGCAGAGGAAGAAGATATCACAGGAAGAAAGAAAACGATGAAGGAAATAGTAAATGAATGGAATAGATGGAGAGAGAGAGAGACAGTAAGAGAGAGAGACACACAAAGTAATACTACAGTCTAGTATATACAGTCACGAAGCTTGAGTTTATGAGGGTACTAGGAACAATAGACTGTGCAGGTACTATTTCGCATTGTCTGTAATGAGGCGATAGCAGCGATCCTAGTGGTTAGCAACTATCTATGGATGCATATTTACTACGTATTGAGCTTCGTGACTGTATATACTAGACTGTGGTAATACAATTAATGAAAATAGGGAAACGTAACGAAACTAAGAGAAGTATGAATTGCAGAAAACGACAAAATTATGAATGTGATATAATATTAACCCAGAATAAAGGAAACAGAAATAGGAAGAAAATTACAGAAAAAAATAAGGGAATGAAGGGAAGGGAGAGAGAATGAATGAAGGAAAGGGGGAGAGAATAAACGAAGAAAAGAGAAATGAACGAAGTAAAGAGGAAGAGAATGAAGGGAAGAGGGAGAGAATGAATGAAGGAAAGAGGGAGAGAATGATAGGAGAAAAGTTCACTCCTGTGGAGTAACGGTTAGCGCGTCTGGCCGCGAAACCAGGTGGCTCGGATTCGATTCCCGGTCGGGGCAAGTTACCTGCTTGAGGTTTTTACAGAGTTTTCCCACAACCCATTATGAACAAATGCTGGGTACCTATCGGTGCTGGACCCCGAACTCATTTCACCGGCATTATCACCTTCATCTCATTCAGACGCTAGATGTTGATAAAGCGTCGTCAAATAACCCATTAGAGTAGAAGGATAGGAGAAAAGAGAGAGAATGAATGAAGGAAAAAGTGGGATTACGCAGCCAAATAAAGGAGAAATATATGGTCCAGGGAATATCATTGAAATGGATGAAGTTAAGTTTTGGTGGCGATCTTAGCCCAAGTCGTAAATAAATAAGGCCGCATTGACATTGTATTTTTTTGGTATAGGGAAAATAACTCGTCTTTTACGAAAATACTTGCATCGGTCATAATTATTTACCCCTTTTATTTGGTGAAGTTAAGCAATTTGGGAATCAGATCTATTAGTCTAGAAGGGACACACATCAAGTTCGCGACATTATGTACTTGGTTGTCATCGTAACGGCACGGTTCAATGGCTCCACACGAATTCTCCAGTTTAGCCCAGAAAGGTAATCGAAAAACAGGAAAATAAAAATACAAGGGATTGGGACTATTTAAGTCTAGGTGCGAAGCTTTCTTGCAGCAAATAAATGCGTGTCAGAGCTTACAACGATCCAAAAATATTCATATGAACACTTGTCGCATTTTTCTAATGAAATTGGGGTTTGTTTAAATAAACTTGGATCTCAAAGCATCCCTTCTGATTCACTTCATGTGAAAAAATTGAGGCAAAATCTCAGGAAGCGAGCGTTTCAATCTTGGTGCTCTTTAAATCAGAAAGGGCAAGGAGTCATCCTCTATAAGGAGTTCACTCCCGCCAATAAATGGATCCGACAACCTGATCGCCTCACTAGCAGTGAATGGAGACTAGCTCTTATAATGACAGTTAATGTTTGTCCGCTACGTGCTATACCGGTAAGTAACTATAACGTCATTGGCTATACCAGGAAGGTCCCGAGAAGGAAACCACTGTCGTTGTCGCGACAGTGAGCTTGAAACTCTTGGCTATGTTTTTGGTGCCTGTTCTTTCAGCGAGACGCTGCGGAACTCTATACATCACAGAATTAAGTCCATGATCACCGAAGTCTTGAGGAAAAAAGGTTTCACTATACACGAAGAAGTCCATGGCATCTCTCAAGAGGGATCCTGTCGGCGAATTGACATGCTTGCCAGTACACCAGCTCTACATCAGCCTACATTATCGACCCGACAGTCAAGTTCGAGACACAGAAGCAACAGTCCGCTGAAGTCCACGCAGAAAAATGCAGAATTTATGAGCCTATACTTCCACACTATTTGGAGAAATGTCACCTCACCTCCATTAAAGTTGTACGGCTAATGGCTGGAACTAGTGGTAAAATATCTCCCATCTTTGCCAGTTTCTGTAAGAAATTAAAGTTGAATAATGACTTCATTCGTGCTGCTATCAGAGGATCGCTGCTTACCATCTGCACTTTGTTTCCAACAAAGAATAACTTTTGTTTGAGAGTTTATTCTGTTTGTTTACTATGTTTATTATATTCTATTACTAGCTGTAGCGGTGCGCTCCGCTGCACTTGTTAATATAAAGCAATTACATAATTAAAATAGGACATTTGGTCCAGGGAACATTCGTGTTTGACAGAAGGATAAATCGTTTATTATGTCACTTAATTTAAATTGTATTTAAATAATTAAAATGCGATCATTTGTAAATGAATATACAGAATAGCCTATCAAGTTTTCTGTGCATAAGAAGCTATTTTAATCTTACCTGTGCTCGATTCACTCAGAAGTTACAGTAATAACATTATTGCATTATGTCCATCTAGAGAAACTACACTTTCCAATGGTGAAGTAATAATTAATTATACAAATCGGCTAATTTAGCTTCCGATATTACTTCATACAAATACAGAAACATTATCTGTAGGCTATGTTTAATAGCTTTTGATTGTTGTTGTCCAAGGCCCCTTATAGACGAAGTCATTTATTTTTATTTAATTGCAGCGCCTTAGATGGCGTTATTTTAATTTTAAAACTTATTTATCTCATTAAATGTCAGTCCTATCAAAATTTTGCATAGAATAAAACTTATCGGAAATCATTTAAAAAAAACTTTTGTTATGTAAAATTTGTCACAAAAATCAATAATAAGGGAGATATTTTGATTTATTTAATTCAAGCCCCCTTATAACCCCCCTTTTAAATAAAATATTTTGAATGCAATATAGCCTAAAATCTAAGTTACAACGAACTTAATTTATATTCCAATTTTCAAATAAGTCGGTTCAGCCATTATCGCGTGAAAAGGTAACAAACATCCAGACAGACAGACAGACATACAAACAAAAATTTCAAAAAAGCGATTTTCGGTTTCAGGATGGTTAATTATACATGTTAATACCAATTATTTTTGGTAAATCGAAAAAACCAGAAAAATTTTGGCTACAGATTTATTATTAGTATAGATGTTTAGTGTCTAGAATATGCCATTAGGAAAGTTCAGGATAACACAGAGGGTTTGGAATTGAACGGGTTACATCAGCTTCTTGTCTATGCGGATGACGTGAATATGTTAGGAGAAAATCCACAAACGATTAGGGAAAACACGGAAATTCTACTTGAAGCAAGTAAAGAGATAGGTTTGGAAGTAAATCCCGAAAAGACAAAGTATATGATTATGTCTCGTGACGAGAATATTGTACGAAATGGAAATATAAAAATTAGAAATTTATCCTTCGAAGAGGTGGAAAAATTCAAATATCTTGGAGCAACAGTAACAAATATAAATGACACTCGGGAGGAAATTAAACGCAGAATAAATATGGGAAATGCCTGTTTTTAGTCGGTTGAGAAGCTTTTGTCATCTAGTCTGCTGTCAAACAATCTGAAAGTTAGAATTTATAAAACAATTATATTACCGGTTGTCCTATACGGTTGTGAAGCTTGGACTCTCACTTTGAGAGAGGAACAGAGCTTAAGGGTGTTTGAGAATAAGGTTCTTAGGAAAATATTTGGGGCTAAGAGGGATGAAGTTACAGGAGAATGGAGAAAGTTACACAACGCAGAGCTGCACGCATTGTATTCTTCACCTGACATAATTAGGAACATTAAATCCAGACGCTTGAGATGGGCAGGGCATGCAGCACGTTTGGGCGAATCCAGAAATGCATACAGAGTGTTAGTTGGGAGGCCGGCGGGAAAAAGACCTTTGGGGAGGCAGAGACGTAGATGGGAAGATAATATTAAAATGGATTTGAGGGAGGTGGGCTATGATGGTAGAGACTGGATTAATCTTGCTCAGGATAGGGATCAATGGCGGGCTTATGTGAGGGCGGCAATGAACCTCCGGGTTCCTTAAAAGCCAATAAGTAAGTATAGATGTTTAGTGTTCTTAATTTCACTTTTTTCTCCATTTCTCTTTTGTGGTCTTTCCTGTTTTCTACTCTAATTTCAATTTTGTGTTAGTTATGCTTTGTCCAATGAGGCCGTCCCATTACTGGGAAAGCTGAAAGAGTATCTTTCGAAATAAATAGAGTACATAAGAGAATGAATTATAAATAATTAAGCAAATCGTTACAGTCCCGAACTCCAAGGACGGAGTCCTACACGTCCGCAACGCGACTGTGGTCTCTCTTGACGAGTGCCGGGCGCTGGGGATCACCGCTTCGAACTCCGACTACTGCGTGCGGGGCAACACACTCTGCAGGGGCGACTGTGGCGCACCCCTCATGTACAACGACGGCTCGCGTTACTACGTGGTAGGCGTGGCGGCGAAGAACAACTGTCAGAATCCTGGCTCACCTGTGCTCTACTCGGGAGTGTTTCAGGCCATGAAAGACATTCTCGAGTATATGGGTGACTTTGTCGAATAGAGCTTCCGTTTGCTCTTAGCTTAGGAACTCTCTGAAAAATAGTGTTGTTGGCTTAATCAAGTCAATCTGTAATATTTCAGATCATAATACAAAATAAACATGGTAGCTGTTGTAGTCCAATGTTGAAGCTGTAAACACATTACGTTTTATCACAATTTTCTCACACGTTTTGCTTAATAAATATGCATTAATTTTATGCTGACTTTCATTTCAAATCCTTCCTTTATCAACTTGTCAAATTATTTTAGAAATATTTTCACCATTTGTGAGCTGCCACAAAGGACAAACAGTACTTTAAGGATATAATAGTAATATACGTTACAAGAGCGGTATGTTGACGTTTTCATGGTCGAGGAAAAGATTGAAAAAGCGAAACGTAGTTGAGCTTTTTTAATTTCCGAGAACATGAAAACAAACATACCGCTCGTGTATCGTACATTATTTTGTGCGAAGATCGTTTATTACATACCTGAAAGAAGAATTTCTAATTAGTTGCAATGAAATCTCCATCTTGGTTTCTGTTTAATGACGCCAACTTCGAAAACCAAAATATCTTTCTTCAACATTGTTGCTATAAAATGTTTTCTGTGTTTACTATACTCTAGCAGGCCGTGATATACGTCTGTCTTTTTTTCCCCCCAGTCTATAAATGCGAACTTAAAACAAACGGTAAGGTTATGTAAGGATTTATTTTTCATTTTAATATTTTAACAATATTATTTATATAACGTATTGCAGTAATAACATCCGCATCTGGAATCTTGTTGATTTTTTCACGGCTTCCTTAATGCTATTTGTATCAGGAATGCAGTAAGTTTCGTGGAGTAGTAGACTTTACTTAATTTTTGCAAATATTTAAAAACAATAATTAACATTGCAATTTAGGTGAAATTGCAGTGGTAAGTTTCCAATTTATAATTATTACTAAAATAAAAAATAATATGTTAAAGCCTAAAGCAGTAAAATGAATGTCGCGCTTAAGCGGTAAGAAGAGGGAAATTGTTATGTGTGTTACGTTGGGAATACTGAATGTGGTATTTCACACTTACCGCGTATTGGTTCTGTGCGGAAAACAAGCAAATATGCACGATCTCGCACAAAATATATAATTACAAGTTCATTGAACCATTGATTTTGTTTTAAAAAATTAAACTCCTATAAATGCAAAGTGTTATTCATACATTTCAAAAAGGCATATGACTCGGTTAAGAGAGAAGTTTTATATGTTATTCTTATTGAATTTGGTATTCCGAAGAAACTAGTTCGATTAATTAAAATGTGCCTCAGTGAAACGTACAGCAGAGTTCGTATAGATCATTTTCTGTCAGATGCTTTTCCAATTCACTGTGTGCTAAAGCAAGGAGATGCACTATCACCTTTACTTTCTAGCTTTGCTCTAGAGTATGCCATTAGGAAAGTTCAGGATAACAGAGAGGGTTTGGAATTTAATGGCTTACATCAGCTGCTTGTCTATGCGGATGACGTGAATATGTTAGGAGAAAATCCACAAACGATTAGGGAAAATACGGGAATTTTACTGGAAGCAAGTAAAGAGATAGGTTTGGAAGTAAATCCTGAAAAGCCTAAGTATATGATTATGTCTCGTGACCAGAATATTGTACGAAATGGAAATATAAAAATTGGAAATTTATCTTTTGAAGAGGTGGAGAAGTTCAAATATCTTGGAGCAACAGTAACAAATATAAATGCTACTCGGGAGGAAATTAAACACAGAATAAATATGGGAAATGCGTGTTATTATTCGGTTGAGAAGCTTTTATCATCCAGTCTGCTGTCAAAAAATCTGAAAGTTAGAATTTATAAAACAGTTATATTACCGGTTGTTCTGTATGGCTGTGAAACTTGGACTCTCACTTTAAGAGAGGAACAGAGATTGAGGGTGTCTGAGAATAAGATTCTTAGGAAAATATTTGGGGCTAAGAGGGATGAAGTTACAGGAGAATGGAGAAAGTTACACAACGCAGAACTGCACGCATTGAATCCTTCAGCGGACATAATTAGGAATATTAAATCCAGACGTTTGAGATGGGCAGGACATGTAGCACGTATGGGCGAATCCAGAAATGCATATAGAGTGTTAGTTGGGAGACCGGAGGGAAAAAGACCTTTGGGGAGGTCGAGACGTAGATGGGAGGATAATATTAAAGTGGATTTGAGGGAGGTGGGATATGATGGTAGAGACTGGATTAATCTTGCTCAGGATAGGGACAAATGGCGGGCTTATGTGAGGGCGGCAATGAACCTTTGGGTTCCTTAAAAGCCAGTAGTAAGTAAGTAAGTAAGTATAAATACAAAGTTGCAAATACATTTTTAGATTAGTACGTCCGAACCTTGTAGCTGATTTCAGAATCACAGATTCAAATTTTGCTAGTCACAAAACACATCCATCTTGTATAATTAATTGTAACATTGCATTTGTTCGATTCTTACCGTCTTTTGTTTCCTTCAGTGCCTCAAATATACAGACGAAAAAACTTTGAGGATTTTTGAAAGACATGTTGGTTCAGAAAAGTGTGAATACAATTAATATTTATATATAATAAATTTTCAGTCAAATACACTTTTCAATTTGTGAGGTCAGATAATCTGTTACATCACAATAATCTGTCTAAAAGAGTCTAAAACATGTAACGTCGGGTGAAACACGCCCCCTTGTCTGGATGCAAACAACTGAACAACTATGTAAGTACAAATATAATAAACCTTTAAGAAACGCTGATATCAGCTCTCACAACCTTTTCAAAATTAATAATAACCTATTAACTAAAATATTTTCAGACAACTATGGCATTCACCACGACGAATTAGACTGCGTGCTCTCCCACCAAGAGCATTTGCATCACAGCTTCTCCATCTCTTTAAATTTATACATTATATTTAACATTTTAACATAGTTAATATCAAACTGTACAAATTTAATTTTAATGATACGATCTAATGAGAATACTTAGCCTTTAATTGTATAAGGTTAATATCATGCCGTGCCTTCTCCTTGTCTTATATACACACGAGAATCTAGCATCAGTGTTCAGCTTTACCATGTACAGCTTACCTCAAGAGGCACGAAATGTATATAATTGTAAATGCCAGTACGTGCATTACTTAATATGTTATTAATTGCTAGATCAACTTATCACAAAATTTTTAAAAATTGTTTGCATCTCATGCACCTGAAGATGATTTTTTAAAGTCGAAAATATTAGTGACTTCGTAAATATTGTGATGTAACAGATTATCTGACCTCACAAATTGAAAAGTGTATTTGACTGAAAATTTATTATATATAATTATTAATTTGAGGGTTTTATTTTCATCTGGCATCAATATTACATTTCTACCTCTATTCGGCAAAGATAACTGCGTATTTTTACATTAAATAGCAGTAAATACCTCCATATTGAAATTACCACAGTTTGACGCAATACACAGCACAGGATTCTTTTGTATCAGCTAAAAGGTCGGTCCAATTTTTTTGCCACTACTGTATATATCAACCAGAACCTGAGAGAATACGTAGGTTACTGTATGTTAATATTTTTTAAATAGCATTATTAGTAACGGACGTAGCTCAGTCGGCTAAGGTGCTTACCTGCCGATCCGAAGCTGCGTTCGGGCATGGGTTTGATTCCTGCTTGTTCTGATTAACTAGTTGGGTTTTTTCCAAGGCATTCCACAAATGTAAAGCGAATGTCAGGTAATCTATGGCGAATTCTCGGTCTCATATATCCAAATATCATCTCGCTATCACTAGTCCCATCGACTCTTAATAACCGAATATTTGATACAGCGTCGTAAAATAACTAATTTTAAAGTGCCATTGTTACGAAATTAAAATCTAAATTAAAATAGGCATATACAAATTAAACTCAAATTGAGCTGATTAAGGGAAAGGCAGAAAATTGGAAAGATGGAGAATGCTCGCTTTGCAGTGAAATTCCTGCCTTTGGACAGAACACTGGTTGAATAAATGAATGAATGAATGAATGAATGAATGAATGAATGAATGAATGAATGAATTAATGAAAGACTACACCTAATAAAATGTATTATTATGGCTATTATTTTTTTTATTTTAATTGTTTCTCAGTACATTTTTACATAATTTCTATTCTTATTCGGCGTTTAAGTGGCTCTGTTTTGTCACCAACCGCAATGTTTTGGTAATTCATCATTACATTTACAATTTAATTTTATGAAATTCGAATAATAAAATCTGCTAATATTTTGCGTTACGCGCATGCGTACTTTGGGGAATGTGTTCCTGTGATTAGCCGCATCTCTAAGCTACAGGATTGTTTTGAATTTCTTGCGTCTTGCCAATTGATAGGAAGATTTCCAGTGATTGTTTCCACTACCAATGCAACTATTTTTTTTAAGTTACGATAATATTATCCCGGGGGTAAAAGGCGGTCAGAGCGTGATGCCGACAATACCACTTCATTCTAGTGCCGAGGTCATGGAAAGCATGGGGCTCTACCTCCACGCCCCCCAAGTGGCTTCATGGCATGTTACGGGGATACCTTTACCTTTTTACGATACTACTCATATTATAGCTGAATACACAACAAACTCAGCATCATTACTGCCTATCATTGTAACCTAAATGCATTCTTCTAATGTTACTATGGAAACTATTACCAAAATGAAATACAGCAACTAAACGTTTACAATATTCAGTGCATAGATGTCATATTAATATCAGTATAGTTATTTCGCTGATGCGTTTTAAGTAATAATAAAGTAAGTAGACTAATAATTAAGTATACTTAAAAACAATATAAAATAGACATATATAACCCACAGCTTGCAAACACAATCCAGAAAAATACCAACACGTTCTGAAAAAAAACAGACCGGTGCTAGTTGTAGGCCTATTTCTCTTAAAGCTATATTGGTATGTATAGAAGGGTGAGAAAATAATCTTTGTCATTATTTTACATTGGATTAATTTTCTACCTGACAGTTTGTTCTCTCTGCCAGAAACAACTTCAACAGCAGATTTGTTTTTAGACTTCGCGTCCTGATTAGATTCACCTACCCACAAATATGTGAATCGCTTATGTAGATGTACATTTCATAAGTATGCGTAGGTGGAGACGGGTTACGGTTTGATTCTCAGTGATCTGCCTCTCTAAAGGGAAATAAATTCTAAATACCTCAGTCGGAATACAAGCAACTTTCTTGCGCACAACGAACTCAGCAATAAGTTGCGCGTGTTCCTGATTAATTTTGTGATTTACCCAATTCGTTTTAAAAAACTTGATCCATTCGGAATTTAATGTTTTTAGTATTAACCAAATTTATAAATACTCTTCAGTGAAATATCTGTGATGAAAATCTAGTTAATTTTGTAGCTCAAACCCATGAAATAAAATTATTACTTTACTTGAACCTTAAGGGCCATACTGATAGACAACCTTAGTGAAGGTTTCCGGTGCATGATCAGCGAACTAACGTTTTTCAAATTCATAAACCTGTGTTAGCGACATGATATGATATGAATCCTGTACAAGTTATCAGTCGATAGCTGGGTCTTGTTTAGCACGCTCGTAGCGCGGGCTAGCGAAATGTCTATGAATAGCACCCTATGTCTTCACATCGTATGTTTTACTATATATCTGTAGTACAAATTATGGCACACGTCTGTATAATTCGGTAATAAAACTTCAGCCAGAATTGGCTACTTGTAGTCATGACATTTTCAATTCTAGACTAAATGGTCATAGGACAGAGTTCCCAGGTTTATATTATGTAGCCCTATAATGATTTTAAAGTTAATACTGATTGTGTATATGCATTCAACTTCTCTTTTTTACTTTATTATGTTTATTATTTTTTAAAGTTAATATTTGTATAATGGTATGTATTTTTCTGTATGTGATTTGATCCTGGTTGAGTGGAAGGGAAGGTCTTATGGCCTTATCTCTGCCAGAGAAAATAAAAATTATTATTATCATCATCATCATCATCATCATCATCATCATCATCATCATGTATTGTAAAGCAAGTTTATTTGTTTCCTAAGTAAATTATATTATTTCTGTCATTTTTATATTTTTGTTTTTATCAATATGTTTTCCTGCTAATGACATTAATAATAATAATAATAATAATAATAATAATAATAATAATAATAACAATAATGATGACTGATACTTTTATTTAATTCTTCATTTACTATTATTTATTGTGCTGTACAAGAGACAGAGGGCAATAATAGTTCAGCACAAAGCAAAATTACAATATGATATAATAATAATAATAATAATAATAATAATAATAATAACCATAATAATAATAATGAAATAATATTAATAATAATAATAATAATAGAAATAATAATAATGAAAGATTTTATAATAATTATAATCTGTCACCATTCTCAAATCATCTTTCCTTCACTCTGAAATTAGCTCAATTATTACTGGTATTATTACTATTAATTTTATCATCATCATCTTTATGCAGCGTACTTGTTAAATATTTTATTCCGGTGTTTAAATGTTAGTCTACAAAGTGTGTATTTTGTGAATTTTGTATGTTTTTGTCTATCTACTCCTCTCTAGAATTTGATCCTGGTAATAGAATTTTTAATTTTCTTTTATAAACAACAGATGTATTTGTTTATACGAATTATGTAAAATTAGATTTTAATACCAGCATAATTTGAAAATACATAAATACAAAATTATTTACGTTGTAGCATGTTTTTGCTGTGCAAAATGACACCAGGTTTATAGATTTCCTACTTGAGCTGTTACTTTTGCAATGTCTGGCTAAATTATAGATATTCTTGTCGCGTTTTTTTATTTATTCATTAAAGACATCAGCTAAAGTAATTTGACTGACCATTAGGGTTCTGAATGCAATAAACATGCACAATATTTTGTTCTTCAATAAAACTAAAGTAGGAAATGTACACCCTCAAAATATGTTCAAGTACAGTAAAAATTATTCTATTGCAATTCGAGAAACATTGGAATTGATGAATCATTCATACAACAAAGCTTGGAATAGACTATTTGTAGGAAACACGATTTTTAAGCAAGAATCAGAAAATAATTGTTACATCTCCTCTTCTTCTTTGACGGACGAACCATTTTTTTCACCAAGAATGGATTCTTTTTCTGTTCCAGAATATAATACATTTCCTGAATGTTAATCTTAAATAACGATATTTTTCACTTACAATGATATTCGGTGAGAGATGGCCATCATTTGTAGCTAAAAAGTCACTTAGAGTGGCAAATGAATCAAAATCGTACTTGATAACTCATTGATTTATCACTTTTTCAGCATCATCATAAATTGTGAATAGCCTATTCTTAATCGTACACCATGATGACACTATTTTAATGAGTTTTAAAAAGTATAATTATAGTAAGGTTCGAAGAGGAAATATCAAAACGAGACCTACACTCTCCATTATTGATAATTCTACGTCTGTACCGTGTAAGGTAAGTGAAAGATATTCCTACAGTGTGAGAAAAGAACGAGGGAACATGATAAATTTAAGAATAATTAAATAACATGTGACACATCGATGTGTGTATTGGCATATGACCTTCGTCCACTAAAACATGGGAACTTTTATTAATTATTAAACCTGTGATTTTGGGGTAATTGCCAATTTTGTTTCTTGAGCATTTATTAAAATAATTAAAATATGTATGTTTGATGGAAAACTATGAAGGTTGGTAGAGTTTTGTAGTCCCTTAAATGCCCTTTTTGGATCTTTCGTTCTTTCTCGATTGCAATTCGAGAAACATTGGAATTGATGGGTCTTGCATAGAACAAAATTTGGAATAAACCCTTTGAAGGAAACACGATTTTTAAGAAAGAATCATAAAATAATTTTGTTATAGCCCCTCTCCTTCTTTGACGGACGAACTATTTTTTTCACCTACAATGGATTCTTTTTCTGTTCCAGAATGTAATACATTTCCTGATTGATAACCTTAAACAGTGATATTTTTTTATTTACAATTATATTCGGTGAGAAATGGCTATCATTTGTAGCTGAAAAGTCACTTAGAGTGGCAAATCAATGAAACACATACTTGATTACTCATGGATTTATCACTTTTTCAGCCTCATCATAAAATGTGAATATCCTTAATCGTACACTATGAAGGCAATATATTCAAAAGTTGTAAAAAGTATAATTATAGTAAGGTTGGAAGAAGAGATATGAAAACCAAAATGTCTACGTCTGTAGCATCTACGGTAAGCAAAAACATTCCTACAGTGTGAGAAAAAAATGAGGGAACGTGATAAATTTAAGAATAATTAAAGAACATGTGATACATCGATGTGTGTATTGGCATATTACTTTCGTCTACTAAAACATGGAAAATTTTATTAATAAATAAACCTGTGATTTTGGGGTAATTGCCAAATTTTTTCCTTAAGGATTTATTTAAATACTTAAAATTAGTACGTTTCCTGGAAAACAGTGAAGTTCGGTAGAGATTTATAGTGCTTTAAATGCCTTTTTTTGTGTTTTTCGTTCTTACTCAATTCAATTCGAGGAACATTGGAATTGATGGGTCATGCGTACATCCAAATTTGGAATAGACGTTTTGTAGAAAACATGATTTTTTTTCGATAGATTAAAATGACCGCTTCACTAAAGTTTGTCCCTCTACTAAATTATCCAATACCGTTTCATACACTAACACTGATCTGAATGTATTTTTATACTACCATATCGTAATGTGAGAACTACCTACCTAATTTCTGAATTGAGGGACATACATTTCCTGCACTAAAAAAAAACAATTGATGACGAGGGTGGAAAAAGACAATGCAGCACTAGTTTCCCGCATTAGGACACTTTTCTTTATAAATTACATTTTGAACTATATTAATGCAATCTGATCACAGTGACTCAAATTAACCAGCATTTCAATAAATAAAGAAATAATATAGAAAATTTAATATATTTAGATTTTACTGGGAAATGCGCCAATATAACGTTTTTTGTCATATTAGTTACCTTTTTATAGCAAGATGAAACTGTGAACAATTATTATTGATATTCCCTCATAAGTTTGTCTAGATTTTTCAAGGATCAGTTTGTTTCTCACATTGTCCGCTGTTTCAGCGATCATTTACTATTCGTGAGATAACTATCCATAATAATTTGCGGTATTTTTCGTAATCTTCAAACAGAATTGAAGCAAAACAACAATTGTTAATTTCGTAACGATTTAGCTTAGACTAAATAAAAGTTATCTGGCCATGGGATGGTAACAAACTAACAAATGCTCGTCTGTTCGCTTCTTCTAGCAATGTGGGATTTTAAACGAAATATTATAACATTATTTACTATGTACTTTAATATTTTAATTTTATGGTAGCATTAAAAATAGTGTGAAATCTAAGCGTATAATGGCTCGATGCAAACTTCGTGTCATATGCAATCCTCGTTAAAACTTGGGTTGTAACCAGTGACACTCAGATGTGTAATTGATGCATTTTTACGCTAGTACTACAATATTCTATCAACTGTTCTCTGTTGTAACTTGCGGATTAGACTATTTTATGACTTTCTTGTAATATGACGAAATCTATACTTTCTCCTGTATTTACGCTTGAGGGGAAAGTACAATGCTGAATGAAAAAGAGTAGACTAGAAAAATCCAAAAAAATTTCTTTCGAAGAACTAAATGATAGGGTGAGAATATTACAATTCTAAGGCAAGACGACAATCTTTCAAAGGGGGCGCATTAAAAATTTAGTGTCATTAGGTGCGGTAGTTGATAATTTCTTCAGCGTATACTTCAGTTATTTCTTGAATAAAATATGTAATATTTTACTAAGAGCTTCCACATATTATGTGTAAGAAATTTACTCTCACAAAAAGTGTAGGCCTATGCGTTAAAAATGTGGCTTTAGACTATCTCTGTCTCACCTCTGCAATTATAAATACTCGTCAATGAGATATCTGTGATGAAAATCTAATTGAAAATGAAATAAAATTGTTACTTTAATTGAACCTTAAGTCTTTACATCGAAAGATTACTACATACTTGTAATAGGCCTACAATTTATCGTCCACGTCTATATAATTCGATAATAAAGCCAGATTGGCTACTTGCAGTAATGAAATGTTCAATTCCAGACTCAGACAGTCATAGGACAAAGTTCCCTAGTTTATATTATGTATCATGTATTATAAAACAAGTTTATTTGTTCCGTAGGTAAATTATATCATTTCTCTCAATGTTGTATTTTTGTTATTACAGTATATCAATACGATATGCTGCTAATGACACTAAGAATAATACATAATAATAATAATAATAATAATAATATTAAAATAATAATAATATTAAAATAATAATAATAATAATAATAATAATAATAATAGTAAAATAATAATAATAAAAATAATAATAACAGTAAAATAATAATAATAACAATAATAATAATAATAATAATAATAATAATAATAATAATAATCATAATACTTACTTACTTACAAACGGCTTTTAAGGAACCCGAAGGTTCATTGCCGCCCTCACATAAGCCCGCCATCGGTCCCTATCCTGTGCAAGATTAATCCAATCTCTATCATCATATCCCACCTCCCTCAAATCCATCTTAATATTATCCTCCCATCTACGTCTCGGCCTCCCTAAATGTCTTTTTCCTACGGTCTCCCAACTAACACTCTATAAACATTTCTGGATTATCCCATACATATTGTAGGGATTCGTAACAAGCTGTTTTTTAAGGTGATGGGTTGTTAAATAATAATAATAATAATAGTAAAATAATAATAATAATAATAATAATAATAATAGTAAAATAATAATAATAATAATAATAATAGTAAAATAATAATAATAATAATAATAATAATAATAATAATAATAGTAATAGTAAAATAATAATAGTATAATAATAATAGTGAAATAATAATAATAGTATAGTAATAATAGTACAATGATAATAATAATAATAATAATAATAATAATAATAATCCATAACCATTCTCAAAATGATCTTTTCATGACTCTGAAATTATTATATTCAATTTTCTCGATTAGTACTAGTGTTATTGTTATCAACTTTACTATTATCATCTCTATGTATCGTACTTGTTAAATATTTTATTCTGGTGTTTAATTGTTAGTCTACAAAGAATTTAGTTTGTGAATTTTGTATGTTTTTGTCTATCTACTCCTCTCTAGAATTTGATCCTGGTATTATAATTTATTTTATAAACAACAGAGAGATTTGTTTATACGAATTATGTAAAATTAGTTTTTAATACCAGTATAATTTGAAAATATATAAATAAAAATTATTTATGTTGTAGCATGTCTTTGCTGTGAAAAAAGACACCAGGATTTTTGATTTCCTACTTGAGCTCTAATTTTTGCAATGTCTGTCTAAATTATAGATACTCCAGTCGCAAGACTGAATTCACGTTAAGTTTACTTATAGCCAATATTTTGTTCTTAACGAAAACCAACGTAGGAAATGTACACCCTCACAAGTATGTTCAAGTACACTAAACGACTTTTATTGCAATTCGAGAAACATTGGAATTGAGAGGTCATGCATACAACCAAGTTTGCAACAGTCTCTTTGTAGGAAGGACGATTTTTAACCAAGAATCAGAAAATATTTCTCTTCTTTGACGGAAGAACTATTTTTGTCACCAAGAATGGATTATTTTTCCGTTCCAGAAAGGAATATATTTCCTGAATGTCAATCTCAGTTAATGTTATTTTTTAAATTGCAATGATATCCGGTAAGAGATCGCCATCATTTTTAGCTGAATTGTTACTGAGAGTGGGGAATGAATGGAATACTTTCCTGATAACACACGGATATTACAAGTTTAATTTCTTTATCGTTGTTTCAGTGTGTGAACTTGTCAATAGCGTTAAAGATAAACTCTGGGGACAACAGTTTGAGAAATAAACCTGTGAGCTTCTAAGAAAAAAATCCAGCAAAGAAGTGCCGGTATACTTTCCTATTGAGCTCTGTGTGTGTAGAATAGGTAAGCTAAAAATATTTCATAATCCTGAGAAAAATCAGAAAACATGATCAAATTAAGCTTAATTAAAATATGTGGTACATAGATGAATGTATTGGCATAGCCTTTGTGCGTAAAAACAAGCAAAATGTTATAGTGTGCAAAAATGACTTTAATATGTCGATTTTCCATCTCGAGTACCTTTTTTGTAATTGTAAAATATAGCTAAACCATGAATTTTGGTATGTATTATTTTGACAAAATTGTCCAAAACTTACGTAGGTCTATATGAAATTTCATTGATTATTATTCTGAAACAATTGAAAATGAATTTTTTCTGGAGTTTCAACCACCTCTTACTGGGTAGCCGCGAAATAATTCTCACAGCTCCACTTCTTTTTTGAAGGACAAACTACTTTTGTCACCATGAACGGACTCTTCTTCCAGTTATTCTTTCCATTCTAGAAAATAAGATTTTCCCTGAATGTTAATGTTAATTAATCATTACTTTTTATTATATTTACAATGACATCCGACGAGGGATCGCCATCATATGTTGTTAAAAACTCACCGAGAGTGGGAAATGAATGGAATACTTACTTGATAACACACGGATATTACAAGTTTAATTTCTTTATCGTTGTTTCAGTTTGTGTGAGAATTTGTGAATAGAGTTGAAGATAGTCTGTGAGGAGAAGAATTTCAAAAACTGAAATTGCGAACTTCTAATAAAAAAAGAAAAAAAAATGCAGAAAAGGTGTGCCGGTATCCATTTCAACTGCGCTCAGTGTCTGTAACGTGTGAGGTAAGTAAATATATTGCGTCATTCTGAGAAAAATCAGAGACACTTTGGACCGTTAAACATTTTCATTTTCGAAGACTATTTAATATTACGCTAATTATCATATGGTTACAATGATTAATTATGTTAATAAGTTTACAAGTTAGTGAGTGGTTCATAAACATAATTAATTCGTTTTGTTTAGGTTAAAAATTTAGGAGTTTATACTAGAGAATAAATTTCGGCTTTTTTTTTTCATGCAGGCATTTAAAATGTTTCAATGTAAAAATGATTGGTTTTTGTTTTTGTAAATAATATTTTAAAATTATCTGTCATACGCTTATTGATTTCATAAACGTTTGTATCTTAGTTCAAGACACTAAATAAGTTTTATTTTCGAACAACCTATCAACTTTTTTAATATCTTAAAGCTAATGCAATTAAATGTTTCATAGTATATCTTTCTTCTATTTATGGCTACCTTAGTAACTAGATATGTAAACTCTAATCAGCAAAACACTGTAACTGACCGATGTTTCGGTTCTTTCTTGAAATCACGTCCACCGTACACGCACGTTACATATGTGTGTTGCGGGATGCATTTATTTGAATCTCCCCAACTTATCGTTCTGAGCAGGTCAGATTTAGATGGTTGTATCGTTTTAAAAACAAATTTCACACTAACACGTTCTACAATATACATCAAAGTCCACGGACACACACTAATCCAAAAGGGAAAAAAGACTGCAGCTGAATGTTGAACAGAGTAATGCTTAAGAGGAAGCAATTTAAATCTAATATTTTTCTATCAACGAAAATAAAACCATAATTGTTCCATTCTCATTATCTGAAAAATGTAACAAAACTCCTACATCTATATTAAGTATTAAATTACATAATATGAAGAAATAAAGAAATAAATAGATAAATAAATAAATACATAAATAAATAAATAAATAAATAAATAAATAAATAAATAAATAAATAAATAAGTAAATAAATAAAGAAAGAAAGAAATTAAATAAATAAATAAATAAATACATAAATAAATAAATAAATACATAAATAAATAAATAAATACATAAATAAATAAATACATAAATAAATAAATACATAAATAAATAAATAAATAAATAAATAAATAAATAAATAAATAAATAAATAAATAAATAAATAAATAAATAAATAAATAAATAAATAAATAAATAAATAAATGTTGTCTTTATTTCATGTAAAAGCTTAAAATCTATTATTACTCTATAATGTTATTTTATTTTTTTCCCGGTCCCCTATTAACTGCTATGCAGACTGACCCTATTTCAGAATCAGTGGGGTAGAGTAGGGCTCAGGAGTCAATCCCACGCAAACTGATGTCACTGGTACGAGCCGATTGCGCACCTTTGAAATTTCCACATGGATATGACCGACGAAATATTCCTCGAGATCTCCCTCACGGACAGATTTCTTAAGTGCCGTAAATCTACTACACCGGAGCCCCCGCTTTACTTCCCTCCCTAAAAAGTATGCCAAGCATTTTATCGCTCTATTACGGATTTGAAAATGCGAATGTTGGTTTTAAAGGCCATATTGGGAACCATGATACCACCGATGGCGATAGAATATAAAAATAACCCTACAAACTATTGAACTCTTTTCTCCAGTGTGATATCGTTTGTTTTACTTTAATATTATAGTTTACTGGATTTCAGTAATTTTAATTTTCCAAGACAAGATTACGATCACAAACTACAATCTCTTTAGTCAACCATTTGTCTATTGCAAAGGAATTGTATCCACAAAATTCAAAATATATTTATGTAATGTAATTCAGTAGACTAGTTTTTTTTATAAATTAAAATTACCGTTTTCACAAAAGTTTGACCCACTAATAGAGTATCCAACCTGTTTCATACATTAACACCGATCAGAGTGTATTTTTACACTACCATATCCTAATGTGACAATTGCTACCTTATTACTACCTTATTGAACAACATACCTTTCCTGAATTAAAATAAAATAATTTTATTGAAAATGAGAATGGCAAAGAAACAATGCAGCCCTACTTTTCCGCATTAGAATACTTGCAGCACTATATTTTATAGATGATATTTTACACAATATTAATGCAATCAAATTACAGCAACTCAAATTTATCCAGCATTTTAACATTCAATAAATAGACAATAATACAAAAGATGTCATTGATTTATATTTTTCTAGGAAATACGACGACATAACTTTATCTGTAATCGTAGTTACCCTCTTATTCTTGGACGAAACTATGAAAAACTGATAGGTATGCTCTTTCATAAAATTTTCTAGATATTTCAAGGAGCAGGGGTTGCTCACAGTGTACGCTGCTTCAGCGGTATCCTGTGGATTTCCGATCATTTACTATTCGTCACATAACTATGCATAATAATTTCCGGTATTTTTCGTAATCTTCAATCAAACTTGAAGCAAGGACAATTGTTAAGTTACTTAACGTTTGGCTTAGACTAAATAAAAGTTATCTGGCCATGGGATGGTAACAAACTAACAAATGCTCGTCTATTCGCGTTTTCTAGCAATGTGGAATTTTAAGCCAAATATTATAACATTATTTACTATGTACTTTTATATTTTAATATTATCGTAGTGTCAGAAATAGTATGAAACTGACACTTATAAATGATCAATGCAAAACTCGTGTCATACGCAATCCACTGTAAAAATTAGATTGTAACCAGTGACACTCAGATATGCAATGAGTGCTTTTTTACGTTAGTACTGCAGTATTATATCAACTGTTCTCTGTTGTAATATGCGAATTAGGCCTACTTTATGACTTTCTTGTAATTTGAAGACATCTATATGCTGTCCTGTACATTACACTTAAGGGAAAAGTAACAGTGGTGAATGAAACAGAGTAGACTAGAATAATTCCAATAAATGTCCATCGGCGTACTGATTGATGTTGTGAAATTATATAATCCTAAACCACAAAGACAATCTTTCACAAGGGAGCGCATTAAAGGTTTAGAGTTCAGTAAGTTACCACTAAGTGCGGTAGGCTCCTAATTTCTTCAGCGTATATTTTAGTTATTTCTTGAGCATATTTCGAAATATTTTTCCGTTAGTTTCCACATATTATACGTAAGAAATAAACTTGCACAAAAAAGTGTATTGGTTAAAAATGTGGCTTTAGACTATCTCAGTCTTACCTCTCCAATTATCTGCAAAATTTCATAGACGCTTCGTGCCCATAAGTAAACAATGTTCTCAAATCCTCAGGATTCTAGATCTGAAGTGGGAGGAAGACAATAATAATGTTGAAGTTGAGTTGATCCTTTGCCTTTCTGTCTGTACATTCTTTGATGAGGGATTGAAGTCAAGAAAGTGCTTGGGTTTTGTAACTGAAAAAAATTTATAAAATATGATCGAGAATAAGTTGGTAAACGCTAACCTAAAAGAATTAATATTTCAACAGCTGAGTAACGTGGTTGGTGTCAATGTATGTCTGAAAACTAGACATAGAAAAGATGTAAGTGCCAATATCGTTTAAAATTATTAAAAAAAAAAGAATTGAAACTATGTTCTGCCTCAAACCACAAAGAAAAATTATCTCTCTTTGTATTTTATTTAGCCCTCTTACTCCTATAGATATGCAGAATATACGAAATTACATTACTAGTAGCACAAGAAAGCTCTGTTTTCTACGATTTGTCTCCTTGGCACGTACATACTTTCTATGTGCAGTCTTCAACCGTCTTAGTTACACGAAGTGTTAAATTATAAATAAGAATGCTATCGAAACATATTTACTTTCAATTTAGCCACAAGTTAAAATTTTAAGCTTTCCGTCTATATTCTGTCTAAATGTGACCACAGATTTTATAAGTTGTAAGTGGTATTTATATAATAATTATTGGATACAAGTATATTTTATTTTTTTGTTCTTATTTTAAAGTGAAAAGTGTTGTTGTAAAGAAGACTATTCATATCCAACTTCTATCGAGTTCGCGTAATGCTGAGCTAAGTGGAATGATGTTCATGGTGTAATGAAGAAATCAAATAAAAAAGGAAGCTAGTGTAATTAGAAGATTATGGGAGGAAGATAAAGAAAAACAGAATGTATAGCAAGAAAAGAATAACGATGTGAAAAAGGGATAGATGGATCATTGAAAGTGCAAATGTAAGCCGAGGATGAGAAAGAGTAGCAGCAAAAGTATGCAGATAAATATATGTAAGCGGTATGCATACCGGGGGAGCAGCAGAAGCATGCGCAGTGGCGAGAGTTATGGAGCAGAAATACCATAATGATCAGAAAGCAAAGAATTACATGCAGGCAGAGAATCAAAGTCGGAGAATCAGAAAAGGCGCAATATTCAGTAAACGGAAAAAGAGAAGAAGGAAGAAAAGCAAAAGCGTCGGAGAATAAAGGGCACAATATTCAGTACGAGGAAGTAGAGGAGGAGGAAGGAAAGCAAAAGAGTCGGAACATAAACGGCGCAGTATTCAGTAAGAGGAAGTAGGGGAGGAGGGGGAGGAGGAGGAGGAGGAGGAGGAGGGGGAAGAAAAGCAAAAGCGTCGGAGCATAATGGGCGCAATGCTCCTCAAGTTATAGACCAGGATGAGGCGGATAAGAAAAAGCGGGGGAACAAAAGGTGGCAATGCTCCTCAAGTTATAGACCAGGATGAGGCGGACAAGAATACAGCGGCGGAACGAAAAGGGGGCAATGCTCCTCAAGTTATAGACCAGGATGAGGCGGATAAGAAAAAGCGGGAGAACAAAAAGGGGGCAATGCTCCTCAAGTTATAGACCAGGATGAGGCGGATAAGAAAAAGCGGGGGAACAAAAAGGGGGCAATGCTCCTCAAGTTATAGACCAGGATGAGGCGGACAAGAGTACAGCGGCGGAACGAAAAGGGGGCAATGCTCCTCAAGTTATAGACCAGGTTGAGGCGGACAAGAAAAAAGCGGCGGAACAAAGAGGGAGGCAATGCTTCTCAAGTTATAGACCAGGATGAGGCGGACAAGAAAAAGCGGCGGAACAATAAGGGGGCAATGCTCAGCAAGTTATAGACCACGATGAGGAGGAGAAGGAAAAGCGGCGGAACAAAAAGGGGGCAATGCTCTTCAAGTTATAGAACAGGATGAGGCGGATAAGATAAAGCGGCGGAACAAAAAGGGTGTAATGCTCCTCAAGTTATAGACCAGGATGTGGCGGACAAGAATAAAGCGGCGGAACAAAAGGGGGGTAATGCTCCTCAAGTTATAGACCAGGATGAGGCGGACAAGAAAAAGGGGCGGAACAAAAAGGGGGCAATTCTCCTCAAGTTATAGACCAGGATGAGGCGGACAAGAAAAAGCGGGGGAACAAAAAGGGGGCAATGGTCCTCTAGTTATAGACCAGGATGAGGCGGACAAAAATAAAGCGGCGGAACAAAAAGGGGGTAATGCTCCTCAGGTTATAGACCAGGATGTGGCGGACAAGAATAAATCGGCGGAACAAAAAGGGGGCAATGCTCCTCAAGTTATAGACCAGGATGAGGCGGATAAGAAAAAGCGGCGGAACAAAAAGGGGGCAATGATCCTCAAGTTTTAGACCAGGATGAGGCGGATAAGAAAAAGCGTGGGAACAAAAAGGGGGCAATGCTCCTCAAGTTATAGACCAGGATGAGGCGGACAAGAGTACAGCGGCGGAACGAAAAGGGGGCAATGCTCCTCAAGTTATAGACCAGGATGAGGCGGATAAGAAAAGCGTGGGAACAAAAAGGGGGCAATGCTCCTCAAGTTATAGACCAGGATGAGGCGGACAAGAGTACAGCGGCGGAACGAGAAGGGGGCAATGCTCCTCAAGTTATAGACCAGGATGAGGCGGACAAGAATAAAGCGGCGGAACAAAAAGTGGGCAATGCTCCTCAAGTTATAGACCAGGATGAGGCGGATAAGAAAAAGCGGCGGAACAAAAAGGTGGCAATGCTCCTCAAGTTATAGACCAGGATGAGGCGGACATGAGTATAGCGGCGGAACGAAAAGGGGGCAATGCTCCTCAAGTTATAGACCAGGATGAGGCGGATAAGAAAAAGCGGGGGAAGAAAAAGGGGGCAATGCTCCTCTAGTTATAGACCAGGATGAGGCGGACAAAAATAAAGCGGCGGAACAAAAAGGGGGTAATGCTCCTCAGGTTATAGACCAGGATGTGGCGGACAAGAATAAAGCGGCGGAACAAAAGGGGGGTAATGCTCCCCAAGTAATAGACCAGGATGAGGCGGACAAGAATAAAGCGGCGGAACAAAAGGAGGGTAATGCTCCCCAAGTAATAGACCAGGATGAGGCGGACAAGAAAAAGGGGCGGAACAAAAAGGGGGGCAATGCTCCTCAAGTTATAGACCAGGATGAGGCGGATAAGAAAAAGCGGCGGAACAAAAAGTGGGCAATGCTCCTTAAGTTATAGACCAGGATGAGACGGACAAGAATACAGCGGCGGAACAAAAAGTGGGCAATGCTCTTCAAGTCATAGACCAGGATGAGGCGGATAAGAAAAAGCGGCGGAACAAAAAGTGGGCAATGCTCCTCAAGTTATAGACCAGGATGTGGCGGACAAGAAAAAGCGGCGGAACAAAAAGGGGGCAATGCTCCTCAAGTTATAGACCATGATGAGGCGGACAAGGATAAAGCGGCGGAACAAAAAGGGGGCAAAGCTCCTCAAGTTATAGACCAGGATGAGGCGGACAAGAATAAAGCGGCGGAACAAAAAGGGGGCAATGCTCCTCAAGTTATAGAACAGGATGAGGCGGACAAGAAAAATCGGCGGAGCGTAAACGGGCAATTCTCAATAAGATGATAATTTGCAGGCAGACAACGAAAAGCGGTATACCACTAATTGTGTTTTGAGCAGTAATAGAATGTTGAGCATAAGTCTGAGTAAATTTAGTTGGATAGGGGAAAAATTGTTTGTCTATACAAGTACATATTATGATGAATTTGTATTTAATATAAAACATTAATAAAATTTTTCATTTTCTTGATTATGGTCTTCTTCTGAATTAAATGTAGGAGTTATGGACTGTAAAAGCATTCCTGTAGAATTGCTGAATTTTTACATAATTTCACTTTAGAAACACATTTCAGATGACATAAAGAAATCTGTTGATAAATATCATGGCATTAAAAATGCACCTGAAGGTAAGTAATTTTTATTCGGTAAAGTTTGTTTAATCGAAATATAGACCTGTTTTCGGACAGTTCACTGAACAACAACAGCAACAATAACAACACCAACAACAACAACAACAACAACAACGCTGGATCAGGACTCTCTTCTCCGAATTAACACATTCATCTCCTTCAAAAGCTAGGTAAGCATAGCAGTTGATAGAGAGTCGTAATATAACCATAAAAAATTGAATAGAAACCTATAATTTAAGCTCCATATTCCACAATTTTTTACATTCATGATTAAAGTGCTTTGCTACAGAGTTCAATCTGAGCATTGCATTTACGTACAAACAGACGAGTAGAATATTTGTAGAGGGAAATATAGAGGTGGGTATACAGTGCCCGTGTGGAACGTAGTGCCTATGGCTGATCTAAAAGAGCTGCAAGGAGAAGTAAATGAAGCTGAGAATTCATCCTTTAATAGAGTGTATGCAACCCAAATGACATTGCAGTCATGTGGGATTGAAGTCTTGCATAATCCACCATATTCGCCAGATGGCTCCAAAAATACATTTTTTTTTTTTTGCTCACATACCTCAAACAGGACATGAAAGGAAAGAAATGGTAGAGCTATAATGGACTGTGGGCAGCAGTTTTGACTGCTTGCCATAAAAAATATTCTGCAGTTTGAGGGGGAGATAGAAAAGCTTTCGGGCCGTGCCAATAAGTGTAGTGAGTTAAGGGAGGGTTATGTTGAAAAACAAACAACTATCAATCAAACCATGTAGTATATTCTAACGGGTTGAAACCTTGTCAACCCAGTTTCGTATAATAAGTGAACTTCAGAGGCGCCCCGTTTCTATGAAGTCCTATCGGAATCAGTCTTTGGGTTTGAAAATCTTTGCAGGCCTAGTTATTCTATTTCATTTTACACATAGACGAAAATACAAAGTGATCCATAAGTAATTTCATTAATTTTATAGGGTTATTCTTTGAGATATTTCAAACAAAAAATTTCAATACTGTTTTTCGCGGTTTTGCTTCCTTCTCGAGATAATTTTTTGAAATATTAAAAATTTCATAGCGTGTTTTTGGAAAGACATTTGTTTAATTGCCAATACGCTCAATCAATTTAAGAGAGCAGTGTATTATGATGATAAATGATTGACCGAATTTTGGGTTTGTCCTTTAAACCTCGCAGCTTGGCTGCTCTAGAATTTCGTGCTGTTTATCTGAGCTCTGTTTGATCCCAAGAAAATTTGTTGTTAATAATTAGTACATTTTATAGCTTAATACATTTATACATATTTCTACAATATAAGAAATTGAAAAAGTTTATTGCACCTATAATTAATTTATTCACTAAGTTTAAACAATTAATTAATTTAATTAGTTTAGTGGTAAACTAATAATAATGATAATAATAACAATAATAGTAATAATAATAATAATAATAATAATAATAATAATAATAATAATAATAATAATAATAATAATATTAATTCTTAATCTTCCTCAACTTGGTGAGGTTGCCAAAGACAAAGAATGTTAAACAGTAACAATGAAGTTGTGATATTGAAAAAATGTCCTACAAGATGTTTGTTTACAATAAACTGAAATTTATGGTAGTTAAAGTTTTACAATAATTAAAATTTGCAGTAAAATAAAATAACAGATAGAAAATAGGATGAGAAAATTGAACTATAATTTGAAAGTAAACATGTCGCCGTAAAATCTGCAGAGAAACCTTCAAAGCTATCATAGAAATTTCCTTAATTGTTGTTGAGATTCGAAATTTATGACGGAACGAGACGAATTGTTTTGTTATGGTCCCTCTAGCACCCAATATTAATCCGATGACTTCTATATCGCTGATTATATATGATGTTTTGTAATAAGAGATATCGTGAGCACGTTGTGCGTGCGAGTTACAGAATTGCACGACATAATGATCGACTAGTTAAAAGCATTTATGGATAAATTTGAAATGTGGCAGTATCATGTAACACATAGACAACTTAACGTCACTTTCTTTGACTATAAACTATCTTTAAGAGTGATAAGAAAATCTTCTTATCAAATATAAGGCTTTACTTCAAGACCTACAGCAGAATTAAGTGGTAAGTGAGAATTGACAAGGAATAGAGATTTTTGTGAAATTTTTTTGGTTTACAGCCGATAGAAAATCCTGAAAGTTTATAGCTTGAATTGATAAATCTACAGAACAGCACGCCACTCAGATTCCAGCGAAATTAGAAATCGAACTGTTCGTAATGGTACCTGTCAGAATTTCCACGTATACTCTTTGCTTCCATATTATATGCTTGAGGCAGAGTTTAATCCAAGAAAGAAGTGTAAAATCTCTCAATATACAGAAATTGCTCAGAAGTAAGTTTATTTCATTTGCCGTGACATGTAAAAATTACTTCCTTGAATTTGTGATTGCGAATATAGACTATTACATTTCTGAGAACAGAGGAATTCTCCTTAATGAATAAATACTTGTAAATTCTCGCGTTCTATGCTTAAAATGAGACTTATAATAAGAAATATTAACAAATAGTGTAATAATAAATAAGTTTTGCAGCTATATTTCTTGTATCTTGTAAAGGTTGTATTCAGTTTATATTTCTAGTACTAAACTAATTTACAAATTTTGGAAATATAATTTTGTTATGTGTGTTTAGGTACAGTCTGTCAAAAATTACTATAATTGTTGTACCGTGCGTCATTCTGAAATTCAAATCATGAGTAGATATCACGACCACCTGCATGAGCCGCCAGAGCACATCGTGGCAATGAACTGCTTCTACAGCGAAACTACAAACAATTTGTAACTGCTGCGTCTGGCTCCGTCTGTCTTTCTATCTTTCAAGGTTTTTTTCAACACTTAGTGTGCATGAGTTGCCCATCCATGAACAAGAAGCTAATTTTACAAATGGAAATAATTACCTTGAGCTTACAACATTTTTCCCATAGCCTACATGGTCGTTTATGCTGTATTTGTTTAACTTGTACACTTTTAAAAGTACATGTTCACTTACTTTATAAGAAACCTTACCATTGCATATAATATCAAACCATACCGTGTCATACACCGTTGACTAGTAGATTAACATATTACACTTATCACACTTCAGATGTGTACAAATAATTGTTCTTCCTCTGACACATAGGCTACCGTTAAGTGAGAGGTACTGCCTGACAATAGATGTACATATCAACCAGAATCTCAGAGTATACGTATGTTTTGTGAAATATTTTAAAAATACAATTGTTAGTCACCGACGTTGCTCAGTCGGCTAAGGTACTTAACTGCCGATCCGAAAATGCGTTCGGGCGTGGATTTGATTCCCGCTTGGTGGAATTTTTTCCGAGGCTTTTCCCAACTGTAAGGCGAATGTCAGGTAGTCTATGGCGAATTCTCGGTCTCATATCGCCAAATATCATCTCGCTATGACCAGTACCATCGACGCTTAATAACCTATTAGTTGATACAGCGTCGTTAAATAACCAACTAAAAAATACCATTGATAAGAAATTAAAATGTAAGTTAAAATATAGGGGAAAGTAGCCTATATCGTACCGGCGCCGAAATCGTACCACTATTAATATTGAGGAAAGTATTGCATGCAGGAACCATCTGAGGAATTTTTCATGAAATACAAATAGAAACTGATACTCATTCAGTTTCCCGCCTTTCACCCAAGACAGCAGCTGTATTAAATCGTGTTTAATAGTAAGTTCTGATTTCTGATATAAGATTTTCTGACTCTTTCGTAAGCTTTTATTGAAACACTGAGTTAGTTTAATGAATGTGTTTTATTACACCTAGTATATTAGATTGTTTGCATTATTTAAACGGTAAAAATAGTCACTGTAGCAGCTTTGTTTAAGTTAGAATCTGAATAGCTATTTTTGAGTGCTAGTGTCCTAAACCGTACCTTTAAATGGTTCCTCATATCGTACCAGTACGATTTTGGCAACGTGAACAAGTAACGTTAGGTGCATAATATTTTCAAATTTCACAATAGATAATGATCAAACAAGAATTCGGAACCAAGTGCTGTACTTAAGGCACTGGATGAATTTCGATCCGGAGGAGTGGGATTGAATGAATGTTGCCGTAAGTACGAAATCTCATAATCGATTTTCAAGCGAGATTTGTTGGGCAAGGTAAAGAGAGGTCTGGATCCTCCTGCAAGTGGGTCCGTTAACGGATTGTACAAATTTGACGTTGACGAAACGGGTTTCTCCCTAAACCAAAGATTTCAGTTCAAACGAGAACGAGAAAAAGTGTTCGGTAAGCTGTTGTGCTGACTTCGAGTCCCTGTAAGAAACAATTGCAGCAGAAGTAATCGAAAGGAAGAACTTCAAGGGGGGGGGGGAAACAAAAAAACAACAAATCAACTATCAAAAATAACGAAAAAGGCATCTAAAATTATTGATGTTAATGTAAAAGAAGAGGACCGGTTTTATTTTATCTGTGACGAAGATGTCATTATGATTCTTTGCTTTCCGTGCTATCAATGGGTGCATGAGACATGTGCAGGAGTTTCTAAGGCTCAAGAAAACGTTCTCATTTTGCCTGTGACGTGTAACGACAGAATCTGACAAGTAGATATCTTTCTTATGTGTTAAATAAGATTGAATCTTAAGTGATCCTTCATGTTTTCGTTTTACTAGATATCTTAATATATAAAATTGAATGTGGGTATGTATGTATGTATGTATGTATGTATGTATGTATGTATGTATGTATGTATGTATGTATGTATGTATGTTCTCTAAAGAAATCTACACGCTTTGACCGATATGTGCCAAAGTTTGCACATTTAAACTTCATAACCAGGAGAAGAACATAGGCTACATTAAAATTGTGCAAATGGAAGTTAAATTAATTAAATATATAAAAAATAAAAATAAACAGATCAAATATTCATGTATTATATTAAAATGCAAAATCTTCTACAGTCAGTTGTTCTTTATTATTGTCTGTTGTATTCAACATCGACTTTCACGAGGCCTTGGAAATTTTAACACGAAATTAAATTACATTGTTGTTACACATCACGAAGGCTAAAACTAGATAATTCATGCAATAAGAATCTTTACGCAATCCAGGACCGTATTATGAATTTCTCGATGCAGTTTTGTAGGTAGTGAGCAGTCTGTTTTATCCAATTGAATTCTAGAATTCTTTCAAACTACAAGGATTGCTACCACATAATTTACTTAATATTGAATAGCCATAGTAGACCTACTATTGCGAAATACTGACTCGCCAAAATTATGCACTAACAAAAATGTGTCAAAAACTCATGCGAAACGTAATATGAGTGCCAATATTAACTGGAAAAACGAAAGAAGATGATGTTTTTATCCCACGTATTGCTATTATAGCCATTCGATTTTAAGCAATTATTATAAGTTATACTAATATTTGTGATAGTATTATAATATTGCAATAATAATATAGAGCCTATTTTACTGTTACTGTTAACCCGTCTCTTATTTATAAGTTATGGTCACTAATGACTTGGCCGTTTATAGAAAAATATGGTTTTCTGTTGTGGTAGTGTTCTACATTGCCTTCCCCAGGAGAGTGAATTCTGATGAGTATAGTCTCCGTTACTGCAAAACACCCTGAAATCCATGTATTTGATAGAATCCATCCGTTACAGATTGTAGTTTGGCCTTGAAGGAAATTAAATATATTGTGGGCAGAAAGGCTTAATAATGCATAATGCCGTGGTACGATAAATATTATCATCAATCGCAATGTTAAATATCTTAAATATCCCTGCAGCATAAGGTCTTAATGTTGTTAAAACTCTATTCATAGGTGAGATGGAATTATTTCGATTAGTCAGTTTCTTTGGATATTAGTGGCACTTTCTTTAATATTCGTCACTAGGGAGGAGAAAACATAAGTAAATATGGTTCGTTTTGGTTTTATATAGTTCCCTTGCCGAGGTCTCCGATAAGTCTAACAAACAGTTTATTTAGAAATAGACCAAAATTTAAAGCCCGGGCAACGCCGGGTAATTTAAGCTAGTTGGTAATATTTAAGATTTATATATTACAGAAATCTTTGCATCTTAAAACATCTCTGTTTCTCATTTGTATTAATAAAATTCCATATTAAATGATAACGTAAAGAAATATGTTATTTTTATGAAGTTCTTATTGTGAAAATTATGTCTTTTATAAATGGGTACGATTTAAGCAACCTACAGGTACGACTTAGGAAACTAGGCGCATAAATCGTACCGCTTGCAAAAGTTTTAAATAATGTCTTTTAAAACAATTTATAGTTATTTAAAAATTCTGAAAAAAATATATTTTGTGTTCCAAGGTACTGTCTCAATGTCTAATAGTATATGCAATTAAATTCCTTCCCATTTCTAAATAACTGCAGAAAAACTGAAAAGTGGTATGATATAGGCAACCTTCCCTACAAATTAAACTCAAATTGCGCTGATTAAGGAAAGGCAGAAAATTAGAAAGATGGAGAATGCTCTGTTTGCAGTGAAATACCTGCCTTTGGACAGAACACTGGCTGAATGGATGAATGAATGAATGAAATAGTACACATAATAAATGTATTGTTATGGCCAATATTATTTTTTAAAAATTAATTGATTCTCAGTACATTTTTACATAATTTCTATTCTTATTCGGCGTTTAAGTGGCTCTGTTTTGTCACCACACCACAGTATTATGGTTATTCATCATTAAATTTACAATTTACTTTTCTCACTTTTGAATAATAAAATCGGCTAATATTTTGCTTTACGCGCATGCGTACTTTGGGGAATGTGTTCCTGTGATTAGCCGCATCTGTAAGCTACAGGATTGTTTTGAATTCCTTGCGGCTTACCAATTGATAGGAAGATTTACAGTGATTGTTTACACTACCAATGCAACTATTTTTTTAAAGTTACGATAATATTATCCCGGGCGTAAAAGGCGGTCAGAGCGTGGTGCCGACCTCACCACCTCATTCTAGTGCCGAGGTCATGGAAAGCATGGGGCTCTACCTCCACGCCCCCCAAGCGCCTTCATGGCATGTTACGGGGATACCTTTACCTTTTTACGATAACATTATAGCTGAATACACAACAAACTCAGCATTAACACTGCCTATCATTGTAACCTAAATGCATTGTTCTAATGTTACTATGGAAGCAATTTCCAAAATGAAATACAGCAACTACACGTTTACAATATTCAGTGCATAGATGTCATATTAATATCAGTATAGTTATTTCGTTGATGCGTTTTAAGTAATAATAAAGTAAGTAGACTAATAATTAAGTATACTTAAATAAAAACAATATAAAATAGACATATATAACCCACCGACTGCAAACACAATCCAGAAAAATACCAACACGTTCTGAAGAAACAGACCGGAGCTAGTTGTAGGTCTATTTCTCTTAAAGCTATATTGATATGTATAGAAGAGTGAGAAAATAATCTTTGTCATTATTTTACAATTAATTATTTTTATACATGGTAGTTTGTTCTCTCTGCGAGCAACAACTTCAAAAGCAGATTTGTTTTTAGACTTCGCGTCCTGATTAGATTCACCTACCCACAAATATGTGAATCGCTTATGTAGATGTACATTTCATAAGTATGCGTAGGTGGAGACGAGTTACGGTTTGATTCTCAGTGATCTGCCTCTCTAAAGGGAAATAAATTCTAAACACCTCAGTCGGAATACAAGCCACTTTCTTGCGCACAACGAACTCAGCAATAAGTTGCGCGTGTTCCTGATTAATTTTTTGATTTACCCAATTCGTTTTAAAAAACTTGATACATTCCGAATTTAATGTTTTTAGTATTAATCAAATTTATAAATACTCTCCAGTGAAATATCTGTGATAAAAATCTAGTTAATTTTGTAGCTCAAACCCATGAAATAAAATTATTACTTTACTTGAACCTTAAGGGCCATACGATAGACAATCTTAGTGAAGGTTTCCGGTGCATGATCAGAGAACTAACGTTTTTCAAATTCATAAACCAGTGTTAGCTATATGATATGATGTGAATCCTGTACAAGTTATCAGTCGATAGCCGGGTCTTGTTTAGCACGCTCGTAGCGCGGGCTAGCGAAATGTCTATGAATAGCACCCTATGTCTTCACATCGTATGTTTTACTATATATCTGTAGTACAAATTATGGAACACGTCTGTATAATTCGGTAATAAAACTTCAGCCAGAACTGGCTACTTGTAGTCATGACATTTTCAATTCTAGAATAAATGGTCATAGGACACAGTTCCCAGGTTTATATTATGTAGCCCTATCATGATTTTAAAGTTAATACTGATTGTGTATATGCATTTAATTTCTCTTTTTTACTTTATTATGTTTATTATTTTTTAAAGTTAATATTTGTATAATGGTATGTGTATTTTTCTGTATGTGATTTGATCCTGGTTGAGTGGAAGAGAAGGCCTCATGGCATTAACTCTGCCAGGATAATAAAACTTATTGTTATTATAATAATAATTATTATTAGTGTTATTATTATTATTATTATTATCATGCATTGTAAAGCAAGTTTATTTGTTTCCTAAGTAAATTATATTAATTCTGTCAATTTCATATTTTTGTTGTTATCAATATGTTTTCCTGCTAATAATAAATAATAATAATAATAATAACAGCAATGATAATGACTGATAATTTTATTTAATTCTTCATTTACTATTATTTATTGTGCTGCAGCACAAAGCAAAATTACAATATGATATAATAATAATAATAATAATAATAATAATAACCATAATAATAATAATAATAATAATAATAATAATAATAATAATAATAATAGTACTTACTTACTTACTGGCTTTTAAAGAACCCGGAGGTTCATTGCCGCCCTCCCATAAGCCCGCCATTAGTCCCTATCCTGAGCAAGATTAATCCATTCTCTATCATCATATCCGACCTCCCTCAAATTCATTTTAATATTATCTTCCCATCTACGTCTCTGCTTCCCTAAAGCTCTTTTTCCCTCCGGTCTCCCAAATAACACTCTATAAGCATTTCTGGATTCGCCCATACGTACTACATGCCCTGCCCATCTCAAACGTCTGGATTTAATGTTCCTAATTATGTCAGGTGAAGAATACAATGCGTGCAGTTCTGTGTTGTGTAACTTTCTCCATTCTCCTGTAACTTCATCCCTCTTAGCCCCAAATATTTTCCTATGCACCTTATTCTCAAACACCCTAATCTCTGTTCCTCTCTCAAAGTGAGAGTCAAAGTTTCACAACCGGTAATATAACTGTTTTATAAATTCTAACTTTCAGATTTTTCGACAGCAGACTGGATGATAAAAGTTTCTCAAGCGAATAATAGCAGACATTTCCCATTATTATTCTGTGTTAAATTTCCTCCAGATTGTCATTTATATTTGTTACTGTTGCTCCCAGATATTTGAATTTCTCCACCTCTTCAAAAGATAAATTTCCAATTTTTATAATAATAATAATAATAATAATAATAATAATAATAATAATAATAATAATAATAATAATAGAAATAATAATAGTAATGAAAGTTTTTATAATAATTATAATCTGTCACAATTCTCAAATCATCTTTCCTTCACTCTGAAATTAGCTCAATTTTTATTAGTATTATTGCTATTAATTTTATCATCATCATCTTTATGCCGCGTACTTGTTAAATATTTTATTCCGGTCTACAAAGTGTGTATTTTGTGAATTCTGTATGTTTTTGTCTATCTACTCCTGTCTAGAATTTGATCCTGATAATAGAATTTTGAATTTTCTTTTATAAACAACAGAGGTATTTGTTTATACGAATTATGTAAAATTAGATTTTAATACCAGCATAATTTGAAAATACATAAATACAAAATTATTTACGTTGTAGCATGTTTTTGCTGTGAAAAATGACACCAGGTTTATAGATTTCCTACTTGAGCTCTTACTTTTGCAATGTCTGGCTAAATTATAGATATTCTTGTGGATTTTTTTATTTATACATTAAAGACATCAGCTCAAAGAATTTGAGTGACCATTAGGGTCCTGAATGCAATAAACATGTACAATATTTTGTTCTTCAAGAAAACTAAAGTAGGAAATGTACACCCTCAAAATATGTTCAAGTACAGTAAAATTATTCTATTGCAATTCGAGAAACATTGGAATTGATGAGTCATTCATACAACAAAGTTTGGAATAGACTCTTTGTAGGAAACACGAGTTTTAAGCAAGAATCAGAAAATAATTGTTACATCTCCTCTTCTTCTTTGACGGACGAACCATTTTTTTCACCAAGAATGGATTCTTTTGTGTTCCAGAATATAATACATTTCCTGAATGTTAATATTAAATAATGATATTTTTCACTTACAATGATATTCGGTGAGAGATAGCCATCATTTGTAGCTAAAAAGTCACTTAGAGTGGCAAATGAATGAAAATCGTACTTGATAACTCATTGATTTATCACTTTTTCAGCATCATCATAAATTGTGAATATTCTTAATCGTACGCCATGATGACACTATTTTAATGAGTTTTAAAAAGTATAATTATAGTAAGGTTGGAAGAGGAAATATCAAAACGAGACCTACACTATCCATTATTGATAAGTTCTACGTCTGTACCGTGTAAGGTAAATAAAAAAGATATTCCTACAGTGTGAGATAAGAACGAGGGAACATGATAAATTTAAGAATAATGAAATAACATGTGACACATCGATGTGTGTATTGGCATATGACCTTCGTCCACTAAAACATGGGAACTTTTATTAATCATTAAACCTGTGATTTTGGGGTAATTGCCAATTTTGTTCCTTAAGTATTTATTAAAATAATTAAATTCTGTATGTCTGATGGAAAGCCATGGAGGTTGTTAGAGATTTGTAGTCCCTTAAATGCCCTTTTTGGACCTATTCGTTGTTTTTCGATTCCAATTCGAGAAACATTGGAAAAGATAGGTCATGCATACAACAAAATTTGGAATAGACTCTTTGAAGGAAACACGATTTTTAAGCAAAAATCAGAAAATAATTTTGTTATAGCTCCTCTCTTTCTTTGACGGACGAACTATTTTTTTCACCAATAATGGATTCTTTTTCTGTTCCAGAATGTAATACATTTCCTGATTGATAACCTTAAACAGTTATTTTTTTATTTACAATTATATTCGGTGAGAGATGGCCATCATTTGTAGCTAAAAAGTCACTTAGAGTGGCAAATGAATGAAACACATACTTGATTACTCATGGATTTATCACTTTTTCAGCCTCATCATAAAATGTGAATATCCTTAATCGTACACCATGAAGGCCTGTATTAAATAGTTGTAAAAAGTATAATTATAGTAAGGTTGGAAGAAGAGATATGAAAACCATAATTTCTACGTCTGCAGCGTCTAAGGTAAGCAAAAATATTCCTACAGTGTGAGAAAAAATGAGGGAACATGATAAATTTAAGAATAATTAAAGAACATGTGATACATGGATGTGTGTATTGGCATATTACTTTCGTCCACTAAAACATGGTACATTTTAATAATAATAAACCTGTGATTTTGGGGTAATTGCCAATTTTGTTAATTAAGCATTTATTTAAATACTTAAAATCAGTATGTTTCATGGAAAACAGTGAAGTTCGGTAGAGATTTATAGTGCCTTAAATGCCTTTTTTTTTGTGTTTTTCGTTCTTACTCGATTCAATTCGAGAAACATTGGAATTGATGGATCATACGTACATCCATATTTGGAATAGATGTTTTGTAGAAAACATGATTTTTTTCGATTGATTAAAACTACCGCTTCACTAAAGTTTGACCCTTTACTAAACTATCGAACACCGTTTCATACGCTCACGCATATCTGGATGTATTTTTATACTACCATATCGTAATGTGAGAAGTACCTACCTAATTTCAGAATTGAAGGACATACATTTCCTGCACTAAAAAAAAACAGTTGATGACGAGGGTGGTAAAAAAACAATGTAGCACTACTTTCCCGCATTAGAACTGTTTGCTTTATAAATGACATTTTAAACTATATTAATGCAATCACATGACAACAACTCAAATTTACCCAGCATTTCAATAAATTAATTAATAATATGGAAAATTTCATTTATTGAGAATTTACTGGGAAATTGGCCAATATACTGTTGTTGGGTAATATTAGTAACGAAACTGTGAACAATAATTATTGACATTCCCTCATAAGTTTGTCTAGATTTTTCAAGGATCAGTTTGTTTCTCACATTGTCCGTTGCTTCAACGATCATTTACTATTCTTCAGATAACTATCCATAATAATTTGCGGTATTTTTCGTAATCTCGAACAAACTTGAAGCAAAACAACAATTGTTAATTTCGTAACGAATTAGCTTAGACTGAATAAAAATTATCTGGCCATGGGATGGTAACAAACTAACAAATGCTCGTCTATTCGCTTCTTCTAGCAATGTGGGATTTTAAACGAAATATTGTAACATTATATACTATGTACTTTAATATTTTAATTTTATGGTAGTATTAAAAAAAGTATGAAACCTAAGCGTATAATGGCTCGATGCAAACTTCGTGTCATATGCAATCCTCGGTGAAACTTGGGTTGCAACCAGTGGCACTCAGATGTGTAATTGATGCATTTTTACGCTAGCACTACGATATTCTATCAACTATTCTCTGTTGTAACTTGCGGATTAGGCCTACTTTATGAATTTCTTGTATTATGACGAAATCTATACGTTCTTCTTTATTTATACTTGAGGGAAAAGAAACAATGCTGAATGAAACACAGTAGACTAGAAAAATCCAAAAAAATTCCTTTCGAAGAACTAAATGATGGGGTGAGAATATTACAATTCTAAGGCAAGGCGACAATCTTTCACAAGGGGGCGTATTAAAGGTTTAGTGTCATTAAGTGAAGTAGTTCATAATTTCTTCTGCGTATACTTAAGCTAATTCTTGAATAAAATTTGTAATATTTTACTAATAGCTTCCACATATTATGTGTAAGAAATTTACTCTCACAAAAAGTGTATGTGTTAAAAATGTGGCTTTAGACTATCTCAGTCTCACCTCTCCAATTATTTACAAAATTTCATAGACGCTTCGTGCCGAAAAGTAAACACTGCTCTTAAATCCTCAGGATTCTCGACATGCAGGGACAGAAAAACTGTGACATAGATGAAGCTGAGTTATCCTTTACCTTCGGGTGTCAACATTCATTGATGAGGCATTGAAATCAACAAAGAAATTCGTTTTGTAAGTAAAAGAATAGATAAAATGTAATCGGGAATAAGTTGGTAAAAGTTTACCTAAAATAATTAATATTTCAGTAGCTGAGTACCATGGTTCTTGTGAAAGTATATCTGAAAACTAGACATAGAAAAGGATGTAAGTGCCAATATTGCTTAGACATATTTGAAAAAATGTAATATAACTATGTACCGGACACAATCCACTAAGAAAAACTATATCTCATTGTATTTTATGTAGGTCCTAATTTCCCCTATAGATATGCAGAACGTACAGTATTTCGCATTACTAGTCACACAAAGAAGCTCTGTTTTCTGTGGTTTGTCTCTTTGGCACTTAACAGAATTTTTAATATCCAGTCTTCAACCCTCTTAGTGACACGAAGTGTTAAATAATAAATTCGCATTCAAACGATAAATATTTTATTACAATTTAATCTCTAGTAAAATTTTTTAGCTGTCCATCTTTATTTGGTGTAAAATATCATCAAATAATTCTTAAGTTATACGTGGTATATAAGTGATTATTAAGGGTCTTATGTATCTTTTATTTTTTATTTTATTTTTCATTTTTATTTTTTATTTTTTTACTTTACTAGAAACTTCAGTCTTCACATCGAATGTTTTGCTATATATCTGTAGTAGAAATTATGGACCACGTCTGTATAATTCGGTAATAACACTTCAAGAAGAATTGGCTACTTGTAGTAATAAAATGTTCAATTCCAGACCCAAATAGTCATAGGACAGAGTTCTTTAATTTACGTATCGTGTACTTTAACCCAAGTTTATTTCTTCCCTTCGTAATTTATATTATTTCTTTCAATGTTATATTTTTGTTACTACACCAGTATGATTTGATGCAAATGTCAATAATAATAATAAAAAAATAATAATAACAATAATAATAATAATAATAATAATAATAATAATAATAATAATAATAATAATAATAATAATCCATCAACATTCTCAATATTATCTTCTATTCACTCTGAAAATATTACTTTGCATTACGTCAATTGTTACTAATATTTTTGTTATCAACTTTACTGTTATCATTTTTACGTATCCTACTTGTTGAATACTTATTCTGATGTATAAATGTAGTCTACAAAGTAAGTAGTTTTTGAATTTTGTATGTTATTGTCTATCTAGTCCTCTCTAGAATTTGATCCTGGTATTATAATTTTTTATTTTATCTTATAAACAACAGAAAGATTTGTTTATACCAATTATGTAAAATTAGATTTTAATACCAGTATAATTTGAAAGTACATAAATACAAAATTATTTATGTTGTAGCATGTCTTCGCTGTGAAAAATGACACCATGTTTTTAGATTTCCTACATGAGCTCTAATTTTTGCAATGACTGGCTAAATTGTAGATACTCAGTCGCAAGACTGAATTCACGTTAAGTTTACTTATAGCCAATATTTTGTTCTTAACGAAAACCAACGTAGGAAATGTACACCCTCACAAGTATGTTCAAGTACAGTAAACGACTTTTATTGCAATTCGAGAAACATTGGAATTGATTGGTCATGTGTACAACCAAATTTGCAACAGGCGTTTGTAGGAAGAACGATTTTTAATCAAGAATCAGAAAATATTTCTCACAGCTCCTCTTCTTCTTTGAAGGACGAACTATTTTTGTCACAATGATGGATTCTTCTGCCAGTTATTCTTTCCATTCTTGAAAGGATGATTTTCCCTGAATGTTACTGTTAATTAATCATTATTTTGATTATATTTACAATGACATCCGACGAGGGATCGCCATCATATGTTGTTAAAAACTCACTGAGAGTGGGAAATGAATGGAATACTTACTTGATAACACACGGATATTAAAAGTTTAATTTCTTTATCGTTGTTTCAATGTGTGTGAGAATTTGTGAATAGCGTTGATGATAGTCTGTGAGGAGAAGAATTTCAAAAACTGAAATTGCGAACTTCTAAAATATTACTATTATATTAATATTAATAAATATTAATATTAATAAATATTATTATTACGCTAATTATCTTATGGTTACAATTATTATTTATGTTAATAAGTTTACAAGTTAGTGAGTGGTTCATAATCATAATTAATTCGTTTTGTTTAGGTTAAAAATTTAGGAGTTTATAATAGAGAATAAATTTCGGCTTTTTTTCATGCAAGCATTTAAAATGTTTGAATGTAAAAATGATTGGTTTTTTGTTTTTGTAAATAATATTTTAAAATTATCTGTCATACGCTTATTGATTTCATAAACGTTTGTATCTTAGTTCAAGACACTAAATAAGTTTTATTTTCGTACAACCCATCAATTCTTTTAATATCTTAAAACTAATGCAATTAAATGTTTCAATAGTATATCTTTGTTCTATTTATGGCTACCATAGTAACGAGATACGTAAACTCTAATAAGCAAAAAATTGTAACTCGCCGATGTTACGGTTCTTTCTTGAATTCGCCTCCACCGTACACGCACGTTACATATGTGTGTTGCGGGCTGCATTTCTTTGAATCTCCCCAACTTATCGTTCTGAGCAGGTCAGATTTAGATGGTTGTACGGTTTTAAAAACAAATTTCACACTACCACGTTCTACAATATACATCAAAGTCCACGGACACACACTAATCCAAAAGGGTGGAAAAGACTGCAGCTGAATGTAGAACAGAGTAATACTTAAGAGGAAGCAATTTAAATCATTATCTGAAAAATGTAACAAACCTCCTACATCTATATTAAGTATTAAATTACATAATTCTGATTGTTGTCTTATACAGTGTAAATGTCCGATTATTAAAGAGTCCTCTGAAGTTAAGTATTTAGGCATAATTTTCGATAATCATTTAAAATCGAACCAACAATTAATTACCTTTGTAATACATTACGTAAAATAGTATATTATTTTGTTTTATTGAGGAATTACTTGTCAATAAGTTTATTACGCACAATATATTTAACTTTATTTCAATCGGTAATTATGTACGGAATTATAGGATGAGGTAGTTCATTTAAATCCAATTTTAATCCACTTTAGTTATCACAGAAGAAAATAATTAAAATATGTCTTCATAAACCTATTGATTTTCCATCTCGAAATTAGTTTTTTTACTTATGTACTTAACGTAAGACAAATTCATTATATTGTATTAATAAAATTCATACATAAAATTCGAAATAATTTTGAATTGTATTCTCATAGTTATGAAACAAACGATATGAATTCTTTAAGATTGTTTGAACAAAAATGCAACACTGTTACAATATTTAATCATAGTAGTAATTTAGGCCCAAAAATATATAACAAATTTATATTTAAATATCCTTATCTTGTCAATTTTAATAGTTCTAGTATTATATTTAAAAAGTTATATATGGATTTGATAAAAATTGAAAAATTTTAAATTTAAATTTATATTCTATAGTTTCATATTAGACATAAGACAAATTGTATTGTATACTAATTAATTTCAATTCAGGAATCCGCCCCTGAGCACGAGTTCTTCTCTTTTAGGGGCGAGCTAAAGTTTTTTCTATATGTAATATATGTTATGTTATAATTATTATAAATAAATAAATAAATAAATAAATAAATAAATAAATAAATAAATAAATAAATAAATAAATAAATAAATAAATAAATAAATAAATAAATAAATAAATAAATAAATAAATAAATAAATAAATAAATAAATAAATAAATAAATAAATAAATAAACAAACAAATAAATAAATAAATAAACAAACAAATAAATAAATAAATAAATAAATAAATAAATAAATAAATAAATAAATGTCGTCTTTACTTCATGCAACATTTTAAAAACTTTTATTACTCTATAACGTTATTTTATTTTTTCCTCGGTCCCCTATTAACTGCTATGCAGACTGACCCTATTTCAGAATCAATGGGGTAGAGTAGGGTTCAGGAGTCAGTGCCAGGACAATCCCAGGCAAACTGATGTCACTGGTACGAGCCGATTGCGCACCTTTGAAATTTCCACATGGATGACCGACGAAATATTCCTGGAGATCTCCCTCACGGACAGATTTCTTAAGTGCCGTAAATCTACGACACCGGAGCCCCCGCTTTACTTCCCTCCCTAAAAAAATATGTCAAGCATTTTATCGCTCTATTACGTATTTGAAGCTGCGAGTGTTGGTTTCAAAGGCCATATTGGGAACCATGATACCACCGATGGCGATAGAACATAAAAATAACCCTACAAACTATTGAACTCTTTTCTCCAGTGTGATATCGTTTATTTTACTTTAATATTATAGTTTACTGGATTTCAGTAATTTTAATTGTCCAAGACAAGATTACGATCACAAACTACAATCTCTTTAGTCAACCATTTGTCTATTGCAAAGGAACTGTATCCACAAAATTCAAAATATATTTATATAATGTAATTCAGTAGACTAGTTTTTTTTCGATAAATTAAAATTACCGTTTTCACTACTTGAGTATCCAAAATGTTTCATACATTAACACTGATCAGAATGTATTTTTATACTACCATATCCTAATGTGACAATTGCTACCTTATTACTACCTTATTGAACAACATACGTTTCCTGCATTAAAATAAAATAATTTTATTGAAAATGAGAATGGTAAAGAAACAATGAAGCCCTATTTTTCCGCATTAGAACACCTTGCTGCACTATCTTTTATAGATGATATTTTACACAATATTAATGCAATCAAATTACAGCAACTCAAATTTATCCAGCATTTTAACATTCAATAAATATACAATAATATGAAAGATTTCATTGATTTATATTTTTCTAGGAAATACGCCGACATAACATATTCTGTAATCGTAGTTACCCTCTTATTCTTGGACGAAACTATGAAAAACTGATAGGTACGCTCTTTCATAAGATGTTCTTGATATTTCAAGGAGCAGGTGGTTACTCACAGTGTACGCTGCTTCAGCGGTATCGTGTGGAGTTGGGATCATTTACTATTCGTCACATAACTATCCATAATAATTTCCAATTATTTACAAAATTTCATAGATGCTTCGTGCCCATAAGTAAACAATGTTCTGAAATCCTCAGGATTCTCGATCTGAAGTGGGAGGAAGACAATAATAATGTTGAAGTTGAGTTGATCCTTTGCCTTCCTGTCTGTACATTCTTTGATGAGGGATTGAAGTCAACAAAGAACTTGGGTTTTGTAACGGAAAAAAATTATAAAATATGATCGAGAATAAGTTGGTAAAAGTTAATGTAAAATAATTAATATTTCAAAGAGATGAGTAAAGCGTTTGGTGTTAATGTATGTCTGAAAACTAGACATAGAAAAGATGTAAGTGCCAATATCGTTCAAAATTATATATATAAAAAAAAGAATTGAAACTATGTTCTGCCTCAAACTACTTAGAAAAGTTATTCCTCTTTGTATTTTATGTAGCCCTCTTACTCCTATAAATATGCAAAATCTACGATATTACATTACCAGTAGCACAAGAAAGCTCTGCTTTCTACGATTTGTCTCTTTGGTACGTACATACTTTCTATGTGCAGTCTTCAACCCTCTTAGTTACACGAAGTGTTAAATTATAAATAAGAATGCTATCGAAACATATTTAGTTTCAATTTAATCACAAGTTAAAATTTTAAGCTTTCCGTCTTTATTCGGTCTAAAAGTGACCACAGATGTTATAAGTTGTACGTGGTATTTGAATAATTATTATGACTCAAAAGTATATTTTATAATTTTGTTCTTATTTTTAAGTGAAATGAGCAGTTGTGAAGAAGACTATTAATATCCCACTCTCATCGAGTTCGCGTAATGCTGAAGTAAGTGGAATGATTTTCATGGTCTAATGAAGAAATGAAATAAAAAAGAAAGCTAGTATAATTAGCAGATTATGGGAGGAAGATAAAGAAAAACAGAATGTAGAGCAAGAAAAGAATAACGATGTGAAAAAGGAATAGAAGGATCATTGAAAGTGCAAATGTAAGCCGAGGATGAGAAAGAGTAGCTGCAAAAGCATGCAGATAAATATATGTAAGCGGTATGCATACCGGGGGAGTAGCAGAAGCATGCGCAGTGGCGAGAGTTATGGAGCAGAAATACCATAATGATCAGAAAGCAAAGCATTACATGCACGCAGAGAACCAAAGTCGGAGAAGCAGAAAGGCGCAATATTCAGTAAATGGAAGAAGAGAAGAAGGAAGAACAGCAAAAGCGTCGGAGCATAATGGGCGCAATATTCAGTAAGAGGAAGTCGAGGAGGAGGAAGAAACGCGAAAGCGTCGGAGCATAATGGGTGCAATATTCAGTAAGACGAAGTAGAGGAGGAGGAAGAAAAGCAAAAGCGTCGGACCATAATGGGCGCAATATTCAGTACGAGGAAGTAGAGTAAGAGGAAGAAAAGCAAAAGCGTCGGAGCATAATGGGCGCAATATTCAGTAAGAGGAAGTAGAGGAGGATGATCCTCAAGTTATAGACCAGGATGAGGCGGATAAGAAATATTGGCGGAACAAAAAGGGGGCAATGCTCCTCAAGTTATAGACCAGGATGAAGCGGACAAGAAAAAGAGGCGGAACAAAAAGGGGGCAATGCTCCTCAATTTATAGACCAGGATGAGGCGGACAAGAAAAAGCGGCGGAACAAAAAGGGGACAATGCTCCTCAAGTTATAGGCCAGGGTGAGGCGGTCAAGAAAAAGCGGCGGAACAAAAAGGGGGAAATGCTCCGCAAGTTATAGACAAGGATGAGACGGACAAGAATAAAGCATCGAAAGAAAAAGGGGGCAATGCTCTTCAAGTTATAGATCAGGATGAGGCGGACAAGATAAAGCGGCGGAACAAAAAGGGGGCAATGCTCCTCAAGTTATAGACCAGGGTGAGGCGGTCAACAAAAAGCGGCGGAACAAAAAGGGGGCAATGTTCAAGTTATAGACCAGGATGAGGCGGACACGAAAAAGCGGCGGAACAAAAATGGGGCAATGCTCCTACAGTTATAGACCAGGATGAGGCGGATAAGAAAAAGCGGCGGAACAAAAAGGGGGCAATGCTCCTCAAGTTATAGACCAGGAATAGTCGGACAAGGAAAAGCGGCGGAACAAAAGGGGAAAATGCTCCTCAAGTTATAGACCAGGATGAGGCGGACAAGAAAAAGAGGCGGAACAAAAAGGGGGCAATGCTCCTCAAGATATAGAACAGTGTGAGGCGGTCAAGAAAAAGCGGCGGAACAAAAAGGGGGCTATGCTCCTCAAGTTATAGACCAGGATGAGGCGGACAAGAAAAAGCGGCGCAACAAAAAGAGGACAATGCTCCTCAAGTTATAGAACTGGGTGAGGCGGTCAAGAAAAAGCGGCGGAACAAAAAGGGGGCAATGCTCAATTTGTAGACCAGGATGAGGCGGATAAGGAAAAGCGGCGGAACAAAAAGGGGGCAATGCTCCTCAAGTTATAGACCAGGATGAGGCGGAGAAGAAAAAGCGGCGGAACAAAAAGGGGGCAATGCTCCTCAAGTTTTAGACCAGGATGAGGCGGATAAGAAAAAGCGGCGGAACAAAAAGGGGGCAATGCTCCTCACGTTATAGACCAAGATGAGGCGGATAAGAAAAAGCGGCGGAACAAAAAGGGGGCAATGCTCCTCAAGTTATAGACCAGGAATATTCGGACAAGAAAAAGCGGCGGAACAAAAGGAGGCAATGCTCCTCAAGTTATAGACCAGGATGAGGCGGACAAGAATAGAGCGGCGGAACAAAAAGGGGGCAATGCTCCTCAAGTTATTGACCAGGATGAGGCAGACAAGAAAAAGCGGCGGAACAAAAAGGGGACAATGCTCCTCAAGTAATAGACCAAGATGAGGCGGATAAGAAAAAGCGGCGGAACAAAAAGGGGGCAATGCTCCTCATGTTATAGACCAGGATGAGGCGGACAAGAAGAAGCGGCGGAACAAAAAGGGGGGAAATGCTCCTCAAGTTATAGACCAAGATGAGGCGGATAAGAAAAAGCGGCGGAACAAAAAGGGGGCAATGCTCCTCAAGTTATAGACCAGGATGAGGCGGACAAGGAAAAGCGGCTGAACAAAAAGGGGGCAATGCTCCTCAAGTTATAGACCAGGAATATTCGGACAAGAAAAAGCGGCGGAACAAAAGGGGGCAATGCTCCTCAAGTTATAGACCAGGATGAGGCGGACAAGAATAGAGCGGCGGAACAGAAAGGGGGCCATGCTCCTCAAGTTATAGACCAGGATGAGGCGGACAAGAAAAAGTGGCGGAACAAAAAGGGGACAATGCTCCTCAAGTAATAGACCAGGATGAGGCGGATAAGAAAAAGCGGCGGAACAAAAAGGGGGCAATGCTCCTCATGTTATAGACCAGGATGAGGCGGACAAGAAGAAGCGGCGGAACAAAAAGGGGGGAAATGCTCCTCAAGTTATAGACCAAGATGAGGCGGATAAGAAAAAGCGGCGGAACAAAAAGGGGCAATGCTCCTCAAGGAATAGACCAGGATGAGGCGGACAAGAATAAAGTGGCGGAACAAAAAGGGGACAATGCTCCTCAAGTTATAGACCAGGATGTGGCGGATAAGGAAAAGCGGCGGAACAAAGACGGGGCAATGCTCCTCAAGTTATAGACCAGGATGAGGCGGACAAAAAGAAGCGGCGGAACAAAAAGGGGGCAATGCTCCTCAAGTTATAGACCAGGATGAGGCGGACAAGAATAAAGCGGCGGAACAAAAAGGGGGCAATGCTCCTCAAGTTATAGACCAGGATGAGGCGGACAAGAACAAAGCGGCGGAACAAAAATGGGGCAATGCTCCTCAAATTATACACCAGGATGAGGCGGATAAGAAAAAGCGGCGGAACAAAAAGGGGAAATGCTCTTCAAGTTATAGACCAGGATGACGCGGACAAGAATAAAGCGGCCGAACAAAAAGGGGGCAATGCTCCTCAAGTTATATACCAGGATGAGGCGGATAAGAAAAAGCGGCGGAACAAAAAGTGGGTAATGCTCCTCAAGGTATAGACCAGGATGAGGCGGACAAGAAAAAGCGGCGGAACAAAAAGGGGGCAATGCTCGTCAATTTATAGACCAGGATGAGGCGGACAAGAAAAAGAGGCGGAGCATAAACGGGCAATTCTCAATAAGATGATAATTTGCAGGCAGACAACGAAAAGCGGTATACCACTAATTGTGTTTTGAGCAGTAATAGAATGTTGAGCATAAGTCTGTGTAAATTTAGTTGGATAGGGGAAAAATTGTTTGTCTATACTAGTGCATATTATCATGAATTTGTATTTAATATAAAACATAAAAAATAAAATTTTTCATTTTCTTGATTATGGTGTTCTTCTGAATTAAATGTAGGAGTTATGGACTGTAAACGCATTTCCGTAGAATTGCTGAATTTTTTACATAATTTCACTTTAGAAACACATTTCAGATGTCATAAGGAAATCTTTTAATAAATATCATGGCATTAAAAATGCAGCTGAAGGCAAGTCATTTTTATTCGGTAACGTTTGTTTAATCGAAATATAGACCTGTTTTCGGACAGTTCACTGAACAACAACAACAACAACAACACCAACAACAACAACAACGCTGGATCAGTACTCTCTTCTCCGAATTAACACATTCATCTCCTTCAAAAGCTAGGTAAGCATAGCAGTTGATAGAGAGTCGTAAAATAACCATAAAAAATTGAATAGAAACCTATAATTTAAGCTCCATATTCCACAATTTTTTACATTCATGATTAAAATGCTTTGCTACAGAGTTCAAGCTCAGCATTACATTTACGTACAAACAGACGAGTAGAATATTTGTAGATGGAAATATAGAGGTGGGTATACAGTGCCCGTGGGGGAACGTAGTGCCTATGGCTGATCTAAAAGAGCTGCAAGCAAAAGTAAATGAAGCTGAGAATTCATCCTTTAATAGAGTGACATTGCAGTCAATCAAACCATGTAGTATATTCTGACGGGCTGAAACCTTGTCAACCCAGTTTCGTATAATAAGTGAAGTTCAGAGGCGCCCCGTTTCTACGAAGTCCTATCGGAATCAGTCTTTGGGTTTGAAAATCTTTGCAGGCCTAGTTATTCTATTTCATTTTACACATACACGAACATACAAAGTGAACCATAAGTAATTTCATTAATTTTATAGGGTTATTCTTGAGATATTTCAAACAAAAAAATTCAATACTGTTTTTCGCGGTTTTGCTTCCATCTCGAGATAATTTTTTTAAATATTAAAAATTTCATAGCGTGTTTTTGGAAAGACATTTCTTTAATTGCCAATACGCTCAATCAATTTAAGAGAGCAGTGTATTATGATGATAAATGATTGACCGAATTTTGGGTTTGTCCTTTAAACCTCGCAGCTTGGCTGCTCTAGAATTTCGTGCTGTTTATCTGAGCTCTGTTTGATCCCAAGAAAATTTGTTGTTAATAATTAGTTCATTTTTTAGCTTAATACATTTATACATATTTTTACAATATAGGAAATTGAAAAAGTTTATAGCACCTATAATTAATTTATTCACTAAGTTTAAACAATTAATTAATTTAATTAGTTTAGTGGTAAACTAATAATAATAATAATAATAATAATAATAATAATAATAATAATAATAATAGTAATAATAATAATAATAATAATAATAATAATATTTCTTAATCTTCCTCAACTTGGTGAGGTTGCCAAAGACAAAGAATGTTAAACAGTAACAATGAAGTTGTGATATTAAAAAAATGTCCTACAAGATGTTTGTTTACAATAAACTGAAATTTACGGTAGATAAAGTTTTACAATAATTAAAATTTGCAGTAAAATAAAATAACAGATAGAAAATAGGATGAGAAAATTGTACTATAATTTGAAAGTACACATGTCGCCGTAAAATCTGCAGATAAACCTTCAAAGCTATAATAGAAATTTCATTAATTGTTGTTGGGATTCGAAATTTATGACGGAACTAGACGAATTGTTTTGTCATGGTCCCTCTAGCGCCCACTATTAATCCGATGACTTCTATATCGCTGATTATATATGATGTTTTGTAATAAGAGATATCGTGAGCACGTTGTGCGTGCGAGTTACAGAATTGCACGACATAATGATCGACTAGTTAAAAGCATTTATGGATAAATTTGAAATGTGGCAGTATCATGTAACACATAGACAACTTAACGTCACTTTCTTTGACTATAAACTATCTTTAAGAGTGATAAGAAAATCTTCTTATCAAATATAAGGCCTTACTTCAAGACCTACAGCAGAATTAACTGGTAAGTGACAATTGACAAGGAATGGAGATTTTTCTGAAATTCTTTTGGCTTACAACGGATAGAAAATCCTGAAAGTTTATAGATTGAATTGATAAATCTACAGAACAGCACGCCACTCAGATTCCAGCGAAATCAGAAATCGAACTGTTCGTAATGCTACCTGTCAGAATTTCTACGTAGGTATACTCTTTGCTTCCACATTATATGCTTGAGGCAGAGTTTAATCCAACAAAGAAGTGTAATAACTCTCAATATATAGAAGTTGCTCAGAAGTAAGATTATTTCATTTGCCGTGACATGTAAAAATTACTTCCTTGAATTTGTGATTATTTGCGAATATAGACTATTACATTTCTGAGAACAGAGTAATGCTCCTTAATGAATAAATACTTGTAAATTCTCGCGTTCTATGTTTAAAATGAGACTCATAATAAGAAATATTAACAAATAGTGTAATAATAAATAAGTGTTGCAGCTATATTTCTTGTATCTTGTAAAGGTTGTATTCAGTTTATGTATCTAGTACTAAACTAATTTACAAAGTTTGGAAATATTATAATTTTGATGTGTGTTTAGGTACAGTGTGTCTAAAATTACTATAATTGTTGTACGTTGCGTCATTCTGAAATTCAAATCATGAGCAGATATCACGACCACCTGCATGAGCCGCCAGAGCACATCGTGGCAATGAACTGTTTCACAGCTTGTGAAGTACTCTTTTCACTCAATTCAATAAAGCTCCCAACTTGCTAATACTTGTTCTCAACGTTTCCCAAATAAACTATATATATATATTTAAATTCAAGCTTAATTTATCTAATTTATTATTAATAAAGTGAATTTATATTAATATACAGCAAGGAAATGATTCCAGTGTAAAAGCCTCACAATGTCCTATTGGATGTATTTGGGAGTAAAAAATTTTCTTTCTTAGCATTTGTGCACCAAAGGTCCCACTAATGCTTGAGGAACAATGAAAGAGTATTACTTTGAAATAATCAGTACCTACTATGTAAAATGAAATACTGTTTTCGTTTTTTATGTTGTTTCGAAATTATTGCAATATTTATATTTTCTTCAAACACTGTATACAAATCATGTAAATAAATGATTCTTTACAAACGACTGCATTATGAATTGTAACTGAGTTTGTTTTTTGTGTTACAATTATTGTCAAATATAGACACTGACAATAATTGTGTTTTTTCCTTCTGCTAAGTATGTTTATAGTGTCCAAATGCCAATTTAATTGAACACTAGAAGCGCAGAATAGATTCTTGTACATCCCTCCCGCTAAGAACTGGTAAGAGCAACACGTGAATGACGCAATCTGTACAGACCGGAGTTCCGCGCACATACACTGCATTTTCAGTGCCTCTTTTTTGACATGTCTGTCATACACCGCTCACTAGTAGGTTAACATATTAAACTTATCACACTTCAGATATGTACAAGTAATAATTGTTCTTCCTCTGACACATAGGCTACTGTTAAGTGAGATGTACTGCCTGATAATAGGTGTACATATCAACCAGAATCTCAGAGTATACGTATGTTTTGTTAAATATTTTTAAAATACAATTGTTAGTCAAGGACGTAGCTCAGTCAGCTAAGGTACATAACTGCCGATCCGAAAATGCGTTCGGGCATGGGTTTGATTCCCGCTTGTTCTGATTACCTTGGTGGAGTTTTTTCCGAGGCATTTCACAACTATAAAGCGAATGTCAGGTAGTCTATGGCGAATTCTCGGTCTCATATCGCCAAATATCAAATCACTATCACTAGTCCCATCGACGCTTAATAACCGAGTAGTTGATACAGCGTCGTTTAATAACCAACTAAAAATACCACTGATAAGAAATTAAAATGTAAGTTAAAATATACAAATTAAACTCAAATTGCGCTGATTAAGGGATAGGCAGAAAAATGGAAAAATGGAGGATGCTCGATTTGCAGTGAAATTCCTGCCTTTGGACAGAACACTGGCTGAATAAATGAATGAATGAATGAATGAATGAATGAATGAATGAAAAATGAATAAATGAATGAATGAATGAATTATTAATGAAATACCACACATAATTAAATGTATTATTATGGCTATATTTTTTATTTTAATTGATTCTCAGTACATTTTTACATAATTTCTATTCTTATTCGGCGTTTAAGTGGCTTTCTTTTGTCACCACATCGCAATATTTTGGTTATTCATCATTACATTTACAATTTAATTTTCTGAAATTTGAATAATAAAATCGGCTAATATTTTGCGTAACGCGCATGCGTACTTTGGGGAATGTGTTCCTGTGATTAGCCGCATCTGTAAGCTACAGAATTGTTTTGAATTTCTTGCGGCTTACCAGTTGATAGGAAGATTTCCAGTGATTGTTTCCACTACCAATGCAACTATTTTTTTTAAAGTTACGATAATATTATCTCGGGGGTAAAAGGTGGTCAGAGCGTGGTGCCGACCACACCACCCCATTCTAGTGCCGAGGTCATGGAAAGCATGGGGCTCTACTTCCACGCCCCCCAAGTGCCTTCATGGTATGTTACGGGGATACCTTTGCCTTTTTACGATAATATTATAGCAGAATACACAACAAACTCTGCATTAACACTGCCTATCATTGTAACCTAAATGTATTGTTCTAATGTTGCTATGGAAACAATTTCCAAAATGAAATACAGCAACTACACGTTTACAATATTCACTGCATAGATGTCATATTAATATCAGTATAGTTATTTCGCTGATACATTTTAAGTAATAATAAAGTAAGTAGACTAATAATTAAGTATACTTAAAAACAATATAAAATAGACTTATATAACCCACAGCTTGCAAACACAATCCAGAAAAATACCAACACGTTCTGAAGAAACAGACCGGTGCTAGTTGTAGGCTTATTTCTCTTAAAGCTATATTCATATGTATAGAAGGGTGAGAAAATAATCTTTGTCATTAATTTACATTGGATTAATTTTCTACCTGACAGTTTGTTCTCTCTGCCAGAAACTACTTAAACAGCAGATTTGTTTTTAGACTTCGCGTCCTGATTAGATTCACCTACCCACAAATATGTGAATCGCTTATGTAGATGTACATTTCATAAGTATGCGAGGTGGAGACGAGTTACGGTTTGATTCTCAGTGATCTGCCTCACTAAAGGGAAATAAATTCTAAACACCTCGGAATACAAGCCACTTTCTAGCTCACAACGAACTCAGCAATAAGTTGGGCGTATTCCTGATTAGTTTTGTAATTTACCCAATTCGTTTTAAAAAACTTTATCCATTCCGAATTTAATGTTTTTACTATTAACCAAATTTATAAATACTCTTCAGTGCAATATCTGTGATGAAAATCTAGTTAATTTTGTAGCTGAAACCCACGAAATAAAATTATTACTTTACTAGAACCTTAAAGGCCATACTGATAGACAATCCAAGTGAAGGTTTCCGCTGCATGATCAGCGAACTAACGTTTTTCAAATTCATAAACCAGTGTTAGCGACATGATATGATATGAATCCTGTACAAGTTATCAGTCGATAGCCGGGTATTGTTTAGCAAGCTCGTAGCGCGGGCTAGCGAAATGTCTATGAATAGCACACTATGTCTTCACATCGTATGTTTTACTATATATCTGTAGTACAAATTATGGCACACGTCTGTATAATTCGGTAATAAAACTTCAGCCAGAATTGGCTACTTGTAGTCATGACATTTTCAATTCTAGACTAAATGGTCAAAGGACAGAGTTCCCAGGTTTATATTATGTAGCCCTATAATGATTTTAAAGTTAATACTGTTTGTGTATATGCATTCAATTTCTCTTTTTTACTTTATTATGTTTATTATTTTTTAAAGTTAATATTTGTATAATGGTATGTATTTTTCTGTATGTGATTTGATACTGGTTGAGTGGAAGAGAAGGCCTCATGGCCTTAACTCTGCCAGGAAAATAAAACTTATTATTATTATTATTATTATTATTATTATTATTATTATCATCATCATGTATTGTAAAGCAAGTTTATTTGTTTCCTATGTAAATTATATTATTTGTCAATTTTATATTTTTGTTGTTATCAATATGTTTCCCTGCTAATAATAATAATAATAATAATAATAATAATAATAATAATAATAATAATGAAAGTTTTTATAATAATTATAATCTGTCAACATTCTCAAATCATCTTTCCTTCACTCTGAAATTAGCTCAATTATTACTAGTATTATTGCTATTAATTTTATCATCATCGTATTTATGCAGTGTACTTGAAAAATATTTTATTCCGGTGTTTAAATGTTAGTGTACAAAGTGTGTATTTTGTGAATTTTGTATGTTTTTATCTATCTACTCCTCTCTAGAATTTGATCCTGGTAATAGAATTTTGAATTTTCTTTTCTAAACAACAGAGGTATTTGTTTATACGAATTATGTAAAATTAGATTTTAATACCAGCATAATTTGAAAATATATAAATACACAATTATTTACGTTGTAGCATGTTTTTGCTGTCCAAAATGACACCAGGTTTATAGATTTCCTACTTGAGCTGTTACTTTTGCAATGTCTGGCTAAATTATAGATATTCTTGTCGCGTTTTTTATTTATTCATTAAAGACATCAGCTCAAATAATTTGAGTGACCATTAGGGTCCTGAATGCAATAAACATGTACAATATTTTGTTCTTCAAGAAAACTAAAGTAGGAAATGTACACCCTCAAAATATTTTCAAGTACGGTAAAAATTCTTCTATTGCAATTCGAGAAACATTGGAATTGATGAGTCATTCATACAACAAAGTTTGGAACAGACTCTTTGTAGGAAACACGATTTTTGAGCAAGAATCAAAAAATAATTGTTACACCTCCTCTTCTTCTTTGACGGACGAACCATTTTTTTCGCCAAGAATGGATTCTTTTTCTGTTCCAGAATGTAATACATTTCCTGAATGTTAATCTTAAATAATGGTATTTTTTTTACTTACAATGATATTGGGTGAGAGATGGCCAACATTTGTAGCTAAAAAGTCACTTAGAGTGGAAAATGAATGAAACACTTACTTGATAACTCATGGATTTATCACTTTTTCAGCATCATCATAAATTGTGAATATTCTTAATCGTACACCATGATGACACTATTTTAAAGAGCTTTAAAAAGTATAATTATAGTAAGGTTGGAAGAGGAATTATCAAAACGAGACCTACACTATCCATTCTTGATAAGTTCTACGTCTGAACCGTCTAAGGTAAGTAAAGATATCCCTACAATGTGAGAAAAGAACAAGGGAACATGATAATTTTAAGAATAATGAAATAACATGTGACACATCGATGTGTGTATTGGCATATGACCTTCGTCCACTAAAACATGGGAACTTTTATTAATTATTAAACCTGTGATTTTGGGGTAATTGCCAATTCTCTTCCTTAAGCATTTATTAAAATAATGAATATCTGTTTGTTTGATGGAAAACCATGAATGTTGGTAGAGTTTTGTAGTCCCTTAAATGCTCTTTTTGGATCTATTCGTTCTTTCTCGATTCCAATTCGAGAAACATTGGAATTGATGGGTCATGCATACAACAAAATTTGGAATACACCCTTTGAAGAAAACACGATTTTTAAGGAAGAATCAGAAAATAATTTTGTTATAGCCCCTCTCCTTCTTTGACGGACGAACTATTTTATTTTTTTCACCAAGAATGGATCCTTTTTCTGTTCCAGAATGTAATACATTTCCTGAATGATCACCTTAAATAGTGTTTTTTTTACTTACAATTATATTCGGTGTGAGATGGCCATCATTTGTAGCTAAAAAGTCACTTCGAATGGCAAATGAATGAAACAGTTACTTGATAACTCATGGATTTATCACTTTTTCAGCCTCATCATAAATTGTGAATATTCTTAATCGTACACTATGAAGGCACTATATTAAAGAGTTGTAAGAAGTGTAATTATAGTAAGGTTGGAAGAAGAGATATGAAAACTAAAATATCTACGTCGGCAGCGTTAAGGTAAGCAAAAATATTCCTACAGTGTGAGAAAAAAATGAGGGAACATGATAAATTTAAGAATAATTAAATAACATTTGATACATCGATTTGTGTATTAGCATATTATTTTCGTCCACTAAAACTTGGCAAATTTTAATAATAATAAACCTGTGATTTTGTGGTAATTGCCAATTTTGTTCGTTAGGCATTTATTAAAATACTTAAAATCTGTATATTTGATGGAAAACCATGAAGGGTGGTAGAGTTTTGTAATCCCTTAAATTCCCTTTTTGGATCTTTAGTTCTTTCTCGATTCCAATTCGAGAAACATTGGACTTGATGGGTCATGCATACAACAAAATTTGGAATAGACCCTTTGAAGGAAACACGATTTTTAAGGAAGAATAAGAAAATAATTTTGTTATAGCTCCTCTCCTTCTTTGACGGACGAACTATTTTATTTTTTTTCAACAAGAATGGATTCTTTTTCTGTTCCAGAATGTAATACATTTCCTGAATGATAACCTTAAATAGTGATTTTTTTACTTACAATTATATTCGGTGGGAGATGGCCATCATTTGTAGCTAAAAAGTCACTTAGAGTGGCAAATGAATGAAACACGTACTTGATTACTCATGGATTTATCACTCTTTCAGCCTCATCATAAATTGTGAATATTCTTAATCGTACACTATGAAGGCACTATATTGAAGAGTAGTAAAAAGTATAATGATAGTAAGGTTGGAAGAAGAGATATGAAAACTAAAATTTCTACGTCTGTAGCGTCTAAGGAAATAAAAATATTCCTACAGTGTGAGAAAAAAATGAGGGAACATGATAAATTTAAGAATAATTAAATAACATGTGATACATCGATGTGTGTATTGGCAAATTACTTTCGTCCATTAAAACATGGAAAATTTAATAATAAATAAACCTGTGATTTTGGGGTAATTGCAAATTTGGTTCCTGAAGCATTTATTAAAATACTTAAAATCTGTATGTTTGATGGAAAATCAAGAAGGGTGGTAGAGTTTTGTAGTCCCTTAAGTTCCCTTTTTGGATCTTTCGTTCTTTCTCGATTCCAATTCGAGAAACATTGGACTTGATTGGCCATGCATACAACAAAATTTGGAATAGAGACTTTGAAGAAAACACGATTTTTAAGCAAAAATAAAAAAAAAAATTTTGTTATAGCCCCTCTCCTTCTTTGATGGACGAAATATTTTTTTTTTTCACCAAGAATGGATCCTTTTTCTGTTCCAGAATTTAATACATTTCCTGAATGATCACCTTAAATAGTGTTTTTTTTTACTTACAATTATATTCGGTGTGAGATGGCCATCATTTGTAGCTAAAAAGTCACTTCGAATGGCAAATGAATGAAACAGTTACTTGATAACTCATGGATTTTTCACTTTTTCAGCCTCATCGTAAATTGTGAATATTCTTAATCGTACACTATGAAGGCACTATATTGAAGAGTAGTAAAAAGTATAATGATAGTAAGGTTGGAAGAAGAGATATGAAAACTAAAATATCTACGTCGGCAGCGTTAAGGTAAGCAAAAATATTCCTACAGTGTGAGAAAAAAATGAGGGCACATGATAAATTTAAGAATAATTAAATAACGTGTGATACATCGATGTGTGTATTGGCATATTACTTTCGTCCACTAAAACATGGAAACTTTTACTAATAAGTAAACCTGTGATTTTGGGTAATTGCCAATTTTGTTCTTAAGCATTTATTTGAATACTTATAATCAGTATGTTTCATGGAAAACAATGAAGTTCGGTAGAGATTTATAGTGCTTTAAATACCTTTTTTGTGTTTTTCGTTCTTACTCGATTCAATTCGAGGAACATTGGAATTGATGGGTCATGCGTACATTTAAATTTGGAATAGACGTTTTGCAGAAAACATGATTTTTTTTTGATAGATTAAATTGCCGCTTCACTAAAGTTTGGCCCTCTACTAAACTATCCTACACCGTTTCATACACTAACACCTATCTGAATGTGTTTTATACTACCATATCGTAATGTAAGAATTATGTATCTAATTTCAGAATTGAAGGACATACATTTCCTGCACTAAAAACAACAATTGATGACGAGGGTTGTAAAAAAACAATGCAGCACTACTTTCCCGCATTAGGACACTTTGCTTTATAAATGACATTTTAAACTATATTAATGCAATCTGATTACAGCGACTCAAATTCACCCAGCATTTCAATAAATAAAGAAATATTATGGAAAATTTTTATTCATTTAGATTTTACTGGGAAATGCGCCAATATAACGTTTTTTGTCATATTAGTTACGTTTTTATTGCAAGATGGAAGTGTGAACAATAATTATTGATATTCCCTCATAAGTTTGTCTAAATTTTTCAAGGAACAGTTTGTTTCTCACATTGTCCGCTGTTTCAGCGATCATTTACTATTCGTGAGATAACTATCCATAATAATTTCCGGTATTTTTCGTAATCTCGAATAAACTAGAAGCAAAAACAACAACTGTTAGTTTCGTAACGATTTAGCTTAGACTAAATAAAAGTTATTTGACCATGGGATGGTAACAACTAACAAATGCTCATCTATTCGCTTCTTCTGGCAATGTGGGATTTTAAACGATATATTATAACATTATATACTATGTGCTTTAATATTTTAATTTTATGCTAGTATTAAAAAAGTATGAAACCTAAGCGTATAATGGCTCGATGCAAACTTCGTGTCATATGCAATCCTCGGTAAAACTTGGGTTGCAACCAGTGACACTCAGATGTGTAATTGATGCATTTTTACGCTAGCACTACAATATTCTACCAACTGTTCTCTGTTGTAACTTGCGGATTAGGCCTACTTTATGAATTGCTTGTAATATGACGAAATCATATAAGTTCTTCTTTATTCACACTTGAGGGAAAAGAAACAATGCTGAATGAAACACAGTAGACTAGAAGAATAAAAAAAAATCCTTTCGAAGAACTAAATGATTGGGTGAGAATACTACAATTCTAAGGCAAGACGACAATCTTTCACAAGGGGGCGTATTAAAGGTTTAGTGTCATTAGGGGCGGTAGTTCATAATTTCTTCAGCGTATACTTCAATTATTTCTTGAGTAAAATTTGTAATATTTTAATTAATTAATTAATTTAATATCTTCCTGTAACCACTACAGATTGCCATCGACAAAGAGTACCATGATACAATAGAGTAAAAGCCTTGAGGCTTAGTGATAAATTGTTGTTAGAGTGAAAAAGAAACAATTTGAATTACATTGAATCACATTATGTTAAACGAAGTGACGTCAAGGAGATGCGAATTAGTCATGGTCCATATGTATGATGCCGGAAAAGAGTTATTAAGCCTCTGAGTGCTGCAATTGTTAGATCTCTTAAAATACTTTTATGCAGGCCAAAAGATTTACAGAAGTCGACTAGGAACCGGGGTATGGTCCCACGGGCTCCTATCATTAGTCCCGTAATGACGATGGATTCCAGATGGTATTTGTCCTTATAAAAACTGATGGAAGGTTCATATATATTCCTTTTTTCCTCGTGTACTTCTTCTGGCTGGTGTTCGTGCGATTCGAATCTCACAGTAGGATCTATGATGTAACCTTCAAGAGAGGGAGGTTTAAATGCAATTATGTCGATTCTTCGATTACTGCCCTCGCTGGATATGCCGTGTACTTCTTCATATACTGAATAACCTTTGTTCCTTAAGGCAGTTGCTATTATAGATCTTACTGTATGATGCCGCGTATTTCGTAGAAGTTCACCGTGTGGACAGGCCCCCAGGACATGGGCAAGGGTTTCAACCTCCCTATCGCAACGTCGACAGAGGTTACTGCCCGAAGATCTGCCAGGTACACAACGCACAGCTGACACGTTCGCATTCATCTTCCCTCCACTCACTACAGGAAAGACCCTTGTGATTCCGGATCCACTTATTGGCCGGATATATTGTTGGTATAAGAACACGCCTTTGCCTTTATGTTTTTTCTGGCTCCAGTTCTCAAACGCTTTTTCTCTTAATACTTGCCGTACCTTTCGCGTATCTACAGTGCCGTACTTGTCCAAAATATTTGCTGATTCGGTGATACTGAGTGCTGTGAGACTGGATGTAATTTCTTGGGATAATTTCCTTGTAGCATGTCGGAAGGAATTATTGGATTTAAGCAATATCTTACATGCGTTTATATTTTGTAGGTATAATTCCCATGCTGAACAGAATAAACCTAATCCCTTGAATTTTGTGTCTGTATACAACATATCTGTAGGAAGGTCATTAGGCAGTTGCAGTATTTCTTTCAGCACACCCCTTATCATAATATCTGCATCCACTATGAATTTATTAGAAATTTTTTTTGGAGGCACTGTCTGAAATGGATATATTAGACTATGACAGATTGAGGTGTTAATGATGTTGTATTTTTGATCCGCTTGTAAGTGTGGTGAAGAAATAAGCAATTCTACATTTGTTCTTAGTTTAGACAATGTTGAAAGAGGATCAAAATTAATCTCGTCATAAAAATTGACTCCTAGATAGCGAATGAAGTCACCTCTTTGCGAACCAGCTATTTCATTTCCAGACAAGATGTGGAAATTTTCTTCAAACAGCTGACCCTTTTTAATACACATGCCTTTACACTTGTTAATGTTAATATCTAGTCCGATTTCATGGAATTGTTGAACTGCGTGATTGAAGAGTGTTAAAGCGGATTTTTGTCTTTACCAATGATAACAATATCATCTGCGAAGCCCATTACGGTTAATTGATCTTCAGATGGACTTAAGTTAAATCCATACTGAGTAGGCATGCCGTGTTCACTAAGTTCGTTCAAAATATGGTCAATGCATAGATTGAAAAGTGTAGGTGAGAAAGGGGAACCTTGTAACACATCTCTGACTATGGTGATGGGTTTTGTTTTACCATTGTTAGATTGAATCCTTGTAATATTGCCTGTCTGTAAGCTGAAGACCAGATTTGTGAGTTTAGTTGGAATGGGTAATGGATTTAAGGTATTTCTTAAGTGGTTTTGACCTATGTTATCAAAAGCTTTCCGTATATCAATGAAAATAACAGCCAGATCTTTTGCATTTGTTTTGGCTTCACGTAGCAGAGAATCTAGAATTGCAGTGTTGATGTGAGGACCAGAGGAATGAGTGAAACCTCTTTGGTTGGGGTTAAAATTCACGAATTCGCAGATACGTCGGTCAAGTACACGTTCAATTACTCTTCTGATTACTGAACATATTGTGATAGGCCTCCAGTTTGTTAAATCCATTGTATCACCACCTTTATGATTAATATAGTTCGGGCTTGTTTAAACTTGGAGGGTACGAAGCCAGTTTTTAACATTCGTGTAGCGATAGAAGCTATTATTTCTGTTGCTGTTTTATTTTTAATTACTCTCACAATAATGTGATCAGGGCCAGGTGATGTATCTACTGCTATACTCCTTAGGGCTGTCTCAATTTCCCCCGTACTTATTGTTTCCATGAACATGTCGTCCATTTGAATTCGTTCATCTACATTTAGGGTGGAAGAATATTCAGTGCGAACCATATGATTAGGCTGTCCGTGTGTATCGGAAAAGTATTTAAATATAGCTTCAGTTGAAACATTTTTTTTTAGCTTCCACATATTATGTGTAAGAAATTTACTCTCACAAAAAGTGTACGTGTTAAAAATGTGGTTTTATACTATCTCAGTCTCACCTCTCCAATTATTTACAAAATTTCATAGACGCTTCGTGCCGATAAGTAAACACTGCTCTTAAATCCTCAGGATTCTCGACATGTAGGGACAGAAAGACTGTGACATAGATGAAGCTGAGTTATCCTTTACCTTCGGGAGTCAACGTTCATTGATGAGGCATTGAAATCAACAAAGAAATTCGTTTTGTAAGTAAAAGAAGTGATAAAATGTAATCGGGAATAAGTTGGTAAAAGTTTACCTAAAATAATTAATATTTCAGTAGCTGAGTACCATGGTTCTTGTGAAAGTATATCTGAAAACTAGACATAGAAAAGGATGTAAGTAACAATATCGCTTAGGGTTATTTGAAAAAATATAACTATGTACCGGACACAATCCACTAAGAAATACTATATCTCATTGTATTTTATGTAGACCCTAATTTCTACTATAGATATGCAGAACGTACAGTATTTCGCATTACTAGTCACACAAAGAAGCTCTGTTTTCTGCGGTTTGTCTCTTTGGTATTTAACAGAATTTTTAATATCCAGTCTTCAACCCTCTTAGTTATACGAAGTGTTAAATATTAATTCGCATTCAATCGATAAATATTTTCTTACAATTTAATCTCTAGTTAAACTTTTTACCTGTCCGTCTTTATTTGGTGTAAAATATCATCAAATAATTCTTAAGTTATACGTGGTATATAAGTGATTATTAGGGTCTTATGTATCTTTTATTTTGTATTTTATTTTTATTTTTATTTTTTTACTTTACTAGAAACTTAAGTCTTCACATCGAATGTTTTACTATATATCTGTAGTACAAATTATGGACCACGTCTGTATAATTCGGTAATAACACTTCAGGAAGAATTGGCTACTTGTAGTAATAAAATGGTAAATTGCAGACCCAAATAGTCATAGGATAGAGTTCCTTAATTTACGTATCATGTACTTTAACCCAAGTTTATTTCTTCCCTACGTACTTCATATTATCTCGTTCAATGTTATATTTTTGTTCCTATACCAGTATGATTTGATGCAAATGGCATAATAATAATAATAATAATAATAATAATAATAATAATAATAATAATAATAATCCATCAACATTCCCAAATTATCTTCTATTCACTCTGAAAATATTACTTTGCATTACGTCAATTATTACTAATATTTTTTATCAACTTTACTGTTATCAATATTACGTATCCTAATTGTTAAATATCTTATTCTGGTGTATAAATGTAGTCTACAAAGTATGTAGGTTTTGAATTTTGTATGTTTTTGTCTATCTACTCCTCTCTAGAATTTTATCCTGGTATTATAATTTTTTTATTTTATTTTATAAACAACAGAAAGATTTGTTTATACGAATTATGTAAAATTAGATTTTAATACCAGTATAATTTGAAAATACATAAATACAAAATTATTTACGTTGTAGCATGTCTTCGCTGCGAGAAATGACAGCAGGTTTTTAGATTTCCTGCTTGAGCTCTTGTTTTTGCAATGTCTGGCTAAATCGTAGATACTCCAGTCGCAAGACTGAATTCACGTTAAGTTTACTTATAGCCTATATTTTGTTCTTGAAGAAAACCAACGTAGGAAATGTTCACCCTCACAAGTATGTTCAAGTACACTGAACGAGTTTTATTGCAATTCGAGAAACATTAGAATTGATGGGTCATGCATACAACCAAATTTGCAACAGGCTCTTTGTAGGAAGAACGATTTTTAATCAAGAATCAGAAAATATTTCTCTTCTTTGACGGACGAACGACGTACAGGTATACTTTCCTATTAAGCTCTGTGTGTGTACAATCGGTGAGCTAAAGATATTTCATCACCCTGAGAAAAATCAGAGAACAAGATAAAATTAAGCTTAATTAAAATATGTGGTACATAGATGTATGTATTGGCATGGCCTTCGTGCACCAAAACATGCAAAAAATTAAAGTGTGCAAAAATGACTTTAAAATGTGGATTTTCCATCACGAGGAGCTGTTGGTAATTGTAAAATATAGATAAGACATGAATTTTGATACTTATTAATTACATAAAATTGGCCAATATGTACGCAGGTCTATATGAAATTTCATTGATTATTTTTTCTGAAACATTAAAAAATTAAGTTTTTCTACAATTTCAACCATCTCTTAATGGGTAGCCGCGAAATAATTGTCACAGCTCCTCTTCTTCTTTGAAGGACAAACTGCTTTTGTCACAATGATGGATTGTTCTGCCAGTTATTCTTTACATTCCAGAAAGGAAGATTTTCCCTGAATGTTAATGTTAATTAATTATTATTTTGATTATATTTACAATGACATCCGACGACAGATCGCCATCATATGTTGTTGAAAACTCACTGAGAGTGGGAAATGAATGGAATACTTACTTGATAACACACGGATATTACAAGTTTAAGTTCTTTATCGTTGTTTCAGTTTGTGTGAGAATTTGTGAATTGCGTTGAATATAGTCTCTGAGGAGAAGAATTTCAAAAACTGAAATTGCGAAGTTCTAAAAAAAGAAAAAAAAATGCAGAAAAGGCGTACTGGTGTATCCATTTGTATTGAGCTCAGTGTCTGTAACGTCTAAGGTAAGTAAATATATTGCGTCATTCTGAGAAAAATCAGAGGCACTTTAGAACTTTAAAAATTTTCATTTTAGAAAACTATTTAATATTACGCTAATTACCATATGGTTATAATTATTAATTATGTTAATAAGTTTACAGTTTAGTGAGCGATTCATAAACATAATTAACTTGTTTGTTTTGTACAGGTTAAAAATTTAGGAGTTTATACTAGAGAATAAATTTCGGCTATATTATTTTCATGCAGGCATTTAAAATGTTTGAATGTAAAAATTATTGGTTTTGATTTTGCAAATAATATTTTTTTAACGTATCTATGCATATGGTTATTGATTTCATTAAAGGTTTGTAACTTAGTTCAAGACACTAAATAAGTTTTATTTTCGTACACACATAAATTCTTTTAATATCTTAAAACTAATGCAATGAAATGTTTCATAGTATATCTTTGTTCTATTTATGGCTACCTTAGTAACTAGATACGTAAACTCTAATCAGCAAAACACTGTAACTCGCCGATGATTCGGTTCTTTCTTGAAATCGCCTCCACCGTACACGCACGTTACATATGTGTGTTGCGGGATGCATTTCTTTGAATCTCCCAACTTATCGTTCTGAGCAGGTCAGATTTAGATGGTTGTATCGTCTTAAAAACAAATTTCACACTACCACGTTCTGCAATATACATCAAAGTCCACGGACACACACTAATCCAAAAGGGTGGAAAATACTGCATCTGAATGTAGAACAGAGTAATACTTAAGAGGAAGCAATTTAAATCTATTTTTTTTCTATCAACGAAAATAAAACCATAATTATTCCATTGTCATTATCTGAAAAATGTAACAAAACATCTGCAGCTATATTAAGCATTAAATTACATAATTCTGACTTCTGTCTTATACAGTGTAAATGTCCTATTACTAAAGAGACCTCTGAAGTTAAATATTTAGGCATAATTTTCGATAATCATTTAAAATCGAACCAACATATTAATTACCTTTGTAATAAATTACGTAAAATAGTATATTATTTTGTTTTATTGAGGAATTACTTGTCAATAAGTTTATTACGCACAATATATTTAACTTCATTTCAATCGGTAACTATGTACGGAATTATAGGATGGGGTAGTTCATTTAAATCCAATTTTAATCCACTTTATTTATCACAGAAGAAAATAATTAAATTTGTCTTCATAAACCTATTGATTTTCCATAACAAAATTAGTTTTTTGACTTGAATGTACTTAACGTAAGACAAATTTATTATATTGTATTAATAAAATTCATATATAAAAATCGAAATAATTTTGAATTTTATTCTCATAGTTATGAAACAAAAGGTATGAATTCTTTAAGATTGTTTGAACAAAAATACAACACTGTTACAATATTTAATCATAGTAGTAATTTAGGCCCAAGAATATATAACAAATTTATATTTAAATATCCTAATCTTGTCAATTCTAATAGTTCTATATTAAATTTAAAAAGTTATGTATGGATTTTATAAAAATTGAAAATTTGTAGATTTAAATTTGTATACTATAATTGCATATTAAACATAAGACAAATTGTATTGTATACTTATTAATTTCAATTCAGGAATCCGCCCCTGAGCACGAGTTCTCCTCTTTCAGGGGCGAGCTAAAGTTTTTTCTATATGTAATATATGTTATGTTATAATTATTAGAATAAATAAATAAATAAATAAATAAATAAATAAATAAATAAATAAATAAATAAATAAATAAATAAATAAATAAATAAATAAATAAATAAATAAATAAATAAATAAATAAATAAATAAATAAATAAATAAATAAATAAATAAATAAATAAATGTCGTCTTTATTTCATGCAAAAGTTTAAAAACCATTATTACTCTATAATGTTATTTTATTTTTTTCCCGGTCCCCTATTAACTGCTATGCAGACTGACCCTATTTCAGAATCAGTGGTGGTGTAGAGTAGGCCTCAGGAGTCAATGCCAGGCAAACTGATGTCACTGGTACGAGCCGATTGCGCACCTTTGAAATTTCCACATGGATATGACCGACGAAATATTCCTGGAGATCTCCCTCACGCACAGATTTCTTAAGTGCCGTACATCTACGACACCAGAGCCCCCGCTTTACTTCCCTCCCTAAAGAACTATGCCAGGCATTTTATCGCTCTATTACGTATTTGAACCTGCGAATGTTGGTTTCAAAGGCCATATTGGGAACCATGATACCACCGATGGCGATAGAACATAAAAATAGCCCTACAAACTATTGAACTCTTTTCTCCAGTATGATATAGTTTATTTTACTTTAATATTATAATTTACTCGATTTCAGTAATTTTGATTGTCCAAGACAAGATTACGATCACAAACTACAACCTCGATAGTCAACCATTTGTCTATTCCAAAGGAATTGTATCCACAAAATTCAAAATATATTTATATAATGTAATTCAGTAGACTAGTTTTTTTTATAAATTAAAATTACCGTTTTCACGAACGTTTGACTCACTACTAGAGTATCCAACCTGTTCCATACATTAACACCGAGCAGAATGTATTTTTATACTACCATATCGTAATGTGACAATTGCTACCTTATTTCAGAATTGGACATGCATTTCCTGCATTGAAATAAAATGATTTTATTGAACATGACGGTGGTAAAGAAAAAATGCAACCCAATTTTTCCGCATTAGATACTTAGCTGCACTGTCATTTATAAATGACATCTTACACAATATTAATGCAATCAAATTACAGCAACTCAAATTTATGCGCATTTTAACATTCAATAAATAGACAATAATATGAAAGAATTCATTGATTTATATTTTTCTAGGAAATACGACGGCATAACTTTTTCTGTAATCGTAGTTACCCTCTTATTCTTGGACGAAATTATGAAAAACTGATTGGTACGTTCTTTCATAAAATTTTCTAGATATTTCAAGGAGCAGGTGGTTACTCACAGTGTACGCTGCTTCAGCGGTATCGTGTGGAGTTCCGATCATTTACTATTCGTCACATAACTATCCATAATAATTTCCAATTATCTACAAAATTTCATAGACGCTTCGAGCCCATAAGTAAACAATGTTCTCAAATCCTCAGGATTCTCGATCTCAAGTGGGAGGAAGACAATAATAATGTTGAAGTTGAGTTGATCCTTTGCCTTCCTGTCTGTACATTTTTTGAAGAGGGATTGAAGTTAACAAAGAACTTGGGTTTTGTAACTAAAAAAAAATTTAAAATATGATCGGGAATAAGTTGGTAAAGGTTAATGTAAAATAATTAATATTTCAATAGCTGAGTAAAGCGTTTGGTGTCAATGTATGTCTGAAAACTAGACATAGAAAAGATGTAAGTGCCAATATCGTTCAAAATTATATATATAAAGAACTGAAACTATGTCCTGCCTCAAACTACTCAGAAAAGTTATTTCTCTTTTTATTTTATGTAGCCCTCTTACTCCTATAAATATGCAGAATCTACGATATTACATTACTAGTAGCACAAGAAAGCTCTGCTTTCTACGATTTGTCTCTTTGGTACGTACATACTTTCTATGTGCAGTCTTCAACCTTCTTAGTTACACCAAGTGTTAAATTATAAATAAGAATGCTATCGAAACATATTTAGTTTCAATTTAATCACAAGTTAAAATTTTAAGCTTTCCGTCTTTATTCGGTCTAAAAGTGACCACAGATTTTATAAGTTGTACGTGGTATTTAATTAATTATTATGAGTTACAAGTATGTTTTATTATTTTGTTCTTATTTTTAAGTGAAAAGAGCTGTTGTGAAGAAGACTATTCATATGCCACTTTTATCGAGTACGCGTGAAGCTGAGCTAAGTGGAATGATTTTCATGGTCCAATGAATAAATGAAATCGAAAATGAAGGTAGTGTAATTAGAAGATTATGGGAGGCGGATAAAGAAAAAAAAATGTAGAGCAGGAAAAGAATAACGATGTGAAAAAGGAATAGAAGAAGCATTGAAAGTGCAAATTTAAGCCGAGGATGAGAAAGAGGAGTAGCAGAAGCATGTAAGCGGTATGCATACCGGGGGAGTAGCAGAAGCATGCGCAGTAGCGAAAATTATGGAGCAGAAAAACCATAATGATCAGATAGCAAAGCATTACATGCACGCAGAGAACCAAAGTCGGAGAAGCAGAAAAGGTGCAATAATCAGTAAAGGGAAGAAGAGAAGAAGGAAGAACAGCAAAAGCGTCGGAGCATAATGGGCGCAATATTCAGTAAGAGGAAGTAGAGGAGGAGGAAGAAAAGCAAAAGCGTCGGAGAATAATGGGCGCAATATTCAGTAAGAGGAAGTAGAGGAGGAGGAAGAAAAGCAAAAGGGTCGGAGCATAATGGGCGCAATATTCAGTAAGAGGAAGTAGAGGAGGAGGAAGAAAAGCAAAAGCGTCGGAGAATAATGGGCGCAATATTCAGTAAGAGGAAGTAGAGGAGGAGGAAGAAAAGCAAAAGCGTCGGAGCATAATGGGCGCAATATTCAGTAAGAGGAAGTAGAGGAGGAGGAAGAAAAGCAAAAGCGTCGGAGCATAATGGGCGCAATATTCAGTATGAGGAAGTAGAGGAGGATGAAGAAAAGCAAAAGCGTCGGACCATAGTGGGCGCAATATTCAATAAGAGGAAGTAGAGGAGGAGGAAGAAAAGCAAAAGCGTCGGAGAATAATGAGTGCAATAATCAGTAAGAGCAGGAAGAGGAGGAGGAAGAAAAGCAAAAGCGTCGGAGCATAAAGGGGGCAATGCTCCTCAAGTTATAGACCAGGACGAGGCGGACAAGAAAAAGCAGCGGAACAAAAAGGGGGCAATGCTCCTGAAGTTATAGATCAGGATGAGGCGGACAAGAAAAAGCGGCGGAACAAAAAGGGGGCAATGCTCCTGAAGTTATAGATCAGGATGAGGCGGACAAGAAAAAGCGGCGGAACAAAAAGGGGGCAATGCTCCTCAAGTTATAGACCAGGATGAGGCGGACAAGAAAAAGCGGCGGAACAAAAAGGGGGAAATGCTCCTCAAGTTATAGATCAGGATGAGGCGGACAAGAAAAAGCGGCGGAACAAAAAGGGGGCAATGCTCCTGAAGTTATAGATCAGGATGAGGCGGACAAGAAAAAGCGGCGGAACAAAAAGGGGGCAATGCTCCTCAAGTTATAGACCAGGATGAGGCGGACAAGAAAAAGCGGCGGAACAAAAAGGGGGCAATGCTCCTGAAGTTATAGATCAGGATGAGGCGGACAAGAAAAAGCGGCGGAACAAAGAGGGGGCAATGCTCCTCAAGTTATAGACCAGGATGAGGCGGACAAGAAAAAGCGGCGGAACAAAAAGGGGGCAATGCTCCTCAAGTTATAGATCAGGATGAGGCGGACAAGAAAAAGCGGCGGAACAAAAAGGGGGCAATGCTCCTGAAGTTATAGATCAGGATGAGGCGGACAAGAAAAAGCGGCGGAACAAAAAGGGGGCAATGCTCCTCAAGTTATAGACCAGGATGAGGCGGACAAGAAAAAGCGGCGGAACAAAAAAGGGGCAATGCTCCTGAAGTTATAGATCAGGATGAGGCGGACAAGAAAAAGCGGCGGAACAAAAAGGGGGCAATGCTCCTCAAGTTATAGACCAGGATGAGGCGGACAAGAAAAAGCGGCGGAACAAAAAGGGGGCAATGCTCCTGAAGTTATAGATCAGGATGAGGCGGACAAGAAAAAGCGGCGGAACAAAAAGGGGGCAATGCTCCACAAGTTATAGACCAGGATAAGGCGGACAAGAAAAAGCGGCGGAACAAAAAGGGAGCAATGCTCCTCAAGTTATAGAGCAGGATGAGGCGGACGAGAAAAAGCGGCGGAACAAAAAGGGGGCAATGCTCCTCAAGTTATAGACCAGGATGAGGCGGAGAAGAAATAGCGGCGGAACAAAAAGGGGGCAATGCTCCTCAAGTTATAGACCAGGATGAGGCGGACAAGGAAAAGCGGCTGAAAAAAGGGGGCAATGCTCCTCAAGTTATAGACCAGGATGCGGCGGACAAGAAAAAGCGGCGGAACAAAAAGGGGGCAATGCTCCTCAAGTTATAGACCAGGATGAGGCGGACAAGGAAAAGCGGCGAAACAAAAAGGGGGCAATGCTCCTCAAGTTATAGACCAGGATGAGGCGGACAAGAAATAGCAGCGGAACAAAAAGGGGGCAATGCTCCTCAAGTAATAGAGCAGGATGACGCGGACAAAAAAAAGCGGCGGAACAAAAAGGGGACAATGCTCCTCAAGTAATAGACCAGGATGAGGCGGACAAGAAAAAGCGGCGGAACAAAAAGGGGGCAATGCTCCTCAAGTTATATTCCAGGATGAGGCGGATAAGAAAAAGCGGCGGAACAAAAAGGGGGCAATGCTCCTCAAGTTATAGACCAGGATGAGGCGGACAAGAAAAAGCGGCGGAACAAAAAGGGGGCAATGCTCCTCAAGTTATAGACCAGGATGAGGCGGACAAGAAGAAGCGGCGGAACAAAATGGGGACAATGCTCCTCAAGTTATATACCAGGATGAGGCGGACAAGGAAAAGCGGCGAAACAAAAAGGGGGCAATGCTCCTCAAGTTATAGACCAGGATGAGGCGGAGAAGAAATAGCAGCGGAACAAAAAGGGGGCAATGCTCCTCAAGTAATAGACCAGGATGACGCGGACAAGAAAAAGCGGCGGAACAAAAAGGGGACAATGCTCCTCAAGTAATATACCAGGATGAGGCGGACAAGAAAAAGCGGCGGAACAAAAAGGGGGCAATGCTCCTCAAGTTATATTCCAGGATGAGGCGGATAAGAAAAAGCGGCGGAACAAAAAGGGGGCAATGCTCCTCAAGTTATAGACCAGGATGAGGCGGACAAGAAAAAGCGGCGGAACAAAAAGGGGGCAATGCTCCTCAAGTTATAGACCAGGATGAGGCGGACAAGAAAAAGCGGCGGAACAAAAAGGGGGCAATGCTCCTCAAGATATAGACCAGGATGAGGCGGACAAGATAAAGCGGCGGAAGAAAAAGGGGGCAATGCTCCTCAAGTTATGGACCAGGATGAGGCGGACAAGAAAAAGCGGCGGAACAAAAAGGGGGCAATGCTCCTCAAGTTATAGACCCGGATGAGGCGGACAAGAAAAAGCGGCGGAACAAAAAGGGGTACTCCTCAAGTTACAGACCAGGATGAGGCGGACAGGAAAATGCGGCGGAACAAAAAGGGGGCAATGCTCCTCAAGTTATGGACGAGGATGAGGCGGACAAGAAAAAGCGGCGGAACAAAAAGGGGCCAATGCTCCTCAAGTTATAGACCAGGATGAGGCGGACAAGAAAAAGCGGCGGAACAAAAAGGGAGCAATGCCCCTCAAGTTACAGACCAGGATGAGGCGGACAAGAAAAAGCGGGGGAACAAAAAGGGGGCAATGCTCCTCAAGTTATGGTCCAGGATGAGGCGGACAAGAAAAAGCGGCGGAACAAAAAGGGGGCAATGCTCCTCAAGTTATAGACCAGGATGAGGCGGACAAGAAAAAGCGGCGGAACAAAAAGGGGGCAATGCTCCTCAAGTTATAGACCAGGATGAGGCGGACAAGAAAAAGCGGCTGAACAAAAAGTGGGAATCCTCCTCAAGTTACAGACCAGGATGAGGCGTACAAGAAAAAGCGGCGGAACAAAAAGGGGGCAATGCTCCTCAAGTTATAGACCAGGATGAGGCGGACAAGAAAAAGCGGCGGAACAAAAAGGGGGCAATGCTCCTGAAGTTATAGATCAGGATGAGGCGGACAAGAAAAAGCGGCGGAACAAAAAGGGGGCAATGCTCCTCAAGTTATAGACCAGGATGAGGCGGACAAGAAAAAGCGGCGGAACAAAAAGGGGGAAATGCTCCTCAAGTTATAGATCAGGATGAGGCGGACAAGAAAAAGCGGCGGAACAAAAAGGGGGCAATGCTCCTGAAGTTATAGATCAGGATGAGGCGGACAAGAAAAAGCGGCGGAACAAAAAGGGGGCAATGCTCCTCAAGTTATAGACCAGGATGAGGCGGACAAGAAAAAGCGGCGGAACAAAAAGGGGGCAATGCTCCTGAAGTTATAGATCAGGATGAGGCGGACAAGAAAAAGCGGCGGAACAAAGAGGGGGCAATGCTCCTCAAGTTATAGACCAGGATGAGGCGGACAAGAAAAAGCGGCGGAACAAAAAGGGGGCAATGCTCCTCAAGTTATAGATCAGGATGAGGCGGACAAGAAAAAGCGGCGGAACAAAAAGGGGGCAATGCTCCTGAAGTTATAGATCAGGATGAGGCGGACAAGAAAAAGCGGCGGAACAAAAAGGGGGCAATGCTCCTCAAGTTATAGACCAGGATGAGGCGGACAAGAAAAAGCGGCGGAACAAAAAAGGGGCAATGCTCCTGAAGTTATAGATCAGGATGAGGCGGACAAGAAAAAGCGGCGGAACAAAAAGGGGGCAATGCTCCTCAAGTTATAGACCAGGATGAGGCGGACAAGAAAAAGCGGCGGAACAAAAAGGGGGCAATGCTCCTGAAGTTATAGATCAGGATGAGGCGGACAAGAAAAAGCGGCGGAACAAAAAGGGGGCAATGCTCCACAAGTTATAGACCAGGATAAGGCGGACAAGAAAAAGCGGCGGAACAAAAAGGGAGCAATGCTCCTCAAGTTATAGACCAGGATGAGGCGGACGAGAAAAAGCGGCGGAACAAAAAGGGGGCAATGCTCCTCAAGTTATAGACCAGGATGAGGCGGAGAAGAAATAGCGGCGGAACAAAAAGGGGGCAATGCTCCTCAAGTTATAGACCAGGATGAGGCGGACAAGGAAAAGCGGCTGAAAAAAGGGGGCAATGCTCCTCAAGTTATAGACCAGGATGCGGCGGACAAGAAAAAGCGGCGGAACAAAAAGGGGGCAATGCTCCTCAAGTTATAGACCAGGATGAGGCGGACAAGGAAAAGCGGCGAAACAAAAAGGGGGCAATGCTCCTCAAGTTATAGACCAGGATGAGGCGGACAAGAAATAGCAGCGGAACAAAAAGGGGGCAATGCTCCTCAAGTAATAGAGCAGGATGACGCGGACAAAAAAAAGCGGCGGAACAAAAAGGGGACAATGCTCCTCAAGTAATAGACCAGGATGAGGCGGACAAGAAAAAGCGGCGGAACAAAAAGGGGGCAATGCTCCTCAAGTTATATTCCAGGATGAGGCGGATAAGAAAAAGCGGCGGAACAAAAAGGGGGCAATGCTCCTCAAGTTATAGACCAGGATGAGGCGGACAAGAAAAAGCGGCGGAACAAAAAGGGGGCAATGCTCCTCAAGTTATAGACCAGGATGAGGCGGACAAGAAGAAGCGGCGGAACAAAATGGGGACAATGCTCCTCAAGTTATATACCAGGATGAGGCGGACAAGGAAAAGCGGCGAAACAAAAAGGGGGCAATGCTCCTCAAGTTATAGACCAGGATGAGGCGGAGAAGAAATAGCAGCGGAACAAAAAGGGGGCAATGCTCCTCAAGTAATAGACCAGGATGACGCGGACAAGAAAAAGCGGCGGAACAAAAAGGGGACAATGCTCCTCAAGTAATATACCAGGATGAGGCGGACAAGAAAAAGCGGCGGAACAAAAAGGGGGCAATGCTCCTCAAGTTATATTCCAGGATGAGGCGGATAAGAAAAAGCGGCGGAACAAAAAGGGGGCAATGCTCCTCAAGTTATAGACCAGGATGAGGCGGACAAGAAAAAGCGGCGGAACAAAAAGGGGGCAATGCTCCTCAAGTTATAGACCAGGATGAGGCGGACAAGAAAAAGCGGCGGAACAAAAAGGGGGCAATGCTCCTCAAGATATAGACCAGGATGAGGCGGACAAGATAAAGCGGCGGAAGAAAAAGGGGGCAATGCTCCTCAAGTTATGGACCAGGATGAGGCGGACAAGAAAAAGCGGCGGAACAAAAAGGGGGCAATGCTCCTCAAGTTATAGACCCGGATGAGGCGGACAAGAAAAAGCGGCGGAACAAAAAGGGGTACTCCTCAAGTTACAGACCAGGATGAGGCGGACAGGAAAATGCGGCGGAACAAAAAGGGGGCAATGCTCCTCAAGTTATGGACCAGGATGAGGCGGACAAGAAAAAGCGGCGGAACAAAAAGGGGCCAATGCTCCTCAAGTTATAGACCAGGATGAGGCGGACAAGAAAAAGCGGGGGAACAAAAAGGGGGCAATGCTCCTCATGTTATGGTCCAGGATGAGGCGGACAAGAAAAAGCGGCGGAACAAAAAGGGGGCAATGCTCCTCAAGTTATAGACCAGGATGAGGCGGACAAGAAAAAGCGGCGGAACAAAAAGGGGGCAATGCTCCTCAAGTTATAGACCAGGATGAGGCGGACAAGAAAAAGCGGCTGAACAAAAAGTGGGAATCCTCCTCAAGTTACAGACCAGGATGAGGCGTACAAGAAAAAGCGGCGGAACAAAAAGGGGGCAATGCTCCTCAAGTTATAGACCAGGATGAGGCGGACAAGAAAAAGCGGCGGAACAAAAAGGGGGCAATGCTCCTGAAGTTATAGACCAGGATGAGGCGGACAAGAAAAAGCGGCGGAACAAAAAGGGGGCAATGCTCCTCAAGATATAGACCAGGATGAGGCGGACAAGATAAAGCGGCGGAAGAAAAAGGGGGCAATGCTCCTCAAGTTATGGACCAGGATGAGGCGGAGAAGAAAAAGCGGCGGAACAAAAAGGGGGCAATGCTCCTCAAGTTATAGACCAGGATGAGGCGGACAAGAAAAAGCGGCGGAACAAAAAGGGGTCAATGCTCCTCAAGTTATAGACCAGGATGAGGCGGACAAGAAAAAGCAACGGAACAAAAAGGGGGCAATGCTCCTCAAGTTATGGACCAGGATGAGGCGGACAAGAAAAAGCGGCGGAACAAAAAGGGGTACTCCTCAAGTTACAGACCAGGATGAGGCGGACAAGAAAAAGCGGCGGAACAAAAAGGGGGCAATGCTCCTCAAGTTATGGACCAGGATGAGGCGGATAAGAAAAAGCGGCGGAACAAAAAGGGGGCAATGGTCCTCAAGTTATGGACCAGGATGAGGCGGACAAGGAAAAGCGGCGGAGTGTAAACGGGCAATTCTCAATAAGATGATAATTTGTGGGCAGACAACGAAAAGCGGTATACCACTAATTGTGTTTTGAGCAGTAATAGAATGTTGAGCATAAGTCTGAGTAAATTTAGTTGGAGAGGGGAAAAATTGTTTGTCTATACAAGTACATATTATCATGAATTTGTATTTAATATAAACATATAAATAAAATTTTTCATTTCCTTGATTATGGTGTTCTTCTGAATTAAATGTGGGTGTTATGGACTGTAAAAGCATTTCCGTAGAATTGCTGAATTTTTACATAATTTCACTTTAGAAACATATTTTAGATGACATAAGGAAATCTGTTGATAAATATCATGGCATTAAAAATGCACATGAAGGCAAGTAATTTTTATTCGGTAACGTTTGATTAATCGAAATATAGAACTGTTTTCGGACAGTTCACTGAACAACAACAACAACAACAACAACAAAAACAACAACAACAACAACGCTGGATCAGGACTCTCTTCTCCGAATTAACACATTCATCTCCTTCAAAAGCTAGGTAAGCATAGCAGTTTATAGAGAGTCGTGAAATAACCATAACAAATTGAAAGGAAACCTATAATTTAAGCGCCATATTCCACAATTTTGTGCATTCAAGATTAAAATGCTTTGGTACAGAGTTGAACCTCAGCATTACATTTACGTACAAACAGACGAGTAGAATATTTGTAGAGGGAAATATAGACGTGGGTATATACAGTTCCCGTGCGGGAACGTAGTGCCTATGGCTGCTCTAAAAGACCTGCAAGAAGAACTGAACCTTAAGAGGCAAAGTAAATGAAGCTGAGAATTCATCCTTTAATAGAGTGTATGCAACCCAAATGACATTGCAGTTATGTGGGATTGAAGTCTTGCATAATCCACCATATTCGCCAGATGGCTCCAAAAATACATTTTTTATTACTCACATACCTCATACAGGACATGAAAGAAAAGAAATAGTAGAGCTATAATGGACTGTGGGCAGCAGTGAATGACTGCTTTCCATAAAAAAAAATTCTGCAGTTTGAGGGGAAGATAGAAAAGCTTTCGGGCATTGCCAGTAATTGTAGTGATTTTAGGGAGGGTTATGCTGAAAAATAAACAACTATCAATCAAATCTTGTAGTATATTCTGACGGGCTAAAACCTTGTCAACCCAGTTTCGTATAATAAGTGAACTTCAGAGGCGCCCGGTTTCTATGAAGTCCTATCGGAATCAGTCGGTGGGTTTGAAAATCTTTGCAGGCCTACTTAGTCTAATTCATTTTACACACACACGAAAATACAAAGCGAACCATAAGTAATTTCATTAATTTTATAGTGTTATTTTTTGAGATATTTCAAACAAAAAATTTCGCGGTTTTGCTTCCTTCTCGAGATAATTTTTTTTAAATATTAAAAACTTCATAGCGTGTTTTTGGAAAGACATTTGTTTAATTGCCAATACGCTCAATCAATTTAAGAGAGCAGTGTATTATGATGATAAATGATTGACCGAATTTTGGGTTTGTCCTTTAACCCTCGCAGCTTGGCTGCTCTAGAATTTCGTGCTGTTTATCTGAGCTCTGTTTGATCCCAAGAAAATTTGTCGTTAATAATTTGTTTATATTATAGCTTAATGCATTTATACATATTTTTACAATATAAGCAAATAGAAAAAGTTTATTGCACCTATAATTAATTTATTCACTATGTTTAAACAATTAATTAATTTAATTAGTTGAGTAGTAAATTAATAATAATAACAACAACAATAATAACAATAATAATAATAATAATAATAATAATAATAATAATTCTTAATCTTCCTCAACTTGGTGAGGTTGCCAAAGACAAACAATGTTAAACAGTAACAATGAAGATGTGATATTGAAAAAATGGTCTACAAGATGTTTGTTTACAACAAACTGAAATTTACGGTAGATAAAGTTTTACAATAATTAAAATTTGCAGTAAAATAAAATAACAGATAGAAAATAGGATGAGAAAATTGAACTATAATTTGAAAGTACACATGTCGCCGTAAAATCTGCAGAGAAACCTTCAAAGCTAACATAGAAATTTCCTTAATTGTTGTTGGGATTCGAAATTTATGACGGAACGAGACGAATTGTTTTGTTATGGTCCCTCTAGCGCCCATCATTAATCCGATGACTTCTATATCGCTGATTATATATGATGTTTTGTAATAAGAGATATCGTGATTACGTTGTGCGAGCGAGTTACAGAATTGCACGACATAATGATCGACTAGTTAAGAGCATTTATGGATAAATTTGAAATGTGGCAGTATCATGTAACATATAGACAACTTAACGTCACTTTCTTTGACTATAAACTATCTTTAAGAGTGATAAGACAATCTTCTTATCAAATATAAGGCTTTACTTCAAGACCTACAGCAGAATTCACTGGTAAGAGAGAATTGACAAGGAATGGAGATTTTTGTGAAATTCTTTTGGCTTACAGCCGATAGAAAATCCTGAAAGTTTATAGCTTGAATTGATAAATCTACAGAACAGCACGCCACTCAGATTCCAGCGAAAGCAGAAATCGAACTGTTCGTAATGCTACCTAAGTCAGAATTTCCACGTATACTCTTTGCTTCCACATTATGTGCTTGAGGCAGAGTTTAATCCAAGAAAGAAGTGTAATAACTCTCAATATACAGAAATTGCTCAGAAGTAAGTTTATTTCATTTGCCGTGACTTGTAAAAATTACTTTCTTTAATTTGTGATTTTTTGCGAATATAGACTATTACCTCTCTGAGAACAGAGGAATGCTCCTTAATGAATAAAGACTTGTAAATTCTCGCGTTCTATGTTTAAAATGAGACTCATAATAAGAAATATTAATAAGTAGTGTAGTAATAAATGTGTTGCAGCTATATATCTTGTATCTTGTACATGTTGTATTCAGTTTGTATTACGTTCTAAACTAATAAACAAAGTTTGGAAATAATATAATTTAGTTATATGAGTTTAGATACAATTTGTCTAAATTTACTAAAATTGTTGTACCGTGCGTCATTCTGAAATTCAAATCATGAGTAGACATCACGACCACCTGCATGAGCCGCCAGAGCACATAGTGGCAATGAACTGCTTCTACAGCGACACTACAAACAATTTGTAACTGCTGCGGCTGGCTCCGTGTGTCTTTCTATCTTTCAAGGTTTTTTTCAACACTTTGTGCGCATGAGTTGCCCAACCATGAACAAGAAGCTAATTTTACAAATGGAGCTTACAACATTTTACCCATAGCCTACATGATCGTTTATGCTGTATTTGTTTATTTGTTCACTTTTCAAAGTACAAGTTCACTTAGTTTATAACAAACCTTACCATACCATGTCATACTCCGCTAACTAGTAGGTTAACATATTAAACTTATCACACTTCAGATATGTACAAATAATAATTGTTCTTCCTCTGACACATAGGCTACCGTTAAGTGAGATGTACTGCCTGATAATAGGTGTACATATCAACCAGAATCTCAGAGTATACGTATGTTTTGTGAAATAATTTTTAAATACAATTGTTAGTCACCGACGTAGCTCAGTCGACTAAGGTACTTAACTGCCGTTCCGAAAATGGGTTCGGGCATGGGTTTGATTCCCGCTTGTTCTGATTACCTTGGTGGAGTTTTTTCAGAGGCTTTTCCCAACTGTAAGGCGAATGTCAGGTAGTCTATGGCGAATTCTCGGTCTCATATCGCCAAATATCATCTCGCTATGACCAGTACCATCGACGCTTAATAACCGATTAGTTGATACAGCGTCATTAATAACCAACTAAAAATACCATTGATAAGAAATTAAAATGTAAGTTAAAATATAGGGGAAAGTAGCCTATATCGTACCGGCGCCGAAATCGTACCACTATTAATATTGAGGAAAGTATTGCATGCAGGAACCATCTGAGGAATTTTTCATGAAATACAAATAGAAACTGATACTCATTCAGTTTCCCGCCTTTCACCCAAGACAGCAGCTGTATTAAATCGTGTTTAATAGTAAGTTCTGATTTCTGATATAAGATTTTCTTACTCTTTCGTAAGCTTTTATTAAAACATTGAGTTAGTTTAATGAATGTGTTTTATTACACCTAGTATATTAGATTGTTTGCATTATTTCATCATCATCATCATCATCATCATCTTCCTAACAAGTATTAGGCCAAGTGGCCTGTTACGGTCTCAAACTAGAATTTTCAGTCCATCTCTTCTTTGGACGGCCTAGAGATCTTTTGCCATATGGATGGTAATGAAGCAGTGCTTTTGGAATTCTGCATCGATTCATTCGTTCGAGATGACCCTTCCACTGAAGTTGATATTTGCTGATGAACTGCATAATGGGTTCTATTTGAAGTTCTTGCATTAGGTCCTCATTTTTTTTATGATCCCAGCGAGTATATCCAGCTGTTGCTCTCATAAACCTCATCTCACTTGCTGTTATTCTACTGACATCTTTATTCTTCACAGTCCACGCTTCGCTACCATAGCTTAATACTGGCTGTGCTAAGGTTTTATACAAGCCTATTCTTGTGTGTCTTTGTACTAGTGAGGGTTTCATGATTTTATTAATGATCCCCATTGTTTTATTATATTTACATATTTTTTCAGCAATATCTACTTCATAATAAGGTGATAGTGTATAGCCAAGATAAGTGAAGGTATTTACTCTTTCTATTATTTTATTATTCAAACAGATTTTGCTTGGTACAGGGAATTTCCCACAAAATGACATGATTTTCGATTTTTCAATATTAATTTCCATGTTATATTTTTCACTGACCTTATTTAAATTGTGTACTGAATATTGTAAATCATCTTCAGTTGATGCCATGAGATCTAAATCATCAGCGAAAAGTAAAGCATCGAGCTGCAAATTTCGATTAATTGGAATAAATCCATGTCGTGTCTGTCGCCAATATTGAATGATTCTATTTATATATATAATAAACAGAAGTGGTGAAAGGCCACAGCCTTGTCGTACTCCACTACAAATGGGTCGCCACTGTGAAAGTTTATTGTTGCTTCGAATTGCTATGATGGTTGTTTTATATATATTGTAAATATTTTGTATAATCTGTTGAGGTACTTGATCATCTGCCAAAATCTGAAGTAATTTATTCCGATTGACTTTATCAAAAGCCTTTTTAAAGTCAATGAATGCCATATGCGTTTCTAAATTAAATTCTCTATGTTTCTCAACCAGTAATTTCAATGCGAAATATCCATCACAACAGGATCTTCCTCGACGAAAACCATTTTGTTCCTCACTGATAATATTGTCGTAATGCTTATTGAGTTTGTTTTTCAAAATATTTGCATAAATTTTATATCCTGCGTTCAATAAACTTATTCCTCTATAATTATCCGTAATTTTCAAATCTCCTCTCTTATGTATAGGAATTACAATAGATTTAGTCCAGCTTTCGGGAAATCCTTGTCCCTCCCAAATCAAATTTAAAAATCTCAAAAATCTTTGTAGAAATTTATGGCTAGCATATTTAAATAATTCACTATTTATTAAATCTTCTCCTGGAGATTTATTGTTTTTCAATTTAGCCAAGACTCTTTGTAGTTCATCCATACAAATTGACTCCAATAAAGGATTAGTTGAAAATGGAAGCGTGAGAGATTGTGTTGATGTAGACCATAGTTGTTGAAAATACTGTAACCAATTGTCCTGAGAAATAACATTTATTCTTAGATTATCTTTTACTTCACAATTTAATTTCTTAAGAATTTTATAAGTCTGTGGTTGAGGCCGAGTGATATCATTTTCTAAGTATGCCACAAAGTTTATCCAATTCTGTCTATGTTTTTTTCGAACTTCTCTCTTTGCGATTGCCCGTTTCTTACGATAATCAATTTGATCTTCTTCTTTCTTGGTTGAGATATACTTATTGAATGCTTGTCTTTTATCTGCAATTATCTTGCTTATGTCATCATCCCACTGTCGCAAGCCTTTCTTTCTAAACCACGCCTTTTTTTGTCCCAAACTTTCTTTGGCGGCTTGTGTTAAAATTTGTTTCACATTCAACCATTCATCTTCAACATTATCAAGAAGGGGTAATTGATCTACATGAATATCCATTGTGAAAATTATGTCTTTTATAAATGGGTACGATTTAAGCAACCTATAGGTACGATTTAGGAAACTAGGCGCATAAATCGTACCACATGCAAAAGTTTTAAATAATGTCTTTTAAAACAATTTATAATTATTTAAAAATTCTGAAAAAAATATATTTTATGTCCCAAGGTACTGTCTCAATGTCTAACAGTATATGCAATTAAAATTCCTTCCCATTTCTAAATAACTGCAGAAAAACTGAAGAGTGGTACGATATAGGCAACCTTCCCTACAAATTAAACTCAAATTGCGCTGATTAAGGGAAAGGCAGAAAATTGGAAAGATGGAGAATGCTCGGTTTGCAGTGAAATATCTGCCTTTGGACAGAACACTGGCTGAATGAATGAATGAATAAATGAATGAATGAATTAATTAATTAATGGATGAATGAATGAATTAATTATTAGTGAAATACCACATATAATTAATGTATTATTATGGCTATTATTTTTTTTTTATTCTAACTGATTAACGGTACATTTTTACATAATTTCTATTCTTATTCGGCGTTTAAGTGGCTCTGTTTTGTTACCACGCCGCAATGTTTTGGTTATTCATCATTACCTTTACAATTTAATTTTATGAAATTTGAATAATGAAATCAGCTAATACTTTGTGTTACGCGCATGCGTACTTTGGGGAATGTGTTCCTGTGATTAGCCGCATCTGTAAGCTACAGGATTGTTTTGAATTTCTTGCGGCTTACCAATTTGATAGGAAGATTGCCAGTGATTGTTTACACTACCAATGCAATTCTTTTTTTTAAAGTTACGATAATATTATCCCGGGAGTAAAAGGTGGTCAGAGCGTGGTGCCGACCATACTACCCCATTCTAGTGCCGAGGTCATGGAAAGCACGGGGCTCTACCTCCACGCCCCCCCAAGTGCTATCATGACATGTTACGGGGATACCTTTACCTTTCTACGATAATATTATAGCTGAATACACAACAAACTCAGCATTAACACTGCCTATCATTGTAACCTAAATGCATTGTTCTAATGTTACTATGGAAACTATTTGCAAAATGAAATACAGCAACTACACGTTTACAATATTCCGTGCATATATGCCATATTAATATCAGTATAGTTATTTCGCTGATGCATTTTAAGTAATAATAAAGTAAGTAGACCAATAATTAAGTATACTTAAATAAAAACAATATAAAATAGACATATATATCCCAAGCTTACAAACACAATCCAGAAAAATAACAACACGTTCTGAAGAAACAGACCGGTGCTAGTTGTAGGCCTATTTCTATTTAAGCTATATTGGTATGTATAGAAAGGTGAGAAAATAATCTTTGTCATTATTTTACATTGAATTATTTTTCTGCCTGACAGTTTGTTCTCTCTGCGAGCAACAACTTAAACTGCAGATTTGTTTTTAGACTTCGCGTCCTGATTAGATTCACCTACCCACAAATATGTGAATCGCTTATGTAGATGTACATTTCATAAGTATCCGTAGGTGAAGACGGGTTACGGTTTGATTCTCAGTGATCTTCCTCTCTAAAGGGAAATAAATTCTAAACACCTCAGTTGGAATACAAGCCACTTTCTTGCGCACAACGAACTCAGCAATAAGTTGCGCGTGTTCCTGATTAATTTTGTGATTTACCCAATTCGTTTCGACAAACTTGGGCCATTCCGAATTCAATGTTTTTAGTATCAACCAAATTTATAAATACTCTTCAGTGAAATATCTGTGATGAAAATCTAGTTAATTTTGTAGCTGAAATTATTACTTTACTAGAACCTTAAGGGCCACACAGATAGACAATTAGTGAAGGTTTCCGGTGCATGATCAGCGAACTAACGTTTTTCAAATTCATAAACCTGTGTTAGCGACATGATATGAGAGGAATCCTGTACAAGTTATCAGTCGATAGCCGGGTCTTGTTTAGCACGTTCGTAGCGCGGGCTAGCGAAATGTCTATGAATAGCACCCTATGTCTTCACATCGTATGTTTTACTATATATCTGTAATACAAATTATGGAACACGTCTGTATAATTCAGTAATAAAACTTCAGCCAGAATTGGCTACTTGTAGTCATGAAATTTTCAATTCTAGACTAAATGGTCATAGGACAGAGTCAGGTTTATATTATGTAGCCCTATAAAGATTTTAAAGTTAATACTGATTGTGTATATGCATTCAACTTCTCTTTTTTACTTTATTATGTTTATTATTTTTTAAAGTTAATATTTGTATAATGGTATGTATTTTTCTGTATGTGATTTGATCCTGGTTGAGTGGAAGAGAAGGCCTTATGGCCTTATCTCTGCCAGAGAAAATAAAAATTATTATCATCATCATCATCATCATCATGTATTGTAAAGCAAGTTTATTTGTTTCCTAAGTAAATTATAATATTTCTGTCAATTTTATATTTTTGTTGTTATCAATATGTTTTCCTGCTAATGACATTAATAATAATAATATTAATAATATTAATAATAACAATAACAATAATAATAATGATAATGACTGATACTTTTATTTAATTCTACATTTACTATTATTTATTGTGCTGTACAAGAGACAGAGGGCAATAACAGTTCAGCACAAAGCAAAATTACAATATGATATAATAATAATAATATTATTATTATAATAACAATAATAATATAATAATAACAATAGTAATAATAATAATAATAATGAAATAATATTAATAATAGAAATAATAATAATGAAAGATTTTATAATAATTATAACCTGTCACCATTCTCAAATCATTTTTCCTTCACTCTGAAATTAGCTCAATTATTACTGGTATTATTGCTATTAATTTTATCATCATCATCTTTATGCAGCGTACTTGTTAAGTATTTTATTCCAGTATTTAAATGTTAGTCTACAAAGTGTGTATTTTGTGAATGTTGTATGTTTTTGTCTATCTACTCCTCTCTAGAATTTGATCCTGGTAATAGAATTTTTAATTTTCTTTTATAAACTAGAGAGGTATTTGTTTATACGAATTATGTAAAATTAGATTTTAATACCAGCATAATTTGAAAATACATAAATACAAAATTATTTACGTTGTAGCATGTTTTTGCAGTGAAAAATGACACCAGGTTTATAGATTTCCTACTTGAGCTGTTACTTTTGCAATGTCTGGCTAAATTATAGATATTCTTGTCGCGTTTTCTATTTATTCATTAAAGACATCAGCTCAAATAATTCGAGTGACCATTAGAGTCCTGAATGCAATAAACATGTACAATATTTTGTTCTTCAAGAAAACTATAGTAGGAAATGTACATCCTCAAAATATGTTCAAGTACAGTAAAAATTATTCCATTGCAATTCGAGAAACATTGGAATTGATGAGTCATTCATACAACAAAGTTTGGAATAGACTCTTTGTAGGAAACACGATTTTTAGGCAAGAATCAGAAAATAATTGTGTCATCTCCTCTTCTTCTTTGACGGACGAACCATTTTTTTCACCAAGAATGGATTCTTTTTCTGTTCCAGAATATAATACATTTCCTGAATGTTAATCTTAAATAATGATATTTTTCACTTACAATGATATTCGGTGACAGATGGCCATCATTTGTAGCTAATAAGTCACTTAGAACGGCAAATGAATGAAAATCGTACTTGATAACTCATTGATTTATCACTTTTTCAGCATCATCATAAATTGTGAATATTCTTAATCGTACAGCATGATGACACTATTTTAATGAGTTTTAAAAAGTATAATTATAGTAAGGTTGGAAGAGGAAATATCAAAACGAGACCTACACTATCCATTATTGATAAGTTCTACGTCTGAACCGTGTAAGGTAAGTAAAAATATTCCTACAGTGTGAGAAAAGAAAGAGGGAACATGATAAATTTAAGAATAATGAAATAACATGTGACACATCGATGTGTGTATTGGCATATGACCTTCGTGCACTAAAACATGGGAACTTTTATTAATTATTAAACCTGTGATTTTGGGGTAATTGCCAGTTTTGTTCCTTAAGCATTTATTAAAATACTTAAAATCTGTGTGTTTGATGGAAAGCCGAGAAAGTTGGTAGAGATTTGTAGTCCCTTAAATTCCCTTTTTGGGATCTTTCTTTCTTTCTCGATTCCAGTTCGAGAAACATTGGAATTGATGGGTCATGCATACAACAAAATTTGGAATAGACCCTTTGAAGGAAACAGGATTTTTTTGCAAGAATCATAAAATAATTTTGTTATAGCTCCTCTCCTTCTTTGACAGACAAACTATTTTTTTCACTAAGAATGGATTATTTTTCTGTTCCAGAATGTAATACATATCCTGAATGATAACCTTAAATAGTGATATTTTTTTTACTTACAATTATATTCGGTAGAGATGGCTATCATTTGTAGCTAAAAGTCACTTAGAGTGGCAAATGAATGAAACAGTTACATGATAACTCATGGATTTATCACTTTTTCAGCCTCATCATAAATTGTGAACATACTTAATCGTACACCAAGAACACATTATATTAAAAAGTTGTAAAAAGTATAATTATAGTAAGGTTGGAAGAAGAGATATGAAAACTAAAATTTCTACGTCGGTAGCGTCTAAGGTAAGCAAAAATATTCCTACAGTGTGAGAAAAAATGAGGGAACATGATAAATTTAAGAATAATTAAATAACATGTGATACATCGATGTGTGTATTGGCATATTAATTTCGTCCACTAAAACATGGAAAATTTTAATAGTAATAAACCTGTGATTTTGGGTAATTGCCAATTTTGTTCCTTAAGCATTTATTAAAATAATTAAAATCTCTATGTTTGATGGAAAACTATGAAGATTGGTAGAGTTTTGTAGTCCCTTAAATGCCGCTTTTGGATCTTTCCTTCTTTCTCGATTCCAGTTCGAGAAACATTGGACTTGATGGGTCATGAATACAACAAAATTTGGAATAGACCCTTTGAAGGAAACACGATTTTTAAGCAAGAATCGGAAAATAATTTTGTTATTGCTCTTCTCCTTCTTTGACGGACGAACTATTTTATTTTTTTCACCAAGAATGGATTCTTTTTTTGTTCCAGAATGTAATACATTTCCTGATTGATAACCGTAAATAGTGATTTTGTTTTACTTACAATTATATTCGGTGAGAGATGGCCATCATTTGTAGCTAAAAGTCACTTAGAGTGGCAAATGAGTGAAACACATACTTGATTACTAATGGATTTATCACTTTTTCAGCCTCATCATAAATTGTGAATATTCTTAATCATACACTATGAAGGCACTATATTAAAAAGTTGTAAAAAGTATAATTATAGTAAGGTTGGAAGAAGAGATATGAAAACTAAAATATCTAGGTCGGTAGCGTCTAAGGTAAGCAAAAATATTCCTACAATGTGAGAAAAAAATGAGGGAACATGATAAATTTAAGAATAATAATTAAATAACATGTGATACATCGATGTGTGTATTGGCATATTACTTTCGTCCACTAAAACATGGTACATTTTAATAATAATAAACCTGTGATTTTGGGGTAAATGCAAATTTTGTTCCTTAAGCATTTATTAAAATACTTAAAATCTGTATGTTTCATGGAAAACAGTGAAGTTCGGTAGAGATTTATAGTGCTTTAAATACCTTTTTTGTGTTTTTCGTTCTTACTCGATTCAATTCGAGGAACATTGGAATTGATGGGTCATGCGTACATCCATATTTGGAATAGACGTTTTGTAGAAAACATTTTTTTTTTTCGATAAATTAAAATTACCGCTTCACTAAAGTTTGGCCCTCTATTTTATCCAACACCGTTTCATACATTAACACCTATCTGAATGTATTTTTATACTACCATATCGTAATGTGAGTAGTACCTACCTAATTTCAGAATTGAAGGACAAACATTTCCTGCACAAAAAAAAAAACAATTGATGACGAGGGTGGTAAAGAAACAATGCAGCACTACTTTCCCGCATTAGAATACTTTGCTTTATAAATGACATTTTAAACTATATTAATGCAATCAGATTACAGCGACTCAAATTGACCCAGCATTTCAATACAGAACAAATAATGTAGAAAATTTCATTTATTTAGATTTTACTGCGAAATGCGCCAATATAACATTTTCTGTCATATTAGTTACGTTTTTATTGCAAGATGAATCTATGAACAATAATTATTGATATTCCCTCATAAGTTTGTCTAGATTTTTCAAGGAGCAGTTTGTTTCTCACATTGTCCGTTGCTTCAACGATCATTTACTATTCGTCAGATAACTATCCATAATAATTTGCGGTATTTTTCGTAATCTCGAACAAACTGGAAGCAAAACAACAATTGTTAATTACGTAACGATTTGGCTTAGACTAAATAAAAGTTATCTGGCCATGTGATGGTAACAAACTAACAAATGATCGTCTGTTCGCTTCTTCTAGCAATGTGGGATTTTAAACGAAATATTATAACATTATATACTATGTACTTTAATATTTAATATTTTAATATGTACCGGTATACTTTCCTATTGAGCTCTGTGTCTGTAGAATAGGTAAGCCAAAGATATTTCATCATCCTGAGAAAAATCAGAGAACATGATAAAATTAAGCTTAATTAAAATATGTGGTACATAGATGTATGTATTGGCATGTCCTTCGTGCACCAAAACATGCAAAATGTTAAAGTGTGCAAAAATGACTTTAAAATGTCGATTTTCCATCTCGAGAAGCTGTTTGTAATTGTAAAATATAGCTAAGCCGTGAATTGTGATATGTATTTTTTGATAAAATTTGCCAAAACTTACGTAGGTCTATATGAAATTTCATTGTATTGTATTGTATTGTATTTATTAACATTCCATGGTATTCATACATTGCTTTACATCTAGAATATGGAACAAGTCAAAAAACTTAATACTATTTAAAGTCTTAATTTATAGTCACAGTCTAGATGAAATATATATATATATATATATATATATATATATATATATATATATACAGACGAGATTTACAATATAGTCTACTAGTACAACACATAGTTTTAGTATCAATTTCATTTAGTGTTTTTGAATGTCATGAATTCACCTACAGAATAGAAGGCGTGAGAAATTAGGTACTTATTTAATTTGGCCCTAAATAATTTTATGTTTTGAGTTTCATTTTTTATATCGATAGGGAGGCTATTAAAAATTTTTACTGCCATATAACGCACTCCTTTTTGATAGCATGATAGACTTGCCGATGGAGTATGAAAGTCATTTTTTTGACGTGTATTTATGCAATGAACTGTTGAATTAGTTACAAAGTTCTCACGATTACATACGAGGAAGACTATTAATGAAAAGATGTACTGACAAGCCATGGGCATTGTTTGTAGTTTTTTGAAAATAGTCCTACAAGATTCCCTAGATTTGTCACCTACTATTATTCTAATTACTCTTTTTTGTAATAGAAATATACTGTTACTATCTGTAGAATTTCCCCAGAATATTATTCCAAAACTCAATACCGAATGGAAGTATGCAAAGTATATTGTTTTTAAGGTATTGATATTTACTATCCTTTGCATAGATCTAATAGCAAAACAAGCTGAATTTAGTTTGGGAGTGATTTCTTTAATATGATTTTTCCATTGATTATTTATTCTGAAAGAATCGGAAATAAAGTTTTCTAGAGTTTCAACCACCTCTTACTGGGTAGCCGCGAAATAATTCTCACAGCTCCTCTTCGTTTTTGAAGGACAAACTATTTTTATCACCATGAATGGAATCTTCTTCCAGTTATTCCTTTCACTCTAGAAAGGATGATTTTCCTTGAATGTTAATGTAAATTAATCATTATTTTGATTATATTTACAATGATATCCGACTAGGGATCGCCATCATATGATGTTTAAAACTCACTGAGAATGGGAAATGAATGGAATACTTACTTGATAACACACGGATATTACAAGTTTAATTTGTTTATCGTTGTTTCAGTGTGTGTGTGAGAATTTGTGAATAGGGTTGAAGATAGTCTCTGAGGAGAAGACTTTCAAAAACTAAAACTGCTAAAATTAATGCAGAAAAGGCGTGCCGGTATCCATTTCTATTGAGTTCAGAGTGTGTAACGGCTGAGGTAAGCAAAATATATTGCGTCATTCTGAGAAAAATTATAGACACTTTGGACCGTTAAACATTTTTATTTTCGAAAACTTTTTAATATTAAGCTAATTACGATATTATGTTAAAAAGTTTACTACTTAGTGAGCGGTTCATAAACATAATTAATTTGTTTGTTTTGTTTAGGTTAAAGATTTAGGAGTTCATACTACAGAATAAATTTCGGCTTGTTTCTCATGCAGGCATTTAAAATGTTTGAATGTAAAAATGATTGGTTTTTGTTTTTGTAAATAATATTTTAAAAGTATCTACCATATACTTATTGATATCATAAACGTTTGTAACCTAGTTCAAGACACTAAATAATTTTTATTTTCGCACAACCTATCAACTTTTTTAATATCTTAAAAGTAATGCAATGAAATGTTTCATAGTATATCTTTGTTCTATTTATGGCCATCTTAGGAACTAGATACGTAAACCCTAATCAGCAAAACACTGTAACTCGCCGCTGTTTCAGTTCTTTCTTGAAATCGCCTTCCACCGTACACGCACGTTACATATGTGTGTTGCGGGATGCATTTCTTTGAATCTCCCCAACTTATCGTTCTGAGCAGGTCAGATTTAGATGCTTGTATCGTTTTAAAAACAAATTTCACACTACCACGTTCTGCAATATACATCAAGTCCACGGACATACACTAATCCGAAAGGGTGGAAAAGTCTGCAGCTGAATGTAGAACAGAGTAATATTTAAGAAGAAGCAACTTAAATGTCGTCTTTATTTCATACAAAAGTTTAAAAACTATTATTACTCTATAATGTTATTTTATTTTTTTCCCGGTCCCCTATTAACTGCTATGCAGACTGACCCTATTTCAGAATCAGTGGGGTAGAGTAGGGCTCAGGAGTCAATCTCAGGCAAACTGATGTCACTGGTACGAGCCGATTGCGCACCTTTGAAATTTCCACATGGATATGACCGACGAAATAATCCTGCAGATCTCCCTCACAGAGAGATTTCATAAGTGCCGTAAATCTACGGCACCGGAGCCCCCGCTTTACTTCCTCCCTAAAAAACTATGCCAAGCATTTTATGGTTAAAAACGGATTTGAACCTGCGAATGTTGGTTTCAAAGGCCATATTGGGAACCATGATACCACCGATGGCGATAGAACATAAAAATAACCCTACAAACTATTGAACTCTTTTCTCCAGTGTGATATCGTTTATTTTACTTTAATGTTATAGTTTACTGGATTTCAGTAATTTTAATTGTCCAAGACAAGATTACGATTACAAATTACAATCTCGTTTTTCAACTATTTGTCTATTGCAAAGGAATTGTATCGACAAAATTCAAAATATATTTATATAATGTAATTCGGAAGACTAGTTGTTTTCGATAAATTAAAATTACAGTTTTCACAAAAGTTTGACTCACTACTAGAGTATCCAACCTCTTCCATACATTAACACCGAGCAGAATGTATTTTTATACTACCATATCGTAATGTGACAATTGCTACCTTATTTCAGAATTGGACATACGTTTCCTGCATTGAAATGAAATAATTTTATTCAACATGAGGTTGGTAAAGAAACAATGCAACCCAATTTTTCCGCATTAGAATACTTTAGAATATCATTTATAAATGACATCTTACACAATATTAATGCAATCAAATTACAGCAACTCAAATTTATGCGCATTCTAACATTCAATAAATAGACAATAATATGAAAGAATTCATTGATTTATATTTTTCTAGGAAATACGACGGCATAATTTTTTCTGTAATCGTAGTTACCCTCTTATTCTTGGACGAAACTATGAAAAACTGATAGGTACGCTCTTTCATAAAATGTTCTAGATATTTCAAGGAGCAGGTGGTTACTCACAGTGTACGCTGCTTCAGCGGTATCGTGTGGAGTTCCGATCATTTACTATTCGTCACATAACTATCCATAATAATTTCCAATTATCTACAAAATTTCATAGGCGCTTCGTGCCCATAAGTAAACAATGTTCTCAAATCCTCAGGATTCTCGATCTGAAGTGGGAGGAAGACAATAATAATGTTGAAGTTGAGTTGATCCTTTGCCTTCCGGTCTCTACATATTTTAATGAGGGATTGAAGTCAACAAAGAGCTTGGGTTTTGTAACTGAAAAAAAATTTATAAAATATGATCGAGAATAAGTTGGTAAAGGTTAATGTAAAATAATTAATATTTCAATAGCTGAGTAAAACGTTTGGTGTCAATGTATGTCTGAAAACTAGACATAGAAAAGATGTAAGTGCCAATATCTTTGAAAATTTTATATATATATATATATATATATATATATATATATATATATATATATATATATATATATATATAAAAGAACTGAAACTATGTTCTGCCTCAAACTACTTAGAAAAGTTATTTCTCTTTGTATTTTATGTAGCCCTCTTACTCCTATAAATATGCAAAATCTACGATATTACATTACTAGTAGCACAAGAAAGCTCTGCTTTCTACGATTTGTCTCTTTGATACGTACATACTTTCTATGTACAGTCTTCAATCCTCTTAGTTACACGAAGTGTTAAATTATAAACAAGAATGCTATCGAAACATATTTAGTTTCAATTTAATCACAAGTTAAAATTTTAAGCTTTCCGTCTTTATTCGGTCTAAAAGTGACCACAGATTTTATAAGTTGTACGTGGTATTTATATAATTATTAAGAGTCAAAAGTATATTTTATAATTTTGTTCTTGTTTTTAAGTGAAAAGAGCTGTTGTGAAGAAGACTATTAATATCCCACTCCTATCGAGTTCGCGTAATGCTGAAGTAAGTGGAATGATTTTCATGGTCTAATGAAGAAAAGAAATAAAAAAGAAAGCTAGTATAATTAGCAGATTATGGGAGGAAGATAAAGAAAAACAGAATGTAGAGCAAGAAAAGAATAACGATGTGAAAAAGGAATAGAAGGATCATTGAAAGTGCAAATGTAAGCCGAGGATGAGAAAGAGTAGTAGCAAAAGCATGCAGATAAATATATGTAAGCGGTGTGCATACCGGGGGAGTAGCAGAAGCATGCGCAGTAGCGAAAATTATGGAGCAGAAATACCATAATGATCAGAAAGCAAAGCATTACATGCACGCAGAGAACCAAAGTCGGAGTAGCAGAAAAGGAGCAATGTACAGTAAGAGGAAGTAGAGGAGGAGGAAGAAACGCAAAAGCGTCGGAGCATAATGGGCGCAATATTCAGTAAGAGGAAGTAGAGGAGGAGGAAGAAGAAAAGCAAAAGCGTCGCAGCATGATGGGCGCAATATTCAGAAAGAGGAAGTAGAGGAGGAGGAAGAAAAGCAAAAGCGTCGGAGCATAATGGGCGCAATATTCAGTAAGAGGAAGTAGAGGAGGAGGAAGAAAAGCAAAAGCGTCGGAGCATAATGGGCGCAATATTCAGTAAGAGGAAGTAGAGGAGGAGGAAGAAAAGCAAAAGCGTCGGAGCATAATGGGCGCAATATTCAGTAAGAGGAAGTAGAGGAGGAGGAAGAAAAGCAAAAGCGTCGGAGCATAATGGGCGCAATATTCAGTAAGAGGAAGTAGAGGAGGAGGAGGAGGAAGAAAAGCAAAAGCGTCGGAGCATAATGGGCGCAATATTCAGTAAGAGGAAGTAGAGGAGGAGGAAGAAAAGCAAAAGCGTCGGACGATAATGGGCGCAATATTCAGTAAGAGGAAGTAGAGTAGGAGAAAGAAAAGCAAAAGCGTCGGAGCATAAAGGGGGCAATGCTCCTCAAGTTATAGACAGGATGAGGCGGACAAGAAAAAGCGGCGGAACAAAAAGGGGGCAATGCTCAGCAAGATATAGACCAGGATGAGGTGGACAAGAAAAAGCGGCGGAACAAAAAGGGGGCAATGATCCTGAAGTTATAGACCAGGATGAGGCGGACAAGAAAAAGCGGCGGTACAAAAAGGGGGCAATGCTACTCAAGTTATAGAGCAGGATCAGGCAGACAAAAAAAAGCGGCGGAACAATAAGGAGGCAATGCTGAGCAAGTTATAGACAAGGATGAGGCGGACAACAAAAAGCGGCGGAACAAAAAGGAGGCAACGCTCAGCAGGTTATAGACCAGGATGAGGCGGACAAGAAAAAGCGGCGGAACAAGAGGGGCAATGCTCCTCAAGTTATAGACCAGGATGAGGCGGATTAAGAAAAAACGGCGAAACAAAAAGGCGGCAATGCTCCTCAAGTTATAGATCAGGATGAGGCGGATAAGAAAAAGCGGCGGAACAATAAGGAGGCAATGTTCAGCAAGTTATAGACCAGGATGAGGAGGACAAGTATAAGCGGCGGAACAAAAAGGGGGCAATGCTCTTCAAGTTATAGACCAGGATGAGGCGGACAAGTTAAAGCGGCGGAACAAAAAGGGGGCAATGCTCCTCAAGTTATAGAACAGGATGAGGCGGACAAGGAAAAGCGGCGGAATAAAAAGGGGGCAATGCACCTCAAGTTATAGACCAGGATGAGGCGGACAAGAAAAAGCGGCGGGACAAGAAGGGAGCAATGCTCCTCAAGTTATGGACCAGGATGAGGCGGATAAGAAAAAGCGGCGGAACAAAAAGGGGGCAATGCTCCTCAAGTTATAGACCAGGATGAGGCGGATAAGAAAAAGCGGCGGAACAAAAAGGGGGCAATGCTCCTCAAGTTATGGACCAGGATGAGGCGGATAAGAAAAAGCGGCGGAACAAAAAGGGGGCAATACCCCTCAAGTTATGGACCAGGATGAGGCGGATAAGAAAAAGCGGCGGAACAAAAAGGGGGCAATGCTCCTCAAGTTATAGACCAGGATGAGGCGGACAAGGAAAAGCGGCGGAACAAAAAGGGGGCAATGCTCCTCAAGTTATGGACCAGGATGAGGCGGACAAGGAAAAGCGTCGGAACAAAAAGGGGGCAATGCTCCTCAAGTTATGGACCAGGATGAGGCGGATAAGAAAAAGTGGCGGAACAAAAAGGGGGCAATGCTCCTCAAGTTATAGACCAGGATGAGGCGGACAAGAAAAAGCGGCGGGACAAAAAGGGGGCAATGCTCCTCAAGTTATGGACCAGGATGAGGCGGATAAGAAAAAGTGGCGGAACAAAAAGGGGGCAATGCTCCTCAAGTTATAGACCAGGATGAGGCGGACAAGAAAAAGCGGCGGAACAAAAAGGGGGCAATGCTCCTCAAGTTATAGACCAGGATGAGGCGGATAAGAAAAAGCGGCGGAACAAAAAGGGGGCAATGCTCCTCAAGTTATAGACTAGGATGAGGCGGACAAGAAAAAGCGGCGGAACAAAAAGGGGGCAATGCTCCTCAAGTTATAGACCAGGATGAGGCGGACAAGAAAAAGCGGCGGAACAAAAAGGGGGCAATGCTCCTCAAGATATAGACCAGGATGATGCGGACAAGAAAAAGCGGCGGAACAAAAAGGGGGCAACGCTCCTCAAGTTATAGACCAGGATGAGGCGGACAAGAAAAAGCGGCGGGACAAAAAGGGGCAATGCTCCTCAAGTTATGGACCAGGATGAGGCGGATAAGAAAAAGCGGCGGAACAAAAAGGGGGCAATGCTCTTCAAGTTATAGACCAGGATGAGGTGGACAAGAAAAAGCGGCGCAAGAAAAAGGGGGCAATGCTCCTCAAGATATAGACCAGGATGATGCGGACAAGAAAAAGCGGCGGAACAAAAAGGGGGCAATGCTCCTCAAGTTATAGACCAAGATGAGGCGGACAAGAAAAAGCGGCGGAATAAAAGGGGGCAATGCTCCTCAAGATATAGACCAGGATGATGCGGACAAGAAAAAGCGGCGGAACAAAAAGGGGGCAATGCTCCTCAAGATATAGACCAAGATGAGGCGGACAAGAAAAAGCGGCGGAGTGTAAACGGACAATTCTCAATAAGATGATAATTTGCAGGCAGACAACGAAAAGCGGTATACCACCAATTGTGTTTTGAGCAGTAATAGAATGTTGAGCATAAGTCTGAGTAAATTTAGTTGGATAGGGGAAAAATTGTTTGTCTATAGAAGTAAATATTATTATGAATTTGTATTTAATATTACCATATAAATAAAATTTTTCATTTCCTTGATTATGGTCTTCTTTTGAATTAAATGTGGGAGTTATGGACTGCAAAAGCATTTCCGTACAATTGTTGAATTTTTACATAATTTCACTTTAGAAACACATTTCAGATGACATAAGGAAATCTGTTGATAAATATCATGGCATTAAAAATGCACCTGAAGGCAAGTAATTTTTATTCGGTAACGTTTGTTTAATCGAAATATAGACCAGTTTTCGGACAGTTCACAGAACAACAACAACAACAACAACAACGCTGGATCAGTACTCTCTTCTCCGAATTAACACATTCATCTCCTTCAAAAGCTAGGATAAGCATAGCAGTTGATAGAGAGTCGTAAAATAACCATAAAAAATTGAAAGGAAACCTATAATTTAAGCGCCATATTCCACAATTTTGTGCTTTTGAAGATTAAAATGCTTTGGTACAGAGTTCAACCTCAGCATTATATTTACGTACAAACAGACGAGTAGAATATTTGTAGAGGGAAAATAGAGGTGGGTATATACAGGGCCGTGCGGGAACGTAGTGCCTATGGCTGCTCTAGACACCTGCAAGGAAAGGTGAACCTTAAGAGGCAAAGTAAATGAAGCTGAGAATTCATCGTTTAATAGAGTGTATGCAACCCAAATAACATTATAGTTATGTGGGATTGGAATTTTGCATTATCCACCATATTCGCCAGATCGCTCCAAAAATACATTTTTGTTTTACTCACATACCTCCAACAGGACATGAAAGGAAAGAAATGGTTGAGCTATAATGGACTGTGGGCAGCATTTTTGACTGCTTGGCATAAAAAATATTCTGCAGTTTGAGGGAGAGATAGAAAAGCTTTCGGGCATTGCCAGTAATTGTAGTGAGTTAAGGGAGGGTTATGCTGAAAAATAAACAACTATCAATCAAATCTTGTAGTATATTCTGACGGGCTGAAACCTTGTCAACCCAGTTTCGTATAATAAGTGAACTTCAGAGGCGCCCGGTTTCTATGAAGTCCTATCGGAATCAGTCGGTGGGTTTGAAAATCTTTGCAGGCCTAGTTAGTCTAATTCATTTTACACACACACGAAAATACAAAGTGAACCATAAGTAATTTCATTAATTTTATAGTGTTATTTTTTTAGATATTTCAAACAAAAAATTTCGCGGTTTTGCTTCCTTCTCGAGATAATTTTTTTAAATATTAAAAACTTCATAGCGTGTTTTTGGAAAGACATTTGTTTAATTGCCAATACGCTCAATCAATTTAAGAGAGCAGTGTATTATGACGATAAATGATTGACCGAATTTTGGGTTTGTCCTTTAACCCTCGCAGCTTGGCTGCTCTAGAATTTCGTGCTGTTTATCTGAGCTCTGTTAGATCCCAAGAAAATTTGTTGTTAATAATTTGTACATTTTATAGCTTAATACATTTATACATATTTTTACAATATAAGCAAATTGAAAAAGTTTATTGCACCTATAATTAATTTATTCACTATGTTTAAACAATTAATTAATTTAATTAGTTTAGTGGTAAACTAATAATAATAATAATAACAATAATAATAATAATAATAATAACAATAATAATAATAGTTCTTAATCTTCCTCAACTTGGTGAGGTTGCCAAAGACAAAGAATGTTAAACAGTAACAATGAAGAAGTGATATTGAAAAAATGTCCTACAAGATGTTTGTTTACAATAAACTGAAATTTACGGTAGATAAAGTTTTACAAGAATTAAAATTTGCAGTAAAATAAAATAACAGATAGAAAATAGGATGAGAAAATAGAACTATAATTTGAAAGTACACATGTCGCCGTAAAATCTGCAGATAAACCTTCAAAGCTATCATAGAAATTTCCTTAATTGTTGTTGGGATTCGAAATTTATGACGGAACGAGACGAATTGTTTAGTTATGGTCCCTCTAGCGCCCACCATTAATCCGATGACTTCTATATCGCTGAGTTTATATGATGTTTTGTAATAAGAGATATCGTGAGTACGTTGTGCGAGCGAGTTACAGAATTGCACGACATAATGATCGACTAGTTAAAAGCATTTATGGATAAATTTGAAATGAGGCAGTATCATATATAACACATAGACAACTTAACGTCACTTTCTTTGACTATAAACTGTCTTTAAGAGTGATAAGAAAATCTTCTTATCAAATATAAGGCCTTACTTCAAGACCTACAGCAGAATTCACTAGTAAGTGACAATTGACAAGGAATGGAGATTTTTCTGAACTTCTTTTGGCTTAGAGCCGATAGAAAATCCTGAAAGTTTATAGCTCGAATTGATAAATCTACAGAACAGCACGCCACTCAGATTCAAGCTAAATCAGAAATCGAACTGTTCGTAATGCTACCTGTCAGAATTTCCACGTATACTCTTTGCTTCCACATTATATGCTTGAGGCAGAGTTTAATCCAAGAAAGAAGTGTAAAAACTCTAAATATACAGAAATTGCTCAGAAGTAAGTTTATTTCATTTGCCGTGACATGTAAAAATTACTTCCTTGAATTTGTGATTGCGAATATAGACTATTACATTTCTGAGAACAGAGGAATGCTCCTTAATGAATAAATACTTGTAAATTCTCGCGTTCTATGCTTAAAATGAGACTCATAATAAGAAATATTAACAAATAGTGTAATAATAAATAAGTTTTGCATCTATATTCTTGTATCTTGTAAAGGTTGTATTCAGTTTATATTTCTAGTACTAAACTAATTTACAAATTTTGGAAATATAATTTTGTTATGTGTGTTTAGGTACAGTCTGTCAAAAATTACTATAATTACTATTCTGAAATTCAAATCATGAGTAGATATCACGACCACCTGCATGAGCCGCCAGAGCACATCGTGGCAATGAACTGCTTCTACAGCGAAACTACAAACAATTTGTAACTGCTGCGTCTGGCTCCGTCTGTCTTTCTATCTTTCAAGGTTTTTTTCAACACTTAGTGTGCATGAGTTGCCCATCCATGAACAAGAAGCTAATTTTACAAATGGAAATAATTACCTTGAGCTTACAACATTTTACCCGTAGCCTACATGGTCGTTTATGCTGTATTTGTTTAACTTGTACACTTTTAAAAGTACATGTTCACTTACTTTATAAGAAACCTCACCATTGCATATAATATCAAACCATACCATGTCATACACCGTTGACTAGTAGGTTAACATATTACACTTATCACACTTCAGATGTGTACAAATAATTGTCCTTCCTCTGACACATAGGCTACCGTTAAGTGAGATGTACTGCCTGATAATAGATGTACATATCAACCAGAATTTCAGAGTATACGTATGTTTTGTGATATATTTTTAAAATACAATTGTTAGTCACCGACGTTGCTCAGTCGGCTAAGGTACTTAACTGCCGATCCGAAAATGCGTTCGGGCGTGGATTTGATTCCCGCTTGGTGGAATTTATTCCGAGGCTTTTCCCAACTGTAAGGCGAATGCCAGGTAGTCTATGGCGAATTCTCGGTCACATATCGCCAAATATCATCTCGCTGTGACCAGTACCATCGACGCTTAATAACCTATTAGTTGATACAGCGTTGTTAAATAACCAACTAAAAATACCTTTGATAAGAAATTAAAATGTAAGTTAAAATATAGGGGAAAGTAGCCTATATCGTACCGGCGCCGAAATCGTACCACTATTAATATTGAGGAAAGTATTGCATGCAGAAACCATCTGAGGAATTTTTCATGAAATACAAATAGAAACTGAGACTCATTCAGTTTCCCGCCTTTCACCCAAGACAACAGCTGTATTAAATCGTGTTTAATGGTACGTTCTGATTTCTCATATAAGATTTTCTGACTCTTTCGTAAGCTTTTATTGAAACATTGAGTTAGTTTAATGAATGTGTTTTATTACACCTAGTATATTAGATTGTTTGCATTATTTAAACGGTAAAAATAGTCACTGTAGCAGCTTTGTTTAGGTTAGAATGTGAATAGTTTTTTTTGAGTGCTAGTGTCCTAAACCGTACCTTTAAATGGTTCCTCATATCGTACCAGTACGATTTTGGCAACGTGAACAAGTAACGTTAGGTGCATAATATTTTCAAATTTCACAATAGATAATGATCAAACAAGAATTCGGAACCAAGTGCTGTACTTAAGGCACTGGATGAATTTCGATCCGGAGGAGTGGGATTGAATGAATGTTGCCGTAAGTACGAAATCTCATAATCGATTTTCAAGCGAGATTTGTTGGGCAAGGTAAAGAGAGGTCTGGATCCTCCTGCAAGTGGGTCCGTTAACGGATTGTACAAATTTGACGTTGACGAAACGGGTTTCTCCCTAAACCAAAAATTTCAGTTCAAACGAGAACGAGAAAAAGTGTTCGGTAAGCTGTTGTGCTGACTTCGAGTCCCTGTAAGAAACAATTGCAGCAGAAGTAATCGAAAGGAAGAACTTCAAGGGGGGGGGGAAACAAAAAAACAACAAATCAACTATCAAAAATAACGAAAAAGGCATCTAAAATTATTGATGTTAATGTAAAAGAAGAGGACCGGTTTTATTTTATCTGTAACGAAGATGTCATTATGATTCCTTGCTCTCTGTGCTATCAATGGGTGCATGAGACATGTGCAGGAGTTTCTAAGGCTCAAGAAAACGTTATCATTTTGCCTGTGACGTGTAACGACAGAATCTGACAAGTAGATATCTTTCTTATGTGTTAAATAAGATTGAATCTTAAGTGATCCTTCATGTTTTCGTTTTACTAGATATCTTAATATATAAAATTGAATGTGGGTATGTATGTATGTATGTATGTATGTATGTATGTATGTATGTATGTATGTATGTATGTATGTATGTATGTATGTATGTATGTACGTATGTATTATGTATGTACGTACGTACGTACGTATGTGTGTGTGTGTGTATGTATGTATGTATGTATGTATTATGTATGTATGTATGTATGTATGTATGTATGTATGTATGTATGTATGTATGTATGTTCTCTATAGAAATCTACACGCTTTGACCGATATGTGCCATAGTTTGCACATTTAACCTTCATAACCAGGAGAAGAACATAGGCTACATTAAAATTGTGCAAATGGAAGTTAAATTAATTAAATATATAAAAAATAAAAATAAATAGATCAAATATTCATGTATTATATTAAAATGCAAAATCTTCTACAGTCAATTTTTCTTTATTATTGTCTGTTGTAATCAACATAAACTTTCACGAGGCCTTGGAAATTTTAACACGAAATTAAATTACATTGTTGTTACACATCACGAAGGCTAAAACTAGATAATTCATGCAATAAGTATCTTTACGCAGTCCAGGACCGTATTATGAATTTCTCGATGCAGTTTTGTAGGTAGTGAGCAGACTGTTTTATCCAATTGAATTCTAGAATTCTTTCAAACTACAAGGATTGCTACCACATAATTTACTTAATATTGAATAGCCATAGTAGACCTACTATTGCGAAATACTGACTCACCAAAATTATGCACTAACAAAAATTTGTGTCAAAAACTCATGCGAAACGTAATATGAGTGCCAATATTAACTGGAAAAACGAAAGAAGATGATGTTTTTATCCCACGTATTGCTATTATAGCCATTCGATTTTAAGCAATTATTATAAGTTATAGTAATATTTGTGATAATATTATAATATTGCAATAATAATATAGAGCGTATTTTACTGTTACTGTTAACCCGTCTCTTATTAATAAGTTATGGTCACTAATGACTTGGCCGTTTATAGAAAAATATGATTTTCTGTTGTGGTAGTGTTCTACATTGCCTTCCCCAGGAGAGTGAATTCTGATGAGTATAGTCTCCGTTACTGCAAAACACCCTGAAATCCATGTATTTGATAGAATCCATCCGTTACAGATTGTAGTTTGGCCTTGAAGGAAATTAAATATATTGTGGGCAGAAAGGCTTAATAATGCATAATGCCGTGGTACGATAAATATTATCATCAATCACAATGTTAAATATCTTAAATATCCCTGTAGCATAAGGTCTTAATGTTGTTAAAACTCTATTCATAGGTGAGATGGAATTATTTCGATTAGTCAGTTTCTTTAGATATTAGAGGCACTTTCTTTAATATTCGTCACTAGGGACGAGAAAACATAAGTAAATATGGTTCGTTTTGGTTTTATATAGTTCCCTTGCCGAGGTCTCCAATAAGTCTAACAAACAGTTTATTTAGAAATAGACTAAAATTTAAAGCCCGGGCAACGCCGGGTAATTTAAGCTAGTTGGTAATATTTAAGATTTATATATTACAGAAATCTTTGCATCTTAAAACATCTCTGTTTCTCATTTGTATTAATAAAATTCCATATTAAATGATAATAATGTAAAGAAATATGTTATTTTTATGAAGTTCTTATTGTGAAAATTATGTCTTTTATAAATGGGTACGATTTAAGCAACCTACAGGTACGACTTAGGAAACTAGGCGCATAAATCGTACCGCTTGCAAAAGTTTTAAATAATGTCTTTTAAAACAATTTATAGTTATTTAAAAATTCTGAAAAAAATATATTTTGTGTCCCAAGGTACTGTCTGAATGTCTAACAGTATATGCAAATAAAATTCCTTCCCATTTCTAAATAACTGCAGAAAACTGAAGAGTGGTACGATATAGGCAACCTTCCCTACAAATTAAACTCAAATTGCGCTGATTAAGGGAAAGGCAGAAAATTAGAAAGATGGAGAATGCTCTGTTTGCAGTGAAATACCTGCCTTTGGACAGAACACTGGCTGAATGAATGAATGAATGAATGAATGAATGAATTAATTAATTATTAATGAAGTACTACACATAATAAATGTATTATTATGGCTATTATTTTTTATTTTAACTGATTCTCAGTAAATTTTTACATAATTTCTATTCTTATTCGGTGTTTAAGTGGCTCTGTTTTGTCACCAACCGCAATGTTTTGGTTATTCATCATTACATTTACAATTTAATTTTCTCACTTTTGAATAATAAATTCGGCTAATATTTTGCGTTACGCGCATGCGTACTTTGGGGAATGTGTTCCTGTGATTAGCCGCATCTGTAAGCTACAGGATTGTTTTTAATTTCTTGTGGCTTACCAATTGATAGGAAGATTTCTAGTGATTGTTTACACTACCAGTGCAACTATTTTTTTAAAGTTACGATAATATTATCCCGGGCGTATAAGGCGGTCAGAGCGTGGTGCCGAACATACCACCTCATTCTAGTGCCGAGGTCATGGAAAGCATGGGGCTCTACCTCCACGCCCCCCAAGCGCCTTAATGGCATGTTACGGGGATACCTTTACCTTTTTACGATAACATTATAGCTGAATACACAACAAACTCAGTATTAACACTGCCTATCATTGTAACCTAAATGCATTGTTCTAATGTTACTATGGAAACAATTTCCAAAATGAAATACAGCAACAACACGTTTACAATATTCCGTGCATAGATGTCATATTACTATCAGTATAGTTATTTCGCTGATGCGTTTTAAGTAATAATAAAGTAAGTAGACTAATAATTAAGTATACTTAAAACAATATAAAATATACATATATAACCCACAGCTTGCAAACACAATCCAGAAAAATACCAACACGTTCTGAAAAAACAGATCGGTGCTAGTTGTAGGCCTATTTCTCTTAAAGCTATATTGATATGTATAGAAGGGTGAGAAAATAATCTTTGCCATTATTTTAAAATAATTATTTTTCTGCCTGACAGTTTGTTCTCTCTGCGAGCAACAACTTCAACAGCAGATTTGTTTTTAGACTTCGCATCCTGATTAGATTCACCTACCCACAAATATGTGAATCGCTTATGTAGATGTACATTTCATAAGTATGCGTAGGTGGAGACGAGTTACGGTTTGATTCTCAGTGATCTGCCTCTCTAAAGGGAAATAAATTCTAAACACCTGAGTTGGAATACAAGCCACTTTCTTGCGCACAACGAACTCAGCAATAAGTTGCGCGTGTTCCTGATTAATTTTTTGATTTACCCAATTCGATTTAAAAAACTTAATACATTCCGAATTTAATGTTTTTAGTATTAACCAAATTTATAAATACTCTTCAGTGAAATATCTGTGATGAAAATCTAGTTAATTTTGTAGCTCAAACCCATGAAATAAAATTATTACTTTACTTGAACCTTAAGGGCCATACGATAGACAATCTTAGAGAAGGTTTCCGGTGCATGATCAGCGAACTAACGTTTTTCAAATTCATAAACCAGTGTTAGCGATATGATATGATATGAATCCTGTACAAGTTATCAGTCGATAGCCGGGTCTTGTTTAGCACGCTCGTAGCGCGGGCTAGCGAAATGTCTATGAATAGCACCCCATGTCTTCACATCGTATGTTTTACTATATATCTGTAGTACAAATTATGAAACACGTCTGTATAATTCGGTAATAAAACTTCAGCCAGAATTGGCTACTTGTGGTCATGACATTTTCAATTCTAGACTAAATGGTCTTAGGACAGATTTCCCAGGTTTATATTATTTAGCCCTATAATGATTTTAAAGTTAATACTGTTTGTGTATATGCATTCAATTTCTCTTTTTTACTTTATTATGCTTATTATTTATTAAAGTTAATATTTGCATAATGGTATGTATTTTTCTGTATGTGATTTGATCCTGGTTGAGTGGAAGAGAAGGCCTCATGGCCTTAATTCTGCCAGGAAAATAAAACATTATTATTATTATTATTATTATTATTATCATGTATTGTAAAGAAAGTTTATTTGTTTCCTAAGTAAATTATATTAATTCTGTCAATTTTATATTTTTGTTGTTATCAATATGTTTTCCTGCTAATAATAATAATAATAATAATAATAATAATAATAATAATAATAATAATAATAATAATAATAAGAACAATGATAATGACTGATCATTCTATTTAATTCTTCATTTACTATTATTTATTGTGCTGTACAAGAGCCAGAAGGCAATAACAGTTCAGCACAAAGCAAAATTACAATATGATATAATAATAATAATAATAATAATAATAATAATAATAATAATAACCATAATAATAATGATAATAATAATAATAATAATAATAATTAGCATAATAATAATGAAATAATAACAATAATAATAACAATAATAATAATAATAATAATAATAATAATAATAATAATAATAATAGTACTTACTTACTGGCTTTTAAATAACCCGGAGATTCATTGGCGCCCTCACATAAGCCCGCCATTGGTCCCTATCCTGAGCAAGATTAATCCATTTTCTATCATCATATCCCACCTCCCTCAAATCCATTATAATATTATCTTCCCACATACGTCTCGGCCTCCCTAAAGGTCTTTTTCCCTCCGGTCTCCCAACTAACACTCTATATATGCATTTCTGGATTCGCCCATACGTGATACATGCCCTGCCCATCTCAAACGTCTGGATTTAATGTTCCTAATTATGTCAGTTGAAGAATACAATGCATGCAGTTCTGTGTTGTGTAACTGTCTCCATTCTCCTTTAACTTCATCCCTCTTAGCCCCAAATATTTTCCTAAGCACCTTATTCTCAAACACCCTTAATATCTGTTCCTCTCTCAAAGTGAGAGTCCAAGTTCCACAACCATACAGAACAACCGGTAATATAACTGTTTTATAAATTCTAACTTTCAGATTTTTCGACAGCAGACTGGATGATAAAAGTTTCTCAACCGAATAATAGCAGACATTTCCCATATTTATTCTGTGTTTAATTTCCTCCCGAGTATCATTTATATTTGTTACTGTTGCTCCCAAGATATTTGAACTTCTCCACCTCTTCAAAAGATAAATTACCAATTTTTATAATAATAATAATAATAATAATAATAATAATAATAATAATAATAATAATAATAATAATAATAATGATATTAATAATAATAATAATAATAATAATAAAAATAATAATAATGAATGTTTTTATAATAATTATAATCTGTCACAATTCTCAAATCATCTTTCCTTCACTCTGAAATTAGCTCAATTATTACTAGTATTATTGCTATTAATTTTATCATCATCATCTTTATGCAGCGTACTTGTTAAATATTTTATTCCGGTGTTTAAATGTTAGTCTACAATGTGTGTATTTTGTGAATTTTGTATGTTTTTGTCTATCTACTCCTCTCTAGAATTTGATCCTGGTATTAGAATTTTGAATTTTCGTTTATAAACAACAGAGGTATTTGTTTATACGAATTATGTAAAATTAGATTTTAATACCAGCATAATTTGAAAATACATAAATACAAAATTATTTACGTTGTAGCATGTTTTATCTGTGAAAAATGACACCAGGTTTATAGACTTCCTGCTTGAGCTGTTACTTTTGCAATGTCTGGCTAAATTATAGATATTCTTGTGGCGTTTTTTTATTTATTCATTAAAGACATCAGGTCAAAGAATTTGAGTGACCATTAGGGTCCTGAATGCAATAAACATGTACAATATTTTGTTCTTCAAGAAAACTAAAGTAGGAAATATACACCCTCAAAATATGTTCAAGTACAGTAAAAATTGTTCTATTGCAATTCGTGAAACATTGGAATTGATGAGTCATTCATACAACAAAGCTTGGAATAGACTCTTTGTAGTAAACACGATTTTTAAGCAAGAGTCAGAAAATAATTGTCACATCTCCTCTTCTTCTTTGACAGACGAACTATTTTTTCACCAAGAATGGATTCTTTTTCTGTTCCAGAATATAATACATTTCCTGAATGTTAATCTTAAATAATGATATTTTTCACTTACAATGATATTCGGTGAGAGATAGCCATCATTTGTAGCTAAAAAGTCACTTAGCGTGGCAAATGAATCAAAATCGTACTTGATAACTCATGGATTTATCCCTTTTTCAGCATCATCAAAAATAGTGAATATTCTGAATCGTACACCATGATGACACTATTTTAATGAGTTTTAAAAAGTATAATTATAGTAAGGTTGGAAGAGGAAATATCAAAACGAGACCTACACTATCCATTATTGATAAGTTCTACGTCTGTACCGTGTAAGGTAAGTAAAAGATATTCCTACAGTGTGAGAAAAGAACGAGGGAACATGATAAATTTTAGAATAATGAAATAACATGTGACACATCGATGTGTGTATTGGCATATGACCTTCGTCCACTAAAACATGGGAACTTTTATTAATTATTAAACCTGTGATTTTGGGGTAATTGCCAATTTTGTTCCTTAAGCATTTATTAAAATACTTAAAATCTGTATGTTTGATGGAGAGCCAAGAAGGTTGGTAGAGATTTGTAGTCCCTTAAATTCCCTTTTTGGAATCTTTCGTTCTTTCTCGATTCCAATTCGAGAAACATTGGAATTGATGGGCCATGCATACAACAAAATTTGGAACAGACCCTTTGAAGGAAACACGATGTTTATGCAAAAATCATAAAATAATTTTGTTATAGCTCCTCTCCTTCTTTGACGGACGAACTATTTTTTTCACCAATAATGGATTCTTTTTCTGTTCCAGAATGTAATACATTTCCTTAAATAGTGATATTTTTTATTTGCAATTATATTCGGTGAGAAATGGCTATCATTTGTAGCTAAAAAGTCACTTAGAGTGGCAAATGAATGAAACACATACTTGATTACTCATGGATTTATCACTTTTTCAGCCTCATCATAAATTGTGAATATACTTAATCGTACACCATGAATACACTATATTAAAAAGTTGTAAAAAGTATAATTATAGTAAGGTTGGAAGAAGAGATATGAAAACCATAATTTCTACGTCTGTAGCGTCTAAGGTAAGCAAAAATATTCCTACAGTGTCAGAAAAAAATGAGGGAACATCTTAAATTGTGGAATAATTAAAGAACATGTGATACATCGATGTGTGTATTGGCATATTACTTTCGTCCACTAAAACATGGAAAATTTTATTAATAAGTAAACCTGTGATTTTGGGGTAATTGCCAATTTTGTTAATTAAGCATTTATTTAAATAGTTAAAATCGGTATGTTTAATGGAAAACAGTGAAGTTCGGTAGGGATTTATAGTGCTTTAAATGCCTTTTTTGTGTTTTTCGTTCTTACTCGATTCAATTCGAGAAACATTGGAATTGGTGGGTCATGCGTACATCCATATTTGGAATAGACGTTGTGTAGAAAACATGATTTTTTTTCGATAGATTAAAATTACCGCTTCACTATATTTTGGCCCTCTACTAAACTATCGAACGCCGTTTTATACACTAACACCTATCTGAATGTATTTTTATACTACCATATCATAATGTGAGAAGTACCTACCTAATTTCAGAATTGAAGGACATATATTTCCTGCACTAAAAAAAAACAATTGATGACGAGGGTGGAAAAAAACAATGCAGCACTACTTTCCCACATTAGGACACTTTGCTTTATAAATGACATTTTAAACTATATTAATGCAATCAGATTACAGCGACTCAAATTCATCCAGCATTTCAATAAATAAAGAAATAATATGGAAAATTTTTATTAATTTAGATTTTACTGGGAAATGCGCCAATATAACGTTTTTTGTCATATTAGTTACGTTTTTATTGCAAGATGAAACTGTGAACAATAATTATTGATATTCCCTCATAAGTTTGTCCAAATTTTTCAAGGAGCAGTTTGTTTCTCACATTGTCCGCTGTTTCAGCGATCATTTACTATTCGTGAGATAACTATCCATAATAATTTGCGGTATATTTCGTAATCTCGAATAAACTAGAAGCAAAAAAAACAATTGCTAATATCGTAACGATTTAGCTTAGACTAAGTAAAAGTTATCTGGCCATGGGATGGTAACAAACTAACAAATGTTTTCTACGGGTGTCAAAAGAAATCTCATTGTGTTAAGAATGGAAAAAAATAGTGTAAATAATTGAGTCGTTTGGGGAAAGAGAAACTGTGGCTCATCTCGCATCTGAAACATTGGACACAACTATCAACAATATACCTCTACTAGAAACATCAACAACCAATTTTCTTGGTTTGCATATTAATAATACAATAAATTGGAAAAATCATATCAAAGAAATAACCCCCAAACTTACCTCAGCATGCTTCGCAATTAGGTCGTTACAACAATTTGTAAATAGCAGTATCTTAAAGACAATATATTTTCCCTATTTTCATTCCATTATGTCCTACGGAATAATAGTTTGGAGAAATTCTGTAGATAGTAAAAATATATTCTTATTACAAAAAAGAGCCATTAGAATAATAGTTGGAGCAAAGGCTACAGAATCATGTAGATTATTTTTAAAAAAATTAGAGATTCTAACCTTAAGAAATCAATACATATACTCTACAATAAATTTCCTCTTATGTAATAAAGAAAATTTTCCAACTAACTCAGCCCTACATAGTATAAATCCCCGCAGAAGGAATGATTTTCATACGCCATCATCAAATTTATCATGCTTTCAAAGGGGAGTACGTTACATGGCGATAAAATTGTTCAATAGTCTTCCTGAAGACAATAAGAATCATAGCCAAAACCCTGCATTATTTAGGACAAAACTAAAAAATTACTTAATATCTCACACTTTCTGTTCTGTAGATGAATTCTTGACATTTCACAGTACTGTGTAAATATTATAATAATATTAAATGGTAAACATATTACATTGTATAAAATATTATTGTTATTAAGGTATTAATTCTGTACATATTCCATATTTGCATTTTATATGTATTGCATTTTATTGTTAAACGTAAGAATTGGACATGTTCTTTATTCTATGCTGTAAAGCAAATGTAAGAATATTATGGAACAAACAAATCTATCTATCCATCTACCCATCTACCCATCTACCCACCTATCTACCCATCTATCTACCCAACTACCCATCCATCCATCCATCCATCCATCCATCCATCCATCCATCCATCCATCCATCCATCCATCCATCCATCCATCCATCCATCCATCCATCCATCCATCCATCCATCCATCCATCCATCCATCCATCCATCCATCCATCCATCCATCCATCCATCCATCCATCCATCCATCCATCCATCCATCCATCCATCCATCCATCCATCTATCTATCTATCTATCTATCTATCTATCTATCTATCTATCTATCTATCTATCTATCTATCTATCTATCTATCTATCTATCTATCTATCTATCACAATACGAGATTGGAGTGCATAAAGTATGTAAATCTACAACACGAGACCTCCACTACTCATATCTTTCCACAAACAGCAATTACAAGGAGTTTCCTTGTCCCTTAATTAAAAACCCGTCGTTGACAACCAGATTTAAATTAGTGAACTTCTGATCCACTGCCTAGCGTGTTAAACGCAACGCCACGAAGGGAATTACGAAAGTGTAAAAATTATTCACTAAATTTACGAAAATATTTTATGGTACGGGTTACCCGATTTCTTCGATTAACCGTTCAGCTCACCCCCTTCATTACCACGGTTAATAGAGTTTCTACTGTATCTTAAAACTAATGCAATGAAATGTTTCATATTATATCTTTGTTCTATTTATGGCTACCTTAGTAACTAGATACGTAAACTCTAATCAGCAGAACACTGTAACTCGTCGATGATTCGGTTCTTTCTTGAAATCGCCTCCACCGTACACCCACGTTCCATATGTGTGTTGCGGGATGCATTTCTTTGAATCTCCCAACTTATCGTTCTGAGCAGGTCAGATTTAGATGGTTGTATCGTTTTAAAAACAAATTTCGCACTACCGCGTTCTACAATATACATCAAAGTCCACGGACACGCAGGAATGCAAAAGGGTGGAAAAAACTGCAGCTGAATGTAGAACAGAGTAATACTTAAGAGGAAGCAATTTAAATCTAATTTTTTTCTATCAACGAAAATAAAACCTTAATTATTCCATTCTCATTATCTGAAAAATGTAACAATCCTCCTACATCTATATTAAGTATTAAATTACATGATTATGACTTTTGTCTTATACAGTGTAAATGTCCGATTATTAAAGAGTCCTCTGAATTTAAGTATTTAGGCGTAATTTTAGATAAACATTTAAAATCGAACCAACATATTAATTACCTTTGTAATAAATTACATAAAATAGTATATTATTTTGTTTCATTGAGGTATTACTTGTCAATAAGTTTATTTCAATCGGTAATTATGTACGGAATTATAGGATGGGGTAGTTTATTTAAATCCAATTTTAATCCACTTTATTTATGACAGAAGAAAATAATTAAAATATGTCTTCATAAACCTATTGATTTTACATCTCAAAATTAGTTTTTTGACTCTAATGTACTTAAGGTAAGACAAATTTATTATATTGTATTAATAAAATTCATACATAAAAATCGAAATAATTTTGAATTGTATTCCCATAGTTATGAAACAAAAAGTATGAATTCTTTAAGATTGTTTGAACAAAAATGCAACACTGTTATAATATTTAATCATACTAGTAATTTAGGCCCAAGAATATGTAACAAATTTATATTTAAATATCCTAATCTTGTCAATTCTAATAGTTCTATATTAAATTTAAAAGTTATGTATGGATTTTATAAAAATTGAAAAATTGTAAATTTAAATTTATATACTATAATTGCATATTAGACATAAGACAAATTGCATTGTATACTTATTAATTTCAATTCAGGAATCCGCCCCTGAGCACGAGTTCTCCTCTTTCAGGGGCGAGCTAAAGTTTTTTCTATATGTAATATATGTTATGTTATAATTATTGAAAAAAAAAGAATAAATAAATAAATAAATAAATATATAAATAAATAAATAAATAAATAAATAAATAAATAAATAAATAAATAAATAAATAAATAAATAAATAAATAAATAAATAAATAAATAAATAAATAAATAAATAAATAAATAAATAAATAAATAAATAAATAAATAAATAAATAAATAAATAAATAAATGTCGTCTTTATTTCATGCAAATTTTAAAAACTATTATTACTCTATAATGTTATTTTATTTTTTTCCCGGTCCCTATTAACTGCTATGCAGACTGACCCTATTTCAGAATCAGTGCGGTAGAGTAGGGCTCAGGAGTCAATCCCACGCAAACGTATGTCACTGGTACCAGCCGATTGCGCACCTTTGAAATTTCCACATGGATATGACCGACGAAATATTCCTGGAGATCTCCCTCACGAACAGATCTCTTAAGTGCCGTAAATCTACGACACCGGAGCCCCCGCTTTACTTCCCTCCCTAAAGAACTATGCCAAGCATTTTATCGCTCTATTACGTATTTGAACCTGCGAATGTTGGTTTCAAAGGCCATATTGGGAACCATGATACCACCGATGGCGATAGAACATAAAAATAACCCTACAAACTATTGAACTCTTTTCTCCAATGTGATATCGTTTATTTTACTTTAATATTATAGTTTACTGGATTTCAGTAATTTTAATTGTCCAAGACAAGATTATGATCACAAACTACAATCTCGATAGTCAACCATTTGTCTATTGCAAAGGAATTGTATCGACAAAATTCAAAATATATTTATATAATGTAATTCAGTAGACTAGTTTTTTTCGATAAATTAAAATTACCGTTTTCACAAAAGTTTGACTCACTACTAGAGTATCCAACCTCTTCCATACATTAACACCGAGCAGAATGTATTTTTATACTACCATATCGTAATGTGACAATTGCTACCTTATTTCAGAATTGGACATATGTTTCCTGCATTGAAATGAAAAAATTTTATTCAACACGAGGTTGGTAAAGAAACAATGCAACGCAATTTTTCCGCATTAGAATACTTTAGAATATCATTTATAAATGACATCTTACACAATATTAATGCAATCATATTACAGCAACTCAAATTTATGCGCATTTTAACATTAAATAAATAGACAATAATATGAAAGAATTCATTGATTTATATTTTTCTAGGAAATACTACGGCATAATTTTTTCTGTAATCGTAGTTACCCTCTTATTCTTGGACGAAACTATGAAAAACTGATAGGTACGCTCTTTCATAAAATGTTCTAGATATTTCAAGGAGCAGGTGGTTACTCACAGTGTACGCTGCTTCAGCGGTATCGTGTGGAGTTCCGATCACTTACTATTCGTCACATAACTATCCATAATAATTTCCAATTATCTACAAAATTTCATAGGCGCTTCGTGCCCATAAGTAAACAATGTTCTCAAATCCTCAGGATTCTCGATCTGAAGTGGAAGGAAGACAATAATAATGTTGAAGTTGAGTTGGTCCTTTGCCTTCCTGTCTGTACATATTTTAATGAGGGATTGAAGTCAACAAAGAACTTGGGTTTTGTAACTGAAAAAATTTATAAAATATGATCGAGAATAAGTTGGTAAAGGTTAATGTAAAATAATTAATATTTCAATAGCTGAGTAAAACGTTTGGTGTCAATGTATGTCTGAAAACTAGACATAGAAAAGATGTAAGTGCCAATATATATATATATATATATATATATATATATATATATATATATAAAAGAACTGAAACTATGTTCTGCCTCAAACTACTTAGAAAAGTTATTTCTCTTTGTATTTTATGTAGCCCTCTTACTCCTATAAATATGCAAAATCTACGATATTACATTACTAGTAGCACAAGAAAGCTCTGCTTTCTACGATTTGTCTCTTTGGTACGTACATACTTTCTATGTGCAGTCTTCAATCCTCTTAGTTACACGAAGTGTTAAATTATAAACAAGAATGCTATCGAAACATATTTAGTTTCAATTTAATCACAAGTTAAAATTTTAAGATATCCGTCTTTATTCGGTCTAAAAGTGACCACAGATTTTATAAGTTGTGCGTGGTATTTAAATAATTATTATAAGTCAAAAGTATATTTTATAATTTTGTTCTTGTTTTTAAGTGAAATGAGCTGTTGTGAAGAAGACTATTAATATCCTACTCCTATCGAGTTCGCGTAATGCTGAAGTAAGTGGAATGATTTTCATGGTCTAATGAAGAAATGAAATAAAAAAGAAAGCTAGTATAATTAGCAGATTATGGGAGGAAGATAAAGAAAAACAGAATATAGAGCAAGAAAAGAATAACGATGTGAAAAAGGAATAGAAGGATCATTGAAAGTGCAAATGTAAGCCGAGGATGAGAAAGAGTAGTAGCAAAAGCATGCAGATAAATATATGTAAACGGTATGCACTCCGGGAGATTACCAGAAGCATGCGCAGTAGCGAAAGTTATGGAGCAGAAATACCATAATGATCAGAAAGCAAAGAATTACATGCACGCAGAGAACCAAAGTCGGAGAACTAGAAAAGGCGCAATGTGCAGTAAATGGAAGAAGAGAAGAAGGAAGAACAGCAAAAGCGTCGGAGCATAAAGGGCGCAATATTCAGTAAGAGGAAGTAGAGGAGGAGGAAGAAAAGCAAAAGCGTCGGAGCAAAATGGCTACAATATTCAGTAAGAGGAAGTAGAGGAGGAGGAAGAAACGCGAAAGCGTCGGAGCAAAATGGCTGCAATATTCAGTAAGAGGAAGTAGAGTATGAGGAAGAAAAGCAAAAGCGTCGGACCAAATGGGCGCAATATTCAGTAAGAGGAAGTAGAGGAGGAGGAAGAAAAGCAAAATCGTCGGAGCATAATGGGCGCAATATTCAGTAAGAGGAAGTAGACGAGGAGGAAGAAACCCAAAGCGTCGGAGCATAATGGGCGCAATATTCAGTAAGAGGAAGTAGAGTAGGAGGAAGAAAAGCAAAAGCGTCGGAGCATAAAGGGGTTAATGCTCCTCAAGTTATAGACAGGATGAGGCGGACAAGAAAAAGCGGCGGAACAAAAAGGGGGCAATGCTCAGCAAGATATAGACCAGGATGAGGTAGACAAGAAAAAGCGGCGGAACAAAAAGGGGGCAATGATCCTGAAGTTATAGACCAGGATGTGGCGGACAAGAAAAAGCGGCGGGGCAAAGAGGGGGAAATGCTCAGCAAGTCATAGACCAGGATGAGGCGGACAAGAAAAAGCGGCGGAAGAAAAAGGGGGCAATGCTCCTCAAGTTATAGACCAGGATGAGGCGGACAAGAAAAAGCGGCGGAACAAAAAGGGGGCAATGCTCCTCAAGTTATAGATCAGGATGAGGCGGATAAGAAAGAACGGCGAAACAAAAAGGGGGTAATGCTCCTCAAGTTATAGATCAGGATGAGGCGGATAAGAAAAAGCGGCGGAACAAAAAGGGGGCAATGCTCCTCAAGTTATAGACCAGGATGAGGCGGACAAGAAAAAGCGGCGGAACAATAAGGAGGCAATTCTCAGCAAGTTATAGACCAGGATGAGGAGGACAAGAAAAAGCGGCGGAACAAAAAGGGGGCAATGCTCTTCAAGTTATAGACCAGGATGAGGCGGACAAGTTAAAGCGGCGGAACAAAAAGGGGCAATGCTCCTCAAGTTGTAGACCAGGATGAGGCGGACAAGGAAAAGCGGCGGAACAAAAAGGGGGCAATGCTCCTCAAGTTATAGACCAGGATGAGACGGACATGAAAAAGCGGCGGAACAAAAAGGGGGCAATGCTCCTCAAGTTATAGACCAGGATGAGACGGACATGAAAAAGCGGCGGAACAAAAAGGGGGCAATGCTGCTCATGTTATAGATCAGGATGAGGCGGACAAGAAAAAGCGGCGGAAGAAAAAGGGGGCAATGCTCCTCAAGTTATAGAGCAGGATGAGGCAGATAAGAAAAAAAGGCTGAACTAAAAGGGGGCAATGCTCCTCAAGTTATAGACCAGGATGAGGCGGACATGAAAAAGCGGCGGAACAAAAAGGGGGCAATGCTCCTCATGTTATAGACCAGGATGAGGCGGACAAGAAAAAGCGGCGGAAGAAAAAGGGGGCAATGCTCCTCAAGATATAGACCAGGATGAGGCGGACAAGATAAAGCGCCGGAAGAAAAAGGGGGCAATGCTCCTCAAGTTATAGACCAGGATGAGGCGGACAAGAAAATGCGGCGGGACAAAAAGGGGGCAATGCTACTCAAGTAATAGACCAGGATGAGGCGGACAAGGAAAAGCGGCGGAACAAAAAGGGGGCAATGCTCCTCAAGTTATGGACCAGGATGAGGCGGATAAGAAAAAGCGGCGGAACAAAAAGGGGGCAATGCTCCTCAAGTTATAGACCAGGATGAGGCGGACAAGAAAAAGCGGCGGAACAAAAAGGGAGCAATGCTCCACAAGATATAGACCAGTTTGAGGGGGATAAGAAATAGCGGCGGAACAAAAAGGGGGCAATGCTCCTCAAGTTATAGACCAGGATGAGGCGGGCAAGAATAAAGCGGCGGAACAAAAAGGGGGCAATGCTCTTCAAGTTATAGACCAGGATGAGGCGGACAAGAAAAGGCGGCGGAGTGTAAACGGGCAATTCTCAATAAGATGATAATTTGCAGGCAGACAACGAAAAGTGGTATACCACTAATTGTGTTTTGAGCAGTAATAGAATGTTGAGCATAAGTCTGAGTAAATTTAGTTGGATAGGGGAAAAAATTGTTTGTCTATACAAGTACATATTATGATGAATTTGTATTTAATATAAACATATAAATAAAATTTTTCATTTCCATGATTATGTTGTTCTCCTGAATTAAATGTGGGAGTTATGGACTGTAAAAGCATTTCCCTATATTTGCTGAATTTTTACATAATTTCACTTTAGAAACACATTTCAGATGACATAAGGAAATCTGTTGATAAATATCATGGCATTAAAAATGCACCTGAAGGCAAGTCATTTTTATTCGGTAACGTTTGTTTAATCGAAATATAGACCAGTTTTCAGACAGTTCACTGAACAACAACAACAACAACAACAACTACAACAACAACAGCAACAACAACAACAACGCTGGATCAGGACTCTCTTCTACGAATTAACACATTCATCTCCTTCAAAAGCTAGGTAAGCATAGCAGTTGATAGAGAGTCGTAAAATAACCATAAAAATTGAAAGGAAACCTATAATTTAAGCGCCATATTCCACAATTTTGTGCATTCAAGATTAAAATGCTTTGGTACAGAGTTCAACCTCAGCATTACATTTATGTACAAACAGACGAGTAGAATATTTGTAGAGGGAAAATAGAGGTGGGTATATACAGGGCCGTGCGGGAACGTAGTGTCTATGGCTGCTCTAGACACCTGCTAGGAAAGGTGAACCTTAAGAGGCAAAGTAAATGAAGCTGAGAATTCATCCTTTAATAGAGTGTATGCAACCCAAATGACATTGCAGTTATGTGGGATTGGAGTTTTGCATTATCCACCATAGTCGCCAGATGGCTCCAAAAATACATTTTTTTTACTCACATACCTCAAACAGGACATGAAAGGAAAGAAATGGTAGAGCTATAATGGACTGTGGGCAGCATTTTTGACTGCTTGCCATAAAAAATATTCTGCAGTTTGAGGGGGAAATAGAAAAGCTTTCGGGTATTGCCAGAAATTGTAGTGAGTTAAGGGAGGGTTATGCTGAAAAATAAACAACTATCAATCAAATCTGGTAGTATATTCTGACGGGCTGAAACCTTGTCAACCCAGTTTGGTATAATAAGTGAACTTCAGAGGCGCCCCTTTTCTATGAAGTCCTATCGGAATCAGTCGGTGGGTTTGAAAATCTTTGCAGGCCTAGTTAGTCTAATTCATTTTACACATACACGAAAATACAAAGTGAACCATAAGTAATTTCATTAATTTTATAGTGTTATTTTTTAGATATTTCAAACAAAAAATTTCAATACTGTTTTTCGCGGTTTTGCTTCCTTCTCGAGATAATTTGTTTAAATATTAAAAATTTCATAGCGTGTTTTTGGAAAGACATTTGTTTAATTGCCAATACGAGCAATCAATTTAAGAGAGCAGTGTATTATGATGATAAATGATTGACCGAATTTTGGGTTTGTCCTTTAACCCTCGCAGCTTGGCTGCTCTAGAATTTCGTGCTGTTTATCTGTTCTCTGTTAGATCCCAAGAAAATTTGTTGTTAATAATTTGTACATTTTATAGCTTAATACATTTATACATATTTTTACAATATAAGCAAATTGAAAAATTTTATTGCACCTATAATTAATTTATTCACTATGTTTAAACAATGAATTAATTTAATTAGTTTAGTGGTAAACTAATAATAATAATAATAATAATAATAATAATAATAATAATAATAATAATAATAATAGTTCTTAATCTTCCTCAACCTGGTGAGGTTGCCAAAGACAAAGAATGTTACACAGTAACAATGAAGTTGTGATATTGAAAAAATGTCCTACAAGATGTTTGTTTACAATAAACTGAAATTTACGGTAGATAAAGTTTTACAATAATTAAAATTTGCAGTAAAATAAAATAACAGATAGAAAATAGGATGAGAAAATTGAACTATAATTTGAAAGTACACATGTCGCCGTAATATCTGCAGAGAAACCTTCAAAGCTATCATAGAAATTTCCTTAATTGTTGTTGGGATTCGAAATTTATGTCGGAACGAGACGAATTGTTTTGTTATGGTCCCTCTAGCGCCCACCATTAATCCGATGACTTCTATAGCGCTGAGTTTATATGATGTTTTGTAATAAGAGATATCGTGAGTACGTTGTGCGAGCGAGTTACAGAATTGCACGACATAATGATCGACTAGTTAAAAGCATTTATGGATAAATTTGAAATGTGGCAGTATCATGTAACACATAGACAACTTAACGTCACTTTCTTTGACTATAAACTATCTTTAAGAGTGATAAGAAAATCTTCTTATCAAATATAAGGCTTTATTTCAAGATCTACAGCAGAATTAAGTGGTAAGTGACAATTGACAAGGAATGGAGATTTTTGTGAAATTCTTTTGGCTTACAGCCGATAGAAAATCCTGAAAGTTTATAGCTTGAATTGATAAATATACAGAACAGCACGCCACTCAGATTCCAGCGAAATCAGAAATCGAACTATTCGTATTTCGTCAGAATTTCCACGTATACTCTTTGCTTCCACATTATATGCTAGAGGCAGTGTTTAACCCAAGAAAGAAGTGTAAAAACTCTCAAAATACAGAAATTGTTCAGAAGTAAGTTTATTTCATTTGCCGTGTCATGTAAAAATTACTTCCTTGAATTTGTAATTTTTTGCGAATATAGAATATTACCTTTCTGAGAACAGGGGAATGCTCGTAATGAATAAAGATTTGTAAATTCTCGCGTTCTATGTTTAAAATGAGACTCATAATAAGAAATATTATCAAGTAGTGTAATAATAAATAAGTGTTGCAGCTATATTTCTTGTATCTTGTAAAGGTTGTATTCAGTTTGTATTACGTACTAAACTAATTAACAAAGTTTGGAAATAATGTAATTTTGTTATGTGTGTTTAGGTACAGTCTGTCTAAAATTGCTATTAATTGTTGTACCATGCGTCATTCTGAAATTCAAATCATGAGCAGATATCACGACCACCTGCATGAGCCGCCAGAGCACATCGTGGCAATGAACTGCTTCTACAGCGAAACTACAAACAATTTGTAACTGCTGCGGCTGGCTCCGTCTGTCTTTCTATCTTTCAAGGTTTTTTTTTTAACACTTTGTGCTCATGAGTTGCCCATCCATGAACAAGAATCTAATTTTACAATTGGAAATAATTACCTTGAACTTACAACATTTTACCCATAGCCTACATGATCGTTTATGCTGTATTTGTTTCATTTGTATAATTTTAAAAGTACATGTTCACTTAGTTTATAAGAAAACTTACCATTCCATATCATATCAAACCATATCATGTCATACACCGTTGACTAGTAGGTTAACATACGGCCTAAGGTACATAACTGCCGAACAGAAAATGCGTTCGGGCATGGTTTTGATGCCCGCTTGTTCTGACTAACATGATGGAGTTTTTTCAGAGGCTTTTCCCAAGTTTAAGGCGAATGTCAGGTAGTCTATGGCGAATTCTCGGTCTCATATCGCCAAATATCATCTCGCTATGACCAGTCCCATCGACGCTTAATAACCGATTAGTTGATACAGCGTCGTTAAATAACCAACTAAAAATACCACTGACAAGAAATTAAAATGAAACTCAAATTGCGCTGATTAAGGGAAAGGCAGAAAATTGGAAAGATGGAGAATGCTCGGTTTGCAGTGAAATACCTGCCTTTGGACAGAATACTGGTTGAATGAATGAATGAATGAATGAATGAATGAATGAATGAATGAATGAATGAATGAATGAATGAAATAGTACACAGAATAAATGTATTATTATGGCTATTATGTTTTCAAAATTAATTGATTCTCAGTACATTGTTACATAATTTCTATTCTTATTCGGCGTTTAAGTGGCTTTCTTTTGTCACCACATGGCAATATTTTGGTTATTCATCATTACATTTACAATTTAATTTTATGAAATTTGAATAATAAAATCGGCTAATATTTTGCGTTACGCGCATGCGTACTTTGGGGAATGTGTTCCTGTGATTAGCCGCATCTGTAATCTACAGGATTGTTTTGAATCTCTTGCGGCTTACCAGTTAATAGGAAGATTGCCAGTGATTGTTTCCACTACCAATGCAACTATCCTTTTTAAAGTTACGATAATATTATCCGGGGGGTAAAAGGCGGTCAGAGCGTAGTGCCGACCACACCACCCCATTCTAGTGCCGAGGTCATGGAAAGCATGGGGCTCTACCTCCACGCCCCCCCCAAGTGGCTGCATGGCATGTTACGGGGATACCTTTACATTTTTACGATAATACTCATATTATAGCTGAATTCACAACAAACTCAGCATTAACACTGCCCATCATTGTAACCTAAATGCATTGTTCTAATGTTACTATGGAAACTATTACCAAAATGAAATAGAGCAACTACACGTTTACAATATTCATTGCATAGATGTCATATTAATATCAGTATAGTTATTTCGCTGATGCGTTTTAAGTAATAATAAAGTAAGTAGACTAATAATTAAGTATACTTAAAACAATATAAAATAGACTTATATAACCCACAGCTTGCTAACAGAATCCAGAAAAATACCAACACGTTCTGAAAAAAAAGACCGGTGCTAGTTGTAGGCTTATTTCTCTTAAAGCTATATTGGTATGTATAGAAAGGTGAGAAATTAATCTTTCTCATTATTTTACATTGAATTATTTTTCTGCCTGACAGTTTGTTCTCTCTGCTAGAAACAACTTAACTGCAGATTTGTTTTTAGACTTCGCGTCCTGACTAGAGTCACCTACCCACAAATATGTGAATCGATTATGTAGATGTACATTTCAGAAGTATGCGTAGGTGGAGACGGGTTAGGGTTTGATTCTCAGTCATCTGCCTCTCTAAAGGGAAATAAATTCTAAACACCTCGGAATACAAGCCACTTTCTTGCGCACAACGAACTCAGCAATAAGTTGCGCGTGTTCCTGATTAATTTTGTGATTTATCCAATTCGTTTTAAAAAACTTGATCTATTCCGAATTTAATGTTTTTAGTATTAACCAAATTTATAAATACTCTTCAGTGAAATGTCTGTGATGAAAATCTAGTTAATTTTGTAGCTCAAACCAAGAAATAAAATTATTACATTACTTGAACCTTAAGGGCCATACTGATAGACGATCTTAGTGAAGGTTTCCGGTCCATGATCAGCGAACTAACGTTTTTCAAATTCATAAACCAGTGTTAGCTACATGATATGATATGAATCCCGTACAAGTTATCAGTTGATAGCCGGGTCTTGTTTAGCACCCTCGTAGCGCGGGCTAGCGAAATGTCTATGAATAGCACCCTATGTCTTCACATCGTATTTTTTTCTATATATCTGTAGTACAAATTATGGAACACGTCTGTATAATTCGGTAATAAAACTTCAGCCAGAATTGGTTACTTGTAGTCATGACATTTTCAATTCTAGACTAAATGGTCATAGGAAAGATTTCCCAGGTTTATATTATGTAGCCCTATAATGATTTTAAAAGTTAATACTGATTGTGTATATGAATTCAATTTCTCTTTGTTACTTTATTATGTTTATTATTTTTTAAAGTTAATATTTGTATAATGGTATGTATTTTTCTGTATGTGATTTGATCCTGGTTGAGTGGAAGAGAAGGCCTCATGGCCTTAACTCTGCCAGGAAAATAAAACTCATTATTATTATTATTATTATTATTATTATTATTATTATTATTATCATCATCATTATTATCATGTATTGTAAAGCAAGTTTATTTGTTTCCTAAGTAAATTATATTAATTCTGTCAATTTTATATTTTTGTTGTTATCAATATGTTTTCCTGCTAATAATAATAATAATAATAATAATAATAATAATAATAATAATAATAATAATAATAACCATAATAATAATAATAATAATTATAATAATAATAACCATAATAATAATTATAATAATAATAACCATAATAATAATGAAATAATAATAATATTAATAATAATAACGAAGTAATAATAATAATAATGAAATAATAATGATAATAATAATAATAATGAAATAATAATGATAATAATAATAATAATGAAATAATAATGATAATAATAATAATAATAATAATAATAATAATAATAATAATAATGAAAATTTTATTATAATTATAATCTGTCACCATCCTCAAATCATCTTTCCTTCACTCTGAAATTAGCTCAATTATTAATAGCATTATTGCTATTAATTTTATCATCATCATCTTTATGCAGCGTACTTGTTAAATATTTTATTCCGGTGTTTAAATGTTAGTCCACAAAGAGTGTATTTTGTGAATTTTGTATGCTTTTTCTATCTACTCCTCTCTAGAATTTGATCCTGGTAATAGAATTTTGAATTTTCTTTTATAAAAAACAGAGGTATTTGTTTATACAAATTATGTAAAATTAGATTTTAATACCAGAATGATTTGAAAATACATAAATAGAAAATTATTTACGTTGTAGCATGTTTTTGCTGTGCAAAATGACACAAGGTTTATAGATTTCCTACTTGAGCTGTTACTTTTGCAATGTCTGGCTAAATTATAGATATTCTTGTCGCGTTTTTTTATTTATTCATTAAAGACATCAGCTCAAATAATTTGAGTGATCATTAGGGTCCTGAATGCAATAAACATGTACAATATTTTGTTCTTCAAGAAAACTAAAGTTGGAAATGTACACCCTCAAAATATATTCAAGTACAGTAAAAATTATTCTATTGCAATTCGAGAAACATTGGAATTGATGAGTCATTCATACAACAAAGTTTGGAATGGACTCTTTGTAGGAAACACGATTTTTAAGCAAGAATCAGAAAATAATTGTGTCATCTCCTCTTCTTCTTTGACGGACGAACCATTTTTTTCACCAAGAATGGATTCTTTTTCTGTTACAGAATATAATTCATTTCCTGAATGTTAATATTAAATAATGATATTTTTCACTTACAATGATATTCGGTGGAGATGGCCATCATTTGTAGCTAAAAAAGTCACTTAGAGTGGCAAATGAATGAAAATCGTACTTGATAACTCATGGATTTATCATTTTTTCAGCATCGTCATAAATTGTGAATATTCTTAATCGTACAGCATGATGACCCTATTTTAATGAGTTTTAAAAAGTATAATTATAGTAAGGTTGGAAGAGGAAATATCAAAACGAGACCTACACTATCCATTCTTGAAAAGTTCTACGTCTGAACCGTCTAAGGTAAGTATGGATATTCCTACAGTGTGAGAAAAGAACGAGGTAACATGATAAATTCAAGAATAATTAAATAACATGTGACACATCGATGTGTGTATTGGCATATGACCTTCGTCCACTAAAACATGGAAACTTTTATTAATTATTAAACCTGTGATTTTGGGGTAATTGCCAATTTTGTTCCTTAAGCATTTATTAAAATAATTAAAATCTGTATGTTTGATGGAAAGCCGAGAAGGGTAGTAGAGATTTGTAGTCCCTTAAATTCCCTTTTTGGGATCTTTCGTTCTTTCTCGATTCCAATTCGTGAAACATTGGAATTGATGGGTCATGCATACAACAAAATTTGGAATAGACCCTTTGAAGGAAACACGATTTTTATGCAAAAATCAGTAAAAAATTTGTTATAGCTCCTCTCCTTCTTGACAGACGAACTATTTTTTTCACCAAGAATGGATTATTTTTCTGTTCCAGAATGTAATACATATCCTGAATAATAACCTTAAATAGTGATATTTTTTTTACTTACAATTATATTCGGTAGAGATGACTATCATTTGTAGCTAAAAAGTCACTTAGAGTGGCAAATAAATGAAACACATACTTCATTACTCATGGATTTATCACTTTTTCAGCCTCATCATAAATTGTGAATATACTTAATCGTACACCAAGAATACATTATATTAAAAAGTTGTAAAAAATATAATTATAGTAAGGTTGGAAGAAGAGATATGAAAACTAAAATTTCTACGTCTGTAGCGTCCAAGGTAAGCAAAAATATTCCTACAGTGTGAGAAAAAATTAGGGAACATGATAAATTTAAGAATAATTAAATAACACGTGTATTGGCATATTACTTTCGTCCACTGAAACATGGAACATTTTAATAATAATAAACCTGTGATTTTGGGGTAATTTGCAAATTTTGTTCCTTAAGCATTTATTAAAATAATTAAAATCTGTATGTTTGATGGAAAACCATGAAGGGTGGTAGAGTTTTGTAGTCCCTTAAATGCCCTTTTTGGATCTTTCGTTCTTTCTCGATTCCAATTCGAGAAACATTGGACTTGATGGGTCATGCATACAACAAAATTTGGAATAGACCCTTTGAAGGAAACACGATTTTTAAGCAAGAATCGGAAAATAATTTTGTTATTGCTCCTCTCCTTCTTTGACGGACGAACTATTTTATTTTTTTTTCACCAAGAATGGATTCTTTTTCTGTTCCAGACTGTAATACATTTCCTGAATGATAACCTTAAATAGTGATTTTTTTTACTTACAATTATATTCGGTGAGAGATGGCCATCATTTGTAGCTAAAAAGTCACTTACAGTGGCAAATGAATGAAACACATACTTGATTACTAATGGATTTATCACTTTTTCAGCCTCATCATAAATTGTGAATATTCTTAATCATACACTATGAAGGCACTATATTAAAAAGTTGTAAAAAGTATAATTATAGTAAGGTTGGAAGAAGGGATATGAAAACTAAAATTTCTACGTCGGTAGCGTCTAAGGTAAGCAAAAATATTCCTACAGGGTGAGAAAAAAATGAGGGAACATGATAAATTTAAGAATAATAATTAAATAACATGTGATACATCGATGTGTGTATTGGCATATTACTTTCGTCCACTGAAACATGGAACATTTTAATAATAAGTAAACCTGTGATTTTGGGGTAAATGCAAATTTTGTTCCTTAAGCATTTATTAAAATACTAAAATCTGTATGTTTCATGGAAAGCAGTGAAGTTCGGTAGAGATTTATAGTGCTTTAAATGCCTTTTTTGTGTTTTTCGTTCTTACTCGATTCAATTCGAGTAACATTGGAATTGATGGGTCATGCGTACATCCATATTTGGAATAGACGTTTTGTAGAAAACATGATTTTTTTTCGATAGATTAAAATTACCGCTTCACTAAAGATTGGCCCTCTATTTTATCCAACACCGTTTCATACATTAACACCTATCTGAATATATTTTTATACTACCATATCGTAATGTGAGAAGTACCTACCTAATTTCAAAATTGAAGGACTAATATTTCCTGCACAAAAAAAAAAAAATTGATGACGAGGGTGGTAAAGAAACAATGCAGCACTACTTTTCCGCATTAGAAGACTTTGCTTTATAAATTACATTTTAAACTATATTAGTGCAATCAGATTACAGCGACTCAAATTGACCCAGCATTTCAATAAAAAACAAATAATATAGAAAATTTCATTTATTTAGATTTTACTGGGAAATGCGCCAATATAACGTTTTTTGTCATATTAGTTACGTTTTTATTGCAAGATGGAAGTGTGAACAATAATTATTGATATTCCCTCATAAGTTTGTCTAGATTTTTCAAGGAGCAGTTTGTTTCTCACATTGTCCGTGGCTTCTACGATCATTTACTATTCGTCAGATAACTATCCATAATAATTTGCGGTATTTTTCGTAATCTCGAACAAACTGGAAGCAAAACAACAATTGTTAATTTCGTAACGATTTGGCTTAGACTAAATAAAAGTTATCTGGCCATGGGATGGTAACAAACTAACAAATGCTCGTCTATTCGCTTCTTCTAGCAATGTGGGATTTTAAACGAAATATTATAACATTATATACTATGTACTTTAATATTTAATATTCAATATTTTAATATGTACCGGTATACTTTCCTATTGAGCTCTGTGTCTGTAGAATAGGTAAGCCAAAGATATTTCATCATCCTGAGAAAAATCAGAGAACATGATAAAATTAAGCTTAATTAAAATATGTAGTGCATAGATGTATGTATTGGCATAGCCTTCGTGCACCAAAACATGCAAAATGTTAAAGTGTGCAAAAATGACTTTAGAATGTCGATTTTCCATCTCGAGAAGCTGTTTGTAATTGTAAAATATAGCTAAGCCGTGAATTGTGATATGTATTTTTTGATAAAATTTGCCAAAACTTACGTAGGTCTATATGAAATTTCATTTTATTGTATTGTATTGTATTGTATTTATTAACATTCCATGGTATTCATACATTGCTTTACATCTAGAATATGGAACAAGTCAAAAAACTTAATACTATTTAAAGTCTTAATTTATAGTCACAGTCTAGATGAAATATATATATATATATATATATATATATATATATATATATATATATATACAGACGGGATTTACAATATAGTCTACTAGTACAACACAGAGTTTTAGTATCAATTTCATTTAGTGTTTTTGAATGTCATGAATTCACCTACAGAATAGAAGGCGTGAGAAATTAGGTACTTATGTAATTTGGCCCTAAATAATTTTATGTTTTGAGTTTCATTTTTTTATATCGATAGGGAGGCTATTAAAAATTTTTACTGCCATATAACGCACTCCTTTTTGATAGCATGATAGACTTGCCGATGGAATATGAAAGTCATTTTTTGACGTGTATTTATGCTATGAACTGTTGAATTAGTTACAAAGTTTTCACGATTACATACGAGGAAGACTATTAATGAAAAGATGTACTGACAAGCCATGGACATTGTTTGTAGTTTTTTGAAAATAGTCCTACAAGATTCCCTAGATTTGTCACCTACTAATATTCTAATTACTCTTTTTTGTAATAGAAATATACTGTTACTATCTGTAGAATTTCCCCAGAATATTATTCCAAAACTCAATACCGAATGGAAGTATGCAAAGTATATTGTTTTTAAGGTATTGATATTTACTATCCTTTGCATAGATCTAATAGCAAAACAAGCTGAATTTAGTTTGGGAGTGATTTCTTTAATATGATTTTTCCATTGATTATTTATTCTGAAAGAATCGGAAATAAAGTTTTCTAGAGTTTCAACCACCTCTTACTGGGTAGCCGCGAAATAATTCTCACAGCTCCTCTTCGTTTTTGAAGGACAAACTATTTTTATCACCATGAATGGAATCTTCTTCCAGTTATTCCTTTCACTCTAGAAACGATGATTTTCCCTGAATGTTAATGTAAATTAATCATTATTTTGATTATATTTACAATGATATCCGACTAGGGATCGCCATCATATGATGTTTAAAACTCACTGAGAATGGGAAATGAATGGAATATTTACTTGATAACACACGGATATTACAAGTTTAATTCGTTTATCGTTGTTTCAGTGTGTGTGTGTGAGAATTTGTGAATAGGGTTGAAGATAGTCTCTGAGGAGAAGACTTTCAAAAACTAAAATTGCTAAAATTAATGCAGAAAAGGCGTGCCGGTATCCATTTCTATTGAGTTCAGAGTGTGTAACGGCTGAGGTAAGCAAAATATATTGCGTCATTCTGAGAAAAATTATAGACACTTTGGACCGTTAAACATTTTTATTTTCGAAAACTATTTAATATTAAGCTAATTACGATATTATGTTAAAAAGTTTACTACTTAGTGAGCGGTTCATAAACATAATTAATTTGTTTGTTTTGTTTAGGTTAAAGATTTAGGAGTTCATACTACAGAATAAATTTCGGCTTGTTTTTCATGCAGGCATTTAAAATGTTTGAATGTAAAAATGATTGGTTTTTGTTTTTGTAAATAATATTTTAAAAGTATCTATCATATACTTATTGATTTCATAAACGTTTGTAACTTAGTTCAAGACACTAAATAATTTTTATTTTCGCACAACCTATCAACCTTTTTAATATCTTAAAAGTAATGCAATGAAATGTTTCATGGTATATCTTTGTTCTATTTATGGCCATCTTAGGAACTAGATACGTAAACCCTAATCAGCAAAACACTGTAAGTCGCCGCTGTTTCAGTTCTTTCTTGAAATCGCCTTCCACCGTACACGCACGTTACATATGTGTGTTGCGGGATGCATTTCTTTGAATCTCCCCAACTTATCGTTCTGAGCAGGTCAGATTTAGATGCTTGTATCGTTTTAAAAACAAATTTCACACTACCACGTTCTGCAATATACATCAAGTCCACGGACATACACTAATCCGAAAGGGTGGAAAAGTCTGCAGCTGAATGTAGAACAGAGTAATATTTAAGAAGAAGCAACTTAAATGTCGTCTTTATTTCATACAAAAGTTTAAAAACTATTATTACTCTATAATGTTATTTTATTTTTTTCCCGGTCCCCTATTAACTGCTATGCAGACTGACCCTATTTCAGAATCAGTGGGGTAGAGTAGGGCTCAGGAGTCAATCTCAGGCAAACTGATGTCACTGGTACGAGCCGATTGCGCACCTTTGAAATTTCCACATGGATATGACCGACGAAATAATCCTGCAGATCTCCCTCACAGAGAGATTTCATAAGTGCCGTAAATCTACGGCACCGGAGCCCCCGCTTTACTTCCTCCCTAAAAAACTATGCCAAGCATTTTATGGTTAAAAACGGATTTGAACCTGCGAATGTTGGTTTCAAAGGCCATATTGGGAACCATGATACCACCGATGGCGATAGAACATAAAAATAACCCTATAAACTATTGCACTCTTTTCTCCAGTGTGATATCGTTTTTTTACTTTAATATTATAGTTTACTGGATTTCAGTAATTTTAATTGTCCAAGACAAGATTACGATCACAAACTAGAATCTCGTTAGTCAACCATTTGTCTATTCCAAAAGAATTGTACCCCCAAATTCAAAATATATTTATATAATGTAATTCAGTAGACTAGTTTTTTCGATAAATTAAAATTACCGTTTTCACAAAAGTTTGACTCACTACTAGAGTATCCAACCTGTTCCATACATTAACACCGAGCAGGATGTATATTTATACTACCATATCGTAATGTGACAATTGCTACCTTATTTCAGAATTGGACATACGGTTCCTGCATTGAAATGAAATAATTTTATTGAACATGAGGGTGGTAAAGAAATAATGCAACCCAATTTTTCCGCATTAGAATACTTTGCTGCACTATTATTTATAAATGACATCTTACACAATATTAATGCAATCAAATTACAGCAACTCAAATTTATGCGCATTTTAACATTCAATAAAGAGACAATAATATGAAAGAATTCATTGATTTATATTTTTCTAGGAAATACGACGGCATAATTTTTTCTGTAATCGTAGTTACCCTCTTATTCTTGGACGAAACTATGAAAAACTGATAGGTACGCTCTTTCATAAAATGTTCTAGATATTTCAAGGAGCAGGTGGTTACTCACAGTGTACGCTGCTTCAGCGGTATTGTGTGGAGTTCCGATCATTTACTATTCGTCACATAACTATCCATAATAATTTCCAATTGTCTACAAAATTTCATAGGCGCTTCGTGCCCATAAGTAAACAATGTTCTCAAATCCTCAGCATTCTCGATCTGAAGTGGGAGGAAGACAATAATAATGTTGAAATTGAGTTGATCCTTTGCTTTCCTGTCTATACAAATTTTGATGAGGGATTGAAGTCAACAAAGAACTTGGGTTTTGTAACTGAAAAAATTCATAAAATATGATCGAGAATAAGTTGGTAAAGGTTAATGTAAAATAATTAATATTTCAATAGCTGAGTAACACGTTTGGTGTCAATGTATGTCTGAAGACTAGACATAGAAAAGATGTAAGTGCCAATATCTTTGAAAATTTTATATATATATATATATATATATATATATATATATATATATAAAAGAATTGAAACTATGCTCTGCCTCAAACTACTTAGAAAAGTTATTTCTCTTTGCATTTTATGTAGCCCTCTTACTCCTATAAATATGCAAAATCTACGATATTACATTACTAGTAGCACAAGAAAGCTCTGCTTTCTACGATTTGTCTCTTTGGCACGTACATACTTCCTATGTGCAGTCTTCAATCCTCTTAGTTACACGAAGTGTTAAATTATAAACAAGAATGCTATCGAAACATATTTAGTTTCAATTTAATCACAAGTTAAAATTTTAAGCTTTCCGTCTTTATTCGGTCTAAAAGTGACCACAGATTTTATAAGTTGTACGTGGTATTTATATAATTATTAAGAGTCAAAAGTATATTTTATAATTTTGTTCTTGTTTTTAAGTGAAAAGAGCTGTTGTGAAGAAGACTATTAATATCCCACTCCTATCGAGTTCGCGTAATGCTGAAGTAAGTGGAATGATTTTCATGGTCTAATGAAGAAAAGAAATAAAAAAGAAAGCTAGTATAATTAGCAGATTATGGGAGGAAGATAAAGAAAAACAGAATGTAGAGCAAGAAAAGAATAACGATGTGAAAAAGGAATAGAAGGATCATTGAAAGTGCAAATGTAAGCCGAGGATGAGAAAGAGTAGTAGCAAAAGCATGCAGATAAATATATGTAAGCGGTGTGCATACCGGGGGAGTAGCAGAAGCATGCGCAGTAGCGAAAATTATGGAGCAGAAATACCATAATGATCAGAAAGCAAAGCATTACATGCACGCAGAGAACCAAAGTCGGAGTAGCAGAAAAGGAGCAATGTACAGTAAGAGGAAGTAGAGGAGGAGGAAGAAACGCAAAAGCGTCGGAGCATAATGGGCGCAATATTCAGTAAGAGGAAGTAGAGGAGGAGGAAGAAGAAAAGCAAAAGCGTCGCAGCATGATGGGCGCAATATTCAGAAAGAGGAAGTAGAGGAGGAGGAAGAAAAGCAAAAGCGTCGGAGCATAATGGGCGCAATATTCAGTAAGAGGAAGTAGAGGAGGAGGAAGAAAAGCAAAAGCGTCGGAGCATAATGGGCGCAATATTCAGTAAGAGGAAGTAGAGGAGGAGGAAGAAAAGCAAAAGCGTCGGAGCATAATGGGCGCAATATTCAGTAAGAGGAAGTAGAGGAGGAGGAAGAAAAGCAAAAGCGTCGGAGCATAATGGGCGCAATATTCAGTAAGAGGAAGTAGAGGAGGAGGAGGAGGAAGAAAAGCAAAAGCGTCGGAGCATAATGGGCGCAATATTCAGTAAGAGGAAGTAGAGGAGGAGGAAGAAAAGCAAAAGCGTCGGACGATAATGGGCGCAATATTCAGTAAGAGGAAGTAGAGTAGGAGAAAGAAAAGCAAAAGCGTCGGAGCATAAAGGGGGCAATGCTCCTCAAGTTATAGACAGGATGAGGTGGACAAGAAAAAGCGGCGGAACAAAAAGGGGGCAATGCTCAGCAAGATATAGACCAGGATGAGGTGGACAAGAAAAAGCGGCGGAACAAAAAGGGGGCAATGATCCTGAAGTTATAGACCAGGATGAGGCGGACAAGAAAAAGCGGCGGTACAAAAAGGGGGCAATGCTACTCAAGTTATAGAGCAGGATCAGGCAGACAAAAAAAAGCGGCGGAACAATAAGGAGGCAATGCTGAGCAAGTTATAGACAAGGATGAGGCGGACAACAAAAAGCGGCGGAACAAAAAGGAGGCAACGCTCAGCAGGTTATAGACCAGGATGAGGCGGACAAGAAAAAGCGGCGGGACAAAAAGGGGCAATGCTCCTCAAGTTATGGACCAGGATGAGGCGGATAAGAAAAAGCGGCGGAACAAAAAGGGGGCAATGCTCTTCAAGTTATAGACCAGGATGAGGTGGACAAGAAAAAGCGGCGCAAGAAAAAGGGGGCAATGCTCCTCAAGATATAGACCAGGATGATGCGGACAAGAAAAAGCGGCGGAACAAAAAGGGGGCAATGCTCCTCAAGTTATAGACCAGGATGAGGCGGACAAGAAAAAGCGGCGGAACAAAATGGGCAATGCTCCTCAAGTTATAGACCAAGATGAGGCGGACAAGAAAAAGCGGCGGAATAAAAGGGGGCAATGCTCCTCAAGATATAGACCAGGATGATGCGGACAAGAAAAAGCGGCGGAACAAAAAGGGGGCAATGCTCCTCAAGATATAGACCAAGATGAGGCGGACAAGAAAAAGCGGCGGAACAAAAAGGGGCAATGCTCCTCAAGTTATAGATCAGAAGGAGGCGGACAAGCAAAAGCGGCGGAGTGTAAACGGACAATTCTCAATAAGATGATAATTTGCAGGCAGACAACGAAAAGCGGTATACCACAAATTGTGTTTTGAGCAGTAATAGAATGTTGAGCATAAGTCTGAGTAAATTTAGTTGGATAGGGGAAAAATTGTTTGTCTATAGAAGTAAATATTATTATGAATTTGTATTTAATATTACCATATAAATAAAATTTTTCATTTCCTTGATTATGGTCTTCTTTTGAATTAAATGTGGGAGTTATGGACTGTAAAAGCATTTCCGTACAATTGTTGAATTTTTACATAATTTCACTTTAGAAACACATTTCAGATGACATAAGGAAATCTGTTGATAAATATCATGGCATTAAAAATGCACCTGAAGGCAAGTAATTTTTATTCGGTAACGTTTGTTTAATCGAAATATAGACCAGTTTTCGGACAGTTCACTGAACAACAACAACAACAACAACAACAACAACGCTGGATCAGTACTCTCTTCTCCGAATTAACACATTCATCTCCTTCAAAAGCTGGGATAAGCATAGCAGGTGATAGAGAGTCGTAAAATAACCATAAAAAATTGAAAGGAAACCTATAATTTAAGCGCCATATTCCACAATTTTGTGCTTTTCAAGATTAAAATGCTTTGGTACAGAGTTCAACCTCAGCATTATATTTACGTACAAACAGACGAGTAGAATATTTGTAGAGGGAAAATAGAGGTGGGTATATACAGGGCCGTGCGGGAACGTAGTGCCTATGGCTGCTCTAGACACCTGCAAGGAAAGGTGAACCTTAAGAGGCAAAGTAAATGAAGCTGAGAATTCATCGTTTAATAGAGTGTATGCAACCCAAATAACATTATAGTTATGTGGGATTGGAATTTTGCATTATCCACCATATTCGCCAGATGGCTCCAAAAATACATTTTTGTTTTACTCACATACCTCAAACAGGACATGAAAGGAAAGAAATGGTTGAGCTATAATGGACTGTGGGCAGCATTTTTGACTGCTTGGCATAAAAAATATTCTGCAGTTTGAGGGAGAGATAGAAAAGCTTTCGGGCATTGCCAGTAATTGTAGTGAGTTAAGGGAGGGTTATGCTGAAAAATAAACAACTATCAATCAAATCTTGTAGTATATTCTGACGGGCTGAAACCTTGTCAACCCAGTTTCGTATAATAAGTGAACTTCAGAGGCGCCCGGTTTCTATGAAGTCCTATCGGAATCAGTCGGTGGGTTTGAAAATCTTTGCAGGCCTAGTTAGTCTAATTCATTTTACACACACACGAAAATACAAAGTGAACCATAAGTAATTTCATTAATTTTATAGTGTTATTTTTTTAGATATTTCAAACAAAAAATTTCGCGGTTTTGCTTCCTTCTCGAGATAATTTTTTTAAATATTAAAAATTTCATAGCGTGTTTTTGGAAAGACATTTGTTTAATTGCCAATACGCTCAATCAATTTAAGAGAGCAGTGTATTATGACGATAAATGATTGACCGAATTTTGGGTTTGTCCTTTAACCCTCGCAGCTTGGCTGCTCTAGAATTTCGTGCTGTTTATCTGAGCTCTGTTAGATCCCAAGAAAATTTGTTGTTAATAATTTGTACATTTTATAGCTTAATACATTTATACATATTTTTACAATATAAGCAAATTGAAAAAGTTTATTGCACCTATAATTAATTTATTCACTATGTTTAAACAATTAATTAATTTAATTAGTTTAGTGGTAAACTAATAATAATAATAATAATAACAATAATAATAATAATAATAATAATAACAACAATAATAATAATAGTTCTTAATCTTCCTCAACTTGGTGAGGTTGCCAAAGACAAAGAATGTTAAACAGTAACAATGAAGAAGTGATATTGAAAAAATGTCCTACAAGATGTTTGTTTACAATAAACTGAAATTTACGGTAGATAAAGTTTTACAAGAATTAAAATTTGCAGTAAAATAAAATAACAGATAGAAAATAGGATGAGAAAATAGAACTATAATTTGAAAGTACACATGTCGCCGTAAAATCTGCAGATAAACCTTCAAAGCTATCATAGAAATTTCCTTAATTGTTGTTGGGATTCGAAATTTATGACGGAACGAGACGAATTGTTTAGTTATGGTCCCTCTAGCGCCCACCATTAATCCGATGACTTCTATATCGCTGAGTTTATATGATGTTTTGTAATAAGAGATATCGTGAGTACGTTGTGCGAGCGAGTTACAGAATTGCACGACATAATGATCGACTAGTTAAAAGCATTTATGGATAAATTTGAAATGAGGCAGTATCATATATAACACATAGACAACTTAACGTCACTTTCTTTGACTATAAACTGTCTTTAAGAGTGATAAGAAAATCTTCTTATCAAATATAAGGCCTTACTTCTAGACCTACAGCAGAATTCACTAGTAAGTGACAATTGACAAGGAATGGAGATTTTTCTGAACTTCTTTTGGCTTACAGCCGATAGAAAATCCTGAAAGTTTATAGCTAGAATTGATAAATCTACAGAACAGCACGCCACTCAGATTCAAGCTAAATCAGAAATCGAACTGTTCGTAATGCTACCTGTCAGAATTTCCACGTATACTCTTTGCTTCCACATTATATGCTTGAGGCAGAGTTTAATCCAAGAAAGAAGTGTAAAAACTCTAAATATACAGAAATTGCTCAGAAGTAAGTTTATTTCATTTGCCGTGACATGTAAAAATTACTTCCTTGAATTTGTGATTGCGAATATAGACTATTACATTTCTGAGAACAGAGGAATGCTCCTTAATGAATAAATACTTGTAAATTCTTGCGTTCTATGCTTAAAATGAGACTCATAATAAGAAATATTAACAAATAGTGTAATAATAAATAAGTTTTGCATCTATATTCTTGTATCTTGTAAAGGTTGTATTCAGTTTATATTTCTAGTACTAAACTAATTTACAAATTTTGGAAATATAATTTTGTTATGTGTGTTTAGGTACAGTCTGTCAAAAATTACTATAATTGTTGTACAGTGCGTCATTCTGAAATTCAAATCATGAGTAGATATCACGACCACCTGCATGAGCCGCCAGAGCACATCGTGGCAATGAACTGCTTCTACAGCGAAACTACAAACAATTTGTAACTGCTGCGTCTGGCTCCGTCTCTCTTTCTATCTTTCAAGGTTTTTTTCAACACTTAGTGTGCATGAGTTGCCCATCCATGAACAAGAAGCTAATTTTACAAATGGAAATAATTACCTTGAGCTTACAACATTTTGCCCGTAGCCTACATGGTCGTTTATGCTGTATTTGTTTAACTTGTACAATTTTAAAAGTTCATGTTCACTTACTTTATAAGAAACCTCACCATTGCATATAATATCAAACCATACCATGTCATACACCGTTGACTAGTAGGTTAACATATTACACTTATCACACTTCAGATGTGTACAAATAATTGTTCTTCCTCTGACACATAGGCTACCGTTAAGTGAGATGTACTGCCTGATAATAGATGTACATATCAACCAGAATCTCAGAGTATACGTATGTTTTGTGATATATTTTAAAAATACAATTGTTAGTCACCGACGTTGCTCAGTCGGCTAAGGTACTTAACTGCCGATCCGAAAATGCGTTCGGGCGTGGATTTGATTCCCGTTTGGTGGAATTTTTTCAGAGGCTTTTCCCAACTGTAAGGCGAATGTCAGGTAGTCTATGGCGAATTCTCGGTCACATATCGCCAAATATCATCTCGCTATGACCAGTACCATCGACGCTTAATAACCTATTAGTTGATACAGCGTTGTTAAATAACCAACTAAAAATACCTTCGATAAGAAATTAAAATGTAAGTTAAAATATAGGGGAAAGTAGCCTATATCGTACCGGCGCCGAAATCGTACCACTATTAATATGGAGGAAAGTATTGCATGCAGGAACCATCTGAGGAATTTTTCATGAAATACAAATAGAAACTGAGACTCATTCAGTTTCCCGCCTTTCACCCAAGACAGCAGCTGTATTAAATCGTGTTTAATAGTAAGTTCTGATTTCTGATATAAGATTTTCTGACTCTTTCGTAAGCTTTTATTGAAACATTGAGTTAGTTTAATGAATGTGTTTTATTACACCTAGTATATTAGATTGTTTGCATTATTTAAACGGTAAAAATAGTCACTGTAGCAGCTTTATTTAGGTTAGAATCTGAATAGTTTTTTTTGAGTGCTAGTGTCCTAAACCGTACCTTTAAATGGTTCCTCATATCGTACCAGTACGATTTTGGCAACGTGAACAAGTAACGTTAGGTGCATAATATTTTCAAATTTCACAATAGATAATGATCAAACAAGAATTCGGAACCAAGTGCTGTACTTAAGGCACTGGATGAATTTCGATCCGGAGGAGTGGGATTGAATGAATGTTGCCGTAAGTACGAAATCTCATAATCGATTTTCAAGCGAGATTTGTTGGGCAAGGTAAAGAGAGGTCTGGATCCTCCTGCAAGTGGGTCCGTTAACGGATTGTACAAATTTGACGTTGACGAAACGGGTTTCTCCCTAAACCAAAGATTTCAGTTCAAACGAGAACGAGAAAAAGTGTTCGGTAAGCTGTTGTGCTGACTTCGAGTCCCTGTAAGAATCAATTGCAGCAGAAGTAATCGAAAGGAAGAACTTCAAGGGGGGGGGGAACAAAAAAACAACAAATCAACTATCAAAAATAACGAAAAAGGCATCTAAAATTATTGATGTTAATGTAAAAGAAGAGGACCGGTTTTATTTTATCTGTGACGAAGATGTCATTATGATTCTTTGCTTTCCGTGCTATCAATGGGTGCATGAGACATGTGCAGGATTTCTAGGGCTCAAGAAAACGTTCTCATTTTGCCTGTGACGTGTAACGACAGAATCTGACAAGTAGATATCTTTCTTATGTGTTAAATAAGATTGAATCTTAAGTGATCCTTCATGTTTTCGTTTTACTAGATATCTTATTATATAAAATTGAATGTGGGTATGTATGTATGTATGTATGTATGTATGTATGTATGTATGTATGTATGTATGTATGTATGTATGTATGTATGTATGTATGTATGTACGTACGTACGTGTGTGTATGTATGTATGTATGTATGTATGTATGTATGTTCTCTATAGAAATCTACACGCTTTGACCGATATGTGCCAAAGTTTGCACATTTATCCTTCATAACCAGGAGAAGAACATAGGCTACATTAAAATTGTGCAAATGGAAGTTAAATTAATTAAATATATAAAAAATAAAAATAAATAGATCAAATATTCATGTATTATATTAAAATGCAAAATCTTCTACAGTCAGTTGTTCTTTATTATTGTCTGTTGTATTCAACATCGACTTTCACGAGGCCTTGGAAATTTTAACACGAAATTAAATTACATTGTTGTTACACATCACGAAGGCTAAAACTAGATAATTCATGCAATAAGTATCTTTACGCAATCCAGGACCGTATTATGAATTTCTCGATGCAGTTTTGTAGGTAGTGAGCAGACTGTTTTATCCAATTGAATTCTAGAATTCTTTGAAACTACAAGGATTGCTACCACATAATTTACTTAATATTGAATAGCCATAGTAGACCTACTATTGCGAAATACTGACTTACCAAAATTATGCACTAACAAAAATTTGTGTCAAAAACTCATGCGAAACGTAATATGAGTGCCAATATTAACTGGAAAAACGAAAGAAGATGATGTTTTTATCCCACGTATTGCTATTATAGCCAATCGATTTTAAGCAATTATTATAAGTTATAGTAATATTTGTGATAATATTATAATATTGCAATAATAATATAGAGCCTATTTTACTGTTACTGTTAACCCGTCTCTTATTAATAAGTTATGGTCACTAATGACTTGGCCGTTTATAGAAAAATATGATTTTCTGTTGTGGTAGTGTTCTACATTGCCTTCCCCAGGAGAGTGAATTCTGGTGAGTATAGTCTCCGTTACTGCAAAACACCCTGAAATCCATGTATTTGATAGAATCCATCCGTTACAGATTGTAGTTTGGCCTTGAAGGAAATTAAATATATTGTGGGCAGAAAGGCTTAATAATGCATAATGCCGTGGTACGATAAATATTATCATCAATCGCAATGTTAAATATCTTAAATATCCCTGTAGCATAAGGTCTTAATGTTGTTAAAACTCTATTCATAGGTGAGATGGAATTATTTCGATTAGTCAGTTTTTTGGATATTAGTGGCACTTTCTTTAATATTCGTCACTAGGGAGGAGAAAACATAAGTAAATATGGTTCGTTTTGGTTTTATATAGTTCCCTTGCCGAGGTCTCCGATAAGTCTAACAAACAGTTTACTTAGAAATAGACCAAAATTTAAAGCCCGGGCAACGCCGGGTAATTTAAGCTAGTTGGTAATATTTAAGATTTATATATTACAGAAATCTTTGCATCTTAAAACATCTCTGTTTCTCATTTGTATTAATAAAATTCCATATTAAATGATAATAATGTAAAGAAATATGTAATTTTTTATGAAGTTCTTATTGTGAAAATTATGTCTTTTATAAATGGGTACGATTTAAGCAACCTACAGGTACGACTCAGGAAACTAGGCGCATAAATCGTACCGCTTGCAAAAGTTTTAAATAATGTCTTTTAAAACAATTTATAGTTATTTAAAATTTCTGAAAAAAATATATTTTGTGTCCCAAGGTACTGTCTCAATGTCTAACAGTATATGCAAATAAAATTCCTTCCCATTTCTAAATAACTGCCGAAAACTGAAGAGTGGTACGATATAGGCAACCTTCCCTACAAATTAAACTCAAATTGCGCTGATTAAGGGAAAGGCAGAAAATTAGAAAGATGGAGAATGCTCTGTTTGCAGTGAAATACCTGCCTTTGGACAGAACACTGGCTGAATGAATGAATGAATGAATGAATTATTAATGAAGTACTACACATAAGAAATGTATTATTAAGGCTTTATTTTTTATTCTAACTGATTCTCTGTACAGTTTTACATAATTTCTATTCTTATTCGGCGTTTAAGTGGCTCTGTTTTGTCACCAACCGCAATGTTTTGGTTATTCATCATTACATTTACAATTTAATTTTCTCACTTTTGAATAATAAAATCGGCTAATATTTTGCGTTACGCGCATGCGTACTTTGGGGAATGTGTTCCTGTGATTAGCCGCATCTGTAAGCTACAGGATTGTTTTCAATTTCTTGCGGCTTACCAATTGATAGGAAGATTTCTAGTGATTGTTTACACTACCAGTGCAACTATTTTTTTAAAGTTACGATAATATTATCCCGGGCGTATAAGGCGGTCAGAGCGTGGTGCCGAACATACCACCTCATTCTAGTGCCGAGGTCATGGAAAGCATGGGGCTCTACCTCCACGCCCCCCAAGCGCCTTCATGGCATGTTACGGGGATACCTTTACCTTTTTACGATAACATTATAGCTGAATACACAACAAACTCAGCATTAACACTGCCTATCATTGTAACCTAAATGCATTGTTCTAATGTTACTATGGAAGCAATTTCCAAAATGAAATACAGGAACTACACGTTTACAATATTCAGTGCATAGATGTCATATTAATATCAGTATAGTTATTTCGATGATGCGTTTTAAGTAATAATAAAGTAAGTAGACTAATAATTAAGTATACTTAAAACAATATAAAATAGACATATATAACCCACCGACTGCAAACACAATCCAGAAAAATACCAACACGTTCTGAAAAAACAGATCGGTGCTAGTTGTAGGCCTATTTCTCTTAAAGCTATATTGATATGTATAGAAGGGTGAGAAAATAATCTTTGCAATTATTTTAAAATTAATTACTTTTCTGCCTGACAGTTTGTTCTCTCTGCGAGCAACAACTTCAACAGCAGATTTGTTTTTAGACTTCGCATCCTGATTAGATTCACCTACCCACAAATATGTGAATCGCTTATGTAGATGTACATTTCATAAGTATGCGTAGGTGGAGACGAGTTACGGTTTGATTCTCAGTGATCTGCTTCTCTAAAGGCAAATAAATTCTAAACACCTCAGTCGGAATACAAGCCACTTTCTTGCGCAAAACGAACTCGGCAATAAGTTGCGCGTGTTCCTGATTAATTTTGTGATTTACCCAATTCGATTTAAAAAACTTGATACATTCCGAATTTAATGTTTTTAGTATTAACCAAATTTATAAATACTCTTCAGTGAAATATCTGTGATGAAAATCTAGTTAATTTTGTAGCTCAAACCCATGAAATAAAATTATTACTTTACTTGAACCATAAGGGCCATAATGATAGACAATCTTAGAGAAGGTTTCCGGTGCATGATCAGCGAACTAACGTTTTTCAAATTCATAAACCAGTGTTAGCGATATGATATGATATGAATCCTGTACAAGTTATCAGTCGATAGCCGGGTCTTGTTTAGCACGCTCGTAGCGCGGGCTAGCGAAATGTCTATGAATAGCACCCCATGTCTTCACATCGTATGTTTTACTATATATCTGTAGTACAAATTATGGAACACGTCTGTATAATTCGGTAATAAAACTTCAGCCAGAATTGGCTACTTGTGGTCATGACATTTTCAATTCTAGACTAAATGGTCATAGGACAGAGTTCCCAGGTTTATATTATGTAGCCCTATCATGATTTTAAAGTTAATACTGATTGTGTATATGCATTCAATTTCTCTTTTTTACTTTATTATGCTTATTATTTTTTAAAGTTAATATTTGTATAATGGTATGTATTTTTCTGTATGTGATTTGATCCTGGTTGAGTGGAAGAGAAGGCCTCATGGCCTTAACTCTGCCAGGAAAATAAAACATTATTATTATTATTATTATTATTATTATTATTATTATTATTATTATTATTATTATCATGTATTGTAAAGCAAGTTTATTTGTTTCCTAAGTAAATTATATTAATTCTGTCAATTTTATATTTTTGTTGTTATCAATATGTTTTCCTGCTAATAATAATAATAATAATAATAATAATAATAATAATAACCATAATAATAATGATAATAATAATAATAATAATAATAATTACCATAATAATAATGAAATAATAACAATAATAATAACAATAGTAATAATAATAATAATAATAATAATAATAATAATAATAATAATAATAATAATAATAATAATAATAATAATAATAGTACTTACTGGCTTTTAAAGAACCCGGAGATTCATTGCCGCCCTCACATAAGCCCGCCATTGGTCCCTATCCTGAGCAAGATTAATCCATTTTCTATCATCATATCCCACCTCCCTCAAATCCATTATAATATTATCTTCCCACATACGTCTCGGCCTCCCTAAAGGTCTTTTTCCCTCCGGTCTCCCAACTAACACTCTATATATGCATTTCTGGATTCGCCCATACGTGATACATGCCCTGCCCATCTCAAACGTCTGGATTTAATGTTCCTAATTATGTCAGTTGAAGAATACAATGCATGCAGTTCTGTGTTGTGTAACTGTCTCCATTCTCCTTTAACTTCATCCCTCTTAGCCCCAAATATTTTCCTAAGCACCTTATTCTCAAACACCCTTAATATCTGTTCCTCTCTCAAAGTGAGAAATTCAAGTTCCACAACCATACAGAACAACCGGTAATATAACTGTTTTATAAATTCTAACTTTCAGATTTTTCGACAGCAGACTGGATGATAAAAGTTTCTCAACCGAATAATAGCAGACATTTCCCATATTTATTCTGTGTTTAATTTCCTCCCGAGTATCATTTATATTTGTTACTGTTGCTCCCAAGATATTTGAACTTCTCCACCTCTTCAAAAGATAAATTACCAATTTTTATAATAATAATAATAATAATAATAATAATAATAATAATAATAATAATAATGATATTAATAATAATAATAAAAATAAAAATAATAATAATGAATGTTTTTATAATAATTATAATCTGTTACAATTCTCAAATCATCTTTCCTTCACTCTGAAATTAGCTCAATTATTACTAGTATTATTGCTATTAATTTTATCATCATCATCTTTATGCAGCGTACTTGTTAAATATTTTATTCCGGTGTTTAAATGTTAGTCTACAATGTGTGTATTTTGTGAATTTTGTATGTTTTTGTCTATCTACTCCTCTCTAGAATTTGATCCTGGTAATAGAATTTTGAATTTTCGTTTATAAACAACAGAGGTATTTGTTTATACGAATTATGTAAAATTAGATTTTAATACCAGCATGATTTGAAAATACATAAATACAAAATTATTTACGTTGTAGCATGTTTTTGCTGTGCAATATGACACCAGGTTTATAGATTTCCTACTTGAGCTGTTACTTTTGCAATGTCTGGCTAAATTATAGATATTCTTGTCGCGTTTTTTTATTTATTCATTAAAGACATCAGCTCAAATAATTCGAGTGACCATTAGGGTCCTGAATGCAATAAACATGTACAATATTTTGTTCTTCAAGAAAGCTATAGTAGGAAATGTACACCCTCAAAATATATTCAAGTACAGTAAAAATTATTCTATTGCAATTCGAGAAACATTGGAATTGATGAGTCATTCATACAACAAAGTTTGGAATAGACTCTTTGTAGGAAGCACGATTTTTAAGCAAGAATCAGAAAATAATTGTGTCATCTCCTCTTCTTCTTTGACGGACGAACGAAAGAATGGATTCTTTTTCTGTTACAGAATATAATTCATTTCCTGAATGTTAATATTAAATAATGATATTTTTCACTTACAATGATATTCGGTGAGAGATGGCCATCATTTGTAGCTAAAAAAGTCACTTAGAGTGGCAAATGAATGAAAATCGTACTTGATAACTCATTGATTTATCACTTTTTCAGCATCATCATAAATTGTGAATAGCCTATTCTTAATAGTACACCATGATGACACTATTTTAATGAGTTTTAAAAAGTATAATTATAGTAAGGTTGGAAGAGGAAATATCAAAACGAGACCTACACTCTCCATTATTGATAATTCTACGTCTGTACCGTGTAAGGTAAGTAAAAGAAATTCCTACAATGTGAGAAAAGAACGAGGGAACATGATAAATTTAAGAATAATTAAATAACATGTGACACATCGATGTGTGTATTGGCATATGACCTTCGTCCACTAAAACATGGGAACTTTTATTAATTATTAAACCTGTGATTTTGGGGTAATTGCCAATTTTGTTTCTTGATCATTTATTAAAATAATTAAAATCTGTAAGTTTGATGGGAAACTATGAAGATTGGTAGAGTTTTGTAGTCCCTTAAATGCCCTTTTTGGATCTTTCGTTCTTTCTCGATTGCAATTCGAGAAACATTGGAATTGATGGGTCATGCATACAACAAACTTTGGAATAGACCCTTTGAAGGAAACACGATTATTAAGAAAGAATCATAAAATAATTTTGTTATAGCTCCTCTCCTTCTTTGACGGACGAACTATTTTTTTCACCAATAATGGATTCTTTTTCTGTTCCAGAATGTAATACATTTCCTGATTGATAACCTTAAACAGTGATATATTTTTTTTATTTACAATTATATTCGGTGAGAGATGGCCATCATTTGTAGCTAAAAAGTCACTTAGAGTGGCAAATGAATGAAACACATACTTGATTACTCATGGATTTATCACTTTTTCAGCCTCATCATAAAATGTGAATATCCTTAATCGTACACTATGAAGAAACTATATTAAAAAGTTGTAAAAAGTATAATTATAGTAAGGTTGGAAGAAGAGATATGAAAACCAAAATTTCTACATCTGTAGCATCTAAGGTAAGCAAAAACATTCCTACAGTGTGAGAAAAAAATGAGGGAACGTGATTAATTTAAGAATAATTAAAGAACATGTGATACATCGATGTGTGTATTGGCATATTACTTTCGTCTACTGAAACATGGAAAATTTTATTAATAAGTAAACCTGTGATTTTGGGGTAATTGCCAAATTTGTTCCTTAAGGATTTATTTAAATACTTAAAATTAGTATGTTTCCTGGAAAAGAGTGAAGTTCGGTAGAGATTTATAGTGCTTTAAATGCCTTTTTTGTGTTTTTCGTTGTTACTCAATTCAATTCGAGGAACATTGGAAATGATGGGTCATGCGTACATCCAAATTTGGAATAGACGTTTTGTAGAAAACATGATTTTTTTCGATAGATTAAAATGACCGCTTCACTAAAGTTTGTCCCTCTACTAAATTATCCAACACCGTTTCATACACTAACACTGATCTGAATGTATTTTTATACTACGATATCGTAATGTGAGAACTACCTACCTAATTTCAGAATTGAGGGACATACATTTCCTGCACTAAAAAAAAAAACAATTGATGACGAGGGTGGAAAAAAACAATGCAGCACTAGTTTCCCGCATTAGGACACTTTTCTTTATAAATTACATTTTGAACTATATTAATGTAATCTGATTACAGTGACTCAAATTAAACAGCATTTCAATAAATAAAGAAATAATATAGAAAATTTAATATATTTAGATTTTACTGGGAAATGCGCCAATATAACGTTTTTTGTCATATTAGTTACCTTTTTATTGCAAGATGAAACTGTGAACAATAATTATTGATATTCCCTCATAAGTTTGTCTAGATTTTTCAAGGATCAGTTTGTTTCTCACATTGTCCGCTGTTTCAGCGATCATTTACTATTCGTGAGATAACTATCCATAATAATTTGCGGTATTTTTCGTAATCTTCAAACAGAATTGAAGCAAAACAACTATTGTTAATTTCGTAACGATTTAGCTTAGACTAAATAAAAGTTATCTGGCCATGGGATGGTAACAAACTAACAAATGATCGTCTGTTCGCTTCTTCTAGCAATGTGGGATTTTAAACGAAATATTATAACATTATTTACTATGTACTTTAATATTTTAATTTTATGGTAGCATTAAAAATAGTGTGAAATCTAAGCGTATAATGGCTCGATGCAAACTTCGTGTCATATGCAATCCTCGTTAAAACTTGGGTTGTAACCAGTGACACTCAGATGTGTAATTGATGCATTTTTACGCTAGTACTACAATATTCTATCAACTGTTCTCTGTTGTAACTTGCGGATTAGACTATTTTATGACTTTCTTGTAATATGACGAATCTATACTTTCTCCTGTATTTACGCTTCAGGGGAAAGAACAATGCTGAATGAAAAAGAGTAGACTAGAAAAATCCAAAAAAATTTATTTCGAAGAACTAAATGATGGGGTGAGAATATTACAATTCTAAGGCAAGACGACAATCTTTCAAAGGGGGCGCATTAAAAATTTAGTGTCATTAGGTGCGGTAGTTGATAATTTATTCAGCGTATACTTCAGTTATTTCTTGAATAAAATATGTAATATTTTACTAAGAGCTTCCACATATTATGTGTAAGAAATTTACTCTCACAAAAAGTGTAGGCCTATGTGTTAAAAATGTGGCTTTAGACTATCTCTGTCTCACCTCTGCAATTATAAATACTCGTCAATGAAATATCTGTGATGAAAATCTAATTGAAAATGAAATAAAATTGTTACTTTAATTGAACCTTAAGTCTTTACATCGAAAGATTACTACATACTTGTAGTAGGCCTACAATTTATCGGCCACGTCTATATAATTCGATAATAAAGCCAGAATTGGCTACTTGCAGTAATGAAATGTTCAATTCCAGACTCAGACAGTCATAGGACAAAGTTCCCTAGTTTATATTATGTATCATGTATTATAAAACAAGTTTATTTGTTCTGTAGGTAAATTATATCATTTCTCTCAATGTTGTATTTTTGTTATTACAGTATATCAATACGATATGCTGCTAATGACACTAAGAATTATACATAATAATAATAATAATAATAATAATAATAATAATAATAATAATATTAAAATAATAATAATAATAATAATATTAAAATAATAATAATAATAATAATATTAAAATAATAATAATAATAATAAAATAATAATAATAATAATAATAATAAAATAATAATAATAATAATATTAAAATAATAATAATAATAATATTAAAATAATAATAATAATATTAAAATAATAATAATAATATTAAAATAATAATAATAATATTAAAATAATAATAATAATATTAAAATAATAATAATAATAATAATAATAATAATAATAATATTAAAATAATAATAATATTAAAATAATAATAATAATAATAATAGTAAAATAATAATAATAATAATAATAATAATAATAATAATAATAATAATAATCATAATACTTACTTACTTACAAATGGCTTTTAAGGAACCCGAAGGTTCATTGCCGCCCTCACATAAGCCCTCCATCGGTCCCTATCCTGTGCAAGATTAATCCAATCTCTATCATCATATCCCACCTCCCTCAAATCCATCTTAATATTATCCTCCCATCTACGTCTCGGCCTCCCTAAATGTCTTTTTCCTACGGTCTCCCAACTAACACTCTATATGCATTTCTGGATTATCCCATACATATTGTAGGGATTCGTAACAAGCTGTTTTTTAAGGTGATGGGTTGTTAAATAATAATAATAATAGTAAAATAATAATAATAATAATAGTAAAATAATAATAATAATAATAATAATAATAATAGTAAAATAATAATAATAATAATAATAGTAAAATAATAATAATAGTAAAATAATAATAATAATAATAATAATAATAATAATAATAGTAATAGTATAATAATAATAGTACAATAATAATAATAATAGTATAATAATAATAGTACAATAATAATAATAATAATAATAATAATAATAATAATAATCCATAACCATTCTCAAAATAATCTTTTCATGACTCTGAAATTATTATATTCAATTATCTCGATTAGTACTAGTGTTATTGTTATCAACTTTATTATTATCATCTCTATGTATCGTACTTGTTAAATATCTTATTCTGGTGTTTAAATGTTAGTCTACAAAGAATTTAGTTTGTGAATTTTGTATGTTTTTGTCTATCTACTCCTCTCTAGAATTTGATCCTGGTATTATAATTTATTTTATAAACAACAGAGAGATTTGTTTATACGAATTATGTAAAATTAGTTTTTAATACCAGTATAATTTGAAAATATATAAATAAAAATTATTTATGTTGTAGCATGTCTTTGCTGTGAAAAAAGACACCAGGATTTTTGATTTCCTACTTGAGCTCTAATTTTTGCAATGTCTGTCTAAATTATAGATACTCCAGTCGCAAGACTGAATTCACGTTAAGTTTACTTATAGCCAATATTTTGTTCTTAACGAAAACCAACGTAGGAAATGTACACCCTCACAAGTATGTTCAAGTACACTAAACGATTTTTATTGCAATTCGAGAAACATTGGAATTGAGGGGTCATGCATACAACCAAGTTTGCAACAGTCTCTTTGTAGGAAGGACGATTTTTAACCAAGAATCAGAAAATGTTTCTCTTCTTTGACGGAAGAACTATTTTTGTCACCAAGAATGGATTATTTTTCCGTTCCAGAAAGGAATATATTTCCTGAATGTCAATCTCAGTTAATGTTATTTTTTAAATTGCAATGATATCCGGTAAGAGATCGCCATCATTTGTAGCTGAATTGTTACTGAGAGTGGGGAATGAATGGAATACTTTCCTGATAACACACGGATATTACAAGTTTAATTTGTTTATCGTTGTTTCAGTGTGTGAACTTGTCAATAGCGTTAAAGATAAACTCTGGGACAACAGTTTGAGAAATAAACCTGTGAGCTTCTAAGAAAAAAATCCAGCAAAGAAGTGCCGGTATACTTTCCTATTGAGCTCTGTGTGTGTGTAGAATAGGTAAGCTAAAAATATTTCATAATCCTGAGAAAAATCAGAAAACATGATCAAATTAAGCTTAATTAAAATATGTGGTACATAGATGTATGTATTGGCATAGCCTTTGTGCGTAAAAACAAGAAAAATGTTAAAGTGTGCAAAAATGACTTTAATATGTCGATTTTCCATCTCGAGTACCTTTTTTGTAATTGTAAAATATAGCTAAACCATGAATTTTGGTATGTATTATTTTGACAAAATTGTCCAAAACTTACGTAGGTCTATATGAAATTTCATTGATTATTATTCTGAAACAATTGAAAATGAATTTTTTCTGGAGTTTCAACCACCTCTTACTGGGTAGCCGCGAAATAATTCTCACAGCTCCACTTCTTTTTTGAAGGACAAACTACTTTTGTCACCATGAACGGACTCTTCTTTCAGTTATTCTTTCCATTCTAGAAAATAAGATTTTCCCTGAATGTTAATGTTAATTAATCATTACTTTTTATTATATTTACAATGACATCCGACGAGGGATCGCCATCATATGTTGTTAAAAACTCACCGAGAGTGGGAAATGAATGGAATACTTACTTGATAACACACGGATATTACAAGTTTAATTTCTTTATCGTTGTTTCAGTTTGTGTGAGAATTTGTGAATAGCGTTGAAGATAGTCTGTGAGGGGAAGAATTTCAAAAACTGAAATTGCGAACTTCTAATAAAAAAAGAAAAAAAAATGCAGAAAAGGCGTGTCGGTATCCATTTCAACTGCGCTGAGTCTCTATAACGTGTGAGGTAAGTAAATATATTGCGTCATTCTGAGAAAAATCAGAGACACTTTGGACCGTTAAACATTTTCATTTTCGAAGACTATTTAATATTACGCTAATTATCATATGGTTACAATGATTAATTATGTTAATAAGTTTACAAGTTAGTGAGTGGTTCATAAACATAATTAATTCGTTTTGTTTAGGTTAAAAATTTAGGAGTTTATACTAGAGAATAAATTTCGGCTTTTTTTTTTTTTTTTTCATGCAGGCATTTAAAATGTTTCAATGTAAAAATTGTTTTTGTTTTTGTAAATAATATTTTAAAATTACCTGTCATATGCTTATTGATTTCATAAACGTTTGTATCTTAGTTCAAGACACTAAATAAGTTTTATTTTCGTACAAACCTATCAACTTTTTTAATATCTTAAAGCTAATGCAATTAAATGTTTCAATAGTATATCTTTGTTCTATTTATGGCTATGTTAGTAACTAGATATGTAAACTGTAATCAGCAAAACACTGTAACTCGCCCCTGTTTGGTTCTTTCTTGAAATCGCGTCCACCGTACACGCACGTTACATATGTGTGTTGCGGGATGCATTTCTTTGAATCTCCCCAACTTATCGTTCTGAGCAGGTCAGATTTAGATGGTTGTATCGTTCTTAAAAACAAATTTCACACCACAACGTTCTACAATATACATCAAAGTCCACGAACACACAGTAATGAAAAAGGGTGGAAAAGACTGCAGCTGAATGTAGAACAGAGTAATGTTTAAGAGGAAGCAATTTAAATCTAATATTTTTCTATCGACGAAAATAAAACCATAATTATTGCATTCTCATTATCTGAAAAATGTAACAAACCTCCTACATCTATATTAAGTATTAAATTGCATAATATAAAGAAATAAAGAAATAAATAGATAAATAAATAAATAAATAATTAAATAAATAAATAAATAAATAAATAAATAAATAAATAAATAAATAAATAAATAATTAAATAAATAAATAATTAAATAAAGAAAGAAATTAAATAAATAAATAAATAAATAAATAAATAAATAAATAAATAAATAAATAAATAAATAAATAAATAAATAAATAAATAAATAAATAAATAAATAAATAAATAAATAAATAAATAAATAAATAAATAAATAAATAAATAAATAAATAAATAAATAAATGTCGTCTTTATTTCATGCAAAAGCTTAAAATCTATTATTACTCTATAATGTTATTTTATTTTTTTCCCGGTCCCCTATTAACTGCTATGCAGACTGACCCTATTTCAGAATCAGTGGGGTAGAGTAGGGCTCAGGAGTCAATCCCACGCAAACTGATGTCACTGGTACGAGCCGATTGCGCACCTTTGAAATTTCCACATGGATATGACCGACGAAATATTCCTCGAGATCTCCCTCACGGACAGATTTCTTAAGTGCCGTAAATCTACTACACCGGAGCCCCCGCTTTACTTCCCTCCCTAAAAACTATGCCAAGCATTTTATCGCTCTATTACGGATTTGAACCTGCGAATGTTGGTTTTAAAGGCCATATTGGGAACCATGATACCACCGATGGCGATAGAACATAAAAATAGCCCTACAAACTATTGAACTCTTTTCTCCAGTATGATATCGTTTATTTTACTTTAATATTATAGTTTACTGGATTTCAGTAATTTTAATTGGCCAAGACAAGATTACGATCACAAACTACAATCTCGTTAGTCAACCATTTGTCTATTGCAAAGGAATTGTATCCACAAAATTCAAAATATATTTATATAATGTAATTCAGTAGACTAGTTTTTTTTTATAAATTAAAATTACCGTTTTCACAAAAGTTTGACCCACTAATAGAGTATCCAACCTGTTCCATACATTAACACCGATCAGAGTGTATTTTTATACTACCATATCCTAATGTGACAATTGCTACCTTATTACTACCTTATTGAACAACATACCTTTCCTGCATTAAAATAAAATAATTTTATTGAAAATGAGAATGGCAAAGAAACAATGCAGCCCTACTTTTCCGCATTAGAATACTTGCAGCACTATATTTTATAGATGATATTTTACACAATATTAATGCAATCAAATTACAGCAACTCAAATTTATCCAGCATTTTAACATTCAATAAATAGACAATAATACAAAAGATTTCATTGATTTATATTTTTCTAGGAAATACGACGACATAACATTTTCTGTAATCGTAGTTACCCTCTCATTCTTGGACGAAACTATGAAAAACTGATAGGTATGCTCTTTCATAAAATTTTCTAGATATTTCAAGGAGCAGGGGTTGCTCACAGTGTACGCTGCTTCAGCGGTATCCTGTGGAGTTCCGATCATTTACTATTCGTCACATAACTATGCATAATAATTTCCGGTATTTTTCATAATCTTCAATCAAACTTGAAGCAAAGACAATTGTTAAGTTACTTAACGTTTGGCTTAGACTAAATAAAAGTTATCTGGCCATGGGATGGAAACAAACTAACAAATGCTCGTCTATTCGAGTTTTCTAGCAATGTGGAATTTTAAGCCAAATATTATAACATTATTTACTATGTACTTTTATATTTTAATATTATCGTAGTGTCAGAAATAGTATGAAACCTACACGTATAAATGATCAATGCAAAACTCGTGTCATACGCAATCCACTGTAAAAATTAGATTGTAACCAGTGACACTCAGATATGCAATGAGTGCTTTTTTACGTTAGTACTGCAGTATTATATCAACTGTTCTCTGTTGTAATATGCGAATTAGGCCTACTTTATGACTTTCTTGTAATTTGAAGGCATCTATATGTTGTCCTGTATATTACACTTACGGGAAAATTAACAGTGCTGAATGAAACAGAGTAGACTAGAATAACTCCAATAAATGTCCATCGGCGTACTGATTGATGTTGTGAAATTATATAATCCTAAGCCACGAAGACAATCTTTCACAAGGGAGCGTATTAAAGGTTTAGAGTTCAGTAAGTTACCACTAGGTGCGGTAGGCTCCTAATTTTCTTCAGCGTATATTTTAGTTATTTCTTGAGCATATTTCGAAATATTTTTCCGTTAGTTTCCACATATTATACGTAAGAAATGAACTTGCACAAAAAAGTGTATTGGTTAAAAATGTGGCTTTAGACTATCTCAGTCTCACCTCTCCAATTATCTACAAAATTTCATAGACGCTTCGTGCCCATAAGTAAACAATGTTCTCAAATCCTCAGGATTCTCGATCTGAAGTGGGAGGAAGACAATAATAATGTTGAAGTTGAGATGATCCTTTGCCTTCCTGTCTGTACATTCTTTGATGAGGGATTGAAGTCAAGAAAGTGCTTGGGTTTTGTAACTGAAAAAAAATTATAAAATATGATCGAGAATAAGTTGGTAAACGTTAACCTAAAAGAATTAATATTTCAACAGCTGAGTAACGTGGTTGGTGTCAATGTATGTCTGAAAACTAGACATAGAAAAGATGTAAGTGCCAATATCGTTTAAAATTACTAAAAAAAAAAAAGAATTGAAACTATGTTCTGCCTCAAACCACAAAGAAAAATTATCTCTCTTTGTATTTTATTTAGCCCTCTTACTCCTATAGATATGCAGAATCTACGATATTACATTACTAGTAGCACAAGAAAGCTCTGTTTTCTACGATTTGTCTCTTTGGTACGTACATACTTTCTATGTGAAGTCTTCAACCCTCTCAGTTACACGAAGTGTTAAATTATAAATAAGAATGCTATCGAAACATATTTACTTTCAATTTAGCCACAAGTTAAAATTTTAAGCTTTCCGTCTTTATTCGGTCTAAAAGTGACCACAGATTTTATAAGTTGTAAGTGGTACTTAAATAATAATTATTAGTTACAAGTATATTTTATTTTTTTGTTCTTATTTTAAAGTGAAAAGTGCTGTTGTAAAGAAGACTATTCATATCCCACTTCTATCGAGTTCGCGTAATGCTGAGCTAAGTGGAGTGGTTTTCATGGTCTAATGAAGAAATGAAATAAAAAAGGAAGCTAGTATAATTAGAAGATTATGGGAGGCAGATAAAGAAAAACAGAATGTAGAGCAGGAAAAGAATAACGATGTGAAAAAGGAATAGAAGGATCATTGAAAGTGCAAATGTAAGCCGAGGAAGAGTAAGAGTAGCAGCAAAAGCATGCAGATAAATATATGTAAGCGGTATGCATACCGGGGGAGTAGCAGGAGCCTGCGCAGTGGCGAGAGTTATGGAGCAGAAATACCATATTGACCAGAAAACAAATCATTACATGCAGGCAGAGAATCAAAGTCGGAGAATCAGAAAAGGCGCAATATTCAGTAAACGGAAGAAGAGAAGAAGGAAGAAAAGCAAAAGCGTCGGAGAATAAAGGGCGCAATATTCAGTACGAGGAAGTAGAGGAGGAGGAAGGAAAGCAAAAGCGTCGGAACATAAACGGCGCAGTATTCAGTAAGAGGAAGTAGGGGAGGAGGAGGAGGAGGAAGAAAAGCAAAAGCGTCGGAGCATAATGGGCGCAATGCTCCTCAAGTTATAGACCAGGATGAGGCGGACAAGAAAAAGCGGCGGAACCAAAAAGGGGGCACTGCTCCTCAAGTTATAGACCAGTATGAGGCGGATAAGTAAAAGCGGCGGAACAAAAAGGGGGCAATGCTCCTCAAGTTATAGACCAGGATGAGGCGGACAAGAAAAAGCGGCGGAACCAAAAAGGGACAATGCTCCTCAAGTTATAGACCAGGATGAGGCGGACAAGAAAAAGCGGCGGAACAAAAAGGGGGCACTGCTCCTCAAGTTATAGTCCACGATGAGGCGGACAAGAAAAAGCGGCGGAACAAAAAGGGGGCAATGCTCCTCAAGTTATCGACCAGGATGAGGCGGACAAGAAAAAGCGGCGGAACAAAAAGGGGGCAATGCTCCTCAAGTTATAGACAAGGATGAGACGGACAAGAAAAAGCGGCGGAACAAAAAGGGGGCAATGCTCCTCAAGTTATAGACCAGGATGAGGCGGACAAGAAAAATCAGCGGAAAAAAAGGGGGCAATGCTCCTCAAGTTATAGACCAGGATGCTGCGGACAAGAAAAGGCGGCGGAACAAAAAGGGGGCAATGCTAATCAAGTTATAGACCAGGATGGGGCGGACACGAAAAAGCGGCGGAACAAAAAGGGTGCAATGCTCCTCAAGTTATAGACCAGGATGAGGCGGACAAGAAAAAAGCGGCGGAACAAGAAGGGGTAATGCTCCTCAAGTTATAGACCAGGATGAGGCGGACAAGGAAAAAGCGGCGGAACAAAAAGGGGGCAATGCTCCTCAAGTTATAAACCACGATGAGGCGGACAATATAATGCGGCGGAACAAAAAGGGGGCAATGCTCCTCAAGTTATAAACCACGATGAGGCGGACAATATAATGCGGCGGAACAAAAAGGGGGCTATGCTCCTCAAGTTATAGACCAGGATGAAGCGGACAAGAAATAGTGGCGGAACAAAAAGGGGGCAATGCTCCTCAAATCATAGAACAGGATGAAGCGGACAATAGTGGCGGAACAAAAAGGGGGCAATGCTCAGCAAGTTATAGACCAGGATGAGGCTGACAAGAAAAAGCGGCGGAACAAAAAGGGGGCAATGCTCCTCAAGTTATAGACCAGGATGAGGCGGATAAGAAAAAGCGGCGGAACAAAAATGGGGCAATGCTCCTCAAGTTATAGAACAGGATGAGGCGGACAAGTAAAAGTGGCGGAACAAAAAGGGGGCAATGCTCCTCAAGTTATTGACCAGGATGAGGCGGACAAGAAAAAGCGGCGGAACCAAAAGGGGGCAATGCTCCTCAAGTTATAGACCAGGATGAGGTGGACAAGAAAAAGCGGCGGAACAAAAAGGGGGCAATGCTCCTCAAGTTATAGACCAGGATGCGGCGGACAAGAAAAAGCGGCGGAACAAAAAGGGGGCAATGCTCCTCAAGTTATAGAACAGGATGAGTCGTACAAGATAAAGCGGCGGAACAAAAAGGGGGCAATGCTCCTCAAGTTACAGACCAGGATGCGGCGGACAAGAAAAAGCGGCGGAACAAAAAGGGGACAATGCTCAAGTTATAGAACAGGATGAGGTGGACAAGATAAAGCGGCGGAACAAAAAGGGGGCAATGCTCCTCAAGTTATAGACCAGGATGCGGCGGACAAGAAAAAACGGCGGAACAAAAAGGGGGCAATGCTCCTCAAGTTATAGACCAGGATGAGGTGGACAAGAAAAAGCGGCGGAACAAAAAGGGGGCAATGCTCCTCAAGTTATAGAGCAGGATGAGGAGGCTAAGAAAAAGCGGCGGAACAAAAATGGGGCAATGCTCCTCAAGTTATAGACCAGGATGAGGCGGACAAGTAAAAGTGGCGGAACAAAAAGGGGGTAATGCTCCTCAAGTTATTGACCAGAATGAGGCGGACAAGAAAAAGCGGCGGAACCAAAAGGGGGCAATGCTCCTCAAGTTATAGACCAGGGTGAGGTGGACAAGAAAAAGCGGCGGAACAAAAAGGGGGCAATGCTCCTCAAGTTATAGACCAGGATGCGGCAGACAAGAAAAAGCGGCGGAACAAAAAGGGGGCAATGCTCCTCAAGTTATAGAACAGGATGAGTCGGACAAGATAAAGCGGCGGAACAAAAAGGGGGCAATGCTCCTCAAGTTACAGACCAGGATGAGGCGGACAAGAAAAAGGGGCGGAACAAAAAGGGGGAAATGCTCCTCAAGTTATAGACCAGGATGAGGCGGATAAGAAAAAGCGGCGGAACAAAAAGTGGGCAATGCTCCTGAAGTTATAGACCAGGATGAGGCGGACAAGAATACAGCGGCGGAACAAAAAGGGGGCAATGCTCCTCAAGTTATAGACCAGGATGAGGCGGATAAGAAAAAGCGGCGGAACAAAAAGGGGGCATTGCTCCTCAAGTTATAGACCAGGATGGGGCGGACAAGAATAAAGCGGCGGAACAAAAAGGGGGCAATGCTCCTCAAGTTATAGAACAGGATGAGGCGGATAAGAAAAAGCGGCGGAACAAAAAGGGGGCAATGCTCCTCTAGTTATAGACCAGGATGTGGCGGACAAGAAAAAGCGGCGGAACAAAAAGGGGGCAATGCTCCTGAAGTTATAGACCAGGATGAGGCGGACAAGAAAAAGCGGCGGAACAAAAAGGGGGCAATGCTCCTGAAGTTATAGACCAGGATGAGGCGGACAAGGATAAAGCGGCGGAACAAAAAGGGGGCATTGCTCCTCAAGTTATAGACCAGGATGGGGCGGACAAGAATAAAGCGGCGGAACAAAAAGGAGGCAATGCTCCTCAAGTTATAGAACAGGATGAGGCGGACAAGAAAAATCGGCGGAGAGTAAACGGGCAATTCTCAATGAGATGATAATTTGCAGGCAGACAACGAAAAGCGGTATACTACTAATTGTGTTTTGAGCAGTAATAGAATGTTCAGCATAAGTCTGAGTAAATTTAGTTGGATAGGGGAAAAATTGTTTGTCTATACAAGTACATATTATGATGAATTTGTATTTAATATAAAACATTAATAAAATTTTTCATTTTCTTGATTATGGTCTTCTTCTGAATTAAATGTAGGAGTTATGGACTGTAAAAGCATTTCCGTAGAATTGCTAAATTTTTACATAATTTCACTTTAGAAACACATTTCAGATGACATAAAGAAATCTGTTGATAAATATCATGGCATTAAAAATGCACCTGAAGGCAAGTAATTTTTATTCGGTAACGTTTGTTTAATCGAAATATAGACCTGTTTTCGGACAGTTCACTGAACAACAACAACAACAGCAACAGCAACAGCAACAACAACAACAACAACAACAACGCTGGATCAGTACTCTCTTCTCCGATTAACACATTCATCTCCTTCAAAAACTAGGTAAGCATAGCAGTTGATAGAGAGTCGTAAAATAACCATAAAAAATTGAAACGAAACCTATAATTTAAGCGCCATATTCCACAATTTTGTACATTCATGATTAAAATGCTTTGCTACAGAGTTCAACCTCAGCATTACATTTACCTACATACAGACGAGTAGAGTATTTGTAGAGGGAAAATAGAGGTGGGTATATACAGTGCCAGTGCGGGAACGTATTGCCTATGGCTGCTCTAAAAGACCTGCAAGAAGAACTGAACCTTAAGAGGCAAAGTAAATGAAGCTGAGAATTCATCCTTTAATAGAGTGTATGCAACCCAAATGACATTGCAGTTATGTGGGATTGAAGTCTTGCATTATCCACCATATTCGCCAGATGGCTCCAAAAATACATTTTTTTTTACTCACATACCTCAAACAGGACATGAAAAGAAAGAAATGGTAGAGCTATAATGGACTGTGGGCAGCAGTTTTCACTGCTTGCCATAAAAAATATTCTGCAGTTTGAGGGGGAGATAGAAAAGCTTTCGGGCATTGCCAGTAATTGTAGTGAGTTAAGGGAGGGTTATGTTGAAAAACAAACAACTATCAATCAAATCTTGTAGTATATTCTGACGGGCTGAAATCTTGTCAACATAGTTTCGTATAATAAGTGAACTTCAGAGGCGCCCCGTTTCTATGAAGTCCTATCGGAATCAGTCGGTGGGTTTGAAAATCTTTGCCGGCATAGTTAGTCTAATTCATTTTAAACATACACGAAAATACAAAGTGAACCATAAGTAATTTCATTAATTTTATAGTGTTATTTTTTAGATATTTCAAACAAAAAATTTGAATACTGTTTTTCGCGGTTTTGCTTCCTTCTCGAGATAATTTTTTTAAGTATTAAAAACTTCATAGCGTGTTTTTGGAAAGACATTTGTTTAATTGCCAATACGCTCAATCAATTTAAGAGAGCAGTGTATTATGATGATAAATGATTGACCGAATTTTGGGTTTGTCCTTTAACCCTCGCAGCTTGGCTGCTCTAGAATTTCGTGCTGTTTATCGGAGCTCTGTTAGATCCCAAGAAAATTTGTTGTTAATAATTTGTACATTTCATAGCTTAATACATTTATACATAATTTTACAATATAAGCAAATTGAAAAAGTTTATTGCACCTATAATTAATTTATTCACTATGTTTAAACAATTAATTAATTTAATTAGTTTAGTGGTAAACTAATAATAATAATAACTATAATAATAATAATAATAATAATAATAATAATAATAATAATAATAATAATTCTTAATCTTCCTCAACTTGGTGAGGTTGCCAAAGACAAAGAATGTTAAACAGTAACAATGAAGATGTGATATTGAAAAAATGTCCTGCAAGATATTTGTTTACAATAAACTGAAATTTACGGTAGATAAAGTTTTACAATAATTAAAATTTGCAGTAAAATAAAATAACAGATAGAAAATAGGATGAGAAAATTGAACTATAATTTGAAAGTACACATGTCGCCGTAAAATCTGCAGAGAAACCTTCAAAGCTATAATAGAAATTTCCTTAATTGTTGTTGGGATTCGAAATTTATGACGGAACGAGACGAATTGTTTTGTTATGGTCCCTCTAGCGCCCACCATTAATCGGATGACTTCTATATCGCTGAGTTTATATGATGTTTTGTAATAAGAGATATCGTGAGCACGTTGTGCGAGCGAGTTACAGAATTGCACGACATAATGATCGACTAGCTAAAAGCATTTATGGATAAATTTGAAATGTGGCAGTATCATGTAACACATAGACAACTTAACGTCACTTTCTTTGACTATAAACTATCTTTAAGAGTGATAAGAAAATCTTCTTATCAGATATAAGGCCTTACTTCAAGACCTACAGCAGAATTAACTGGTAAGTGACAATTGACAAGGAATGGAGATTTTTCTGAAATTCTTTTGGTTTACAGCCGATAGAAAATCCTGAAAGTTTATAGCTCGAATTGATAAATCTACAGAACAGCACGCCACTCAGATTCAAGCTAAATCAGAAATCGAACTGTTCGTAATGGTACCTGTCAGAATTTCCACGTATACTCTTTGCTTCCACATTATGTGCTTGAGGCAGAGTTTAATCCAAGAAAGAAGTGTAAAAACTCTCAATATACAGAAATTGCTCAGAAGTAAGTTTATTTCATTTGCCGTGACATGTAAAAATTACTTCCTTGAATTTGTGATTGCGAATATAGACTATTACATTTCTGGGAACAGAGAAATGCTCCTTAATGAATAAATACTTGTAAATTCTCGCGTTCTATGCTTAAAATGAGACTCATAATAAGAAATATTAACAAATAGTGTAATAATAAATAAGTTTTGCATCTATATTTCTTGTATCTTGTAAAGGTTGTATTCAGTTTATATTTCTAGTACTAAACTAATTTACAAATTTTGGAAATATAATTTTGATGTGTGTTTAGGTACAGTCTGTCAAAAATTACTATAATTGTTGTACCGTGCGTCATTCTGAAATTCAAATCATGAGTAGATATCACGACCACCTGCATGAGCCGCCAGAGCACATCGTGGCAATGAACTGCTTCTACAGCGAAACTACAAACAATTTTAACTGCTGCGTCTGGCTCCGTCTGTCTTTCTATCCTTCAAGGTTTTTTTCAATACTTAGTGTGCATGAGTTGCCCATCCATGAACAAGAAGCTAATTTTACAAATGGAAATAATTACCTTGAGCTTACAACATTTTGCCCGTAGCCTACATGGTCGTTTATGCTGTATTTGTTTAACTTGTACACTTTTAAAAGTACATGTTCACTTACTTTATAAGAAACCTTACCATTGCATATAATATCAAACCATACCATGTCATACACCGTTGACTAGTAGGTTAACATATTACACTTATCACACTTCAGATGTGTACAAATAATTGTTCTTCCTCTGACACATAGGCTACCGTTAAGTGAGATGTACTGCCTGATAATAGATGTACATATCAACCAGAATCTCAGAGTATACGTATGTTTTGTGATATATTTTAAAAATACAATTGTTAGTCACCGACGTTGCTCAGTCGGCTAAGGTACTTAACTGCCGATCCGAAAATGCGTTCGGGCGTGGATTTGATTCCCGTTTGGTGGAATTTTTTCAGAGGCTTTTCGCAACTGTAAGGCGAATGTCAGGTAGTCTATGGCGAATTCTCGGTCACATATCGCCAAATATCATCTCGCTATGACCAGTACCATCGACGCTTAATAACCTATTAGTTGATACAGCGTTGTTAAATAACCAACTAAAAATACCTCCGATAAGAAATTAAAATGTAAGTTAAAATATAGGGGAAAGTAGCCTATATCGTACCGGCGCCGAAATCGTACCACTGTTAATATTGAGGAAAGTATTGCATGCAGGAACCATCTGAGGAATTTTTCATGAAATACAAATAGAAACTGAGACTCATTCAGTTTCCCGCCTTTCACCCAAGACAGCAGCTGTATTAAATCGTGTTTAATAGTAAGTTCTGATTTCTGATATAAGATTTTCTGAGCTTTTATTGTTCGTAAGCTTTTATTGAAACATTGAGTTAGTTTAATGAATGTGTTTTATTACACCTAGTATATTAGGTTGTTTGCATTATTTAAACGGTAAAAATAGTCACTGTAGCAGCTTTGTTTAGGTTAGAATGTGAATAGTTTTTTTTGAGTGCTAGTGTCCTAAACCGTACCTTTAAATGGTTCCTCATATCGTACCAGTACGATTTTGGCAACGTGAACAAGTAACGTTAGGTGCATAATATTTTCAAATTTCACAATAGATAATGATCAAACAAGAATTCGGAACCAACTGCTGTACTTAAGGCACTGGATGAATTTCGATCCGGAGGAGTGGGATTGAATGAATGTTGCCGTAAGTACGAAATATCATAATCGATTTTCAAGCGAGATTTGTTGGGCAAGGTAAAGAGAGGTCTGGATCCTCCTGCAAGTGGGTCCGTTAACGGATTGTACAAATTTGACGTTGACGAAACGGGTTTCTCCCTAAACCAAAGATTTCAGTTCAAACGAGAACGAGAAAAAGTGTTCGGTAAGCTGTTGTGCTGACTTCGAGTCCCTGTAAGAATCAATTGCAGCAGAAGTAATCGAAAGGAAGAACTTCAAGGGGGGGGGAACAAAAAAACAACAAATCAACTATCAAAAATAACGAAAAAGGCATCTAAAATTATTGATGTTAATGTAAAAGAAGAGGACCGGTTTTATTTTATCTGTGACGAAGATGTCATTATGATTCTTTGCTTTCCGTGCTATCAATGGGTGCATGAGACATGTGCAGGATTTCTAGGGCTCAAGAAAACGTTCTCATTTTGCCTGTGACGTGTAACGACAGAATCTGACAAGTAGATATCTTTCTTATGTGTTAAATAAGATTGAATCTTAAGTGATCCTTCATGTTTTCGTTTTACTAGATATCTTAATATATAAAATTGAATGTGGGTATGTATGTATGTATGTATGTATGTATGTATGTATGTATGTATGTATGTATGTATGTATGTATGTATGTATGTATGTATGTATGTATGTATGTATGTATGTATGTACGTACGTACGTACGTACGTACGTGTGTGTGTATGTATGTATGTATGTATGTATGTATGTATGTTCTCTATAGAAATCTACACGCTTTGACCGATATGTGCCAAAGTTTGCACATTTATCCTTCATAACCAGGAGAAGAACATAGGCTACATTAAAATTGTGCAAATGGAAGTTAAATTAATTAAATATATAAAAAATAAAAATAAATAGATCAAATATTCATGTATTATATTAAAATGCAAAATCTTCTACAGTCAGTTGTTCTTTATTATTGTCTGTTGTATTCAACATCGACTTTCACGAGGCCTTGGAAATTTTAACACGAAATTAAATTACATTGTTGTTACACATCACGAAGGCTAAAACTAGATAATTCATGCAATAAGTATCTTTACGCAATCCAGGACCGTATTATGAATTTCTCGATGCAGTTTTGTAGGTAGTGAGCAGACTGTTTTATCCAATTGAATTCTAGAATTCTTTCAAACTACAAGGATTGCTACCACATAATTTACTTAATATTGAATAGCCATAGTAGACCTACTATTGCGAAATACTGACTTACCAAAATTATGCACTAACAAAAATTTGTGTCAAAAACTCATGCGAAACGTAATATGAGTGCCAATATTAACTGGAAAAACGAAAGAAGATGATGTTTTTATCCCACGTATTGCTATTATAGCCAATCGATTTTAAGCAATTATTATAAGTTATAGTAATATTTGTGATAATATTATAATATTGCAATAATAATATAGAGCCTATTTTACTGTTACTGTTAACCCGTCTCTTATTAATAAGTTATGGTCACTAATGACTTGGCCGTTTATAGAAAAATATGATTTTCTGTTGTGGTAGTGTTCTACATTGCCTTCCCCAGGAGAGTGAATTCTGGTGAGTATAGTCTCCGTTACTGCAAAACACCCTGAAATCCATGTATTTGATAGAATCCATCCGTTACAGATTGTAGTTTGGCCTTGAAGGAAATTAAATATATTGTGGGCAGAAAGGCTTAATAATGCATAATGCCGTGGTACGATAAATATTATCATCAATCGCAATGCTAAATATCTTAAATATCCCTGTAGCATAAGGTCTTAATGTTGTTAAAACTCTATTCATAGGTGAGATGGAATTATTTCGATTAGTCAGTTTTTTGGATATTAGTGGCACTTTCTTTAATATTCGTCACTAGGGAGGAGAAAACGTAAGTAAATATGGTTCGTTTTGGTTTTATATAGTTCCCTTGCCGAGGTCTCCGATAAGTCTAACAAACAGTTTACTTAGAAATAGACCAAAATTTAAAGCCCGGGCAACGCCGGGTAATTTAAGCTAGTTGGTAATATTTAAGATTTATATATTACAGAAATCTTTGCATCTTAAAACATCTCTGTTTCTCATTTGTATTAATAAAATTCCATATTAAATGATAATGTAAAGAAAATATGTTATTTTTATGAAGTTCTTATTGTGAAAATTATGTCTTTTATAAATGGGTACGATTTAAGCAACCTACAGGTACGACTTAGGAAACTAGGCGCATAAATCGTACCGCTTGTAAAAGTTTTAAATAATGTCTTTTAAAACAATTTATAGTTATTTAAAATTTCTGAAAAAAAAATATATTTTGTGTCCCAAGGTACTGTCTCAATGTCTAATAGTATATGCAATTAAAATTCCTTCCCATTTCTAAATAACTGCAGAAAAACTGAAAAGTGGTACGATATAGGCAACCTTCCCTACAAATTAAACTCAAATTGCGCTGATTAAGGAAAGGCAGAAAATTAGAAAGATGGAGAATGCTCTGTTTGCAGTGAAATACCAGCCTTTGGACAGAACACTGGCTGAATGAATGAATTAATTATTAACGAAGTACTACACATAATAAATGTATTATTATGGCTATTATTTTTTTTATTCTAACTGATTCTCAGTACATTTTTACATAATTTCTATTCTTATTCGGCGTTTAAGTGGCTCTGTTTTCTCACCACACCGCAATGTTTTGGTTATTCATCATTACATTTACAATTTAATTTTCTCACTTTTGAATAATAAAATCGGCTAATATTTTGCGTTACGCGCATGCGTACTTTGGGGAATGTGTTCCTGTGATTAGCCGCATCTGTAAGCTACAGGATTGTTTTCAATTTCTTGCGGCTTACCAATTGATAGGAAGATTTCTAGTGATTGTTTACACTACCAGTGCAACTATTTTTTTAAAGTTACGATAATATTATCCCGGGCGTATAAGGCGGTCAGAGCGTGGTGCCGAACATACCACCTCATTCTAGTGCCGAGGTCATGGAAAGCATGGGGCTCTACCTCCACGCCCCCCAAGCGCCTTAATGGCATGTTACGGGGATACCTTTACCTTTTTACGATAACATTATAGCTGAATACACAACAAACTCAGTATTAACACTGCCTATCATTGTAACCTAAATGCATTGTTCTAATGTTACTATGGAAACAATTTCCAAAATGAAATACAGCAACTACACGTTTACAATATTCATTGCATAGATGTCATATTAATATCAGTATAGTTATTTCGCTGATGCGTTTTAAGTAATAATAAAGTAAGTAGACTAATAATTAAGTATACTTAAAACAATATAAAATATACATATATAACCCACAGCTTGCAAACACAATCCAGAAAAATACCAACACGTTCTGAAAAAACAGATCGGTGCTAGTTGTAGGCCTATTTCTCTTAAAGCTATATTGATATGTATAGAAGGGTGAGAAAATAATCTTTGCCATTATTTTAAAATTAATTATTTTTCTGCCTGACAGTTTGTTCTCTCTGCGAGCAACAACTTCAACAGCAGATTTGTTTTTAGACTTCGCATCCTGATTAGATTCACCTACCCACAAATATGTGAATCGCTTATGTAGATGTACATTTCATAAGTATGCGTAGGTGGAGACGAGTTACGGTTTGATTCTCAGTGATCTGCCTCTCTAAAGGGAAATAAATTCTAAACACCTCAGTCGGAATACAAGCCACTTTCTTGCGCACAACGAACTCAGCAATAAGTTGCGCGTGTTCCTGATTAATTTTTTGATTTACCCAATTCGATTTAAAAAACTTAATACATTCCGAATTTAATGTTTTTAGTATTAACCAAATTTATAAATACTCTTCAGTGAAATATCTGTGATGAAAATCTAGTTAATTTTGTAGCTCAAACCCATGAAATAAAATTATTACTTTACTTGAACCTTAAGGGCCATACGATAGACAATCTTAGAGAAGGTTTCCGGTGCATGATCAGCGAACTAACGTTTTTCGAATTCATAAACCAGTGTTAGCGATATGATATGATATGAATCCTGTACAAGTTATCAGTCGATAGCCGGGTCTTGTTTAGCACGCTCGTAGCGCGGGCTAGCGAAATGTCTATGAATAGCACCCCATGTCTTCACATCGTATGTTTTACTATATATCTGTAGTACAAATTATGAAACACGTCTGTATAATTCGGTAATAAAACTTCAGCCAGAATTGGCTACTTGTGGTCATGACATTTTCAATTCTAGACTAAATGGTCTTAGGACAGATTTCCCAGGTTTATATTATTTAGCCCTATAATGATTTTAAAGTTAATACTGTTTGTGTATATGCATTCAATTTCTCTTTTTTACTTTATTATGCTTATTATTTATTAAAGTTAATATTTGCATAATGGTATGTATTTTTCTGTATGTGATTTGATCCTGGTTGAGTGGAAGAGAAGGCCTCATGGCCTTAATTCTGCCAGGAAAATAAAACATTATTATTATTATTATTATTATTATTATTATTATTATTATTATTATCATGTATTGTAAAGAAAGTTTATTTGTTTCCTAAGTAAATTATATTAATTCTGTCAATTTTATATTTTTGTTGTTATCAATATGTTTTCCTGCTAATTATAATAATAATAATAATAATAATAATAATAATAATAAGAACAATGATAATGACTGATCATTCTATTTAATTCTTCATTTACTATTATTTATTGTGCTGTACAAGAGCCAGAAGGCAATAACAGTTCAGCACAAAGCAAAATTACAATATGATATAATAATAATAATAATAATAATAATAATAATAACCATAATAATAATGATAATAATAATAATAATAATAATAATAATAATTACCATAATAATAATGAAATAATAACAATAATAATAATAATAATAATAATAATAATAATAATAATAATAGTACTTACTTACTGGCTTTTAAATAACCCGGAGATTCATTGCCGCCCTCACATAAGCCCGCCATTGGTCCCTATCCTGAGCAAGATTAATCCATTTTCTATCATCATATCCCACCTCCCTCAAATCCATTATAATATTATCTTCCCACATACGTCTCGGCCTCCCTAAAGGTCTTTTTCCCTCCGGTCTCCCAACTAACACTCTATATATGCATTTCTGGATTCGCCCATACGTGATACATGCCCTGCCTATCTCAAACGTCTGGATTTAATGTTCCTAATTATGTCAGTTGAAGAATACAATGCATGCAGTTCTGTGTTGTGTAACTGTCTCCATTCTCCTTTAACTTCATCCCTCTTAGCCCCAAATATTTTCCTAAGCACCTTATTCTCAAACACCCTTAATATCTGTTCCTCTCTCAAAGTGAGAGTCCAAGTTCCACAACCATACAGAACAACCGGTAATATAACTGTTTTATAAATTCTAACTTTCAGATTTTTCGACAGCAGACTGGATGATAAAAGTTTCTCAACCGAATAATAGCAGACATTTCCCATATTTATTCTGTGTTTAATTTCCTCCCGAGTATCATTTATATTTGTTACTGTTGCTCCCAAGATATTTGAACTTCTCCACCTCTTCAAAAGATAAATTACCAATTTTTATAATAATAATAATAATAATAATAATAATAATAATAATAATAATAATAATGATATTAATAATAATAATAATAATAATAATAATAATAATAATAATAATAATAATAAAAATAATAGTAATGAATGTTTTTATAATAATTATAATCTGTCACAATTCTCAAATCATCTTTCCTTCACTCTGAAATTAGCTCAATTATTACTAGTATTATTGCTATTAATTTTATCATCATCATCTTTATGCAGCGTACTTGTTAAATATTTTATTCCGGTGTTTAAATGTTAGTCTACAATGTGTGTATTTTGTGAATTTTGTATGTTTTTGTCTATCTACTCCTCTCTAGAATTTGATCCTGGTAATAGAATTTTGAATTTTCGTTTATAAACAACAGAGGTATTTGTTTATACGAATTATGTAAAATTAGATTTTAATACCAGTATAATTTGAAAATACATAAATACAAAATTATTTACGTTGTAGCATGTTTTATCTGTGAAAAATGACACCAGGTTTATAGACTTCCTGCTTGAGCTGTTACTTTTGCAATGTCTGGCTAAATTATAGATATTCTTGTGGCGTTTTTTTATTTATTCATTAAAGACATCAGGTCAAAGAATTTGAGTGACCATTAGGGTCCTGAATGCAATAAACATGTACAATATTTTGTTCTTCAAGAAAACTAAAGTAGGAAATATACACCCTCAAAATATGTTCAAGTACAGTAAAAATTGTTCTATTGCAATTCGTGAAACATTGGAATTGATGAGTCATTCATACAACAAAGCTTGGAATAGACTCTTTGTAGTAAACACGATTTTTAAGCAAGAGTCAGAAAATAATTGTCACATCTCCTCTTCTTCTTTGACAGACAAACTATTTTTTCACCAAGAATGGATTCTTTTTCTGTTCCAGAATATAATACATTTCCTGAATGTTAATCTTAAATAATGATATTTTTCACTTACAATGATATTCGGTGAGAGATAGCCATCATTTGTAGCTAAAAAGTCACTTAGCGTGGCAAATGAATCAAAATCGTACTTGATAACTCATGGATTTATCCCTTTTTCAGCATCATCAAAAATAGTGAATATTCTGAATCGTACACCATGATGACACTATTTTAATGAGTTTTAAAAAGTATAATTATAGTAAGGTTGGAAGAGGAAATATCAAAACGAGACCTACACTATCCATTATTGATAAGTTCTACGTCTGTACCGTGTAAGGTAAGTAAAAGATATTCCTACAGTGTGAGAAAAGAACGAGGGAACATGATAAATTTTAGAATAATGAAATAACATGTGACACATCGATGTGTGTATTGGCATATGACCTTCGTCCACTAAAACATGGGAACTTTTATTAATTATTAAACCTGTGATTTTGGGGTAATTGCCAATTTTGTTCCTTAAGCATTTATTAAAATACTTAAAATCTGTATGTTTGATGGAGAGCCAAGAAGGTTGGTAGAGATTTGTAGTCCCTTAAATTCCCTTTTTGGAATCTTTCGTTCTTTCTCGATTCCAATTCGAGAAACATTGGAATTGATGGGCCATGCATACAACAAAATTTGGAACAGACCCTTTGAAGGAAACACGATGTTTATGCAAAAATCATAAAATAATTTTGTTATAGCTCCTCTCCTTCTTTGACGGACGAACTATTTTTTTCACCAATAATGGATTCTTTTTCTGTTCCAGAATGTAATACATTTCCTTAAATAGTGATATTTTTTATTTGCAATTATATTCGGTGAGAAATGGCTATCATTTGTAGCTAAAAAGTCACTTAGAGTGGCAAATGAATGAAACACATACTTGATTACTCATGGATTTATCACTTTTTCAGCCTCATCATAAATTGTGAATATACTTAATCGTACACCATGAATACACTATATTAAATACTTGTAAAAAGTATAATTATAGTAAGGTTGGAAGAAGAGATATGAAAACCATAATTTCTACGTCTGTAGCGTCTAAGGTAAGCAAAAATATTCCTACAGTGTCAGAAAAAAATGAGGGAACATCTTAAATTGTGGAATAATTAAAGAACATGTGATACATCGATGTGTGTATTGGCATATTACTTTCGTCCACTAAAACATGGAAAATTTTATTAATAAGTAAACCTGTGATTTTGGGGTAATTGCCAATTTTGTTAATTAAGCATTTATTTAAATACTTAAAATCGGTATGTTTAATGGAAAACAGTGAAGTTCGGTAGGGATTTATAGTGCTTTAAATGCCTTTTTTGTGTTTTTCGTTCTTACTCGATTCAATTCGAGAAACATTGGAATTGGTGGGTCATGCGTACATCCATATTTTGAATAGACGTTGTGTAGAAAACATGATTTTTTTTCGATAGATTAAAATTACCGCTTCACTATATTTTGGCCCTCTACTAAACTATCGAACGCCGTTTTATACACTAACACCTATCTGAATGTATTTTTATACTACCATATCATAATGTGAGAAGTACCTACCTAATTTCAGAATTGAAGGACATATATTTCCTGCACTAAAAAAAAACAATTGATGACGAGGGTGGAAAAAAACAATGCAGCACTACTTTCCCACATTAGGACACTTTGCTTTATAAATGACATTTTAAACTATATTAATGCAATCAGATTACAGCGACTCAAATTCACCCAGCATTTCAATAAATAAAGAAATAATATGGAAAATTTTTATTAATTTAGATTTTACTGGGAAATGCGCCAATATAACGTTTTTTGTCATATTAGTTACGTTTTTATTGCAAGATGAAACTGTGAACAATAATTATTGATATTCCCTCATAAGTTTGTCCAAATTTTTCAAGGAGCAGTTTGTTTCTCACATTGTCCGCTGTTTCAGCGATCATTTACTATTCGTGAGATAACTATCCATAATAATTTGCGGTATATTTCGTAATCTCGAATAAACTAGAAGCAAAAAAAACAATTGCTAATATCGTAACGATTTAGCTTAGACTAAGTAAAAGTTATCTGGCCATGGGATGGTAACAAACTAACAAATGTTTTCTACGGGTGTCAAAAGAAATCTCATTGTGTTAAGAATGGAAAAAAATAGTGTAAATAATTGAGTCGTTTGGGGAAAGAGAAACTGTGGCTCATCTCGCATCTGAAACATTGGACACAACTATCAACAATATACCTCTACTAGAAACATCAACAACCAATTTTCTTGGTTTGCATATTAATAATACAATAAATTGGAAAAATCATATCAAAGAAATAACCCCCAAACTTACCTCAGCATGCTTCGCAATTAGGTCGTTACAACAATTTGTAAATAGCAGTATCTTAAAGACAATATATTTTCCCTATTTTCATTCCATTATGTCCTACGGAATAATAGTTTGGAGAAATTCTGTAGATAGTAAAAATATATTCTTATTACAAAAAAGAGCCATTAGAATAATAGTTGGAGCAAAGGCTACAGAATCATGTAGATTATTTTTAAAAAAATTAGAGATTCTAACCTTAAGAAATCAATACATATACTCTACAATAAATTTCCTCTTATGTAATAAAGAAAATTTTCCAACTAACTCAGCCCTACATAGTATAAATCCCCGCAGAAGGAATGATTTTCATACGCCATCATCAAATTTATCATGCTTTCAAAGGGGAGTACGTTACATGGCGATAAAATTGTTCAATAGTCTTCCTGAAGACAATAAGAATCATAGCCAAAACCCTGCATTATTTAGGACAAAACTAAAAAATTACTTAATATCTCACACTTTCTGTTCTGTAGATGAAATCTTGACATTTCACAGTACTGTGTAAATATTATAATAATATTAAATGGTAAACATATTACATTGTATAAAATATTATTGTTATTAAGGTATTAATTCTGTACATATTCCATATTTGCATTTTATATGTATTGCATTTTATTGTTAAACGTAAGAATTGGACATGTTCTTTATTTTATGCTGTAAAGCAAATGTAAGAATATTATGGAACAAACAAATCTATCTATCCATCTACCCATCTACCCATCTACCCACCTACCCATCTATCTACCCAACTACCCATCCATCCATCCATCCATCCATCCATCCATCCATCCATCCATCCATCCATCCATCCATCCATCCATCCATCCATCCATCCATCCATCCATCCATCCATCCATCCATCCATCCATCCATCCATCCATCCATCCATCCATCCATCCATCCATCCATCCATCTATCTATCTATCTATCTATCTATCTATCTATCTATCTATCTATCTATCTATCTATCTATCTATCTATCTATCTATCTATCGCAATACGAGATTGGAGTGCATAAAGTATGTAAATCTACAACACGAGACCTCCACTACTCATATCTTTCCACAAACAGCAATTACAAGGAGTTTCCTTGTCCCTTAATTAAAAACCCGTCGTTGACAACCAGATTTAAATTAGTGAACTTCTGATCCACTGCCTAGCGTGTTAAACGCAACGCCACGAAGGGAATTACGAAAGTGTAAAAATTATTCACTAAATTTACGAAAATATTTTATGGTACGGGTTACCCGATTTCTTCGATTAACAGTTCAGCTCACCCCCTTCATTACCACGGTTAATAGAGTTTCTACTGTATCTTAAAACTAATGCAATGAAATGTTTCATAGTATATCTTTGTTCTATTTATGGCTACCTTAGTAACTAGATACGTAAACTCTAATAAGCAAAACACTGTAACTCGCCGATGATTCGGTTCTTTCTTGAAATCGCGTCCACCGTACACGCACGTTACATATGTGTGTTGCGGGATGCATTTCTTTGAATCTCCCCAACTTATCGTTCTGAGCAGGTCAGATTTAGATGGTTGTATCGTTTTAAAAACAAATTTCACACTACCGCGTTCTACAATATACATCAAAGTCCACGGACACGCAGGAATGCAAAAGGGTGGAAAAAACTGCAGCTGAATGTAGAACAGAGTAATACTTAAGAGGAAGCAATTTAAATCTAATTTTTTTCTATCAACGAAAATAAAACCATAATTATTCCATTCTCATTACCTGAAAAATGTAACAAACCTCCTACATCTATATTAAGTATTAAATTACATAATTCTGACTTTTATCTTATACAGTGTAAATGTCCGATTATTAAAGAGTCCTCTGAAGTTAAGTATTTATGCATAATTTTCAATAAACATTTAAAATCGAACCAACATATTAATTACCTTTGTAATAAATTACGTAAAATAGTATATTATTTTGTTTTATTGAGGAATTACTTGTCAATAAGTTTATTACGCACAATATATTTAACTTTATTTCAATTGGTAATTATGTACGGAATTATAGGATGGGGTAGTTCATTTAAATCCAATTTTAATCCACTTTATTTATCACAGAAGAAAGTAAGTATAATATGTGTTCATAAACCTATTGATTTTCCATCTCAAAATTAGTTTATTGAATTTAATGTACTTAACGTAAGACAAATTTTTTATATTGCATTAATAAAATTCATACATAAAAATCGAAATAATTTTGAATTGTATTCTCATAGTTATGAAACAAAAGGTATGAATTCTTTAAGATTGTTTGAACAAAAATGCAACACTGTTACAATATTTAATCATAGTAGTAATTTAGGCCCAGGAGTATATAACAAATTTATATTAAAAAATATCCTAATCTTGTCAATTCTAATAGCTCTAGTATTAAATTTAAAAACTTATGTATGGATTTTATAAAAATTGAAAAATTGTAAATTTAAATTTATATACTATAATTGCATAGTAGACATAAGACAAATTGTATTGTATACTTATTAATTTCAATTCAGGAATCCGCCCCTGAGCACGAGTTCTCCTCTTTCAGGGGCGAGCTAAAGTTTTTCCTATATGTAATATATGTTATGTTATAATTATTAGAAAAAGAATAATAAATAAATAAATAAATATATAAATAAATAAATAAATAAATAAATAAATAAATAAATAAATAAATAAATAAATAAATAAATGTCGTCTTTATTTCATGCAAAAGTTTAAAAACCATTATTACTCTATAATGTTATTTTATTTTTTTCCCGGTCCCTATTAACTGCTATGCAGACTGACCCTATTTCAGAATCAGTGCGGTAGAGTAGGGCTCAGGAGTCAATCCCACGCAAACTGATGTCACTGGTACGAGCCGATTGCGCACCTTTGAAATTTCCACATGGATATAACCGACGAAATATTCCTGGAGATCTCCCTCACGGACAGATTTCTTAAGTGCCGTAAATCTACGACACCGGAGCCCCCGCTTTACTTCCCTCCCTAAAAAACTATGCCAAGCATTTTATCGCTCTATTACGTATTTGAACCTGCGAATGTTGGTTTCAAAGGCCATATTGGGAACCATGATACCACCGATGGCGATAGAACATAAAAATAACCCTACAAACTACTGAACTCTTTTCTCCAATGTGATATCGTTTATTTTACTTTAATATTATAGTTTACTGGATTTCAGTAATTTTAATTGTCCAAGACAAGATTACGATCACAAACTACAATCTCTTTAGTAAACCATTTGTCTATTGCAAAGGAATTGTATCCACAAAATTCAAAATATATTTATATAATGTAATTCATTAGACTAGTTTTTTTTATAAATTAAAATTACCGTTTTCACAAACGTTTTACTCACTACTAGAGTATCCAACCTGTTCCATACATTAACACCGAGCAGAATGTATTTTTATACTACCATATCGTAATGAGACAATTACTGCCTTATTTCAGAATTGGACATACATTTCCTGCATTGAAATAAAATGATTTTATTGAACATGAGGGTGGTAAAGAAACAATGCAACCCAATTTTTCCGCATTAGAATACTTTGCTGCACTATCATTTATAAATGACATCTTACACAATATTAATGCAATCAAATTACAGCAACTCAAAGTTATGCGCATTTTAACATTCAATAAATAGACAATAATATGAGAGAATTCATTGATTTATATTTTTCTAGGAAATACGACGACATAACTTTTTCTGTAATCGTAGTTACCCTCTTATTCTTGGACGAAACTATGAAAAACTGACAGGTACGCTCTTTCATAAAATGTTCTAGATATTTCAAGGAGCAGGTGGTTACTCACAGTGTACGCTGCTTCAGCGGTATCTAGTGGAGTTCCGATCATTTACTATTCGTCACATAACTATCCATAATAATTTCCAATTATCTACAAAATTTCATAGGCGCTTCGTGCCCATAAGTAAACAATGTTCTCAAATCCTCAGGATTCTCGATCTGAAGTGGGAGGAAGACAATAATAATGTTGAAGTTGAGTTGATCCTTTGCCTTCCTGTCTGTACATTTTTTGATGAGGGATTGAAGTCAACAAAGAACTTGAGTTTTGCAACTGAAAAAATTTATAAAATATGATCGAGAATAAGTTGGTAAAGGTTAATGTAAAATAATTAATATTTCAATAGCTGAGTAAAGCGTTTGGTGTCAATGTATGTCTGAAAACTAGACATAGAAAAGATGTAAGTGCCAATATCGTTCAAAATTATATATATATATATATATATATATATATATATATATATATATATATATATATATAAAAGAATTGAAACTATGTTCTGCCTCAAACTACATAGAAAAATTATATCTCTTTTTATTTTGTTTAGACCTCTTACTCCTGTAGATATGCAGAATCTACGATATTACATTACTAGTAGCACAAGAAAGCTCTGCTTTCTACAATTTGTCTCTTTGGTACGTACATACTTTCTATGTGCAGTCTTCAACCCTCTTAGTTACACGAAGTGTTAAATTATAAATAAGAATGCTATCGAAACATATTTAGTTTCAATTTAATCACAAGTTAAAATTTCAAGCTTTCCGTCTCTATTCGGTCTGAAAGTGACCACAGATGTTATAAGTTGTACGTGGTATTTAAATAATTATTATGACTCAAAAGTATATTTTATAATTTTGTTCTTATTTTTAAGTGAAATGAGCTGTTGTGAAGAAGACTATTAATATCCCACTCTTATCGAGTTCGCGTAATGCTGAAGTAAGTGGAATGATTTTCATGGTCTAATGAAGAAATGAAATAACAAAGAAAGCTAGTATAATTAGCAGATTATGGGAGGAAGATAAAGAAAAACAGAATGTAGAGCAAGAAAAGAATAACGATGTCAAAAAGGAATAGACGGATCGTTGAAAGTGCAAATGTAAGCCGAGGATGAGAAAGAGTAGCAGCAAAAGCATACAGATAAATATATGTAAGCGGTATGCATACCGGGGGAGTAGCAGAAGCATGCGCAGTAGCGAAAATTATGGAGCAGAAATACCATAATGATCAGAAAGCAAAGCATTACATGCACGCAGAGAACCAAAGTCGGAGAAGCAGAAAGGCGCAATATTCAGTAAATGGAAGAAGAGAAGAAGGAAGAACAGCAAAAGCGTCGGAGCATAAAGGGCGCAATATTCAGTAAGAGGAAGTAGAGGAGGAAAAAGAAAAGCGAAAGCGTCGGAACATAATGGACGCAATATTCAGTAAGAGGAGGAAGAGGAAGAAAAGCAAAAAAGTAGCAGCATAATCGGCGCAATATTCAGTAAGAGGAAGTAGAGGAGGAGGAAGAAACGCGAAAGCGTCGGAGCATAATGGGCGCAATATTCAGTACGAGGAAGTAGAGTAAGAGGAAGAAAAGCAAAAGCGTCGGAGCATAATGGGCGCAATATTCAGTAAGAGGAAGTAGAGGAGGATGATCCTCAAGTTATAGACCAGGATGAGGCAGATAAGAAATATTGGCGGAACAAAAAGGGGGCAATGCTCCTCAAGTTATAGACCAGGAAGAGGCGGACAAGAAAAAGCGGCGGAACAAAAAGGGGGCAATGCTCTTCAAGTTATAGACCAGGATGAGGCGGACAAGAATAAAGCGGCGGAACAAAAAGGGGGCAATGCTCCTCAAGTTATAGAGCAGGATGAGGTGGACAAGAAAAAGCGGCGGAACAAAAAGGGGACAATGCTCCTCAAGTTATAGGCCAGGGTGAGGCGGTCAAGAAAAAGCGGCGGAACAAAAAGGGGGCAATGCTCCTCAAGTTATAGACCAGGATGAGGCGGACAAAAAAAGCGGCGGAAAAAAAAGGGGGCCATGCACCTCAAGTTATTGACAAGGGTGAGTCGGTCAAGAAAAAGCGGCGGAACAAAAAGGGGGCAATGCTCCTCAAGTTATAGAGCAGGATGAGGTGGACAAGAAAAAGCGGCGGAACAAAAAGGGGACAATGCTCCTCAAGTTATAGGCCAGGGTGAGGCGGTCAAGAAAAAGCGGCGGAACAAAAAGGGGGCAATGCTCCTCAAGTTATAGACCAGGATGAGGCGGACAAGAAAAAGCGGCGGAAAAAAAGGGGGCCATGCCCCTCAAGTTATAGACCAGGGTGAGTCGGTCAAGAAAAAGCGGCGGAACAAAAAGGGAGCAATGCTCATCAAGTTATAGACCAGGATGAGGCGGAGAAGAAAAAGACCGGAACACAAAGGGGGCAATGCTCCTCAAGTTATAGACCACGATGAGGCGGACAAGAAAAAGCGGCGGAACACAAAAGGGGCAATGCTCCTCAAGTTATAGACCAGGATGAGGTGGATAAGAAAAAGCGGCGGAACAAAAAGGGGGCAATGCTCCTCAAGTTATAGACCAGGATGAGGCGGACAAGAAAAAGCGGCGGAACAAAAAGAGAACAATGCTTCTTAAGTTATAGACCAGTGTGAGGCGGTCAAGGAAAAGCGGCGGAACAAAAAGGGGCAATGCTCCTCAAGTTATAGACCAGGATGAGACGGACAAGAAAAAGCGGCGGAACAAAAAGGGGGCAATGTTCCTCAAGTTATAGACCAGTATGAGGCGGACAAGAAAAAGCGGCGGAACAAAAAGGGGACAATGCTCCTCAAGTTATAGGCCAGGGTGAGGCGGTCAAGAAATAGCGGCGGAACAAAAAGGGGGCAATGCTCCTCAAGTTATAGACCAGGATGAGGCGGACAAGAAAAAGCGGCGGAAAAAAAGGGGGCCATGCCCCTCAAGTTATAGACCAGGGTGAGTCGGTCAAGAAAAAGCGGCGGAACAAAAAGGGGGCAATGCTCCTCAAGTTATAGAGCAGGATGAGGTGGACAAGAAAAAGCGGCGGAACAAAAAGGGGACAATGCTCCTCAAGTTATAGGCCAGGGTGAGGCGGTCAAGAAAAAGCGGCGGAACAAAAAGGGGGCAATGCTCCTCAAGTTATAGACCAGGATGAGGCGGACAAGAAAAAGCGGCGGAAAAAAGGGGGCCATGCCCCTCAAGTTATAGACCAGGGTGAGTCGGTCAAGAAAATGCGGCGGAACAAAAAGGGAGCAATGCTCATCAAGTTATAGACCAGGATGAGGCGGAGAAGAAAAAGACCGGAACACAAAGGGGGCAATGCTCCTCAAGTTATAGACCACGATGAGGCGGACAAGAAAAAGCGGCGGAACACAAAAGGGGCAATGCTCCTCAAGTTATAGACCAGGATGAGGCGGATAAGAAAAAGCGGCGGAACAAAAAGGGGGCAATGCTCCTCAAGTTATAGACCAGGATGAGGCGGACAAGAAAAAGCGGCGGAACAAAAAGAGAACAATGCTTCTTAAGTTATAGACCAGTGTGAGGCGGTCAAGGAAAAGCGGCGGAACAAAAAGGGGCAATGCTCCTCAAGTTATAGACCAGGATGAGACGGACAAGAAAAAGCGGCGGAACAAAAAGGGGGCAATGTTCCTCAAGTTATAGACCAGTATGAGGCGGACAAGAAAAAGCGGCGGAACAAAAAGGGGACAATGCTCCTCAAGTTATAGGCCAGGGTGAGGCGGTCAAGAAATAGCGGCGGAACAAAAAGGGGGCAATGCTCCTCAAGTTATAGACCAGGATGAGGCGGACAAGAAAAAGCGGCGGAAAAAAAGGGGGCCATGCCCCTCAAGTTATAGACCAGGGTGAGTCGGTCAAGAAAAAGCGGCGGAACAAAAAGGGGGCAATGCTCCTCAAGTTATAGAGCAGGATGAGGTGGACAAGAAAAAGCGGAGGAACAAAAAGGGGACAATGCTCCTCAAGTTATAGGCCAGGGTGAGGCGGTCAAGAAAAAGCGGCGGAACAAAAAGGGGGCAATGCTCCTCAAGTTATAGACCAGGATGAGGCGGACAAGAAAAAGCGGCGGAAAAAAAGGGGGCCATGCCCCTCAAGTTATAGACCAGGGTGAGTCGGTCAAAAAAAGCGGCGGAACAAAAAGGGAGCAATGATCATCAAGTTATAGACCAGGATGAGGCGGAGAAGAAAAAGACCGGAACACAAAGGGGGCAATGCTCCTCAAGTTATAGACCACGATGAGGCGGACAAGAAAAAGCGGCGGAACACAAAAGGGGCAATGCTCCTCAAGTTATAGACCAGGATGAGGCGGATAAGAAAAAGCGGCGGAACAAAAAGGGGGCAATGCTCCTCAAGTTATAGACCAGGATGAGGCGGACAAGAAAAAGCGGCGGAACAAAAAGAGAACAATGCTTCTTAAGTTATAGACCAGTGTGAGGCGGTCAAGGAAAAGCGGCGGAACAAAAAGGGGCAATGCTCCTCAAGTTATAGACCAGGATGAGACGGACAAGAAAAAGCGGCGGAACAAAAAGGGGGCAATGTTCCTCAAGTTATAGACCAGTATGAGGCGGACAAGAAAAAGCGGCGGAATAAGAAGGGGCAATGCTCCTCAAGTTATAGACCAGGATGAGGCGGATAAGAAAAATCGGCGGAACAAAAAGGGGGCAATGCTCCTCAAGTTATAGACCAGGATGAGGCGGACAAGAAAAAGCAGCGGAACAAAAAGGGGGCAATGCTCCTCAAGTTATAGACCAGTATGTGGCGGACAAGAATAAAGTGGCGGAACAAAAAGGGGGCAATGCTCCTCAAATTATAGACCAGGATTAGGCGGACAAGAAGAAGCGGCGGAACATAAAGGGGGCAATGCTCCTCAAGTTATAGACCAGGATGAGGCGGACAAGAATAAAGCGGCGGAACAAAAAGGGGGCAATGCTCCTCAAGTTATAGACCAGGGTGAGTCGGTCAAGAAAAAGCGGCGGAACAAAAAGGGGGCAATGCTCCTCAAGTTATAGAGCAGGATGAGGTGGACAAGAAAAAGCGGCGGAACAAAAAGGGGAAATGCTCTTCAAGTTATAGACCAGGATGAGGCGGACAAGAATAAAGCGGCCGAACAAAAAGGGGGCAATGCTCCTCAAGTTATAGACCAGGATGAGGCGGACAAGAATAAAGCGGCGGAACAAAAGCGGGGCAATGCTCCTCAAGTTATAGACCAGGATGAGGCGGACAAGAAAAAGCGGCGGAACAAAAATGGGGCAATGCTCCTCAATTTATAGACCAGGATGAGGCGGACAAGAATAAAGCGGCGGAACAAAAAGGGGGCAATGCTCCTCAAGTTATAGACCAGGATGAGGCGGACAAGAAAAATCGGCGGAGCGTAAACATTCAATTCTTTATAAGATGATAATTTGTAGGCAGACAACGAAAAGCGGTATACCACTAATTGTGTTTTGAGCAATAATAGAATATTGAGCATAAGTCTGAGTAAATTTAGTTGGATAGGGAAAAAATTGTATGTCTATACAGGTACATATTATGATGAATTTGTATTTAATAAAAAACATATTAATAAAATTTTTCATTTTCTTGATTATGGTGTTCTTCTGAATTAAATGTAGGAGTTATGGACTGTAAAAGCATTTCCGTAGAATTGCTGAATTTTTACATAATTTCACTTTAGAAACACATTTCAGATGTCATAAGGAAATCTTTTGATAAATATCATGGCATTAAAAATGCACCTGAAGGCAAGTAATTTTTATTCGGTATCGTTTGTTTAATCGAAATATAGACCAGTTTTCGGACAGTTCACTGAACAACAACAACAACAACAACAACAACAACAACCTCAACAACGCTGGATCAGGACTCTCTTCTCCGAATTAACACATTCATCTCCTTCAAAAGCTAGGTAAGCATAGCAGTTGATAGAGAGTCGTAATATAACCATAAAAAATTGAATAGAAACCTATAATTTAAGCTCCATATTCCACAATTTTTTACATTCATGATTAAAATGCTTTGCTACAGAGTTCAACCTGAGCATTGCATTTACGTACAAACAGACGAGTAGAATATTTGTAGAGGGAAATATAGAGGTGGGTATACAGTGCCCGTGTGGAACGTAGTGCCTATGGCTGATCTAAAAGAGCTGCAAGGAGAAGTAAATGAAGCTGAGAATTCATCCTTTAATAGAGTGTATGCAACCCAAATGACATTGCAGTTATGTGGGATTGAAGTCTTGGATAATCCACCATATTCGCCAGATGGCTCCAAAAATACATTTTTTTTTACTCACATACCTCAAACAGGACATGAAAGGAAAGAAATTGTAGAGCAATAATGGACTGTGGGTAGCAGTTTTGACTGCTTGCCATAAAAAATATTCTGCAGTTTGAGGGGGAGATAGAAAAGCTTTCGGGCCGTGCCAGTAAGTGTAGTGAGTTAAGGGAGGGTTATGTTGAAAAACAAACAACTATCAATCAAACCATATTCTGACGGGCTGAAACCTTGTCAACCCAGTTTCGTATAATAAGTGAACTTCAGAGGCGCCCCGTTTCTATGAAGTCCTATCGGAATCAGTCGGTGGGTTTGAAAATCTTTGCAGGCCTAGTTATTCTATTTCATTTTACACATACACGAAAATACAAAGTGATCCATAAGTAATTTCATTAATTTTATAGGGTTATTCTTTGAGATATTTCAAACAAAAAATTTCAATACTGTTTTTCGCGGTTTTGCTTCCTTCTCGAGATAATTTTTTTAAATATTAAAAATTTCATAGCGTGTTTTTGGAAAGACATTTATTTAATTGCCAATACGCTCAATCAATTTAAGAGAGCAGTGTATTATGATGATAAATGATTGACCGAATTTTGGGTTTGTCCTTTAAACCTCGCAGCTTGGCTGCTCTAGAATTTCGTGCTGTTTATCTGAGCTCTGTTTGATCCCAAGAAAATTTGTTGTTAATAATTTGTACATTTCATAGCTTAATACATTTATACATAATTTTACAATATAAGCAAATTGAAAAAGTTTATTGCACCTATAATTAATTTATTCACTATGTTTAAACAATTAATTAATTTAATTAGTTTAGTGGTAAACTAATAATAATAATAACTATAATAATAATAATAATAATAATAATAATTCTTAATCTTCCTCAACTTGGTGAGGTTGCCAAAGACAAAGAATGTTAAACACTAACAATGAAGTTGTGATAATGAAAAAATGTCCTACAAGATGTTTGTTTACAATAAACTGAAATTTATGGTAGATAAAGTTTTACAAGAATTAAAATTTGCAGTAAAATAAAATAACAGATAGAAAATAGGATGAGAAAATTGAACTATAATTTGAAAGTACACATTTCGCCGTAAAATCTGCAGATAAACCTTCAAAGCTATCATAGAAATTTCCTTAATTGTTGTTGGGATTCGAAATTTATGACGGAACGAGACGAATTGTTTAGATATGGTCCCTCTAGCGCCCACCATTAATCCGATGACTTCTATAGCGCTGAGTTTATATGATGTTTTGTAATAAGAGATATCGTGAGTACGTTGTGCGAGCGAGTTACAGAATTGCACGACATAATGATCGACTAGTTAAAAGCATTTGTTGATAAATTTGAAATGAGGCAGTATCATATATAACACATAGACAACTTAACGTCACTTTCTTTGACTATAAACTGTCTTTAAGAGTGATAAGAAAATCTTCTTATCAAATATAAGGCCTTACTTCAAGACCTACAGCAGAATTCACTAGTAAGTGACAATTGACAAGGAATGGAGATTTTTCTGAACTTCTTTTGGCTTACAGCCGATAGAAAATCCTGAAAGTTTATAGCTCGAATTGATAAATCTACAGAACAGCACGCCACTCAGATTCAAGCTAAATCAGAAATCGAACTGTTCGTAATGGTACCTGTCAGAATTTCCACGTATACTCTTTGCTTCCACATTATATGCTTGAGGCAGAGTTTAATCCAAGAAAGAAGTGTAAAAACTCTAAATATACAGAAATTGCTCAGAAGTAAGTTTATTTCATTTGCCGTGACATGTAAAAATTACTTCCTTGAATTTGTGATTATGAATATAGACTATTACATTTCTGAGAACAGAGGAATGCTCCTTAATGAATAAATACTTGTAAATTCTCGCGTTCTATGCTTAAAATGAGACTCATAATAAGAAATATTAACAAATAGTGTAATAATAAATAAGTTTTGCATCTATATTCTTGTATCTTGTAAAGGTTGTATTCAGTTTATATTTCTAGTACTAAACTAATTTACAAATTTTGGAAATATAATTTTGTTATGTGTGTTTAGGTACAGTCTGTCTAAAATTACTATAAATGTTGTACCGTGCGTCATTCTGAAATTCAAATCATGAGCAGATATCACGACCACCTGCATGAGCCGCCAGAGCACATCGTGGCAATGAACTGCTTCTGCAGCGAAACTACAAACAATTTGTAACTGCTGCGGCTGGCTCCGTCTGTCTTTCTATCTTTCAAGGTTTTTTTTTTCAACACTTTGTGCGCATGAGTTGCCCATCTATGAACAAGAAGCTAATTTTACAAATGGAAATAATTACCTTGAGCTTACAACATTTTACCCATAGCCTACATGGTCGTTTATGCTGTATTTGTTTCATTTGTACACTTTTGAAAGTACATGTTCACTTAGTTTATGAGAAATCTTACCATTCCATATGAGATCAAACCATACCATGTCATACACCAGGCATGTCAAAGCCCTGCACATTGTGCACTGGTCTGCGTGCAATGTGCAGTTCCTATTCCCCTACCTGGAGAGAGCGAATCGGCTTGGAGGGGAACGCGACAGGGCTGTACTGTACCTATAGCAGCAGATCAGCTTTTGTTTCAGTAACACAGATCAGTACGGATGCTCATTGAGCTGTGATTGTGAATGCATTATGGAAAATAAAGTGAGGAGTCCACAAATATAACGAAGAAGGGAGATCACAAATCATGTAACATAACTGTTATGATGTTTTCCTCAGCCAATAGTAATTGTGTTAAAATAAAAGGCTTTCATTTTATCATGTGGACCTAATAGTGATATGAGAATTTAAATCAGATTAGTAAAGTTCTCAAAATATGATATTCGCCTGCTCTTATTTCTTAATCAGTACTCTCACAGCAAAACAGACATGAAAATGATGTTGTTTTGGAGTCTGTACTAACACAGCCATCAATGGTTAGACGACTTACACCTTTCATTTGATAAGCTGATAAGTGATGAGAATATAGTGAAGAATACATGTGAGGCTCTTGAGGTTGTAAGGGAAGGAAGAAAGCAACTATCTGTAAGGCGGAAAATTTTTCTGGAAAAATGATACATAATGGCGAATTTTCCACTTCACGTTACTATATTATCTTAATATACTTACGTTAATAAATCTTTAAATCTGACATAAAGAAAATGTCCTCGCTTCACAGCTTGTGAAATACTCTTTTAACTCAATTCAGTAACGCTCCCAACTTGCTAATACTTGCTCTCAACGTTTCCCAAATAAACTATATATAAATTCATATTCAAGCTTAATTTATCTAATTTATTATTAATAATGTGAATTTATATTAATATACAGCAAGGAAATGATTCCAGTGTAAAAGCCTCACAATGTCCTATCGGATGTAATTGGGAGTAAAATATTTTCTTTCTTAGCATTTGTGCACCAAAGGTCCCACTAATGCTTGAGGAACAATGAAAGAGTATTACTTTGAAATAATCAGTACCTACTACGTAAAATGAAATACTGTTTTCGTTTTTTATGTTGTTTCGAAATTATTGCAATATTTACATTTTCTTCAAACACTGCATACAAATCATGTAAATAAATGATTCTTTACAAACGACTGCATTATGAATTGTAACTGAGTTTGTTTTTTGTGTTACAATTATTGTCAAATATAGACACTGACAATAATTGTGTTTTTTCCTTCTGCTAAGAATGTTTATAGTGTCCAAATGCCAATTTAATTGAACACTAGAAGCGCAGAATAGATTCTTGTACAGCCCTCCCGCTAAGAACTGGTAAGAGCAACACGTGAATGACGCAATCTGCACAGACTGGCGTTCTGCGCACATACACTGCATTTTCAGTGTCTCTTTTTTGACATGTCTGTCATACACCGCTCACTAGTAGGTTAACATATTAAACTTATCACACTTCAGATATGTACAAGTAATAATTGTTCTTCCTCTGACACATAGGCTACCGTTAAGTGAGATGTACTGCCTGATAATAGGTGTACATATCAACCAGAATCTCAGAGTATACGTATGAATTGGTAAATATTTTTAAAATACAATTGTTAGTCACCGACGTAGCTCACTCAGCTAAGGTACTTAACTGCCGATCCGAAAATGCGTTCGGGCATGGGTTTGATTCCCGCTTGTTCCGATTACCTTGGTGGAGTTTTTTCCGAGGCATTTCCCAACTGTAAGGCGAATGTCAGGTAGTCTGTGCCGAATTCTCGGTCTCATATCGCCAAATATCAAATCACTATCACTAGTCCCATCGACGATTAATAACCGAGTAGTTGATACAGCGTCGTTAAATAACCAACTAAAAATACCATTGATAAGAAATTAAAATGTAAGTTAAAATATACAAATTAAACTCAAATTGCGCTGATTAAGGGATAGGTAGAAAATTGGAAAAATGGAGAATGCTCTGTTTGCAGTGAAATTCCTGCCTTTGGACAGAACACTGGCTGAATGAATGAATGAATGAATGAATGAATGAATGAATGAATGAATGAATGAATGAATGAAATAATACTAAAAAAAATGTATTATTATGGCTATCATTTTTTATTTTAACTGATTCTCAGTAAATTTTTACATAATTTCTATTCTTATTCGGTGTTTAAGTGGCTCTGTTTTGTCACCACACCGCAATGTTTTGGTTATTCATCATTACATTTACAATTTAATTTTCTCACTTTTGAATAATAAAATCGGCTAATATTTTGCGTTACGCGCATGCGTACCTTGGGGAACGTGTTCCTGTGATTAGCCGCATCTGTAAGCTACAGGATTGTTTTGAATTTCTTGCGGCTTAACAATTTGATACCAAGATTTCCAGTGATTGTTCCCACTATCAACGCAACTATATTTTTAAAGTTACGATAATATTATCCCGCGGGTGAAAGGCAGTCAGAGCGTGGTGCCGACCACACCACCCCATTCTAGTGCCGAGATCATGGAAAGCATGGGGCTCTACCTCCACGCCCCCCAAGTGCCTTCATGGCATGTTAAGGGGATACCTTTACCTTTTCACGATAATATTATAGCTGAATACACAACAAACTCAGCATTAACACTGCCTATCATTGTAACCTAAATGCATTGTTCTAATGTTGCTATGGAAACAATTTCCAAAATGAAATACAGCAACTACACGTTTACAATTTTCAATGCATAGATGTCATATTAATATCAGTATAGTTATTTCGCTGATGCATTCTAAGTAATAATAAAGTAAGTAGACTACTAAATAAGTATACTTAAATAAAAACAACATAAAATAGACATATATAACCCACCGATTGCAAACACAATCCAGAAAAATACCAACACGTTGTGAAGAAACAGACCGGTGCTAGTTGTAGGCCTATTTCTCTTAAAGCTATATTGATATGTATAGAAGGGTGAGAAAACAATCTTTGTCATTATTTTACGTTGAAATATATTTCTACCTGATAGCTTGTTCTCTCTGCGAGCAACAACTTCAACAGCAGATTTGTTTTTAGACTTCGCGTCCTGATTAGATTCACCTACCCACAAATATGTGAATCGCTTATGTAGATGTACATTTCATAAGTATGCGTAGGTGGAGACGAGTTACGGTTTGATTCTCAGTGATCTGCCTCTCTAAAGGGAAATAAATTCTAAACACCTCAGTCGGAATACAAGCCACTTTCTTGCGCACAACGAACTCAGCAATAAGTTGCGCGTGTTCCTGATTAATTTTGTGATTTACCCAATTCGTTTTAAAAAACTTGATCCCTTCCGAATTTAATGTTTTTAGTATTAACCAAATTTATAAATACTCTTCAATGAAATATCTGTGAGGAAAATCTAGTTAATTTTGTAGCTCAAACCCATGAAATAAAATTATTACTTTACTTGAACCTTAAGGGTCATACTGATAGACAATCTTAGTGAAGGCTTCCGGTGCATGATCAGCGAACTAACGTTTTTCAAATTCATAAACCTGTGTTAGCGATATGATATGATATGAATCCTGTACAAGTTATCAGTCGATAGCCGGGTATTGTTTAGCACGCTCGTAGCGCGGGCTAGCGAAATGTCTATGAATAGCACCCTATGTCTTCACATCGTATGTTTTACTATATATCTGTAGTACAAATTATGGAACACGTGTGTATAATTCGGTAATAAAACTTCAGCCAGAATTGGCTACTTGTAGTCATGACATTTTCAATTCTAGACTAAATGGTCATAGGACAGAGTTCCCAGGTTTATATTATGTAGCCCTATAATGATTTTAAAGTTAATACTGATTGTGTATATGCATTTAATTTCTCTTTTTTACTTTATTATGTTTATTATTTTTTAAAGTTAATATTTGTATAATGGTATGTATTTTTCTGTATGTGATTTGATCCTGGTTGAGTGGAAGAGAAGGCCTCATGGCCTTAACTCTGCCAGGAAAATAAAACTTATAATAATAATAATAATAATAATAATAATAATAATAATAATAATAATAATTATTAGTATCATTATTGTATTATTTTTATTATCATGTATCATGTATGTTAATTTGTTTCCTAAGTAAATTATATTATTTCTGTCAATTTTATATTTTTGTTGTTATCAATATGTTTTCCTGCTAATAATAATAATAATAATAATAATAATAATAATAATAATAATAATAATAATAATGAAATAATAATAATGAAATAATAATAATGAAATAATAATAATAATAATAATAATAATAATAATAATAATAATAATAAGATTACTTACTTACTGGCTTTTAAAGAACCCGGAGTTTCATTACCGCCCTCACATAAGCCCGCCATTGGTCCCTATCCTGAGCAACATTAATCCATTCTCTATCATCATATTCCACCTCCCTCAAATCCATTTTAATATTATTTTCCCACCTACGTCTCGGCCTCCCCAGAGGACTTTTTCCCTCCGGTCTCCCAACTAACACTCTATATACATTTCTGGATTCGCCCGTATGTGCTACATGCCCTGCCCATCTCAAACATCTGGATTTAATTTTCCTAATTATGTCAGGTGAAGAATACAAGGCGTGCAGTTTTGTGTTGTATAACTTTCTCCATTCTCCTGTAACTTCACCCCTCTTAGCCCCAAATATTTTCCTAAGCACCTTATTCTCGAACAGCCTTAATCTCTGTTCCTCTCTCAAAATGAGAGTCCAAGTTTCACAACCCTACAGAACAACCGGTAATATAACTGTTTTATAAATTCTTACTTTCAGATTTTTCTACAGCAGACTGGATGATAAAAGTTTCTCAACCGAATAAAAGCAGACATTTCCCATATTTATTGAGTTTAATTTCCTCCCGAGTATCATTTATATTTGGTACTGTTGCTCCCAGATATTTGAACTTCTCCACCTCTTCAGAAGATAAATTTCCAATTTTTAAATTAATAATAATAATAATAATAATAATAATAATAATAATAGTAATAATAATAATAATAATAATAATAATAATAATAATAATAATAATAATAATAGTAATGAAAGTTTGTATAATAATTATAATCTGTCACCATTCTCAAATCATCTTTCCTTCGCTCTGAAATTAGCTCAATTATTACTAGTATTATTGCTATTAATTTTATCGTCATCATCTTTATGCAGCGTACTTGTTAAATATTTTATTACGGTGTTTAAATGTTAGTCTACAAAGTGTGTATTTTTTGAATTTTGTATTTTTTTGTATATCTACTCCTCTCTAGAATTTGATCCTGGTAACAGAATTTTGAATTTTCTTTTATAAACAACAGAGGTATTAGTTTATACGAATTATGTAAAATTAGATTTTGATTCCATCATAGTTTGAAAATACATAAATACAAAATTATTTACGTTGTAGCATGTTTTTGTTGTGCAAAATGACACCAGGTTTATAGATTTGCTACTTGAGCTGTTACTTTTGCAATGTCTGGCTAAATTATAGATATTCTTGTGCCGTTTTTTTATTTATACATTAAAGACATCAGCTCAAAGAATTTGAGTGACCATTAGGGTCCTGAATGCAATAAACATGTACAATATTTTGTTCTTCAAGAAAACTAAAGTAGGAAATATACACCCTCAAAATATGTTCAAGTACAGTAAAATTATTCTATTGCAATTCGAGAAACATTGGAATTGATGAGTCATTCATACAACAAAGTTTGGAATAGACTCTTTGTAGGAAACACGAGTTTTAAGCAAGAATCAGAAAATAATTGTTACATCTCCTCTTCTTCTTTGACGGACGAACTATTTTTTTCACCAAGAATGGATTCTTTTTCTGTTCCAGAATATAATACATTTCATGAATGTAAATCTTAATGATATTTTTCAGTTACAATGATATTCGGTGAGAGATGGCCATCATTTGTAGCTAAAAAGTCACTTAGAGTGGCAAATGAATGAAAATCGTACTTGATAACTCATGGATTTATCACTGTTTCAGCATCATCATAAATTGTGAATATTCTTAATCGTACGCCATGATGACACTATTTTAATGAGTTTTAAAAAGTATAATTATAGTGAGGTTGGAAGAGGAAATATCAAAACGAGACCTACACTATCCAGTATTGATAAGTTCTACGTCTGTACCGTGTAAGGTAAGTGAGAAAAGAACGAGGGAACATGATAAATTTAAGAATAATGAAATAACATGTGACACATCGATGTGTGTATTGGCATATGACCTTCGTCCACTAAAACATGGGAACTTTTATTATTTATTAAACTGTGATTTTGGGGTAATTGCCAATTTTGTTCCCTAAGCATTTATTAAAATACTTAAAATCTGTATGTTTGATGGAAAGGCAAGAAGGTTGGTAGAGATTTGCAGTTCCTTAAATTCCCTTTTTGGGAAATTTCGTTCTTTCTCGATTCCAATTCGAGAAACATTGGAATTGATGGGTCATGCATACAACAAAATTTGGAATAGACCCTTTGAAGGAAACACGATTTTTAGGCAAGAATCATAAAATAATTTTGTTATAGCTCCTCTCCTTCTTTGATGGACGAACTATTTCTTTCACCAAGAATGGATTCTTTTTCTTTTCCAGAATGTAATACATTTCCTGATTGATAACCTTAAACAGTGATATATTTTTATTTACAATTATATTCGGTGAGAGATGGCCATCATTTGTAGCTAAAAAGTCACTTAGAGTGGCAAATGAATGAAACACATACTTGATTACTCATGGATTTATCACTTTTTCAGCCTCATCATAAAATGTGAATATCCTTAATCGTACAGCATGAAGGCACTATATTAAATACTCGTAAAAAGTATAATTATAGTAAGGTTGGAAGAAGAGATATGAAAACCATAATTTCTACGTCTGTAGCGTCTAAGGTAAGCAAAAATATTCCTACAGTGTGAGAAAAAAATGAGGGAACATGATAAATTTAAGAATAATTAAATAACATTTGATACATCGATGTGTGTATTGGCATATTACTTTCGTGTACTAAAACATGGAGAATTTTATTAATAAGTATACCTTTGATTTTGGGGTAATTGCCAAATTTGTTCCTTAAGCATTTATTTAAATACTTAAAATCAGTATGTTTCATGGAAAGCAGTGATGTTTGGTAGAGATTTATAGTGCTTTAAATGCCTTTTTTCTGTTTTTCGTTCTTACTCGATTCAATTCGAGGAACATTGGTATAGATGGGTCATGAGTACATTTAAATTTGGAATAGACTTTTTGTAGAAAACATGATTTATTTCGATAGATTAAAATTACCGCTTCGCTAAAGTTTGGCCCTTTACTAAACTATCGAACACCGTTTCATACACTCACGCCTATCTGAATGTGTTTTTATACTAACATATCATAATGTGAGAAGTACCTACCTAATTTCAGAATTGAAGGACATACATTTCCTACACTAAAAAAAAACAATTGATGAAGAGAGTGGTAAAGAAACAATGCAGCACCACTTTCCCGCATTAGGACACTTTGCTTTATAAATGACATTTTAAACTATATTAATGCAATCAGATTACAGCGATTCAAATTCACCCAGGATTTCAATAAATAAACAAATAATATGGAAAATTTCATTTATTTAGATTTTAATGGGAAATGCGCCAATATAAGTTTTTTTCTCGTATTAGTTACGTTTTTAGTGCAAGATGAAACTGTGAACAATAATTATTGATATTCCCTCAAAAGTTTGTCTAAATTTTTTAGGAACAGTTTGTTTCTCACATTGTCCGCTGTTTCAGCGATCATTTACTATTCGTAAGATAACTGTCCATAATAATTTGCGGTATTATTATAATCTCGAATAAACTAGAAGCAAAAACAACAATTGTTAATTTCGCAACGATTTAGCTTAGACTAAATAAAAGTTATCTGGCCATGGGATGGTAATATACTAACAAATGCTCGTCCATTCGCTTCTTCTAGCAATGTGGGATTTTAAACGAAATATTATAACATTATATACTATGTACTTTAATATTTTAATTTTATGGTAGTATTAAAATAAGTATGAAACCTAAGGGTATAATGGCTCGATGTATACTTTATGTCATATGCAATCCTCGGTAAAACTTGGGTTGCAACCAGTGGCACTCAGATGTGTAATTGATGCATTTTTACGCTAGCACTACAATATTCTATCAACTGTTCTCTGTTGTAACTTGCGGATTAGGCCTACTTTATGAATTTCTTGTAATATGACGAAATCTATACGTCTTCTTTATTTATACTTGAGGGAAAAGAAACAATGCTGAATGAAACAGAGTAGACTAGAAAAATCGAAAGAAATTCCTTTCGAAGAACTAAATGATGGAGTGAGAATATTACAATTCTAAGGCAAGGCGACAATCTTTCACAAGGGGGCGTGTAAAGGTTTAGTGTCATTAGGTGAAGTAGTTCATAATTTCTTCTGCGTATACTTAAGCTAATTCTTGAATAAAATTTGTAATATTTTACTAATAGCTTCCACATATTATGTGTAAGAAATTTACTCTCACAAAAAGTGTATGTGTTAAAAATGTGGCTTTAGACTAACTCAGTCTCACCTCTCCAATTATTTACAAAATTTCATACACGCTTCGTGCCGAAAAGTAAACACTGCTCTTAAATCCTCAGGATTCTCGACATGCAGGGACAGAAAGACTGTGACATAGATGAAGCTGAGTTATCCTTTACCTTCGGGTGTCAACATTCATTGATGAGGCATTGAAATCAACAAAGAAATTCGTTTTGTAAGTAAACGAATTGATAAAATGTAATCGGGAATAAGTTGGTAAAAGTTTACCTAAAATAATTAATATATCAGTAGCTGAGTACCATGGTTCTTGTGAAAGTATATCCGAAAACTAGACATAGAAAAGGATGTAAGTGCCAATATTGCTTAGACATATTTGAAAAAATGTAATATAACTATGTACCGGACACAATCCAGTAAGAAAAACTATATCTCATTGTATTTTATGTAGACCCTAATTTCTCCTAGAGAAATGCAGAACGTATATAGCATTACTAATCACACAAAGAAGCTCTGTTTTCTGTGGTTTGTCTCTTTGGCACTTAACAGAATTTTTAATATCCAGTCTTCAACCCTCTTAGTGACACGAAGTGTTAAATAATACATTCGCATTCAAACGATAAATATTTTATTACAATTTAATCTCTAGTTATACTTTTTAGCTGTCCGTCTTTATTTGGTGTAAAATATCATCAAATAATTCTTAAGTTATACGTGGTATATAAGTGATTATTATGGGTCTTATGTATCTTTTATTTTTTATTTTGTTTTTCATTTTTATTTTTTATTTTTTTACTTTACTAGAAACTTCAGTCTTCACATCGAATGTTTTGCTATATATCTGTAGTACAAATTATGGACCACGTCTGTATAATTCGGTAATAACACTTCAGGAAGAATTGGCTACTTGTAGTAATAAAATGTTCAATTCCAGACCCATATAGTCATAGGACAGAGTTCTTTAATTTACGTATCGTGTACTTTAACCCAAGTTTATTTCTTCCCTTCGTAATTTATATTATTTCTTTCAATGTTATATTTTTGTTACTACACCAGTATGATTTGATGCAAATGTCAATAATAATAATAATAAAAAAATAATAATAACAATAATAATAATAATAATAATAATAATAATAATCCATCAACATTCTCAATATTATCTTCTATTCACTCTGAAAATATTACTTTGCATTACGTCAATTATTACTAATATTTTTGTTATCAACTTTACTGTTATCATTTTTACGTATCCTACTTGTTGAATACTTATTCTGATGTATAAATGTAGTCTACAAAGTAAGTAGTCTTTGAATTTTGTATGTTATTGTCTATCTAGTCCTCTCTAGAATTTGATCCTGGTATTATAATTTTTTATTTTATATTATAAACAACAGAAAGATTTGTTTATACCAATTATGTAAAATTAGATTTTAATACCAGTATAATTTGAAAGTACATAAATACAAAATTATTTATGTTGTAGCATGTCTTCGCTGTGAAAAATGACACCATGTTTTTAGATTTCCTACTTGAGCTCTCATTTTTGCAATGACTGGCTAAATTGTAGATACTCAGTCGCAAGACTGAATTCACGTTAAGTTTACTTATAGCCAATATTTTGTTCTTAACGAAAACCAACGTAGGAAATGTACACCCTCACAAGTATGTTCAAGTACAGTAAACGACTTTTATTGCAATTCGAGAAACATTGGAATTGATTGGTCATGTGTACAACCAAATTTGCAACAGGCTTTTGTAGGAAGAACGATTTTTAATCAAGAATCAGAAAATATTTCTCACAGCTCCTCTTCTTCTTTGAAGGACGAACTATTTTTGTCACAATGATGGATTCTTCTGCCAGTTATTCTTTCCATTCTAGAAAGGATGATTTTTCCTGAATGTTACTATTAATTAATCATTATTTTGATTATATTTACAATGACATCCGACGAGGGATCGCCATCATATGTTGTTAAAAACTCACTGAGAGTGGGAAATGAATGGAATACTTACTTGATAACACACGGATATTACAAGTTTAATTTCTTTATCGTTGTTTCAGTGTGTGTGAGAATTTGTGAATAGCGTTGATGATAGTCTGTGAGGAGAAGAATTTCAAAAACTGAAATTGCGAACTTCTAAAATATTACTATTATATTAATATTAATAAATATTAATATTAATAAATATTATTATTACGCTAATTATCTTATGGTTACAATTATTATTTATGTTAATAAGTTTACAAGTTAGTGAGCGGTTCATAATCATAATTAATTCGTTTTGTTTAGGTTAAAAATTTAGGAGTTTATAATAGAGAATAAATTTCGGCTTTTTTTCATGCAAGCATTTAAAATGTTTGAATGTAAAAATGATTGTTTTTTTGTTTTTGTAAATAATATTTTAAAATTATCTGTCATACGCTTATTGATTTCATAAACGTTTGTATCTTAGTTCAAGACACTAAATAAGTTTTATTTTCGTACAACCCATCAATTCTTTTAATATATTAAAACTAATGCAATTAAATGTTTCAATAGTATATCTTTGTTCTATTTATGGCTACCATAGTAACGAGATACGTAAACTCTAATAAGCAAAACATTGTAACTCGCCGATGTTACGGTTCATTCTTGAATTCGCCTCCACCGTACACGCACGTTACACATGTGTGTTGCGGGCTGCATTTCTTTGAATCTCCCCAACTTATCGTTCTGAGCAGGTCAGATTTAGATGGTTGTACGGTTTTAAAAACAAATTTCACACTACCACGTTCTACAATATACATCAAAGTCCACGGACACACACTAATCCAAAAGGGTGGAAAAGACTGCAGCTGAATGTAGAACAGAGTAATACTTAAGAGGAAGCAATTTAAATCATTATCTGAAAAATGTAACAAACCTCCTACATCTATATTAAGTATTAAATTACATAATTCTGATTGTTGTCTTATACAGTGTAAATGTCCGATTATTAAAGAGTCCTCTGAAGTTAAGTATTTAGGCATAATTTTCGATAATAATTTAAAATCGAACCAACAATTAATTACCTTTGTAATACATTACGTAAAATAGTATATTATTTTGTTTTATTGAGGAATTACTTGTCAATAAGTTTATTACGCACAATATATTTAACTTTATTTCAATCGGTAATTATGTACGGAATTATAGGATGAGGTAGTTCATTTAAATCCAATTTTAATCCACTTTAGTTATCACAGAAGAAAATAATTAAAATATGTCTTCGTAAACCTATTGATTTTCCATCTCGAAATTAGTTTTTTTACTTATGTACTTAACGTAAGACAAATTCATTATATTGTATTAATAAAATTCATACATAAAATTCGAAATAATTTTGAATTGTATTCTCATAGTTATGAAACAAACGATATGAATTCTTTAAGATTGTTTGAACAAAAATGCAACACTGTTACAATATTTAATCATAGTAGTAATTTAGGCCCAAAAATATATAACAAATTTATATTTAAATATCCTTATCTTGTCAATTTTAATAGTTCTAGTATTATATTTAAAAAGTTATATATGGATTTGATAAAAATTGAAAAATTTTAAATTTAAATTTATATTCTATAGTTTCATATTAGACATAAGACAAATTGTATTGTATACTAATTAATTTCAATTCAGGAATCCGCCCCTGAGCACGAGTTCTTCTCTTTTAGGGGCGAGCTAAAGTTTTTTCTATATGTAATATATGTTATGTTATAATTATTATAAATAAATAAATAAATAAATAAATAAATAAATAAATAAATAAATAAATAAATAAATAAATAAATAAATAAATAAATGTCGTCTTTACTTAATGCAAAATTTTAAAAACTTTTATTACTCTATAACGTTATTTTATTTTTTCCTCGGTCCCCTATTAACTGCTATGCAGACTGACCCTATTTCAGAATCAATGGGGTAGAGTAGGGTTCAGGAGTCAGTGCCAGGACAATCCCAGGCAAACTGATGTCACTGGTACGAGCCGATTGCGCACCTTTGAAATTTCCACATGGATGACCGACGAAATATTCCTGGAGATCTCCCTCACGGACAGATTTCTTAAGTGCCGTAAATCTACGACACCGGAGCCCCCGCTTTACTTCCCTCCCTAAAAAAATATGTCAAGCATTTTATCGCTCTATTACGTATTTGAAGCTGCGAGTGTTGGTTTCAAAGGCCATATTGGGAACCATGATACCACCGATGGCGATAGAACATAAAAATAACCCTACAAACTATTGAACTCTTTTCTCCAGTGTGATATCGTTTATTTTACTTTAATATTATAGTTTACTGGATTTCAGTAATTTTAATTGTCCAAGACAAGATTACGATCACAAACTACAATCTCTTTAGTCAACCATTTGTCTATTGCAAAGGAACTGTATCCACAAAATTCAAAATATATTTATATAATGTAATTCAGTAGACTAGTTTTTTTTCGATAAATTAAAATTACCGTTTTCACTACTTGAGTATCCAAAATGTTTCATACATTAACACTGATCAGAATGTATTTTTATACTACCATATCGTAATGTGACAATTACTACCTTATTACTACCTTATTGAACAACATACGTTTCCTGCATTAAAATAAAATAATTTTATTGAAAATGAGAATGGTAAAGAAACAATGAAGCCCTACTTTTCCGCATTAGAACACCTTGCTGCACTATCTTTTATAGATGATATTTTACACAATATTAATGCAATCAAATTACAGCAACTCAAATTTATCCAGCATTTTAACATTCAATAAATATACAATAATATGAAAGATTTCATTGATTTATATTTTTCTAGGAAATACGCCGACATAACATATTCTGTAATCGTAGTTACCCTCTTATTCTTGGACGAAACTATGAAAAACTGATAGGTACGCTCTTTCATAAGATGTTCTTGATATTTCAAGGAGCAGGTGGTTACTCACAGTGTACGCTGCTTCAGCGGTATCGTGTGGAGTTGGGATCATTTACTATTCGTCACATAACTATCCATAATAATTTCCAATTATTTACAAAATTTCATAGATGCTTCGTGCCCATAAGTAAACAATGTTCTGAAATCCTCAGGAATCTCGATCTGAAGTGGGAGGAAGACAATAATAATGTTGAAGTTGAGTTGATCCTTTGCCTTCCTGTTTGTACATTCTTTGATGAGGGATTGAAGTCAACAAAGAACTTGGGTTTTGTAACGGAAAAAAATATAAAATATGATCGAGAATAAGTTGGTAAAAGTTAATGTAAAATAATTAATATTTCAAAGAGATGAGTAAAGCGTTTGGTGTTAATGTATGTCTGAAAACTAGACATAGAAAATATGTAAGTGCCAATATCGTTCAAAATTATATATATATATATAAAAAAAAGAATTGAAACTATGTTCTGCCTCAAACTACTTAGAAAAGTTATTTCTCTTTGTATTTTATGTAGCCCTCTTACTCCTATAAATATCCAAATCAACGATATTACATTACTAGTAGCACAAGAAACCTCTGATTTCTACGATTTGTCTCTTTGGTACGTACATACTTTCTATGTGCAGTCTTCAACCCTCTTAGTTACACGAAGTGTTAAATTATAAATAAGAATGCTATCGAAACATATTTACTTTCAATTTAATCACAAGTTAAAATTTTAAGCTTTCCCTCTTTATTCGGTCTAAAAGTGACCACAGATGTTATAAGTTGTACGTGGTATTTAAATAATTATTATGACTCAAAAGTATATTTTATAATTTTGTTCTTATTTTTAAGTGAAACGAGCTGTTGTGAAGAAGACTATTAATATCCCACTATTATGGAGTTCGCGTAATGCTGAAGTAAGTGGAATGATTTTCATGGTCTAATGAAGAAATGAAATAAAAAAGAAAGCTAGTATAATTAGCAGATTATGGGAGGAAGATAAAGAAAAACAGAATGTAGAGCAAGAAAAGAATAACGATGTGAAAAAGGAATAGAAGGATCATTGAAAGTGCAAATGTAAGCCGAGGATGAGAAAGAGTAGCAGCAAAAGCATGCAGATAAATATATGTAAGCGGTATGCATACCGGGGGAGAGCAGGAGCATACGCAGTAGCGAAAGTTATGGAGCAGAAATACCATAATGATCAGAAAGCAAAGCATTACATGCCGGCAGAGAACCAAAGTCGGAGAAGCAGAAAAGGCGCAATGTTCAGCAAATGGAAGAAGAGAAGGAGGTAGAACATCAAAAGCGTCGGAGCATAAAGGGCGCAATATTCAGTAAGAGGAAGTAGAGGAGGAGGAAGAAACGCGAAAGCGTCGGAGCATAATGGGTACAATATTCAGTAAGACGAGTAGAGGAGGAGGAAGAAAAGCAAAAGCGTCGGACCATAATGGGCGCAATATTCAGTACGAGGAAGTAGAGTAAGAGGAAGAAAAGCAAAAGCGTCGGAGCATAATGGGCGCAATATTCAGTAAGAGGTAGTAGAGGAGGATGATCCTCAAGTTATAGACCAGGATGAGGCGGATAAGAAATATTGGCGGAACAAAAAGGGGGCAATGCTCCTCAAGTTATAGACCAGGATGAGGCGGACAAGAAAAAGCGGCGGAACAAAAAGGGGGCAATACTCTTCAAGTTATAGACCATGATGACAAGAATAAAGCGGCGGAAAAAAGGGGGCAATGCTCCTCAAGTTATAGACCAGGATGAGGCGGACAAGAAAAAGCGGCGGACAAAAAGGGGACAATGCTCCTCAAGTTAAAGACAAGGATGAGACGGACAAGAATAAAGCATCGAAAGAAAAAGGGGGCAATTCTCTTCAAGTTATAGACGAAGATGAGGCGGACAAGAAAAAGAGGCGGAACAAAAAGGGGGCAATGCTCTTCAAGTTATAGACCAGGATGAGGCGGACAAGATAAAGCGGCGGAACAAAAAGGGGGCAATGCTCCTAAAGTTATAGACCAGGGTGAGGCGGTCAAGAAAAAGCGGCGGAACAAAAAGGGGGCAATGTTCCTCAAGTTATAGACCAGAATGAGGCGGACACGAAAAAGCGGCGGAACAAAAATGGGGCAATGCTCCTCCAGTTATAGAGCAGAATGAGGCGGATAAGAAAAAGCGGCGGAAAAAAAGGGGGCAATGCTCCACAAGTTATAGACCAGGATGAGGCGGACAAGGAAAAACGGCTGAACAAAAAGGGGGCAATGCTCCTCAAGTTATAGACCAGGAATAGTCGGACAAGGAAAAGCGGCGGAACAAAAGGGGAAAATGCTCCTCAAGTTATAGACCAGGATGAGGCGGACAAGAAAAAGAGGCGGAACAAAAAGGGGGCAATGCTCCTCAAGTTATAGACCAGTGTGAGGCGGTCAAGAAAAAGCGGCGGAACAAAAAGGGGGCTATGATCCTCAAGTTATAGACCAGGATGAGGCGGACAAGAAAAAGCGGCGCAACAAAAAGGGGACAATGCTCCTCAAGTTATAGAACTGGGTGAGGCGGTCAAGAAAAAGCGGCGGAACAAAAAGGGGGCAATGCTCCTCAAGTTATAGACCAGGATGAGGCGGACAAGGAAAAGCTGCTGAACAAAAAAAAGTGGGCAATGCTCCTCAAGTTATAGTCCAGGAATAGTCGGACAAGGAAAAGCGGCGGAACAAAAGGGGAAAATGTTCCTCAAGTTATAACCAGGATGAGCCGGACAAGAAAAAGCGGCGGAACAAAAAGGGGGCAATGCTCCTCAAGTTATAGATCAGGATGAGGCGGACAAGGAAAAGCTGCTGAACAAAAAAAAGTGGGCAATGCTCCTCAAGTTATAGACCAGGAATCGTCGGACAAGGAAAAGCGGCGGAACAAAAGGGGAAAATGCTCGTCAAGTTATAGACCAGGATGAGGCGAACAAGAAAAAGCGGCGGAACAAAAAGGGGGCAATGCTCCTCAAGTTATAGACCAGGATGAGGCGGAGAAGAAAAAGCGGCGGAACAAAAAGGGGGCAATGCTCCTCAAGTTATAGACCAGGATGAGGCGGAGAAGAAAAAGCGGCGGAACAAAAAGGGGGCAATGCTCCTCAAGTTATAGACCAGGATGAGGCGGATAAGAAAAAGCGGCGGAACAAAAAGGGGGCAATGCTCCTCAAGTTATAGAAGAAGATGAGGCGGATAAGAAAAAGCGGCGGAACAAAAAGGGGGCAATGCTCCTCAAGTTATAGACCAGGATGAGGCGGACAAGGAAAAGCGGCTGAACAAAAAGGGGGCAATGCTCCTCAAGTTATAGACCAGGAATATTCGGACAAGAAAAAGCGGCGGAACAAAAGGGGGCAATGCTCCTCAAGTTATAGACCAGGATGAGGCGGACAAGAATAGAGCGGCGGAACAAAAAGGGGGCAATGCTCCTCAAGTTATAGACCAGGATGAGGCGGACAAGAAAAAGCGGCCTAACAAAAAGGGGACAATGCTCCTCAAGTAATAGACCAGGATGAGGCGGATAAGAAAAAGCGGCGGAACAAAAAGGGGGCAATGCTCCTCATGTTATAGACCAGGATGAGGCGGACAAGAAGAAGCGGCTGAACAAAAAGGGGGGAAATGCTCCTCAAGTTATAGACCAAGATGAGGCGGATACGAAAAAGCGGCGGAAGAAAAAGGGGGCAATGCTCCTCAAGTTATAGACCAGGATGAGGCGGATAAGAAAAAGCGGCGGAACAAAAAGGGGAAATGCTCCTCAAGGTATAGACCAGGATGAGGCGGACAAGAATAAAGTGGCGGAACAAAAAGGGGACAATGCTCCTCAAGTTATAGACCAGGATGAGGCGGATAAGGAAAAGCGGCGGAACAAAAAGAGGGCAATGCTCCTCAAGTTATAGACCAGGATGAGGCGGACAAGAATAAAGCGGCGGAACCAAAAAGGGGGCAATGCTCCTCAAGTTATAGACCAGTATGAGGCGGACAAGAATAAAGCGGCGGAACAAAAAGGGGGCAATGCTCCTCAAATTATAGACCAGGATGAGGCGGACAAAAAAAGCGGCGGAACTAAAAGGGGGCAATGCTCCTCAAGTTATAGACCAGGATGAGGCGGACAAGAACAAAGCGGCGGAAGAAAAAGGGGGCAATGCTCCTCAAGTTATAGACCAGGATGAGGCGGATAAGAAAAAGCGGCGGAACAAAAAGGGGAAATGCTCTTCAAGTTGTAGACCAGCATGAGGCGGAAAGAATAAAGCGGCCGAACAAAAAGGGGGCAATGCTCCTCAAGTTATAGACCAGGATGAGGCGGACAAGAATAAAGCGGCGGAACAAAAAGGTGGCAATGCTCCTCAAGTTATAGACCAGGATGAGGCGGACAAGAAAAAGCGGCGGAACAAAAAGGGGGCAATGCTCCTGAATTTGTAGACCAGGATGAGGCGGACAAGAATAAAGCGGCAGAACAAAAAGGGGGCAATGCTCCTCAAGTTATAGACCAGGATGAGGCTGTCGAGAAAAATCGGCTGAGCGTAAACATTCAATTCTCAATAAGATGATAATTTGTAGGCAGACAACTAAAAGCGGTATACCACTAATTGTGTTTTGAGCAATAATAGAATGTTGAGCATAAGTCTGAGTAAATTTAGTTGGATAGGGAAAAAATTGTATGTCTATACAGGTACATATTATGATGAATTTGTATTTAATAAAAAACATATAAATAAAATTTTTCATATTCTTGATTATGGTGTTCTTCTGAATTAAATGTAGGAGTTATGGACTGTAAAAGCATTTCCGCAGAATTGCTGAATTTTTACATAATTTCACTATAGAAACACATTTCAGATGTCATAAGGAAATCTTTTGATTCATATCATGGCATTAAAAATGCACCTGAATGCAAGTAATTTTTATTCGGTGACGTTTGTTTAATCGAAATATCGACCAGTTTTCGGACAGTTCACTGAACAACAACAACAACAACAACAACAACAACGCTGGATCAGGACTCTCTTCTCCGAATTAACACATTCATCTCCTTCAAAAGCTAGGTAAGCATAGCAGTTGATAGAGAGTCGTAAAATAACCATAAAAATTGAATAGAAGCCTATAATTTAAGCTCCATATTCCACAATTTTTTACATTCATGATTAAAATGCTTTGCTACAGAGTTCAAGCTCAGCATTACATTTACGTACAAACAGACGAGTAGAGGGAAATATAGAGGTGGGTATACAGTGCCCGTGTGGGAACGTAGTGCCTATGGCTGATCTAAAAGAGCTGCAATCAAAAGTAAATGAAGCTTAGAATTCATCCTTTAATAGAGTGTATGCAACCCAAATGACATTGCAGTCGATCAAACCATGTAGTATATTCTGACGGGCTGAAACCTTGTCAACCCAGTTTCGTATAATAAGTGAACTTCAGAGGCGCCCCGTTTCTACGAAGTCCTATCGGAATCAGTCTTTGGGTTTGAAAATCTTTGCAGGCCTAGTTATTCTATTTCATATTACACATACACGAAAATACAAAGTGAACCATAAGTAATTTCATTAATTTTATAGGGTTATTCTTTGAGATATTTCAAACAAAAAATTTCAATACTGTTTTTCGAGGTTTTGCTTCCTTCTCGAGATAATTTTTTTAAATATTAAAAATTTCATAGCGTGTTTTTGGAAAGACATTTGTTTAATTGCCAATACGCTCAATCAATTTAAGAGAGCAGTGTATTATGATGATAAATGATTGACCGAATTTTGGGTTTGTCCTTTAAACCTCGCAGCTTGGCTGCTCTAGAATTTCGTGCTGTTTATCTGAGCTCTGTTAAATCCCAAGAAAATTTGTTGTTAATAATTTGTACATTTTATAGCTTAATACATTTATACATATTTTTACAATATAAGCAAATTGAAAAGGTTTATTACACCTATAATTAATTTATTCACTATGTTTAAACAATTAATTAATTTAATTAGTTTAGTGGTAAACTAATAATAATAATAATAATAATAACAATAATAGTAATAATAATAATAATAACAATAATAATTCTTAATCTTCCTCAACTTGGTGAGGTTGCCAAAGACAAAGAATGTTAAACAGTAACAATGAAGAAGTGATATTAAAAAAGTGTCCTACAAGATGTTTGTTTACAATAAACTGAAATTTACGGTAGATAAAGTTTTACAAGAATTAAAATTTGCAGTAAAATAAAATAACAGATAGAAAATAGGATGAGAAAATTGAACTATAATTTGAAAATACACATGTCGCCGTAAAATCTGCAGATAAACATTCAAAGCTATCATAGAAATTTCCTTAATTGTTGTTGGGATTCGAAATTTATGACGGAACGAGACGAATTGTTTAGTTATGGTCCCTCTAGCGCCCACCATTAATCCGATGACTTCTATAGCGCTGAGTTTATATGATGTTTTGTAATAAGAGATATCGTGTGTACGTTGTGCGAGCGAGTTACAGAATTGCACGACATAATGATAGACTAGTTAAAAGCATTTATTGATAAATTTGAAATGAGGCAGTATCATATATAACACATAGACAACTTAACGTCACTTTCTTTGACTATAAACTGTCTTTAAGAGTGATAAGAATATCTTCTTATCAAATATAAGACCTTACTTCAAGACCTACAGCAGAATTCACTAGTAAGTGACAATTGACAAGGAATGGAGATTTTTCTGAAATTCTTTTGGCTTACAGCCGATAGAAAATCCTGAAAGTTTATAGCTCGAATTGATAAATCTACAGAACAGCACGCCACTCAGATTCAAGCTAAATCAGAAATCGAACTGTTCGTAATGGTACCTGTCAGAATTTCCACGTATACTCTTTGCTTCCACATTATATGCTTGAGGCAGAGTTTAATCCAAGAAAGAAGTGTAAAAACTCTCAATATACAGAAATTGCTCAGAAGTAAGTTTATTTCATTTGCCGTGACATGTAAAAATTACTTCCTTGAATTTGTGATTGGGAATATAGACTATTTCATTTCTGAGAACAGAGGAATGCTCCTTAATGAATAAATACTTGTAAATTCTCGCGTTCTATGTTTAAAATGAGACTCATAATAAGAAATATTAACAAATAGTGTAATAATAAATAAGTGTTGCAGCTATATTTCTTGTATCTTGTAAAGGTTGTATTCAGTTTATATATCTAGTACTAAACTAATTTACAAAGTTTGGAAATATTATAATTTTGATGTGTGTTTAGGTACAGTGTGTCTAAAATTACTATAATTGTTGTACGTTGGGTCATTCTGAAATTCAAATCATGAGCAGATATCACGACCACCTGCATGAGCCGCCAGAGCACATCGTGGCAATGAACTGCTTCTGCAGCGAAACTACAAACAATTTGTAACTGCTGCGGCTGGCTCCGTCTGTCTTTCTATCTTTCAAGGTTTTTTTTTTCAACACTTTGTGCGCATGAGTTGCCCATCTATGAACAAGAAGCTAATTTTACAAATGGAAATAATTACCTTGAGCTTACAACATTTTGCCCATAGCCTACATGGTCGTTTATGCTGTATTTGTTTCATTTGTACACTTTTAAAAGTACATGTTCACTTAGTTTATGAGAAACCTTACCATTCCATATGAGATCAAACCATACCATGTCATACACCAGGCATGTCAAAGCCCTGCACATTGTGCACTGGTCTGCGTGCAATGTGCAGTTCCTATTCCCCTACCTGGAGAGAGCGAATCGGCTTGGAGGGGAACGCGACAGGGCTGTACTGTACCTATAGCAGCAGATCAGCTTTTGTTTCAGTAACACAGATCAGTACGGATGCTCATTGAGCTGTGATTGTGAATGCATTATGGAAAATAAAGTGAGGAGTGCACAAATATAACGAAGAAGGGAGATCACAAATCATATAACATAACTGTTATGATGTTTTCCTCAGCCAATAGTAATTGTGTTAAAATAAAAGGCTTTCATTATATCATGTGGACCTGATAGTGATATGAGAATTTAAATCAGATTAGTAAAGTTCTCAAAATATGATATTCGCCTGCTCTTATTTCTTAATCAGTACTCTCACAGCAAAACAGACATGAAAATGATGTTGTTTTGGAGTCTGTACTAACACAGCCATCAATGGTTAGACGACTTACACCTTTCATTTGATAAGCTGATAAGTGATGAGAATATAGTGAAGAATACATGTGAGGCTCTTGAGGTTGTAAGGGAAGGAAGAAAGCAACTATCTGTAAGGCGGAAAATTTTTCTGGAAAAATGATACATAATGGCGAATTTTCCACTTCACGTTACTATATTATCTTAATATACTTACGTTAATAAATCTTTAAATCTGACATAAAGAAAATGTCCTCGCTTCACAGCTTGTGAAATACTCTTTTAACTCAATTCAGTAACGCTCCCAACTTGCTAATACTTGCTCTCAACGTTTCCCAAATAAACTATATATAAATTCATATTCAAGCTTAATTTATCTAATTTATTATTAATAATGTGAATTTATATTAATATACAGCAAGGAAATGATTCCAGTGTAAAAGCCTCACAATGTCCTATCGGATGTAATTGGGAGTAAAATATTTTCTTTCTTAGCATTTGTGCACCAAAGGTCCCACTAATGCTTGAGGAACAATGAAAGAGTATTACTTTGAAATAATCAGTACCTACTACGTAAAATGAAATACTGTTTTCGTTTTTTATGTTGTTTCGAAATTATTGCAATATTTACAGTTTCTTCAAACACTGCATACAAATCATGTAAATAAATGATTCTTTACAAACGACTGCATTATGAATTGTAACTGAGTTTGTTTTTTGTGTTACAATTATTGTCAAATATAGACACTGACAATAATTGTAGTTTTCCTTCTGCTAAGTATGTTTATAATGTCCAAATGTCAATTTAATTGAACACTAGAAGCACAGAATAGATTCTTGTACAGCCCTCCCGCTAAGAACTGCTAAGAGCAACACGTGAATGACGCAATCTGTACAGACCGGCGTTCCGCGCACATACACTGCATTTTCAGTGTCTCTTTTTTGACATGTCTGTCATACACCGCTCACTAGTAGGTTAACATATTAAACTTATCACACTTCAGATATGTACAAGTAATAATTGTTCTTCCTCTGACACATAGGCTACCGTTAAGTGAGATGTACTGCCTGATAATAGGTGTACATATCAACCAGAATCTCAGAGTATACGTATGAATTGGTAAATATTTTTAAAATACAATTGTTAGTCACCGACGTAGCTCACTCAGCTAAGGTACTTAACTGCCGATCCGAAAATGCGTTCGGGCATGGGTTTGATTCCCGCTTGTTCCGATTACCTTGGTGGAGTTTTTTCCGAGGCATTTCCCAACTGTAAGGCGAATGTCAGGTAGTCTGTGCCGAATTCTCGGTCTCATATCGCCAAATATCAAATCACTATCACTAGTCCCATCGACGATTAATAACCGAGTAGTTGATACAGCGTCGTTAAATAACCAACTAAAAATACCATTGATAAGGAATTAAAATGTAAGTTAAAATATACAAATTAAACTCAAATTGCGCTGATTAAGGGATAGGCAGAAAATTGGAAAATTGGAGGATGCTCGATTTGCAGTGAAATTCCTGCCTTTGGACAGAACACTGGCTGAATGAATGAATGAATGAATGAATGAATGAATGAATGAATGAATGAATGAATGAATGAATGAAATAATACACATAATAAATGTATTATTATGGCTATTATTTTTTATTTTAACTGATTCTCAGTACATTTTTACATCATTTCTATTCTTATTCGGTGTGTAAGTGGCTCTGTTTTGTCACCACACCGCAATGTTTTGGTTATTCATCATTACATTTACAATTTAATTTTCTCACTTTTGAATAATAAAATCGGCTAATATTTTGCGTTACGCGCATGCGTGCTTTGGGGAACGTGTTCCTGTGATTAGCCGCATCTGTAAGCTACAGGATTGTTTTGAACTTCTTGCGGCTTAACAATTTGATACCAAGATTTCCAGTGATTGTTCCCACTATCAACGCAACTATATTTTTAAAGTTACGATAATATTATCCCGCGGGTGAAAGGCAGTCAGAGCGTGGTGCCGACTACACCACCCCATTCTAGTGCCGAGATCATGGAAAGCATGGGGCTCTACCTCCACGCCCCCCAAGTGCCTTCATGGCATGTTATGGGGATACCTTTACCTTTTCACGATAATATTATAGCTGAATACACAACAAACTCAGCATTAACACTGCCTATCATTGTAACCTAAATGCATTGTTCTAATGTTGCTATGGAAACAATTTCCAAAATGAAATACAGCAACTACACGTTTACAATTTTCAATGCATAGATGTCATATTAATATCAGTATAGTTATTTCGCTGATGCATTCTAAGTAATAATAAAGTAAGTAGACTACTAAATAAGTATACTTAAATAAAAACAACATAAAATAGACATATATAACCCACCGATTGCAAACACAATCCAGAAAAATACCAACACGTTGTGAAGAAACAGACCGGTGCTAGTTGTAGGTCTATTTCTCTTAAAGCTATATTGATATGTATAGAAGGGTGAGAAAACAATCTTTGTCATTATTTTACGTTGAAATATATTTCTACCTGATAGTTTGTTCTCTCTGCGAGCAACAACTTCAACAGCAGATTTGTTTTTAGACTTCGCGTCCTGATTAGATTCACCTACCCAAAAATATGTGAATCGCTTATGTAGATGTACATTTCATAAGTATGCGTAGGTGGAGACGAGTTACGGTTTGATTCTCAGTGATCTGCCTCTCTAAAAGGAAATAAATTCTAAACACCTCAGTCGGAATACAAGCCACTTTCTTGCGCACAACGAACTCAGCAATAAGTTGCGCGTGTTCCTGATTAATTTTTTGATTTACCCAATTCGTTTTAAAAAACTTGATCCCTTCCGAATTTAATGTTTTTAGTATTAACCAAATTTATAAATACTCTTCAATGAAATATCTGTGAGGAAAATCTAGTTAATTTTGTAGCTCAAACCCATGAAATAAAATTATTACTTTACTTGAACCTTAAGGGTCATACTGATAGACAATCTTAGTGAAGGCTTCCGGTGCATGATCAGCGAACTAACGTTTTTCAAATTCATAAACCTGTGTTAGCGATATGATATGATATGAATCCTGTACAAGTTATCAGTCGATAGCCGGGTCTTGTTTAGCACGCTCGTAGCGCGGGCTAGCGAAATGTCTATGAATAGCACCCCATGTCTTCACATCGTATGTTTTACTATATATCTGTAGTACAAATTATGGAACACGTCTGTATAATTCGGTAATAAAACTTCAGCCAGAATTGACTACTTGTGGTCATGACATTTTCAATTCTAGACTAAATGGTCTTAGGACAGATTTCCCAGGTTTATATTATTTAGCCCTATAATGATTTTAAAGTTAATACTGTTTGTGTATATGCATTCAATTTCTCTTTTTTACTTTATTATGCTTATTATTTTTTAAAGTTAATATTTGCATAATGGTATGTATTTTTCTGTATGTGATTTGATCCTGGTTGAGTGGAAGAGAAGGCCTCATGGCCTTAACTCTGCCAGGAAAATAAAACTTATAATAATAATAATAATAATAATAATAATAATAATAATAATAATAATAATAATAATAATAATAATAATAATAATAATAATTATTATTATTATTATTATTAGTATCATTATTGTATTATTTTTATTATCATGTATCATGTATGTTAATTTGTTTCCTAAGTAAATTATATTATTTCTGTCAATTTTATATTTTTGTTGTTATCAATATGTTTTCCTGCTAATAATAATAATAATAATAATAATAATAATAATAATAATAATGAAAGTTTGTATAATAATTATAATCTGTCACCATTCTCAAATCATCTTTCCTTCACTCTGAAATTAGCTCAATTATTACTAGTATTATTGCTATTAATTTTATCGTCATCATCTTTATGCAGCGTACTTGTTAAATATTTTATTACGGTGTTTAAATGTTAGTCTACAAAGTGTGTATTTTTTTAATTTTGTATTTTTTTGTATATCTACTCCTCTCTAGAATTTGATCCTGGTAACAGAATTTTGAATTTTCTTTTATAAACAACAGAGGTATTAGTTTATACGAATTATGTAAAATTAGATTTTGATTCCATCATAGTTTGAAAATACATAAATACAAAATTATTTACGTTGTAGCATGTTTTTGCTGTGCAAAATGACACCAGGTTTATAGATTTCCTACTTGAGCTGTTACTTTTGCAATGTCTGGCTAAATTATAGATATTCTTGTGGCGTTTTTTTATTTATACATTAAAGACATCAGCTCAAAGAATTTGAGTGACCATTAGGGTCCTGAATGCAATAAACATGTACAATATTTTGTTCTTCAAGAAAACTAAAGTAGGAAATGTACACCCTCAAAATATGTTCAAGTACAGTAAAAATTCTTCTATTGCAATTCGAGAAACATTGGAATTGATGAGTCATTCATACAACAAAGTTTGGAATAGACTCTTTTTAGGAAACACGATTTTTAAGCAAGAGTCAGAAAATAATTGTCACATCTCCTCTTCTTCTTTGACGGACGAACTATTTTTTCACCAAGAATGGATTCTTTTTCTGTTCCAGAATATAATACATTTCCTGAATGTTAATCTTAAATAATGATATTTTTCACTTACAATGATATTCGGTGAGAGACGGATATCATTTGTAGCTAAAAAGTCACTTAGAGTGGCAAATGAATGAAAATCGTACTTGATTTCTCATGGATTTATCACTTTTTCAGCATCATCATAAATTGTGAATATTCTTAATCGTACGCCATGATGACACTATTTTAATGAGTTTTAAAAAGTATAATTATAGTAAGGTTGGAAGAGGAAATATCAAAACGAGACCTACACTATCCAGTATTGATAAGTTCTACGTCTGTACCGTGTAAGGTAAGTGAGAAAAGAACGAGGGAACATGATAAATTTAAGAATAATGAAATAACATGTGACACATCGATGTGTGTATTGGCATATGACCTTCGTCCACTAAAACATGGGAACTTTTATTAATTATTAAACCTGTGATTTTGGGGTAATTGCCAATTTTGTTCCTTAAGCATTTATTAAAATACTTAAAATCTGTATGTTTGATGGAAAGGCAAGAAGGTTGGTAGAGATTTGTAGTCCATTAAATTCCCTTTTTGGATTTTTCTTTCTTTCTCGATTCTAATTCGAGAAATATTGGAATTGATGGGTCATGCATACAACAAAATGTGGAATAGACCCTTTGAAGGAAACACGATTCTTATGCAAAGATCAGAAAATAATTTTGTTATAGCTCCTCTCCTTCTTTGACGGACGAACTATTTTTTTCACCAAGAATGGATTCTTTTTCTGTTCCAGAGTGTAATACATTTCCTGAATGATAAACTTAAATAGTGATTTTTTTTACTTACAATTATATTCGGTGAGAGATGGCTATCATTTGTAGATAAAAAGTCACTTGGAGTGGCTAATGAATGAAACACATACTTGATAACTCATGGATTTATCATTTTTTCAGCCTCATCATAAATTGTGAATATACTTAATCGTACACCATGAATACACTATATTAAATACTTGTAAAAAGTATAATTATAGTAAGGTTGGAAGAAGAGATATGAAAACCATAAGTTCTACGTCAGTAGCGTCTAAGGTAAGCAAAAATATTCCTACAGTGTGAGAAAAAAAGGAGGGAACATGATAAATTTGTGAATAATTAAAGAACATGTGATACATCGATGTGTGTATTGGCATATTACTTTCGTCCACTGAAACATGGAGCATTTTATTAATAAGTAAACCTGTGATTTTGGGGTAATTGCCAATTTTGTTAATTAAGCATTTATTTAAATACTTAAAATCAGTATGTTTAATGGAAAACAGTGAGGTTCGGTAGAGATTTATTGTGCTTTAAATGAATTTTTTTGTGTTTTTCGTTCTTACTCGATTCAATTCGAGGAACATTGGAAGTGATGGGTCATACGTACATCCATATTTGGAATAGACGTTTTGTAGAAAACATGATTTTTTTCGATAGATTAAAACTACCGCTTGACTAAAGTTTGGCCCTGTACTAAACTATACAACACCGTTTCATACACTAACACATATCACATATCTGAATGTACTTTTATACTACTATATGGTAATGTGAGAAGTACCTACCTAATTTCAGATTTTAAGGACATACATTTCCTACACTTAAGAAAAACAATTGATGACGAGGGTGGTAATAAAGCAATGCAGCACTACTTTCCCGCATTAGGACACTTTGCTTTATAAATTACAATTTAAACTATATTAATACAATCAGATTACAGCGACTCAAATTCACCCAGGATTTCAATAAATAAACAAATAATATGGAAAATTTCATTTATTTAGATTTTACTGGGAAATGGCCAATATAACGTTTTCTGTCAAATTAGTTACGTTTTTATTGCAAGATGAGCCTGTGAACAATAATTATTGATATTCCCTCATAAGTTTGTCTAAATTTTTGAAGGATCAGTTTGTTTCTCACATTGTCCGCTGTTTCAGCGATCATTTACTATTCGTCAGATAACTATCCATAATAATTTTCGGTATTTTTCGTAATCTCGAATAAACTGGAAGCGAAAACAACAATTGTTAATTTCGTAACGATTTAGCTTAGTCTAAGCTAAACTAACAAATGCTCGTCTATTCGCTTCTTGTAGCAATGTGGGATTTTAAACGAAATATTATAACATTATATACTATGTACTTTAATATTTTAATTTTATGCTAGTATTAAAAATAGTGTGAAACCTAAGCGTTTCATGGCTTGATGCAAACTTCGTGTCATATGCAATCCTCGGTAAAACTTGGGTTGCAACCAGTGACACTCCGATGTGTAATTGATGCATTTTTACGCAGCACTACAATATTCTACCAACTGTTCTCTGTTGTAACTTGCGGATTAGGCCTACTTTATGACTTTCTTGTAAAATGACGAAATCTATACGTTGTTCTTTATTTACACTTGAGAGAAAAGAAACAATGCTGAATGAAACACAGTAGAATAGGAAACTCCAAAAAAATTACTTTCGAAGAACTAAATGATTGGGTGAGAATATTACAATTCTAAGGCAAGACGACAATCTTTCACAAGGGGGCGTATTAAAGGTTTAGTGTCATTAGGTGCGGTAGTTCATAATTTCTTCAGCGTATACTTCAGTTATTTCTTGTGTAAAATTTGTAATATTTTACTAATAGCTTCCACATATTATGTGTAAGAAATTTACTCTCACAAAAAGATTGTGTGTTAAAAATGTGGCTTTATACTATCTCAGTCTCACCTCTCCAATTATCTACAAAATTTCATAGACGCTTCGTGCCCATAAGTAAACAATGTTCTTAAATCCTCAGGATTCTCGATCTGAAGTGGAAGAAAGACAGTAACATTGTTGAAGTTGAGTTGATCCTTTGCCTTCCTGTCTGTACATTCTTTGATGAGGGATTGAAGTCAACAAAGAACTTGGGTTTTGTAATTGAAAAAATTTATAAAATATGAACAAGAATAAGTTGGTAAAGATTAATGTAAAATAATTCATAATTCAATAGCTGAGTAAAGTGGTTGGTGTTAATGTATGTCTGAAAACTAGACATAGAAAAGATGTAAGTGCCAATATCGTTCAAAATTATAGGCCTATATATATAATTCAATAGCTGAGTAAAGTGGTTGGTGTCAATGCATGTCTGAAAACTAGACATAGAAAAGATGTAAGTGCCAATATCGTTCAAAATTATAAGCCTATATATATATATATATATATATATATATATATATATATATATATAAAGATTTGAAACTATGTTCTGCCTCAAACTACTTAGAAAATTTATTTCTCTTTGTATTTTATATAGCCCTCTTAGTCCTATAGATATGCAGAATCTACGATATTACATTACTAGCAGCACAAGAAAGCTCTGATTTCTACGATTTGTCTCTTGGTACGTACATACTTTCTATGTGCAGTCTTCAACCCTCTTAATTACACGAAGTGTTAAATTATAAATAAGAATGCTATCGAAACACATTTACTTTCAATTTAATCACAAGTTAAAATTTTAAGCTTTCTGTCTTTATTCGGTATAAAAGTGACCACATATTTTATAAGTTGTAAGTGGTATTTAAATAATTATTATGAGTCAAAAGTATATTTTATAATCTTGTTCTTGTTCTTAGTGAAAAGAGCTGTTGTGAAGAAGACTATTCATACGCCACTTTTATCGAGTACGCGTGAAGCTGAGGTAAGTGGAATGATGTTCATGGTCTAATGAAGAAATGAAATAAAAAAGAAAGCTATTATAATTAGCAGATTATGGGAGGAAGATAAAGAAAGACAGAATGTATAGCAAGAAATGAATAACGATGTGAAAAAGGAATAGAAGGAACATTAAAAGTGCAAATGTAAGCCGAGGATGAGAAAGAGTAGTAGCAAAAGCATGCAGATAAATATATGTAAGCGGTATGCATACCGGGGGAGCAGCAGAAGCATGCGCAGTAGCGAAAATTATGGAGCAGAAATACCATAATGATCAGAAAGCAAAGCATTACATGCGTGCAGAGAACCAAATTCGGAGAAGCAGAAAAGGCGGAATATTCAGTAAACGGAAGAAGAGAAGAAGGAACACAAGCAAAAGCGTCAGAGCATAAAGGGCGCAATATTCAGTAAGAGCAAGAACAGGAGGAGGAAGAAAAGCAAAAGCGTCGGAGCAGAATGGGCGCAATATTCAGTAAGAGGAAGTAGAGGAGGAGGAAGAAAAGCAAAAGCGACGCAGAATAAACGGCGCCAAATTCAGTAAGAGGAAGTAGAGGAGGAGGAAGAAAAGCAAAAGCGGCGGACCATAATGGACGCAATATTCAGTAAGAGGAAGTAGAGGAGGAGGAAGAAAAGCAAAAGCGACGCAGAATAAACGGCGCAAAATTCAGTAAGAGGAAGTAGAGAAGGAGGAAGAAAAGCAAAAGCGTCGGACCATAATGGGTGCAATATTCAGTAAGAGCAAGAACAGGAGGAGGAAGAAAGGCAAAAGCAGCGGAGCATAAAGAATGCAATGCTCATCAATTTATAGACCAGAAGGTGGCGGTCAAGTAAACGCGGCGGAGCATAAAGGAGGCAATACTCATCAAGTTATAGACCAGAAGGAGGCGGACAAGTAAAGGCGGCGGAGCATAAAGGAGGCAATACTCATCAAGTTTTAGACCAGAAGGTGGCGGACAAGCAAAAGCGGCGGAGAATAAAGGGGAAATGCACAAGAAGAGGATAAGGAGTAGGCAGACAACCAGAATCGGTTTACCACTAAATGTATTTTGAGCAGTAGGAGAAGGTTGAGCAGAATTGTGATTAAATTGAGTTGGATATGAGACAAATTGTTTGTCTACACAAGTACATAGTATTGTGAAAATATATTTTTATTGTACAAGAATTCTGTTAAGTTATGATGAAGTGTGATAATATTGGAATTATCTTTCTAAGCTACATACTGTATTTTATACCTTGTGATATAACATTTTCATCTAGTACACTCTTATCTCATGTATTTGTTTTGACAATGTAAAAGATGTAAATTTTTCATTTCATTGATTATGATTTTGTTCTGAATTAAACAGTAGGAATTGTGGACTGTAAAAGCATTTCCGTAGAATTGCTGAATTTTTACATAATTTCACTATAGAAACACATTTCAGATTACATAAAAAAATCTGTTCATAAATATCATTGCATTAAAAATGCACCTGAAGACAACTAATTCTTAATCGGTAACGTTTATCTAATCAAAATATAGACATTTCTTAGGACAGTTGACTGAACAACAGCAACAACAACAGAAGCAACAACAACAACAACAACAACAAGAACATTTCCTTCAGAAGCATTTGCGAATAGTCTGATTTTCTGCTGTAAATGATAAAATTACAGTAATATTATTATTATTATTTTTACTATTATAATTATTATTATTATTACTATTATTATTGTTATAGTTATTATTGCTACTACTACTACTATTATTGTTATTACTATTATTATTACTATTATTATTACTATTATTATCATTATTATTTTCATATTTATTATTATTATTATAATTATTATTATATTATTCTAATTTTTATCTTATTTAGTAAACTGTTCTTGAGGCGCACTATACACTCTCGGAGCGGACTATCAGAAGTTTCTTTCACAAATGTTTGTTTTAATGAATGGGATCTATAGAGTGCCAAACAGATACACTGACATACATCATGTGCTTACTCTCGGCCTCTTGAGACTCCACCGCGTGACGTAATTGCATGTAACTCTCTGGTGTGGATATATGGAGTGTTATTATTAGGGAGGGGATTCCTATGTAATTAAATATTCTTTTTGCGTATGATAAAACACAATTAACAAAGTTCAAAATTTCGAATATGAAGTTTCAATTTTAAAAACCGAATTTTATTTCACATAAAAACACATATTTTCAGAAAAAAAGGTATGTAAATACATATTTTCAGGAAATCTATTATATACACATAAATCTTGGATTTTTCTTACTTAAATAATTTTTTTACAAGAGCGTTTAAATATTTTAAAATTAAATCAATTATATCACTCAGAAGTACGTCATATTTCTAAGGTTGCTTCTTGTTTCTAATCGCTGTGTGGTGTATCCGTGATCCATTTTTGTAAAAGTATCGCCTCAAGTTCTGAGAACTGCTAGGTAGCATATCAATGTTATTATTAGCGAATAAATTAACAAGGTCAAGAATGCAATACATAATTAGGATGATTATTGTTGCTGAAGATGATTTAATTCCACGTTTTGTTTGTGAAACACAACAGGTAAGAGCTCGGGTGTAAACATTATTTAATTTAAACAAATCTCTCGCCTTTCGCTCATGCCTATCAAGTAAGGCAATACAACTTGTTGTGATTCCCTGTTATCGGGCAATAAGCATAAGCTACGTAGTGTAGATGTAGTGGCGTCACTATAGGAAGCTTTCCTCCGACATTGTCAGTCAGTAGCTAGAAGCACAAGTAATTATTTCACATTTCATACTCTCTCTCGAGCTAGTACTGAAGAGAACCACGCATATAAATATCTATACCACACAGCTATTAATTATATGAAAAAGATCCAACTCCACTTGATTAATAGCTATAAAAATATTTGATTTTTAATAATATTATTATCTTACGTAAATTTTATAGCTTTCAGTAATATATGCTATATATACTATATAGCCGCCACTCAGTAAAATATAGAAAACATAATCTAATTTAAGTTATTCTCTACATCTACTTATATAACCCCAAAACGTTTCACTTTTATATCAATATAGCATTAGTATGTATAATTAATGAAAAATAGTCACATCATGCCATTAACTACATTAACATTTCATCTCTAATGGTAATAATGTCAACAAACCACCTCAAGTTTTGAATTTTTTAATATCCAATACACAGCTGTACCCAGAAAATTACACACCACAGAATCGAACCTGTAAATTATTTTTAGTAAGTTGAGTTCTTAATAACCAATTTAATTTGAGCTCTAAATATGTCACCATTTTTGCAGATCATGGCCTTCGTGTAATATTGTTTACTGTAGTGTGTGTTTTGTTTTATTCTGAAATGCAACACGGCAGACTTAATGCTCCATTCGCTTCTTTGTAAAGAAGAAGCGAAGCGACCATCAAGTCGGCCGTGAATGCAATTAGCTAGTTCTCAAAACTGACGACAGATGGATTTTGGAAAATAGGAAAATTGTGTTGAAAAATTGACATTTCACTGAAAACTACTATTTTTCCAAAAACCTTGTGTGTGTAATATGACACTTATGACAGTCTGATGATGGCAAATAATTGCCGAAAACGTTAATCCTATCAATAAATGTGGCATAGTTAATAATATAAGACTACACATTACGTGATAAGCAAGAAGACGGACCCATTTAACCTATATTCACTTTATTCAATTGCTTATCGATCTACACCGCTTTTTCAGAATGAAAATATCAATTAGGTTAGGCTTAGGTTTAAGATATATCCTGACAATAATCATCTTATCATAATGTCTTCGGGGCAGCGTAACTCCGTCTTCCAGTTGGGGGTTTTCTCGGGGTTCTCTACATCTACATCATTCCGTCACCATTTCTTCATTTCGTCATCATTCCATACAATAACCGGACGATGCATGGGAGAAGGTGGCCTATCGACGAGAGGGGTATCCTGCTCGAAACCTGGGTACGCAGCGAACCTTAGTGTAGTCAGCCGCTGTGAATTTGGGAATGCGCCTAGCGCAATATAAATTAAATTATGGTTTATTTAACGACGCTCGCAACTGCAGACGTTATATAAGCGTCACCGGTGTGCCGGGATTTTTGTCTCGCAGGAGTTCTTTTACATGCCAGTAAATCTACTGACATGAGCCTGACGCATTTAAGCAAACTTAAATGCCATCGACCTCCGCCGGAATCGAACCCGCAACCTCGAGCAGAGAAGGCCAGCGCTATACGAACTACGCTACCGAGGGCGACAGCGCAATAGGCCGCAGAGTTGGGCCATAGTGCCCATAGTGCCCTCCTCCCGTAAATTCCATTCCATTCCAATACAGTTCAGATAACTTAAATAGAGTCTAAAGTAGCTCTGTAGACTTGTAATTTCCATGGTGCGAAACCGCCACAATCTACAATAACTTAGGACGAGCGCAAGCGAAGGAAAATACTTCTTTTTTTTATAGAAATGTAATTAGATTCTAATTTGCTCTCGGGAATCGAACAGAGTTTCATTTATTTAGAACTGTACATATCACAATTTGAGTTTCAGATTAAGGGGAGAATATTATTTTCATCTTCTTTTGTTTAACAACTTCCAATGAGATCAAGGAAATCCAAATAACACATTTTTCATATAATTTAGTAAACTGTTCTTGTAAATTTTATGTTATATTATTGACTAAGACCACACCGTACACGAGCCTGGCTCGTACGGTAGAGGCTAGAAACATTTTTGTTTTATAAATTTAATTTGTACTCACTAGCTAGCTAGTTAAATAAATAATAGTACATTATGCAACGAACCTATAATGGTACTAATTAAGACGCGAGTATGTTTATGAAACGAGTTCAAGCGAGTTTCATAATTTTCATACTCGCGTCTTAATTACCATTATAGGCAAGTTTCATGTGACTTTTTATGGTCGACCATATTTCTAACTTGAAATTATTCAGAAGTATTCATGTTATGGTTATGTGAGGAGTGGAACTGACCTGAATTGTGGGATGTGCGCAGACGCGAAAGTATTTATTTTTTTGTGAAACACGAATGTCATTGACCTTGATATAATCTAGAGAATAACATGAAGATTAGGCTTCATATAATCTGGAAATTGATTTAGAATTAAAAAGCGAGATGACAAATTGAATTTATTTGAATATTATTTACAATTAACGCTAATTGTTATAGTAACAGAAGATAACCTTCTGCGGCAGTATTAGATTTCCAGCCTCCGTGACTTTTCGCTAATTGTCTTTTGATTGCATATCCGAGAATAATCGATACTTGCGGTTTTATAATGGTACAATCAGTACAAAGGTGATTTTTCATTGACTGAACAAATGAATTATAATGAATAGGTGTACTTTAATGCGGTGCATTAAAGGGCTACTACCAGGTGTTTAATTACTACATTTCGGTATGGTCGAGCATAAAAAAATAAAAAAAATAATACATTCAGTACTTACCAGTCCTTCCCCATACAGGAATTATAGGCGCGCCCTGGAGAACCTTATCCTCGTCATTCCGTAGCAGACAAATCGGTGAGATCGCGTCTGGAATGAAGAGCAATGAAACAGTTCATAAATAACAATAAGTACGGCAGACTCATAGAAGGCAATTCGGAAAGCAAAGTTACAAATTGTAAAACGCCTTGCTGCTGCGACTACTTCACTGACAGCCTCGTTTCGCTTGTTGCCGCTTCTGCAAGGCGCTATTTATGCGTAATGCAACGTGCATTCAATATATTTTTGAACTGCACTTATATTTATTGTACCTTTAAACATACATTTGCGTGTCACTGAAGATCATTGCTCCCATGGCTGCCGAGTCTTAATATCATCAGATCGTCTTTAACAACTGAGCTTCTATGCATGATTTTGTGCTAATATATCAAGGACCTATTGCGATTTCTTCTGGAATCTCTCCATACATCCCCTATGGTTAGACTTCTTCTCTGCCTTTTAAGTAATGCATTTACTATAAATTCCAGGAGTTTCCATGGTTCTAGATATACAGGGTGTCCACCATGAACCTGACACATTTGAAATTGCTGTATAATTCATACTGCTTGGGGGTAAAAAGAAAAGAATGCATGCAATATAAAGAGTAACTCACCAAGTTTTATTAAAAAAATCAGTACGGCTCAACATGAGATCCTCTCGTTGCACGAAGAACATCTAGCCTGAATTCAATTTCCTGCCAGGCCTTCTGAAGCATCTCGGGCGTAACGGAATTGACGGCATCTCTTATGCGGCCGCGTAGCTGTTGAAGATCACGAATTTTGTGTCCTGTATACACTTTGTTCTTGGCATATCCCCACAAGAAAAAGTCTAGAGAGGTAATATGCGGTGATCGAGGTGGCCATCTTGTCGGTCCATCACGCCCAATCCAGCGACCGGGAAATTGTGTGTCGAGAAATTCTCGAACGATCAGGCTCCAATGTGGTGGGGCGCCGTTCTGTTGAAAGAAGATGTTCGACTGCAAATGCATTAACTGAGGCACAACAAATTGATCCAACATGTCGAGGTAGATATTGCGTGTAACTGTTTGTTCTGCAAAGAAAATGGGGCCGATGATCAAATTGTGCATCAATCCGCACCACACATTTAATTTCGGGCTGTCACGAATGTATTCCACAATGCAGCGTGGGTTTTCTGACCCCCAAATACGCGCATTATGTGTGTTGACTTTGCCCGATAAATAAAAAGTGGCCCCATCGGAAAAAGCAATGAGAGTTAAAAATGTTGGGTCTTCATCAATGTGCTGTAACATGTCGACAGCAAATGCCTGCCTCTTATTACCGTCATCTGGTTTCAGTTCATGAACCAACTGCAATTTGTATGCATGAAACCCAAGAGAGCGATGCAGTATCTTATGTACCGTGGACTTCGGCATCTGCAGTTCTCGTCCCGCTTGTCGAACTGACTTGCGTGGACTTCGTTCATTCGCCTGTCTCACTGCTGCTACACGCTCCTCTGGTACGCGCACATTACCGCCACCTTGCAATTTCACCACACTTCCCGTTGCCAAAAACTGCTGTTTCCATGTCTTAATGGTATTCCGTGATGGTGGGTCTTTCTGGAACACGCGCCGAAAGTTGCGTTGCACTTGAATCACCGAATTTGTTTCAGCATACCACCAGATCGCTTGTGCTCGCTCTTGCGCTGTCGCCATTTTGACTTAAGCTACCGCAGCGCCACGTACAACCTCTCGCGCGGGTTTTTAAAAATAGCCAACGAAATTTCCACAGTTTCTCTACATATTGCAATGCATGTTACCAACTTATTTCCATTCATTGATTTTTGGCAGCCAAATGAAATGTGTCATGTTCATGGTGGACTATTTCTTCTTATGTCCTGTGTGTTACCTACTTTCAGAGCAGTACGGAAACCGATTAATTGGCCTTTGCATATATATATATATATACATTAGTCCTACTTTTCACGTGCGATGATATTCTTCTCTAGTGTTAATATTATATTATATAATTCCATTTCCGTTGTAATTTAAATTTTAGTTCCTATTTTATTTTACTTATTTATTTTTACTATTATAATTATTTTTTTTCTATATTTCTCTTATATTAATAATGTATTATATAATTTCTGTTACTGTAATTTTAATTTTTATTTCCTATTTTATATTATTTTATAATCCCTTATAGGTCTATATTAATATTATATCTGAACTGCGACCGAACACGAGCGCTGCTCATTCGGTTTCAAATTTTGTAAATACTACTGTATCTCCTTTTTTATATTGATTGTATTATTTTATTTCTATTTCTATTGTTTGTTTGTAATTATATTCTTTATTCTGTATATTTAAATAAATAAATAAATAAATAAATAAATAAATAAATAAATAAATAAATAAATAAATAAATAAATAAATAAATGCATGATGCGCCTTATAATGCAACTTCGACTATTTACTGTTGTAATGGTTGCATTGCAACTTTGAAATGCGTAACGATACTCTGTAAACGATTGAAACTTTTCCGGCTTAACTTTTTCGGACGTCCAAGATTCGCTTTGTCTTTTAGTTAGTACTTTAGCGCTTCTTTTTAATAACTGTATATTTTATATCCTCTGCATTTTAATTCCCTTTTATGGCTAGCAACCACATGTTTCAATTATTTAAAATATTTTTTGACACCCATTCATAAAGGTAGATCTTTGAACGCTAGGCAAGACTTAAAATATGTTTTCCCCAAGCCATCCCACGATATTAATCGTAACCGATCAATAAAACGATTCGATAGAAGCAAGCGTACTTTTAAAAATGACTTTATTAAAAAAACGTACAAAAATTAAATAAATTGCTTCAAGAACTATTTCATTGATAGTCGTACCTTTTTCACACGAATTTTTAAGAAAACGTAATATTAATGCTGAATTTGTTGCAAATGCTTACAGAAATTCTTTGTGTGTAAGCACTGCTGGGAGCATCTTGTAGAGTACAGCAGAACAGCGCTTAGAACCGGTTTATATTCGATGGGTTGCAGAGGTTAGACATTCGTTCGCATATCCGGCCTTGAAGCGGTTGCGCCTGGCTAGAGAGATCCACAGATATATAGGACAGAATACCAAGCGCATTTCATCATACAGGAACTATGACGACATTTTGTAACTACACAAATAGAGTAACAATTTAAGGAAATTTACTTTTCCTAATTAAAAAGAGTGTACGCTTGAAATTCTTAGGAAATTATTTGGAGCTAAGAAGGCTGAAGTTAGAGGAGAACGGAGAAAGTTGCACAACGCAAAACTGCATGCATTGCATTCTTCACCTGACATAATTAGGAACATTAAATCCAGACGTTTGAGATGGGCAGGGCATGTAGCACGTATAGGTGAATCCAGAAATGCATATAGAGTGTTAGTTTGGAGGCCGAAGGGAAAAAGACCTTTGAGGAGGCCGAGGCGTACATGGGAGGATAATATTAAAATGGATTTGAGGGAAGTGGGTTATGATGATAGTGACTGGTTTAATCTTGCACAGGATAGAGACCGATGGCGGGCTTATGTGGGGGCATAAAAAGTTATTAACAAAAATAAAATTACTCTCAAATCTAATGATTGTAGTTTCATGATGCGTGCTTCAATCAATTAGGAGAGAGGAGGAAATATAATTTGAAAGGTATACGATGATAATCGCGTCCTTGCAACGATTCTTGGAACTCCTGGATGGCTCAATATTATCGTCGTTCATGATCCAGAGCCGTCCAACCGATTGATACTCGGACATTCGTTAAACGGACATTGGACTACTCCGCGAGACGCATGAGCTTCGCATACTGTCTATAGCGGCAGGTGTTCGATAACAATATGTCTTTTCTATCTTTCGTAACCTGTTATGCAGGAATCTACATCCTTGCCAGAATTTAAGGGAATTCAATTACTTACTTACTTACTTACTGGCTTTTAAGGAACCCGGAGGTTCATTGACGCCCTCACATAAGCCCGCCATTGGTCCCTATCCTGAGCAAGATTAATCCAGTCCCTACTATCATATCCTACCTCCCTCAAATCCATTTTAATATTATCCTCCCATCTACGTCTCAGCCTCCCTAAAGGTCTTTCCCCTCTGGCCTCCCATATGTATTTCTGGATTCGCCCATACGTGCTACATGCCCTGCCCATCTCAAACATCTGGATTTAATGTTCCTAATTATGTCCGGTGAAGAATACAATGCTTGCAGTTTTGTGTTGTGTAACTTTCTCCATTCTCCTGTAACTTCATCCCTCTTAGCCCCAAATATTTTCCTAAGAACCTTATTCTCAAAAACCCTCAATCTCTGTTCCTCTCTCAAAGTGAGAGTCCAAGTTTCACAGCCATACAGAAGAACCGGTAATATAACTGTTTTATAAATTCTAACTTTCAGATTTTTTGACAGCAGACTGGATGACAAAAGCTTCTCAACGAATAATAACACGCATTTCCCATATTTATTCTGCGTTTAATTTCCTCCCAAGTGTCATTTACGTTTGTTACTGTTGCTCCAAGATATTTGAATTTTTCCACCTCTTCGAAGGATATATCTCCAACTTTTATAGTTCCATTTCGTACAACATTCTGATCACGAGACATAATCATATACTTAGTCTTTTCGGGATTTACTTCCAACCCTATCTCATTACTTGCTTCAAGTAGAATTTCCGCGTTTTCCCTAATCGTTTGTGGATTTTCTTCTAATATATTCACGCTATCCGCATAGACAAGAAGCTGATGTAACCCGTTCAATTCCAAACCCTCTGTGTTATCCTGAACTTTCCTAATGGCATATTCTAGAGCGAAGTTAAAAAGTAAAGGTGATAGTGCATCTCCCTGCTTTAGCCCGCAGTGAATTGGAAAAGCATCAGATAGAAACTGGCCTATACGAACTCTGCTGCAAGTTTCACTAAGACACATTTTAATTAATCGAACTAGTTTCTTGGGAATCAGGTTGCGGATAGAGGAGACTGCCTCCAGATATGGAGGGTAGCTACGAATATATTGAATAAGCAGTCGTGGACAGCCGATAAGGGATGGTCCTCCAGCTTGGGGGTTGGGCGAAGAGCTAACAACCCATCCCGTAAAAAACAGCTTGTTACGAAACCTAACAATAAGCCTCCGGGAATTCAATTAGGATTATAAATATCGCTTGAACGAGTAGGAAGAATTTTCTCGACGTTTATATTTGAAAATTCATCTTTCACCATTTCATAAACCTGTTGTACTGTATACCACAATATTGCTTCCTTGATTTTGATGGTAATAATTCCAATGCTACTCTCCCTGCAGCTTCTTTCATTTCTTCGGGTTAATTTTCACATTATTATGAATTTGTGAACACCAGTCTAAAATTGAAGCCATAATCTACGTAAAGATGAATTTGATTGTACTTCTGTATCTGATAATTGATGTCTAATTTATAGAAGGTGTTCGTGACAAATAAAAACTTGTCCTACTGCATCGTTCTGTGAAACTGTTTCAAGATATTATCAACTATTCGCCATAAATATCGCTGTATTTGTTTTTTCCCCATTCATGTTTTTTAAGTTTAAACTATATTGCTGTGTTACTGAGTCCATAAAGAACTTACTTAATACTGATTTGAGAGCTTGAGATAAACACCTGGTCGTACACGAACATTGAAGTTATCACTGAATGTCTGGTAGTAAAATTATCTTACATAATAAGTCGGCCTTTCCAGGTACTTACGATATCTTCAAAACATAAATTGAATAAGATAGATGATAAGCTGTAACCTTGGCGAACTCCTCAATTGCGCACTGTTGTTAAGAACTCATTTCTGAGAATATCATATCTGAGAAAACTCAAGTTCAAGCATATAATATTTCTTCATGACAGTAATTAAAAATTGAACTGTTCCCCATATGTAAACTGCTCCAAATTAGTCCTGTCAGCTCGATCGTAAGCTTTCACATAATCAATGAATAGAATATATCGTTCTCTATGAAGTTTTACTTATTTTTCAACATATTGTTCTATTATTCATATATTACACGGTTACTAACTTACTTACAAATGGTTTTTATGCTCGACCATGCCGAAATGTAGTAATTATACACCTGGTAGCAGTCCTTTAAAGTACACCTACTCATTAAAGTACAGGTGTTCAGCCAATGACAACTCAGCTTACAGGTGTTCAGCCAATAACGAGTCAGCTTTGTACCGTTATAAAACCGCAAGTATCGATTATTCTCGGATATGCAATCGAAAGAGAATTAGCGAAAAGTCACGGAGGCTGGAAATCCAATACTGTCGCAGAAGGTTATGTTCTGTTACTATAATAATTAGCGTTAATTGTAAATAATATTCAAATAAATTCAATTTGTCATCTCGTTTTTCAATGTCGAATTCAATAATCAATGTTATATCAAGTTTAACAGGATTACATTAAGGTCAATGACATTATTGTTCCTCGGAAAAAATCAATACTTTCGCGTCTGCGTACATCTCACAATTCACGACCTAGAACAAGGTCACTTCCGATCTTGTCAGATACAAATAAAATGTATACATCTGTATACTGTAATTTGAAATTAGAAATATGGTCGAGCATAAAAAGTCGTATGAAACTCGCCTATAATGGTAATTAAGAAGCTCGTATGAAAATTATGAAACTCGCTTGCGCTCGTTTCATAAATATCCATACTCGCTTCTTAAATACTATCATTATAGGCTCGTTGCATAATGTACTATTAAGAAACCCGAAAGATCAATGCCGCCCTCACATAAGCCCGCCATCGGTCCCTATCCAGAGCAACATTAATCCAGTCTCCATAATCATATCCCACCTCCCTCAAATTAATTTTAATATTATCCTTCCATCCACGTCTCGGTGTCTCCAAAGATTTTTTTTCCCTCTGACCTCCCAACTATCACTTTATATGCATTTCTGGAGTCGCCCATACGTATTACATCTCAGACGTCTGAATTTAATGTTCCTAATTATGTCAGACGAACGCAATGCGTGTAGTTCTCCATTCTCCTGTAATTTCATTCCTCTTAGCCTCAGATATTTTCCTAAGCACCTTATTCTCGAACGCCCTAACCTCTGTTCCTCTCAAAGTGAGAGTCCAAGTTTCACATGCATACAGAATAACCGAGAATATAACTGTTTTATGAATTATTATATTTTTATTTTAGTAGGTTATTTTACGACTCTTTATCAACAGCTTAGGTTATTTAGCGTCTGAATGAGATGAAGGTGATAATGCCGGTGAAATGAGTCCGGGGTCCAGCACCGAAAGTTACCCAGCATTTGCTCATATTGGGTTGAGGGAAAACCCTGGAAAAATCTCAACCAGGTAACTTGCCCCGACCGGGAATCGAACCCGAACCACCTGGTTTCGCGGCCAGATGCGCTAACCGTTACTCCACAGGTGTGGACCAAATTATTCTAACTTTGAGCTTTTTTTAAAGCAGACTAGATGATAAAAGATTCTCAACGAAATGATAACATGCATTTTCCATATTTATTCTGCGTTTAATTTCCTCCCGAGTATCATTTATATTTGTTGCTGTTGCTCCAAGATATTTAAATTTTTCCAACTCTTCTATTTCCATTTTGTACTATGTTCTGGTGACGAGTTCATCAATATGGAGAAATTGCCATAATAAAAAGCCTATCTAGATGCTATGGGAGAGAATTCTTCACTGAACTAGTTTATTCCCTCTTTAGGGGAAAGCACTGACTAGGACTTTTCAATTGCTGATAAGATTCATGTTCTGGGGATAATAAGTTAATTAAGTAGTAAAATATCGCTGCAATCGAAAAGTATTGAGAGTAAATTTGAATAAGGAACAAAAAAAAAAAAAAGTTTCCTTCCCAGGCAGGACTCGAACCACGAAAGTCTTAGTTACCAGTCTATCGTGCTCTGGAGTGAACAAGGCTCTGAAATCAGCTACAAGGGTCGGTCCGGTTTTTTTGCTACTTCTGTACACACATGCATTATTAATCCAAAAATGAAAATCCAATGTGATGTAGTATTAATTTCAAAATGTTTGTACATATTGTATTCAGAATGAGATTATTGTTCACTATATTTCATTATTCTCTATGTTCACATATGTAATAATAACCTGAAGATGACCCAATTTGGTTGAAAACGTTTGTTATTGAAGACTTTTAAATATATATTGCGTTCCATTATGATAAGTTACTAGACCGGAACAGAATTGCAATTTTTCATTGCTCCCACACCTAAGAAAGTCTGTTGACCTGTTCAGGGGAAACACGACCTACTCGCAATAAACAAAGTGGTAATATTCAATCACATTAATTTTAGTAAACATGAATTACACATTTTTCGGTCTTTACAAGAAAGATTCCTGTGAATTAATTGTTTGAAAGTATCTAAACTTAAGCAGAAACAATGATACAACACGCATTGTTTATCGAGTTGTCTCCTAATAAATAGTCAGTTCCGTTACCGGGGAATTTGATTTATTGTGGCTTACTGCATATACATTTTCTTGCACAACAAGAAAATTTATCTTTCTCAGTTTATACAACTGAGTCAGGTGGTCAGTTTTCTTATTTATCACGTATGTAGATGACAAATGTTTTTATTATGCATTATTTTAACTCTCTTGCAATATTTTTTCTTGTCAAGAACACACTCTTTTTTTTTTACCTTGGCACCGAAAGAGAAGGAATTATACTCCAAGATGTGCGTTTCAATAGGACATTTTTTCTGAATAGTTGAATACTTTGATCCATTTTATTCGTAATCAATATTATAGAATAGTTCATTCGGAAAGTACAAGGAAGGAATATAACGCAACATAACGAAACGCAACCCAACCCAACCCAACCCAACAAAATATACAATATAAAACAAAATACAACACAACGCAAAATACAACACAACGCACAACACAACACAACACAACACAACACAACACAGTACAGTACAGTACAGTACAGTACAATACAATACAATACAATACAATACAATGCAATACAATATATAATTTTTTATCCATGACCATAACGAAAAGCATGCCTTTACTAAATACTTTTGCTTTTGTAAAGTAGGCTTTTATTCAACATTACTTTATTCCACTAGTGAGATAAAGACTTTACCTCACAGTTTGAACTCTATCTCACAGTTCATTAGTATTTTTCTAGTACCCGGGTACATACGTATAGTTTTCCACTGAACTATTACTCAAGATGTTAATATATTAGTTACTACATGTCACTACCTCTACTTCTATATTACCATTTCTTAAATATACATACACTCAATCTCCTTCTCTTTTCTCTATCTACTACATCGTAATTTGTGCATTGCATCCATATCTAATATGTTTTTTTTTAAATTGGTAATAATTTACCTTTTGGGAGGCGAGGAGACTTGAACCTGCGAAGTTGGGTTTATAGGATTTTATAACAACACGTGTTAATCAACTGAGCTAAACAGACACGATCATTAATTACTTTTTAATATTCCTCTTAAGTTTACAGAAGTAAAATGTGAAATTATTTTAATCACATTAGTCTCGTGAACGCTACTAAATAATCCCTGAAACTTCAGAAAGACGAAAATGCACGTTTAAAATTAAAATATATATATTAAAAAATAGCCCCCTACATCATGACCTACCTAGTACACATATCGATTCTAAAATCCATGCCAACATATGTGATTACATGAGACTTATTTTCAACATATTTTCGTTTATAAAACATAATTTTTCGTTATGGCCATGGATAAAATTACGTATGGTCTTGTGAGCGTGATCTTTATTGCGCTCATGCTTAAATCTTTCCACTCGCGCAATAAAGATGCACTTACCTCACAAGTACCATAAATAACTATTTTCCATGGCGCTACAGCCCTTTGAAGGGCCAAGGCCGACTAACCGGCTGCTGGCCTCACGTCCGCATGCCGAAGCAGAGGTGGACGATCATCCAACCAGAATGGAGGTATCGTGTGGTTAGCACGATGATCCCCAGCCGTAATAGCTGCTTTGCGAAACCGGATTTTTGCTACTTATCGTAGCTCCCCAAGTGCATCCCGATGCTGGGTGGGCACCGGTCCCATACACTGGCCGAAATTTCATGAGAAAATTTCTTCCCCTATAAGGACTCGAACCAGCGCGTATTCCGTAGCGCGAGTCCTAGGCGGGATGCCTTAGACCGCGACGCCACGGCGCGGGACTATCTAATATATAATACATACAGATAAATTTCGTGGACAACTGTGACCGATCCATCGCCTAGGAAATTATTCCTGTAAATGAGCTGCTACTGAACGAGGAAAGTAAAGCGATGAACCATCACGCTGATTATGTATGTATTTATTTACACTGCAAGTGGGCAAGCACCCGGTGGCAGTGGTATATACAATATTAACAGTACACAATAAGATGATAAGCAATACACAATAAAATTTACAATAAACAATACAATTTTACAACACATATACAATTTTATACACAATACAATTTAACACAATAATAATAAAACATAAATAAAATACCTAATTTTACAATACAACCTACATAATTATGTATAGGTCCTACATAAGTTTCAATAGTCTGAAAGTTTCAATAGTCTTCATACTTCGTTTGATTTCTGGAGGCACATCTTCCAATGCATGATTGCAAAATGCGAATGTTTGACATACACATCGACAGCTCATGTTATCACACCTTACCTCTGCCCATACTTCACATCACAGCTGAATATCACTCCCTTTAATGCAGGGTCCACTATTTGTATTAAAATCCACCGGAAGGAACGGTGAACGGGAAAAGAGTTCAGAGCTGAAGACATCAGATGGAAGACAATGTTAAGATATATAGATCTACTGATTGTTCATTTCAAAGTGTGTCATGACGTCACTGTTGTTGGGTCACCGATTTGAAGCGAGTTTCAGTTTATATGTTAGAGAAGTTGCCTATTATTTAAGGCGTTCTTCAATCTGAACTTGAGAACGTGTACGATATAACTTGAACGTCGTAGCAACAGATGGCGGTCTGTACGGTCTGTGTGCTACCATAACCTCTTTCGAACTGTGTTTTGCGCCGGCAAGTCGTACGCAGGGTATTTGTTATCATCGGTTGCGTACGGTAACATTCCACAACACAAATCAAATGCTCCGTGTCCATGTTGACCGTCGAAGTTAATGTCAACAAATACGTAAGTAATCGTCTTAACCCTCTCCCCATATCCCGACAGTACGTATTTCCAAACAGTTCACATTCCTGCCACTACCGGCGTTACCGTACGTATCGGCACGTACTCTTCAGAATGAACGCCGTACTTGCTAGGCAACTTCTCTGCCTCATATGTTATACACCTCTGCGGAAGTGTAGGAAGATTGAATTCTCTAGGCTCATCGGCTAGCCACATGACGGCATACAGCGAGCCATGACACACTTTGAACTGAACACCCAGTATGCGTACACTGAGAGAAAGGCAGAAAAGAGGGAAGATTGGAGAATGCTGGATTTTCAGTGAAGAATCCGCCACTGAGAATAAATGAATGGCAACTATGTGCAGAACGAGATGTGAGAATTATCACTCCAAGTTGAGAAAATATAAAATCAACGAACAAAATAGATTTCTACGACACTGGTAAGCATACAATTAGGAAAATGTAAAAAAAAAAATAATATTCTCTGCACAAAGAAATTCCTACTTTACGTAAGTCACTGCATTCTTGTAAAAATAAATTTAGTTTAGAAGTGATAAGTGAGAAAGAACAATACATTTCAGTTCACGTTATGTAAGGACGAACCACACTTGTTGAGAAATCGTCCCAACATAGATTGTCCTCTTAGAAACTATCTACAAATCATGAGAAGGAATGAAAAAGAACAAAAAAAAAAACTGTAGCGCCCTTGGACAAAACATGATTCCCCTCTTCCTTTCTTTACATCATTCACAAGTGCTGATGATATAAACCTGTAATGAGTTTACAGAAATAACAGTCCAGGCCAGAGATTACTATTGGGTCATGCAAGTGGAAAAACTGGGTTTATACCAAATGAATTTGGCATATATGATGACAAATCTAAATCAGATAATTAACACAACGAAATTAACATGAACAATCTCATCAAGTGCATGACTACGCAAGTCATTCCAGGACACGCGAAGACTGCATGATTGTGTTAGACAACACTCCTAACCACAGCAAACAGAAAAATAAAGCTCCAATAATGCATCTTTAAAAGTGACATTCAAGATTGGCTCCGAATAAACAACGTTACATATATAGTTTATTCGTATGATGAAAGCAGAACCAATCAAGTTGGTAAAACAAAACAAGCAATCACTGGAATTCTCTATACACTGCATCACAAATATTTCATTCGTGTAAGATTTCCTCTATACCAGGCATGTCAATTGATGCCCACAGGAGCAAGCGCGCGCTTTAGAGCCCAGGAGAGCCTGAGCGCTTTACAGCGAAAAGGAAAGGGATAGACGAAAGAGGTGATATATGCCGCTTGGTCGAGTTATATTCAGGGATGGCCAGCACTAATTCAATAGATAAAGGGAAGAGAACTTATTAAAACTGTATCCATGTTAATTTTTAGATTTGTCTGAGAAATATAAGTGGATTATAAGAATGTAAGTTTTAATTTTAATGCTCATTTTCCACAAGTTTGATTTTTTCATTCAAAAGAAATATTTTCTCAACTTTTCGTATAGAAAAGTGAAATTTTCAGGTATAGGCCTATTTATTTAGTAGCCTTACAGAATGTTTTCGTAAATCTAATATACCGTATATACGTATTACTGAAGATAGTGTGTTGAAAATTTTGAAAATATTCGCATGGAAATTGTTTGTAAGGAAATGAATTAACAAAGCAACTACTGTTACATCATAAGCAAAAGATACGTGCCCATGTGTCGTAAAAATGTCAGCTCTATATCTTTAGCAGATTTCGAGAAAATAATTTAATATTCTGATGATAGGAAGTTGCTCACAAATATCACCTTAAAAGCATAATGCGATAAGAGTTTTGTTATGTAATATTAATTACACTTAAAATAGATACAGTACCTAGGTAACTATGCTTTGTACTGTAATATTGTTTTGATTAGTTTATTGATTACTTTTGTAAGGCTAAAGGTACCATCAATATAAATTCCAACTTATCATGTCATACTCAATCTCTTTCTTTGGAATATCACTTTCTTTATGAATGATGTGTTTCATGCACTTAATACAGTATAATATTATACTACTATGGAATTTAAGTGAATATTCCTCCTTAACTCTCTATTATGTTATTAAGATTTAAAGCACAAGTGCAATATTAAGAAATTGGTGTTAGTACTTTTGTTTTACAGACAATATACTGTAGATAATATTAAACAGAAAGAATCCATATAAAAATAACGACATAAAATTTCACGTTCCGTTTGAAGTTTGTGCACCACTGTTTTCTTAATCCAACAGGTTGCTTATTCATATACACAACACTTCTTCTTTCTATACTTAGCGCTTGCTGCCCGCGCACGACGTCAAGGTCAGAAAAATGCGCTTGCTTTGATATCACTGCTCTATACCATCCCGATTTGAATTCGATTGAGTATTTTGGAAACAAGTGAAACAATACATTTTCAAAAGACTTGGGTACGTAATCTGTAACTATCTTTAAAGGGGTGTAACATGTATTTTCATGGTACTGATTTGGTTTTTGTTGTAATATGCTAAATGGAGAAAATAAATCTTTATTATTTTCAAACTAACAGCTTATTATTGGCGACGAGGATGAACAACAACATTATTGGAAGAGAGAGTGAGTTTGAAAATATTCTTCCCAAAAACCACCTTCAAAGATTTAAAGCTTTCTGTATTCTACAGAAAAAAGCAGCACTCACTTCTATCGTTGAAGCTTCATATTGCGCAAAAATTAAATCGTGGACAGGTCGTAAAAATATTCAAGAGATCAGTTATGGGGAATTAACAAAAATGATTAAGGAAAGATATGTTCAAAAAAGGTGATATGAATGAAAGATATAAATTTTATAAGATGAATCAAGAAAATGGTGAGCCAATTTTAGAGTTTATTTCTATGTTGAACAAATTAATTAGAGGTTGTATATTTGATAAACATTTAACAATATAGACAATGCTAAGAGATAGATTAGTCTAAGACAGCCGTGGCGAGAATGCGACTCGCGAGGACATTGTGGCTCGCAGTGAGAGCTATGCATTTCTCTTGCTTCTAACCTTCCCCAACCCCCACCCTCTCACTCACTGGAGTCAAATTCCGTTCCATTTGTATTTGTCTCTGACCTGCGAGTGGCATATGTGTCTCTCGAAACCATGTACCTCTACAAAAACGAAAGTTTCAAATAGGATGGGAGGACGCATTTTTTGCTGTCATAATGAGAATATTAAATGTATGATTTGTTCACGAGTATTACGAGGAAAACGGTTGTATAACATCAAACGGCATTATACTACTTGTTACTCATGAAACATTAAAATTTAGGTGTTAATAATAATAATAATAATAATGATGATAATAATAATATCATCATCGTCATCATCATCATCATCATCATCTCTGTACGTCGAATCTTTTTCAGCAGATGTACGAATAATGCGGTTAGCTCTTCAATTTGAACTCACTGATTTACTATGTGATGTCAAATGAAAGCTAGATGTAAGGACTTGACAAATGTTGAACTTTAAAACCTTTGCCAAAAAATAAATACTCGAAGCTTCGTTTTTTCACTTGCTCTGTTGAAGCCATGTTCGCTACAACTTACGTTTGTGAAAAATTATTTTCAAAAATGAAAATAGTAAAAACCAAGTTTAGATCACGACTGACAGACAAATACCTTCGTGATCAACTACGACTGGCAGTAAGTGACATAATTCCTGATTTTGAAACTTTGTCACAGAGACATTCTGAAGACAGTTAATTTTAGGTTGTGATATTGTTCATTTATTCTTCATTCATTTCTTTGTTACACGTACTAAACATTAGTTTGTAACCTTATACTCTATAAAATTATATTTAAGCGCTTGACGTAAGCAAAATGAAAATCCGTTAATAAGTCAGACAGTTACTTCACTTCCCCTGCACGTTGCAGGTTGCACAGTGGCTCGGCGCACCACTACATTTTCGCCACCGCTGCTCTAAGAGATGAAGCATTACAGAAAATCTGTTAGGTTTGAATTTAACGTTTGATATTGCAATAGAAGAAGCAATTCCTTGCGAAGCTGAGAATCGTACTGTTGCTGAAATTCGTCATCAAAAGCAATGTATAGTAGCAATGAAGTAAATGCTATAAACCAAATTAGATGCTCGAGATGTGTTGGTAGACTCCTATCTAGGAAATTTAAACTAAAATCAGCTATTTCTTATCGCTGTAGAAAAGTAGGTCACTTAGAGCATACCGATCTAAAATCAGAACAAAACAATACATGAGGAAATCGAGAATTTTATTAGATACATTCAACCAGAAGAAGTTACGAGGACGAGTCAACAGCTTACAGTGAGAAACGAGGCGAATAAGAAATTCAGAAATTTCATTGCTCGGAAAAGGATACGTTCTATAAATTATCGCAATAAAATAAATGGATACCAGTAGAGTTTCAAAAAGTCGTGGGACCAAGAAACTGTCTGATAAAATCTTCTGATGGAATAATACTTCACAGAAATATTGATCATTTGAAAGAGGGAGGAGTTTGAAAGCTAAAAGGGACAGAATATGATAAGCAGAGGCCGGAACTTTGACAGAATGCCTTTTTACAGCACCGAAAGTTACCCAGCATTTGCTCATATTGGGTTGAGGGAAAACCCCGGAAAAAACCTCAACCAGGTAACTTGCCCCGACCGGGAATCGAATCCGGGCCACCTGGTTTCGCGGCCAGACGCACTAACCGTTACTCCACAGGTGTGGACTGCCTTTTTTTAAATGTGTTACTACTGTACATGTACATTCACCTTTGTGATTGAAACGTCACATTTTATGTTGCCCTTTTCTGCTTTTTAAAAATATAAATGTCTTATTTAGAAAATAAATACTTTTTTTTCCTTTATTTGATTATTTATCTATTATTTATTAATTTATTATTAAAAACTGCCTACAGGTAAATTTTAATTTATTTCTATAACCGCTACAATGAAAGTGACTTCACCGAATGTAAAGGGTGCGTCAGAAAGAACGGATGGATTACAAACTATCGATACGCAACGAGGAGAGAGATATAGTGAGGGGGACCACGACTGTTGGGTCAGCCATAGAATGCAGTTTCAGTTGAGAATATGGTGTTGGTCTGGTGTACAACGTGCTTTCATCGTAGAGACATTTTTGAAAAATGAAGAGTCTGTGATCGCCACTCAGGACTCATTTCGACATCGGATGTCACGCTAGGATTCCAACTCGGAATACAATTTTGCGGTGGGTGTCTGCATTTCGTATCACAGGTTCAACATTAAAGAAGAAATCACCTGGACGAAATTCTATTGCACTGAGATTGTCCGAGGCTACGGTAAGATCTCGCGCCCTGCGACTTCTTTCTTTGGGATCATTTGAAGGCGTAAGTTTGTAAACATCGATCACATACACTGGACGAACTGAAGACAGCGATTCGTGAAGAAATCGTGGCAATTGCACCAGCTATGACTGTGAAAGTGATGACGAACATCAGAAAACGCCTCGATGCCTGTATTGAAAGCCAAGGACATCATATGGATAATGTTGTTTTACATAAATAAACTGCATGTATTGGTGAATATGTTGATAACAATACATTTTTGATTTGATGAATCTTTACAATTTTCTTGCCATGTGAAATCCATCCGTTCTTTCTGACGCACCCTGTATATTATTATCTTTCAGTCAGTTCATATTCTCTTTGCAACAATGAGTGCTGCCGTGCAAAAATGTATAAGAGTAAGCGTTTTAATTATCGCTTGTGTTTATTTGACAAGGCAACAATGAGTGCGGGTCTAACGTTATTTTTAACGGTTATTTTTCGTATTTTGCAGCGATATTTTACTACTTAAAGTCCCGTCGCTCTAATTTCCGGCAGCCAAATCACGTTGCAGGTCGGCTACATTTAAACGTGTGCGTCTTGTGATTCGCTGTTGAAGGCGTTATTCATTCCTTAAGGCTCGATAAATACTTAATAATAATCGCTCGCCATTTTGGTTCTTTCGTTGGCGTTCGCAGAAAGCACACGAAGACGTTATTTGCCGCTCAATTATTTGCTGAATTACAGTGCGTTTGATTTATTATCATAGGAGCTACGACATGATAATGTTTAACGGTGTAGCAAATAGATTACTCGTACGGTAGCTCGGCAACGAAAGAACAAAAATGGCGAACGATACTACCTACCTAGACTTTATAGAGTCTTCACTTCCTAAGACGTAAGCAAAGAGGCGGAGTCATGCCGGGAATAACAGCGTCGCGACTATAATTAACTTATTATTCCCTGAACATGAATTTTATCAGCAATCGAAAAGTATTGGGAATAAATCTGAATAAGGAACAAAAAAAAAAGTTTCCTTCCCAAGCAGGATTTGAATCACGAAAGTCTTAGTTACCAGTCTATCGTGCTCTGGAGTGAACAAGGCTCTGAAATCAGCTACAAGGGTCGGTCCGGTTTTTTTTTTTGTCACTACTGTACATTAGTGAATTTGAATTGATATATAACATTGGTGTATCTGGACCCGTACATAATAAATATACGATGAATTGCTGTACAATAGTGTGACCTTGGCCGATATCGTAACTTGCACCAGGTTATTGATGCGAACTGTACCGCAATTCTGTCGAATTTCTTGTAAACAGGGCGATATCTGCGCCACTGTTTTGATACGGATGTTCGCTGTGTCGAGCAGTAATCTTATTTGCAGATGAAACAAGAGCTGGAAATAATTCCAGTAAACAATGTGATCACTTAGACGGCAGTTCAGATAAAACTGAATTATCACGCAGAGAGACACGAGCGCCAAATTGCAAGTCAGATCTGCGCTGTTGCCACTTCTTGTTTTATTTATGTACCCTACGACGTAGAGTACCAATTCAAAGATCACACTCGATTGCATGTAAACGTATCAATGTGTAAACGATCCGATATTTAAGTAAAATCTATGGTTCTTTCAATGTATCGTTTTGAAGTGAAATTATTTACGCACAAAACTTTTGCTAACACTTGATATAACCTACCTTAATTTTCATTTTCACTAGATAATTATTTATAGTTGTGATAGCTAGCGGCACAAAATTGTATTTATTTGTATATTGTATTTCGTGTAAGAAAAGGTAAAGGTATTCCCTTCATGGCGCATGGGGATATGGAGGTAGAGCTCCATAGTTTCATAATCTCGGCACTAGAATGATAGTTTTCATACTTCCGAGAAAGATTCAGTACTGTTCCATTTGAAATAAGAAATCTCCTTAGCCTTCAAGATATGATTTTCCAAAATAATCGCTTGATACTCATGTATGTCTCGTATCTCCATTGCTATCGTGAAGAAGAAAATGTTTAATGTCCCAAATGTTTATACATTGTCCTCAAAATTAGGTAAGCTTATGAAAACTCACCTCTTCAAGTTGTTTCAAGAAGTATAATTCTTATCTGTCAGTGATCATAGCATTCTTATGGTAGACTCGTGGACAAGTTATCGAGATGGACAGGCTATTGAAGGAATAGCTCCAAAAGGTAAAACCAGCGTATACAGGTAACTAAGTATGGACACTTCGCGTCGGTACCTTTGCTGTAGCCGGACTGATTTCAATTACCTTCAAGCTAGCTAGAGCGTGAGATTCTGCTTTCTCCCTAGAGTTGGCGCTGACATTACACCAGCTAGCAGTCGACAAAGCGGAAATATAACACATATAATTAATACATCTAGATACATTATGTACTCAAAATAAATTTGATCCATAAAATAATAAATCCGTCATTAACTGTAATGTTTATACTCTAGAGTTCCTTTATAATGAGAGTTGACACGTTGACCCCAACAACAATTAAAATATGTAATGATCTGATAGCACTGAAAATGGAAAAACAAAACCCTTATGAGAAGTAAAACCATATACCTATATTATATTATATACAAATATTGAACGAATTTGATACTCAATTTTATAATGTATTATATTATTTTATAATAAAATTTATTATATCTGAAATATAAAAAAAAAAATAATCCCTATTCGCTGGTAAAACGGTGAAAGCACCCAACTCCGACTGTTCAACCTATTGACGTTTATGGCTTTAAGCCTTGGAAAAATTTCATTCGGAAGTTCTCTGATAGTGTTTTGTTACTTGGCACGAATATTATATTGCATTAGAGAGATAATGTGATAAAACTGCAGTCCTTAACACAATCAGTTTTCATTTCGTAGACCTATATATATGAATATGTTTATATAACTTACGGCTAACACAAAACCGGGTACTTTGACAACAAACGTGATAAATTCGTCACTGCTGTAGAATTCTGCTTTCACGTTGAAGCACAGAATTGCTCTGAAGCTGATTGTGAAAAACTTACTTTTCTGAAATGTTTATGGTGCAAAGTTTCACTATATTTAGAGAATTTTTAGAACGATTTCCACTACTGTCATAAGTACAGTGAGTAATTCCTGGTATGCTTACATTTCCTTATCAGTTTTTCACAGACTATTCTGTAGTCAATGTCATGAATACTATGTGTCTGGTATTTCATTTTCATAACTTATATTATTTAAGGAGATTTTGACAGTACGATATACAGCTAGACGAGATTTATTGTCTCATATATCTAGCACATAGTACGTTTGCATTAGCCGTTATAACTGTGGACTGAAGAATTTTAATATACAGGGTGTATCAAAAATACGTGTACAAACTTCAGGCATGGGTTCCTTACACCAAAAGAAGGAAAAAAGTTCATATGAACATATGTCCCATAATCCTTTGTTTCCCCGTTATTCATTTATTACTAAAAGTTTGCGTTGCCTTCGAGGTCCAACCCCAAAACTTCATTTCTTTATGCACTCATTCATAGAAGGCTGTGACTCGTTGTATCAGAAATGGATTGCAGATGGCGAAGTGTTGCCATGGAGACTTGTTTACATGTGTCATTTGTCATTAGTCTGTCTTCAACGTTGCAATTGTGAACGTGGAGTGAGTTAACGTGTTTCGTTCAACCATGGCAGGACGATATTCATTTCGTGAGCAGGCTGACATCATTTTTATGTATCGTCGCGCGAATGGTAATGGACGCAAGGCTGTACGGCTGTATCAGATGGCGTTTCCAGACCGAAGACAACCGAATCATCAAACCTTTGTTGCTGAGACAGGAACCGTTGCACCACAGACTGGTGACCGAGGAAGACCAAGAGTTGTTCGTACGCCGAACCTCGAAGAAGACATTTTACACTGTTTCGAAGACGATCCAGGTATGAGTACAAGACAATTGGCTGTGGCAACTGGTACATCACACAGTACAGCATGGAGGGTACTTCACGAGCAGCTCTTGTATCCGTATCATATGCAATGTGTGCAGGGTCTTTCGCCTGCCGATTATCCACCACGGGAGAACTTTTGCCGATGGTTTCTAGCACAAATAGCCAATCCATTGTTTGTCTCATCAGTTTTGTTTACAGACGAGGCAACGTTTGGGAGAGATGGAATTACCAATTTCCACAATGAACACGTATGGGCAGATCGTAATCCCCGTGCTGTATTTCAGGCTGGACATCAGCAACAATTTAGGATTAATGTGTGGACTGGAATTGTAGGTGACTGTCTGGTACGTCCATACGTTCTACCAGCACGTCTTACTGTTCAGGTGCTATCTACAGGGACTTTATCCAAAACACTCTTCCAGAATTACTGCACGAAGATGTGCCTCTGAACATAAGACAAAACATGTGGTTCATGCATGATGGGGCTCCAGCACATTTTAGTCGCCTTGTACGAGATACACTGACTGGTGTCTACCATGACAGATGGATAGGCAGAGGAGGACCAGTTCAATGGCTAGCACGTTCTCCCGACCTCAATCCTTTGGATTTTTATCTTTGGGGGCACCTTAAACAATTGGTTTATGGAGCAGACATCCCGGATCAAGAAACTCTTCATCGACGTGTCATGGAAGCCTGCGAAACCATTCAACATCATCCCGGAGCATTTGAAAGGGTGCGACAGTCCATGATTCGACGAGTGCATGCATGTCTAGAAGCAAGAGGAGGACATTTCGAGCATTGGTTATGAGTTTTGTGTGTTGGCATATTATGAGTGTACCAATGTGTTGAACAGTTCCTAACGGGGAAACAAAGGATTATGGGACATATGTTCATATGAACTTTTTTCCTTCTTTTGGTGTAAGGAACCCATGCCTGAAGTTTGTACACGTATTTTTGATACACTCTGTATATATACATACACTACTGTGCAAAAGTCTTCGGCAGGTAATAAAAATGGTAAAAAAGAACAAAAATGCCATGAAAAATAAAGTATTTATTACCAAAGTATTTAGAAACACACAAAAAACAATAATATCACACAAAAGAGTCACTGAGTAGGTTCATGACACTAATATGATGTGTGACCGTCTTTAGCCAACAATACCTCTGAATTCTCTCAGATATACTTTTTTGCAATTTCTGGAAAACTGTGGCAGGAATATTCCTCCATGTTTCCGAAAGCATCTGCCACAATGCAGCAACAGACTTTGGCTGCTTTTTTACCTACTCTCTGTCCAGACAATCCCAAAGACACTCGATACTATTTTAATCTGGACTCTGAGGAGGCCAGTCTAACAACTGAACATCTCCTCGAGCTTGTTTTCGCTGCAAGTAAGTTTTCACTATATTAGCTGTGTGCTTCGGATCATTGTCCTATTGAAAGACAAAATCTCTTGAAATTAATCGCAAACCTGACGGGATTGTATGATGAATCAATATTTGTTTGTTTTGTATTTAACAGCTGGCAGCTTATCTTCAATTCTTATTAAATCAATCACTCTATTAACCCCATACTTGCATACTACCACCCCCGTGTTTCACAGTTGGTTGCAGACATGCCTCCTTTAACCATTCTCCTTTCCTCCGCCTGACATACTGCCTACGATGACTTCCTAAAATTTCAAATTTTGATTCGTCGTTCCAAAGGACTTGTTTCCATTGATTGGCTCCCCATAGTTTGTGTTTCTTGCGCATGATAATCGCTTTGTCCTATTACCCTTCCGTAAGAAAGGTTTTTTTTGCAGCAACACGTCCATGGAGACCATTTTTGATGAGTGACCGTTGTATTGTAGATGCATGTACTGTAGTATTACAGTTTTCAGAAAGTTCTGCTGCCAGTTGTGCACTTGAAGCTGCTCTACTTCTCAGGGCTGTCATTTTCAGATATTATTCATCCCTTGCAGTCAATTTCTTGGGCCTGCCAGTCCACTTTCGATCATTTACTGTCCCTAACTGTAGCTTTGTCTTGAAAATCTCCTGTACCGCGCAACGCGATACACCAGTTTGTCGTGCAATACTTGCTTGAGAATGATCCTGCTCACTCAAAAAGCAAATTTTTTATCTCATTTCAACTGAAATTTTCACCATAGCTGCTTTGTTTCTTGTTCAACCTACCAAGAAGATTCACAGACTATTACTAACTTCAGTGTTGTTCTACTCTTAAAGAAACACATTCATTTCATTTAGCACACAGCATGGACTGCAACTTGTTCTGTTTATATGTAATCTGTAAACACAGCACTCAATATACCCCAGCGAGAGTTGTGTGATGGGTCTACAGAGGTATGTGGTGTTTCCAAGGTTTTACATTAAGCTTGGTTTTGCTGACGGAGACGAATTTTTGTACCTATTTCACCATTAAGACTTTATTCTAACTTGTTTTAGACTACTTTCATTCTCAATTCTAAGAACTAGAACACAATATTTACGTATTGCATGAGGTACCTAAGACTTTTTCACAGTAGTGTATATATGTCGAAAACTACAGTAGGCCCTTTCCGGACCCAAAAATTTATAATAATAATAATTCTTTATTTATACTGGCAGAGTTAAGGCCATAGGGCCTTCTCTTACACTCTACCAGGTCACAAAGTATACAAGCAGTTAAAATTTAAAAAAAGTTAAAGAACAGAATACTAACATACCTACAAAAAAAAAATAATAATAATAGCATAATAAAATCCACACTAAACAACATGAAAATAATACCATGATAAAAAAGAAAGTAAAATACATTGGAATATAGTGAAAGCAACTCATTTAGTACAAATGGTTAATATGAAAAAACGTAAGGAAGAATATATCAAAATGGAATGTAATAAAATAATAATAAAAAAGAAAAGAAATACGAAAATTAAATAAAATTCACGATAAAAGGGCAATGATAATAAATTCATCGGCTGATAAAGAGAACAAAAAGTGGAAAGGAAGGAAAATGAAATATATAGCCTATATTTTTACAAAACTATGGCAGAGAAAAGGGCTTATAACTGAAAGGAATCTAATTCAAAAAGTGCAATTTTAATTTATTTTTGAAACTAGACAATGTCCGACAGTCTCTTTCTTATTCAAATGGAATGTACGGGGGGAAAATCGTTTTGAAAATCCATTATCACTTGGTGAGCCTTTCCAGTGAGTGAACCCTGAGTCATTTGGGAAGTTTGGCCACCCGGGATTGAACTCGAGCGCTTCCAGTGTGTGTACAGTTGCAAGAGAGCTACTCCGTCGCCCTTATTAAGTAGTAAGACAAAAATAAATTAATATAAAATTACAAGATATCTCATGAATGTGGTAACGCTAAGAATGTCTATTAAGATCGAGGGCTTAATTTCTGATAGCTGATAAGCCACAGAAGAGGTTTAGTAGTATCAATGATAGATAGACTTGTGTACATGAAGCTTTTCGAAGAGCTGATACATAACACGTTGAAGGTGACAGCTTGCGTCAATCTGAAGCAAGTCTATATTTTCATGAATGCACTAAATTCTTGTTGGTACGTAAATGTGGCGAAATTGTAATTGTGCGCCGAGTCACTGTGTAACCTGCAACGTGCATAGCACCTATGGAGGGAGGCGGACACCCGAAGGGGAAGTGAAGCAACTGTCTGATTTATTAATGGATTTTCATTTTCCTTACGTCAAGCACTTAAACATAATTTTATACAGTACAAGGCTACAAACTAATGTTTAGTACGTGTAGCGAAGAAAGAAATGAACAATATCACAACCTAAAATTAACTGTCTTCAGAATGTCTCTGCGACAAAGTCTCAGAATCAGGAATTATGTCACTTACTGCCAGTCGTAGTTGATCACGAAGGTATTTGTCTGTCAGTCGTGATCTAAATTTGGTTTTTACTATTTTAATTGTTGAAAATAATTTTTCACAAACGTAAGTTGTAGCGAACATGGCTTCAACAGAGCAAGCGAAAGAACGAAGCTTCGGATATTTATTTTTTTGGCGAAGATTTGAAAGTTCAACATTTGTCAAGTCCTTACATCTAGCTTTCATTTGAAATCACATAGTAAATCAGCGAGTTCAAATTGAAGAGCTAACCGCATTATTCGTGAATCTGCTGAAAAAGGGCCGACGTACAGAGATGATGATGAAGATGATGATGATGATAAAAACAACAATAACACTTAACCTTTTAATGTTTCATCAGTAACATGTAGTATAATGCCGTTTTATGTTATAAAACCGTTTTCCTCGTAATACTTGTGAACAAATCATACATTTAATATTCTCATGATATTGACAGCAAAAAAATGCGTCCTCCCATCGTACTTGGAACTTTCGTACATGGTTTCGAGATAGACATATGGCATTCGCAAGTCAAAGACAAATACAAATGGAACGGAGTTTGACTCCAGTGAGTGAGAGGGTGAGGGTTGGCGGAGGTTAGAAGCAAGCGAAATGCACAGCTATCACTGTGAGCCACAATGTCTCGCGAGTCACGTTCTCGCCATGGCTGGTCTAGACAATTGGCAATGAAGTCATTCGTCGTCTTGCAACGTTGAAATGCCGCCTGAATAATCGCTGTGTTGTTATCATGAGTCTCCTTTAAAAAATGTTTCAACAGTGAATACCCGATATTCTATTGACCAACGAGGCATGTTTATTCAATATATTTACTGAAATAATTGAGGAGTTCTATGTATTAGGGGCCTATTACAGGAAACCATATTTTGAGAAAAATAGGAATAAAGAATTCAACAATGCTTAAAATTTTATTTATTGCCTTTTTATTTGTGCAATATTAAACAAAAAGTACTTTTTCATGTTTATTCTATGAAGTGCTAAGTAGAAACTAAGTTTTTCTTCAGTTTTCATATAGCCTAAATATTGATGTTCGAAGTGATGCTTATATGGCCCCTTTTAGGGAGAACAGGTGTTCATGATCCTCTTTTACATAAAAGTATTACATTGTTATGTTACACAGTGTAGTAATACAAAAATACAACTTAGGAGTAACCAGAACACAAAAATTATCTTAAACAGATTTTAACAAAGTGTAAACATAAATCACTTTGTATGAAATTTCCTTAACCCTAAATGAAGTTAATCATTCAGATTTAGTTCACCATCACTTGCTCCTTGTGCATTTTCACTTGTTGTTTGCAGGAAAACTTCTTAGTGCCAAGCAACATAATCGAAAAATCGAAAAATCGAAAGAGAATTGAGAGGAAAAATTTTAAAAGGTACGCAAAACGCGTCCTTGCAAGGGGTTGGGGGCTGTACAAAACTAAATATGTGAGCTCCAAGCCTGTTGGCCACTAGTCTCACTCCGGGTTACGCTGCTCCACTGAAGGAACTCTAGAAAATTTTGAAGGGGAAGCCGAAATTGGACGTAACCTCTTAGGTACCACATACGCGAGGGGGACCAAGCAACATAATTTTTTTTTTCCAGGAATTTAAAAAAAAACAGCGCACATCTTTTTCTTTTGCTGATTTCAGTTGCACAAGCTGTCTCCCCAATAACCTAGTGTCAATATTAATGTCAGTCATTTTTCTTGAAGTATTTCTTGTTTAAATCTTCTTGTTTTGTTACTGTAAATTTTTCAAAACATTTATTTTTACAGCAAAGTATAACTGAGAGAAACAGTTTGCTAGAAATATCTTCACCAATAACAGATGTATAACTTTGGTCGGAATTCCTTTTAATCTTCTTCGCAGCACGATCTCTTCTTGACTGTCCCCTGCGTTTCTTAGTGCTATCATTAATAGCTATCTCAGATATCTTCAAATAACATAACCAATAACACAACTGCAGTTCATAATCGTAATGGCTTGTCTCTCCGGATACAACTGATTTCAAAATGATCGTCACACATTCATAAATCGAGATATCGCAACGAAACTTTACAGGCGTAACAATGTAACTATAGACACCCAGAAAATGCAATCTCCCTAAAAAAAAAAGGCCCATGACGCTATGAGCCCGTATCTCAATTCAGATTTGTAACAAAACAGAAATCGCTGCCAAGTAAACCTAAACAATTGATACTCTAACCTTAAATGGCATATCTTGCCATGCCTAGCTTCAATCAATGCCAACTATCGGATGGGTATTACGTGAGTGAAAATAAAGAGTTCATTCTGCCCCGCATTGTATAAACGTTTCAGATTTTTCGACCCGAAGTATAACAGGGATTAATAATTTAAAAATGCATGAGAATAATGAAAATATAGAGTGTTAGTTGGGAGACCGGAGGGAAAAAGACCTTTAGGGAGGCCGAGACGTAGATGGGAGGATAATATTAAAATGGATTTGAGGGAGGTGGGGTATGATGATAGAGACTGGATTAATCTTGCACAGGATAGGGACCGATGGCGGGCTTATGTGAGGGCGGCAATGAACCTTCGGGTTCCTTAAAAGCCATTTGTAAGTAAGTAAATGTAAGTATGAGAATAATGAAATACTTCTTTAGATAAAGCAAAAATTGAGTCAGTTTGAGTACTATCACAGTCTAGTATATAAAATCACGAAGCTCAATACGTAGTAAATATGCATCCATATATAGTTGCTAACCACTAGGATCGCTACTATCGATGCATTACAGACAATGCGAAATAGTACCTGCACAATCTATTGTTCCTAGAATCCACGGCAATTCGGAAGGCGGGTTGTCTGCTAGCGTTTGCGTCGAGAGAGACAGATAGAGAGAGCAAGGCAGCGTACAACATTGTCACATCGTACTTCACGCACGTGCAATACAAATAGCGCAGGAGAGAATTTAAATTATCAAAATACATAATGACCTTAGCCGTTGATTACTGTAAGCATGACACCAAACAAACCCTCTTTCCTTCACTAACAATATTCTTTGCACGTTTCTCAATCCCACACCACATGCTTCTGCAGTCGTTTCTTGCACTTTGGCAACGTTGCTGCCAGCATCAAGATGGCCGGCAGCGTTCTGCTCGTTAACGTTTTTATAATAATTATACACCTTAAACACTATTTTCCGCGCCTGCTTGTGTAATGCTTGTGTTTTTATAGTCTCTTCTTCCATTTATTTACCTTATATACACATAGTAAATGTTAGTTTTACTTATTCAATGTATTGAAACACTCGCACGTGAACAAACGAACTCAGGAAGTGCTTGTTATAGACTGATTCTGATTGGTTCTCCTGTTCAAGCTTGTGACGTCACATGCCATACAGGCTACGGCGCATCTAGTGGCCACCCGCCTTCCGAATTGCCGTCTAGTCTAGTACTCTCATAAACTCAAGCTTCGTGACTGTATATACTAGACTGTGGTACTATTGCAATTGGGTGGTCTGTCAGATTTATTTTGTCTCCTGAGTCATTCCATCTCAAATCAACAAATTTCGCCGAAAACCTGTGGCGGTCAAATTCCAAATTTGAGTGAAACTTAGTCTGAACAATTATTGATGTATCATAAGAAGGGATACACAGTATTTTTTTCTATGAGACGGTAGTTTTCGAGAAATGTTCAATTGAGTATGCGGGGGTGTACATACTTTTGGCGCTCTGTCTGAAAGGAAAAAAATTAATTACAGATAGGCTACTGCAGAGAAATTCATGAAACTTCTTCCAGTTATAGTGGTGTTGTATTGCCTCATTCTGACATGTGAGACATCTTGATCTACTGTTTGACCTTGGCTGAAATTAAAATAAAATGTATTTTTTCAAGTATATTTTCTTAAATTTATTGTGTAAAAGGGCACATGGAAAACATTATGCAATTTTTACAGAAGATTATTCATTATCTGTACTTTCAGTACAAATAAAACTGTCTTGTATTTTCCATTCTTGGAAGAGATACAACAATTTTTATCATTGACATGAATCACTGACAATGAATTTTACTGACTCTGATCCATGATATTTTTATTGCATATTTGGGCTTATTTCCTTAGTATACTTCATGCCTATTTTATTCCAGGTATATCAACGAATTTACATGGCAATGAAACTCTGGAAACTCGCAAATGTCCGTCATCTAATGGTACATATGAGTAGTTTTTTCTTGTACCAGGAATTCGTACAGAATTATTAAATAGTTCCATAATTTCCTCTTCCGTGAGACAAATATCTTCTTTATTGACATAAAAATATTTCACTCCAGCAATATGTACATTTGCAAATTTCTATAGATTTCTGACTGTCAAAATTTGGTCCATATATGAACGCTGAAAGCTGGCTTTTGTTGCGAGTCTTTTCGTTGTTGCACCAATAGCATCACAAGGGCTTTCCCATTGCTTGTGGCAAAAAATTAAATTTTGCATCTATTCCAAAATCATTTTTATGATGAAATAAATTAACAAAATTCTTCCTGTTTTTATACTGAGATGCGGCTCCGTCACTGAAGAAATGTTTTTACATTTCTTCACATTCTCGTCTAATGTTTTGAAGTGTTGAAATTTTCTGAAAATGGAAAAACAGTCGTTTACTATACATAGGCTTGGGAACAGTTGATCTTTCATCCTGGTGCATAGAAATAACTACCAGGCGAAGAGTCACCTGGTCATTTGCCCAGTGGTAGCCTTGAACCACATCTTGATCTATGAATGTATAATTTTTCGAAAAAATCAACTAGTACTACACATTCGTGTATCTTTAGTGTTTCCTTGCACTGCTTCAAATATTGGGCCTGATTATGAGCAATGAAACTATGAGGACGATAAATTAGCCATATCTTATCAATGAGCTTTTCGACGAATTCTTCGAATGGTGTAACAAGTGTTTTCAATGTAGATCGGTCTACTGTCACCTACTGCTAATATTCACCGCCCTGCATGCTTTTCTCACTTTCCAGTAAGAATTCATGTGCTTTTCCAGGACCAGGACATTTTTCACATCGTGGTAAGGGTTCATTTTGTGTAGAACAAGCCATAATTTGAAGAAGACTTTTTTCAGCCATTCCATGAACTATCAGTATATATTTTAAACTTTGCACCATGAGTCTTACATTTTGGTGTATTGCACACACGCATACTGTATGTGTTCCTTTTGCACCTGCCAGTATGCAGTGTTTTGGATGCAACTCTGCAAATTTTGAAAACCCAATAGAAACTAAGGGGTTTTTCTCGCATAATGTGTACAATTCTTTCAAGTTACACAATATTAAACCCTTTTGCACCTAGTGTCGTACAATAGAATCTGCTGTAGTCTGTTTTACAGACACAAAGTCCTTTTTCCCAGGACATACGCGACTGTAACCATCATCTTCATAAAATTCAACTACTGCTGTCTTAACATTCTCAGGCATAGGATGGCCAGTATTCTTTGTGATGTCAAAGAACAAACCACATGATTTCGCCTTTCTTACAATACACTCTGCTACTTCAAATTCTTCAGCTACTTTCTTTAATGACCAGCTTCGTGGCACAACTGAAACTAGTTGTATTTTCTCTTGAACTGTCAATGCCGTTTATAAGGAACTTATAAGACAGTCAAGAAGGTCCTTATAGTCCCTACCAAGTGCAACCAAATCTTTTTCTGAATTTTTTTAACTCGAATCCAATGTAACCTGAAGGGTTTTTACCTTAGATAGCTGATGAAGCTTGTGCTAACTCTCTCTTCCCAAGAGCAAGTTTCTGTTCACTGTTGAACCTACTCTGCTTAAAGGGTGATATTCCTACTTGAGAAAATGATAAATTTATTGACTCTCGCTCTTTTTCTGGCGGTACTGAGAATGGCTGATCGTCCATTAATTCATAAGAATCATCACTATTGTTTTGTAATCTTGTATATTATTATTATTATTATTATTATTATTATTATTATTATTATTATTATTATTATTATTATTATTATTATTGTCAGTTATCAATATCATCATTGCTATCTCTGTTTCTTTCTTTTTGTTGTATTAGCTTGATGAGAGCACTATAATGTACTTTTGACTCTGTTGACCCTCTATAGGGCTTTAACTTAATTTGTATCATTTTCATCAGTGTTTGTATTTATTTTTTGTATTTATATGTGCTATCTGGTAGGATGGAAGAGAAGGCCTTATGGCCTTAATCCTGTCAGATTAAATAAATTATTATTATTATTATTATTACTATTATTATTATTATTATTATTATTATTATTATTATTATTATTATTATAGCAATTTGTACATACACACTGGCCAGGTGAGAGAGAATTTTTTCTTTCTGTCGGCGAGGTCTTCTGTTACCTGACGTAAACTCTTCTTAATAACCGTCTTATATCTTCTATATGGCTCACAACATTTTTGTCCAAAGAGATATGTATATTTGTTACTGCAGTATATCCTCAGATGATGATAAATAGTCTCTAGCCCTTCGTTTTTCTCAGTCTGCATCACATTAATTGTCTATCTTGATCAGGCAAGGTTTTCACGTCCAACAAGGCAATAGATTGGGTCTATGTTAGTTTGTGACAACTATCCCCTGTCATTATTGTCGTACAGAACAAGAATCCATTTTCTTGGACACTATCTATTCTACTTCTACCGTCACCCGTGAAATACACTGAAATAAAAATGTCTTAACGTCAAGCTACTGTAAAGTATGCACAACTCTACAAATAATGGCGCACAGTTTTAATTCACTGACCTATAACCTAACAGTTCTTCAAATGATAGATTTACTGATGATACCGCTTAATACCGACACATGTTTGATGTATTACATCCGAAAGTGAACGTTACTGTACACAACAGGTATGGCAGATACTGCAGTTCGGTTATTCTGAGACTGGCAGTGGAGTGTCGTCATCTCCAAGACGTGGTTAGTTATGCTCCGAACTCCGAGCAGGTTTGAACATGCATGTACGTACTTACGTGCCCAGACGGAAGGGAGCCGAAATACAAGTTCAAAATTTGACCATGTATACAGAATGCTTGAATGTTTTTACTATTAAAATTTCGTTATTATTTCACCTTGCCTTTATCTTCAATACAGCATGAAAATATTCACCCAATTTTTATATATTTGATTTTATTTCCATTATAATATAAACTTAGTTTGTACTACTTTGTCACTAAATGGTACAAAATGTTCTCTAATATATTGTCACTAACTTTGACAGAGAAATTTCCATTCATTTCTAAGTTATGGATTTTTTTCCGAATAGGCGCACACCAATATCGAGGGTTGAAGTACTGTACAAACACGTGCATATAACAGAAATGAGTAGGACTTTGCACAAAATACTTCGCCTGTACTCATAGTCAATATTAATGAATAACTGGAACAATTTTGACCAATATCCAAAAAAGTTGCGCCACAGCCAATTTGTCGATTTGACATGGAATGACTCTCCTTTCCTATGTCTCCATGGAAACTTGAATTCATTTGATACTTCTCTTGTATTGGGGACTACATTTAGAGGCGATGACTTAATAACATGAAGATAATTTTGTGCTAGATCGTGCGTATTTGCTTGCTTTCCGCACAGAACCAATACGCGGGGAAGTGTGAAATACCACATTCAGTATTCCCAACGTAAAACACATAACAATTTCCCTCTTCTTACCGCTTAAGCGCGACATTCATTTTACTGCTTTAGGCTTTTAACATATTATTTTTAGAGACGTTTAACATAGTAATAATTATAAATTGGAAACTTACCACTGCAATTTCACCTAAATTGCAATGTTAATTATTGTTTTTAAATATTTGCAAAAATTAAGTAAAGTCTAATACTCCACGAAACTTATTGCATTCCTGATACAAGTAACATTAAGGAAGCCGTGAAAAAATCAACGCGATTCCAGATGCCGATGTTATTACTGCAATATGTTATATAAATAATATTGTCAAAATATTAAAATGAAAAATAAATCATTACATAACCTTACCGTTTGTTTTAAGTTCGCATTTATAAACTGGGGAAAAAAAAGACAGACGTATATCACGGCCTGCTGGAGTATAGTAAATACAGAAAACATTTTACAGCAACAATGTTAAAGAAAGATATTTTGGTGTTCGGAAGTTGGCGTCATTAAACAGAAACCAACATGGAGATTTCATTGCAACTAATTAGAAATTCGTCTTTCAGGTATGTAATAAACGATCTTCGCACAAAATAATGTACAATACACGAGCGGTATGTTTGTTTTCATGTTCTCGGAAATTAAAAAAGCTCAACTACGTTTCGCTTTTTCAATCTTTTCCTCGACCATGAAAACGTCAACATACCGCTCTTGTAACGTATATTACTATTATGTTGTAGTATGGCAGAGAAAACAACACTACATGTCTCATAGCCACACAGTCTGGAACCACAAATCTCACCCAATTGATCAGGGATCGAATCTAGATCCTTTTGGCTCCCTATGTAATCGGTAAGAATTTTATCTTCCCATTTTCCACAGTATGCTAACATGTACCACTTATCTTGAGTTGAAGGATTAGATAATGACGCAAGTTAGGCAAACAAGTATGATTTAGTACATAATATTTACTACGCGGTATGCTTCACATTTCAGTAATAACGTCAACATCGTGGCAATTCATGTTGTATTCCTGCCTTTTCACGATCTCCAACAAACTGCACTTATATTAATAAAAATTTCACGCACTGTAAATTATCTGTTTCTTTCTCAATTGGTTATTTAACGACGCTCTATCAACTCCGAGGTTATTTGGCGTTGATGAGATTCGTGTTAGCGAGATGGTATGTGGCGAGACGAGGTTTAGGATTCGGCATAGATTACCTGACATTAGCCTTACGGTTGGGGAAAACCTAGGAAAAAACCCCAATCAGGTAATCAGCTCAAGCGGGAATAGAACCTACGCCCGAGCGCAACTCCAGATCGGCAGAAAAATTATGTTAAAAAGTGATGTCTCCTAATATTTTCTTTATCTTATTGAGACGGTAAATTTGTAGTTCATTTAATTTATTTTAATTTATTACAATGTAGATGCGGAATGATCATCTTACTTAGCTCTGAAATACTCACCTACCTACCTGTTGTTACCGCAATTTTGGCAGTTTATTTTAACTCCTTTATACACATTAAGAAATAGTTACTTGGTTTCTCAAAGGAATAATACAGTCGCCTTGTCTGTTGGCACTTGTTATGAAATCTTACCATTGATTACCGTCTTCTGTAATTATAATGGGGATATCGAGCCCTTATTTCTTTAAAATTTACCTTGTTTATCCTTGCAGGACATCAGTAGGAAAAATATTTGTGTATTTGCAAGAAAGTAACAGTATTTGATACTTTTGAAATAATGGTTTACATGAATATACAATCGTCAACATCATCATCATCATCATCATCATCATGAACCAGGACCTTAGTCTTTGTTTCTGATTTCATCATATTCTTCTTCGTCTTCCCAAAACTCGCCTGCCTCTGGGTCGATAATGAAAAGTCAAGACGGGGAGGCGATCTGGATCTATTCGGTTGACGTTCTTCCTCCAACGTATGAGTAATTGATAATTGCAAATATCGTCAACAATATTGCAAACATATAATTTCTCCTTAATAGTTTTATCTGTCTCTCCGCCAGTCCAGTCCAGTTAAATAAATAAATAAATAAATAAATAAATAAATAAAAAAAGAAATAAAGAAATAAAGAAAGAAATAAAGAAAGAAACAAAGAAAGAAATAAACAAAGAAATAAAGAAAGAAATAAAGAAATAAAGAAATAAAGAAATAAAGAAATAAAGAAATAAAGAAAGAAATAAGGAAAGAAATAAAAAAGAAAGAAAGAAAGAAATAAACAAAGAAATAAATAAGGAAAGAAATAAATAAAGAAATAAAGAAAAAGAAATAAACAAAGAAAGAAAGAAAGAAAGAAAGAGAGAGAGAGAGAGAAAGAAAGAAAGAAATAAATAGATAATTAAATCAATAAATAGATAATTAAATAAATAATTAAATAAATAGATAATTAAATAAATAATTAAATAAATAGATAATTAAATAAATAATTAAATAAATAGACAATTAAATAATTAAATAAATAGATAATTAAATAAATAGATAATTAAATAAATAGATAATTAAATAAATAGATAATTAAATAAATAGATAATTAAATAAATAGATAATTAAATAAATAGATAATTAAATAAATAGATAATTAATTAAATAGATAATTAAATAAATAATTAAATAAATAATTAAATAAACAGATAATTAAATAAATAATTAAATAAACAGATAATTAAATAAATATATAATTAAATAAATAATTAAATAAATAGATAATTAAATAAATAATTAAATAAATAGATAATTAAATAAATAATTAAATAATAGATAATTAAATAAATAATTAAATAAATAGATAATTAAATAAATAATTGTTCAGTGCAACTTATTAAATATGTTTAATATTTTTTTCAGTGTAATAGTGAACTTCTCTCTTAGTAGTGTTTACATGATACACTTTTTTTCGTCATCATTTCAGTCGCACACAATGCACACGCATTGTCTACCTGTCTTCGTGTTCAGTCAACAGCATCAGTCTCCTCTACCAACGTCACAAGAAATAATCAATCCCACTCTCACTTCTCCGATCTTCACTTGTCATCGTATTTAATTATCTATTTATTTAATTATCATAAATAATTAAATAAATAAATAATAAACAAATAATAAACAAATGAATGAATAAATAAATAAATAAATCAATGAATGAATGAATACATGAATGAATGAACGAGTGAATGTATGAATGAATAAATGAATGAGTGAATGTATGAATGAATAAATGAATGAATTAATAAATGAGTGAATGAATAAATGAATGAATGAATGAATTAATGATTGAATGAATAAATGATTGAATGAATAAATGAGTGAATGAATAAATGAGTGAATGAATAATTTAGTGAATGAATAAATGAGTGAATAAATGAATAAATGAATGAATAAATGAATGAATGAATAAATGAATGAATAAATGAATAAATAAATAAATAAATGAATAAATGAATGAATGAATAAATAAATGAATTAATAAATGAGTGAATGAATAAATGAATGAATGAATTAATTAATGATTGAATGAATAAATGAGTGAATGAATAAATGAGTGAATGAATAATTTAGTGAATGAATAAATGAGTGAATGAATGAATAAATGAATGAATGAATGAATGAATAAATGAATGAATAAATGAATGAATGAATAAATGAATAAATAAATAAATTAATAAATAAATGAATGAATGAATAAATAAATGAATAAGTAAATAAATAAATAAATTACATCACTCCATCCAATCTTGTTAAGTCCAATAAATGCCCCAAAAATAACATTTTGTTTTCTTCCTATAACCGCTACAAGTTGTGAGAGATAAAAAGTACCATAATAGAATAAATATGGAACAATTACTTTAAGGCTTAATAAATATATATATTAAAACAAATTTATAATATTATCCTAATTTTGACGAATGCAATAACTGTATAACATTATAAATGTGTTTCATACGCTATTTTTTGTACTAAAGCATTATAAAAATTAATAAAGAAATAACATCAACTTTGTAATGATATCAAGGTCTATGAAGAAAGAGATTGCTGTAACAGCAATATTGTCTTGAACGTTATAGCACAGTCTAGTATATGCAGTCACGAAGCTCAATACGTAGGGAATATGCATCCATAAATAGTTGCTAACCACTAGGATCGCTACTATCGCCTCATCACAGACAATGCGAGATAGTACCGGCATAGTCTGTTGTTCCTAGTACCCCCACAACTCAAGCTTCGTGACTGTATATACTAGGCTGTGGTTATAGCATGGCAAACGTTTCATAACGTTAACTTGACGTTTTAGTTGTCATGGAATATTTTTTGGACGATCGTGCGTTTTTTGTTACATAGGCCTATTGTTAGTGTTGCCATGGCACGGAACTTAAAATTCCCACACGATTCTTTTAACTGTAGCAACAAAGAAAAAACAATACTGTTATAAAATTTTCCTGCACGCCGTGCGGGAAATGAAATCATATGTATTATGCTCCTTCATACCTTCGTTTCGATTTCTCCGGTATTAGTGTAGCACAACTTACATTCCACGCCTCTTTTTTAACACTACATTCTATCAAATCAGAACAATCGTTATCTACAATCATTTCTACCATAAATTCTACGATTAATATCAAAACTGGCAGAAAATTACAACTTATGCAGAAAGACAAAACACAATAATGAAATTGTACGTACATAACAACGTACTATCACAGCAACAAAATTCAAAGCCATCTTAAAATATAAATCGAAAATAAACAAAATAAATCTTTATCTAAAATAAATATAACATTGAAAACTTATTTATTAATTAACTAGCCGTACCCGTGCGCTCCGCTGCGCCCGTTAGAAATAAATATAAAGTAATTACATAATTAAAATAGGACATTTGTTCCAGGGAACATTCGTGTTTGATTGAAGGATAAACCGTTTAATATGTTACTTAATTTAAATTGTATTTAAAATATTAAAATGCGATCATTTTGATCCAGAGACCACTCATTTGGTGCAATGACAATTCCTTTAACATGTTTCTTAATTGTTATTACCAATTATTTCTGGAAAAGCGAAAATTAACAGAAAAATTTTGCTACAGATTTATTATTATGTTTATATTATATTATATTATATTATATTATATTATATTATATTATATTATGTAAAAAGTGTGTTGATAACGGATGTACTCGAATTAGAAAGTTTTTAATTTGTTGTGGGAGCTCTTGAATCTCAGGAGGAACAGCTTTTACAACAGCGCAACATAATCTGCTTGGTTCATTACCCAAGTTTTTTTCATTGCATTTATTGCATATGTATTTTATGTATTTTAACACGATTCAATTGAGCATAGTTAAAATTTGAATTATACAATAATGGATTTCTAAGCTAACGTACTATTACTGCATACTAAATTAACACACTCTCGTTGCTCGTTAATTCTCTGAGATAAAAATGAATATGTTCATAAACATTATTTTCAGAAATACAGGAAATGAATATACAGAATAACCTATCAAGTTTTCTGTGCATAAGAAGCTATTTTAATCTTACCTGTCCTCAATTCACTCACAAGTTACTGTAATAACATTATAGCATTATGTCCATCTAGAGAAACTACACTTTCCAATGATGAAATAATAATTAATTATACAAATCGGTTAATTTAGCTTCCGATATTACTTCATAAAACACAGAAACATTGTCTGTAGGCTATCTTTCATAGCTTTCGATTGTTGTGTCCAAGGCCCCTTATAGACGAAGTCATTTGTTTTTTATTTCAATACACCGCCTTAGATGGCAGTTACTTTAATTTTAAAACTCATTTATCTCATTAAATATCAGTGCTATCAAAATTTTTCAAAGAATAAAACTTATCATAAATCATTTTTAAAGAAACTTTTGTTATGTAACATTTTTCACGAAAATCAATAATAAGCGAGATATTTAGATTCATTTAATTCAGGCCTCCTTATAACCCCCCTTTTAAATAACATATTTTGAATGTCATATAGCCTAAAATCTAAGTTACAACGAACTTAATTTATATGACAATTTTCATCGAAATCCGTTCAGCCATTATCGCGTGAAAAGGTAACAAACATACAGACAGACAGACAGACAGACAGACAGACAGACAGACATACATACATACAAACAAAAAGAAAAAAGCGATTTTCGGTGTCAGGATGGTTAATTATACATGTTAACACCAATTATTTTTAGAAAATCGAAAATTACCAGAAAAATTTTGGCTACAGATTTATTATTAGTATAGATTAAAATTAACGATCGTTAAAAATAGTATGCAATACATGCGTGTGAAGTGCATAAAAGAATCTCGGAAATTTGTAGCATATTATGCACGATTTTGACTAACGATAAAAACTTTATAATGATGATGTAAAAGAAAACATATTTATACTGATACAGCGTAAAATAGCAGACTGAAACAAACTGAACACATCGTTTTGTAGTTGTGATCTAAATTATTACAACGCGTGTTTTTTGAGTAGGGCTTCGATAAAACTGAACAACTTTATTGAATAAATGACGGTAATTAACGATGAATGAGTGGCATAGCTCTTATCTCCGAACTCAAGTGGTCGTTCAAGGTTACGTTTACAATGAATAAATCACGAGGCTCTCCATGTTTGATCTAAATGAGTTGAATCTGATGTAATTAAATTTATAGCTGCTGCTGTTATCAGAGATGGAGTTTTATGTGTCTTCTGTTTCTCAAAACAAATAATTTAAACTTCTTCAGGGACGCTGACTTAATTAGCATAGGATTATTTAGCTACATATAGAACAGTTGCTTTTAGGTTTGAAAATAGAAACACTTGATGTTGCAGAATAACTGTTCACAGTCTTAAAAAAACGTAATAATTAGAACCACGGTTTTCGGCCTCTAAATTAATGAAAAACTGTTGCATTTTCATTAACGTAATTAGTCTTTTTTCACATGCAGTAGGCCTGTAAAGTGTTGGATGAGGTAAATAAACGTTTAAGTGTTTTTCTTGATGGGAGAAAAACTTTTCATAATTTTATCTTACATAATTTCAAATAGAATGAAATAGTCCTAAATTTATTTAAATCATATTTAAGTAATAGAACTCAGGTAGCTAAAATTCATAAAAATTCAGTAATATACAAAATATAAAATTAGGCGTGCCACAAGGTACTGTACTAGGACAAATTTTATTTTTCATATATTTAAATGATTTGTTAAAAGTTAATTTAGGAAACTATAGTGGCATTATGTATTCATATCCTGAAGACACAGTTGTAATTTTTTAGCGGTTCATCCTGAGCTAGTGTATACAAAAATGCAAATAATGGTATAAATGTTACTAAGAACGGCTAGATAGCAACTTTATTTCACCAAATGTTTCTACGACTACTTTGATTACATTTTCTTTAAATGCAAGTGGTTTACAACAATTAAAATCTTGTGGTAACTTAAATGTAATAATTCATATTCAGTATATTCAGCGTTATATAGTCAGAGCACATAACGTAGTGCAATTGACAAAGTCAATAATAAAAGGTAAACAACAAAACGATAAAACTAATTCAAAAACTCTCAACAACGTTGACATTAAAAAACTCATTAATTTCATAAAATGATTTGTTGATTAACCAACCAGAGACAAGTCTGTTAAAAGACTTCCTTTCCAGATTAAAAAGATATCTCGGAAATTTATTTGCTATTTTTAAAGACATAATAAAATAATTATTCATTGTTTTAGTTAGCCTACACTTAAATATGTCAAAAAGGTCACGGTTTCTGGTGTTGTATATATGAACATCATTCCTATGTGAATTTTCTTTGACGAATTTAGGGCTTGATAAATATACAGTACAGTGATGTTACAGTCATAATTTTTTCATTTTCAAATAACGGTCTGCACTGTGCCTTCATTGATGAATTAGTTATAATTCTAATAGCTTTTTTTTTGTAACATAATACCTTATTAGTATGAGAACTATTACCCCATAAAAGTAGTCCATAAGAAAGTATACTATGAAAATAAGAAAAATAGACAACTCTAATGTAATTCTTCGGAACACACATTTTCAAATTTCGCAGAAGAAATATTACTCTTGACAATTTTTTACAAACAGAATCAACATGGTCTGCCCGAGTAAGTGTGCTGTCCACAGTAATACTGGTTGTTCAATTTAATGATTGAAAATGTCCTATTCTGAAGGAATCTACTCAAATGAAGTACTTAGGAATTATTATTTACCAGCATTTAAGGTGGGATAAACGTATTTATTCTTTATGTAACAAATTTCGTAAAAAAATTATAAATTTATAATTTGTCGCTCTTACATCCCTACAAAGATTCTACGATTAATTTATTTCGGTTTGGTTCAATCTGTCATCCAGTATGGTATAGTCGGATGGGTAGGAGCAACAAAATTTACACTTTCTCAACTCATATTGCTTCAAAAGCAAATAATTAAAAATTGTCTTAAACAAGTTAATTGATTATCCAAAAAATGTTATTTATTCTGATTTTAATGTTTACTAAATTTAACAAATATATACATATACTTTATTAAGATATTATAATAAAAATCGTTTGAAATATACAGAACAACAAGTTTATCCTTTAGATGAATCTAAATGTTACACATCTACTGGAATAAATCATAGCCAGAGTTACAGGCCAAGGTTATACAACTCTACTTTGATAATAAATCCTGACCTAGGTTATTTAGATTTTAATAAATTTAAGAAAAAAATTAAGCAATTATTAGTATTCATGTCCCTTTTTCCTTTTTTATTTCTCTTAATTTCAATATACTATTTATTCATTCGAACTTATATTCTGTTCTTGACTTGATTCTCTACTTTTATCTTCATAATACATTCCTGCTTTGTGATAATTGCATCGGTTTTGTAGCTGTATTGAACTCTGTTATGTTCCATTCAGTACAAAATAGTTATTTATAGGAATCACTCCCGAACACGAGCTCGCTCAAACGAGTGCGCTCTACATCAGTAATATGTGTTTATTCTGTATTGTATGTAACAATAAATACTGAACACAATTGAGGTATTTTAACATTTTTATACTCTTTTAATGTACAGTACATGCGAGGTTTCTCTGTAAATAATTTAATATTTGTTATTTGTTGTTGTTACACTTATTAGACAATGACCATAGTAACACCTTGTCGTTCTATAACAATAAATGAATGAATGAATGAATGAATGAATGAATGAATAAATGAATAAATGAATAAATGAATAAATGAATAAATGAATAAATGAATAAATGAATAAATGAATAAATAAATAAATAAATAAATAAATAAATAAATAAATAAATAAAGTAAAATAAATAAAATAAAATAAATAAAAATAAAATAAATAAATAAAATAAAGTAAAATAAAATAAATAACATAAATTAAACAAATAAATTAAATAAATTAGTTAATTAATAAAAACAAATAAATAAACTAAATAAATAGGCCTAAATAAATAAATAAAATAAATACATAAATAAAATAAATACATAAATAAAATACATAAATAAATAAATAAAATCAATAAATTAAATAAATAAATACATAAATTAATTAAATAAGTAAATTAAATATATTAATTAATTGAATAAATAAATTAAATACATAAATTAAATAAATAAATAAAATAAATTAATTGAATTAATTAATTAAATAAGCGAATTAAATAAGTAAATTAAATAGATAAATTAAATAAATAAATGAATGATTATATTGTAGACTTTATAATAATTATCCTACTTATGAAATTCATGCTACAATGCTTCAACATTTACATTTTACTAGTTTGTAAATTAGGCGAAATTGTCAATCTTTAAACTTTATTTATAAAATTATTAACGATAAGTTGGAATGTGTTGGTTTATTTTATTACTAGCCGTACCCGTGCGCTCCGCTGCACCTGTTAGAAATAAATATATATTAATTACATAATTAAAATAGGACGTTTGAACAATAACTTTTACAACAGCGCAAGATAATCTGCTTCGCTCATTACCCAATTTTTTTTTGCATTGCATTTATTGCATATATTTTATGTATTTTAACACGACTCAATTGAGCATAGTTAAAATTTTAATTATAAAATAATGGATTGCTAAGCTAACGTACTATTACTGCATACTAAATCAATACAATCTCGTTGTTCGTTAATTCTCTGAGATTAAAATGAGTGTACATAAATATTATTTTAAGAAATACAGAAAACGAATGTGCAAAATAGCCTATCAAATTTTCTGTGCATAAGAAGCTATTTTAATCTTACCTGTCCTCGATTTACTCAGACGTTACTGTAATAACATTATAACATTATGTCCATCTAGAGAAACTACACTTTCCAATGGTGAAATAATAATTAATTATACAAATCGGTTAATTTAGCTTCTGATATTACTTCATACAAACACAGAAACATTCTCTGTAGGCTATGTTTAATAGCTTTCGATTGTTGATGTCCAAGGCCCCCGTTTCGATTGTTGTTGTCCAAGGCCCCTTACAGACGAAGTCATTTGTTCTTAATTCATTGCACCGTCTTAGATGGCGTTATTTTAATTTCAAAACTCATTTATCTCATTAAATATCAGTCCTATCAAAATTTTGTGAAGAATAAAACTGATCGGAAATCAGTTTTAAAGAAACGTTTGTTATGTAACATTTTTCACAAAAATCAATAATAAGCGAGATATTTCCATTTATTTAATTCAGGCCTCCTTATAACCCCCTTTTTAAATAAAGTATTTTGAATATCATATATCCTAAAATCTAAGTTACAACGAACTTAATTTATATTCCAATTTTCATATAAATCGGTTCAGCCATTATCGCGTGAAAAGGTAACAAACATACAGACAGACATATAAACAAAAATTTCAAAAATGCGATTTTCGGTTTCAGGGTGGTTAATTATATATGTTAGGACCAATTATTTTTGGAAAATCGAAAATTACCAGAAAAATTTGGGCTACAGATTTATTATTAGTATAGATATAACGTTATATGCACCAAAGCATAATACAAAATTTCGAAATTTATTTTTCATACCAAGGGCAAATACTGAATCACACAAAAATTCCCCAGTTTTCCAAATTACATCCTCATCCGAATGTTGATATTTCCAAAATGAATTTTTCTAAATACAGAATTATTTGTTATCATATTTCACAGAATATTGTTGTTAGTTAATTTGAAGCTACTTTCACACCTTATTTCAATCTCTCTGTTTTTTATCCTTTCTCTTTTCTCTATTTTGTTTCAGTTTTTAATAAGAGTATGTTTCCTTTTCCTTGTTTATGTTTTATAAATTATTTTGTCAGTCTTGAACATTGTAATACAATTGAGCTTTGCCTGTTACGTTCAGTAACAAATAAGGTCCCCAAGACAAATAACGTCATGCATATCTTTAACGCCACCCTATTAATTCTTGTTAACGACACCTGATTTCGGTAGTGCACTACTGTAGCCTGCATTCGCTTGTCATGTAGTGATGAAATGAATTACTAGCTGTTCGCTGACATTTACGAGTGACATAATATTGCACCATTTTGCTATTGTGTGTTGATAGTGAAAGGCTGTTCTTATTTCGAGATAAAAGGCAATATTTTATTTTGTGTGTTGAGCTAATAGCCTAATAACTATATTAAACTATATATTTTCGCGATCCTTAAGCACTCTTCTATGCAGGGAAAATATTTACTATCTATAAAATTTGAAAATGTTAGAGAAACAGGCGTGTAATGAATAATTTTTCCCTCGAAATTATTCAAATCAACTTTACAGGGAGTTATACCTGAAAATCTTGATTTGCATAATACACGTCACTGTTCGTTAACAGAAAACCACAATTTAAGTCACACGGAGTTAGTGTGCACTCGAAGTTGGTTGCTTGACGGTTGTCGGCCCACTTTGAGGTCTGTGGATATAGAGGGAAAAATTGGATCGGTGTCGGTTAGAGTTCCCGAGTAGCTCAGTGGTAGAGCGTTGGTACGTTAAACCAAAGGTCCCGGGTTCGATACCCGGCTCCGGAACAATTTTTCCCTCGAAATTATTCAAATCAACTTTACAGGGAGTTATACCTGAAAATCTTGATTTGCATAATACACGTCACTGTTCGTTAACAGAAAACCACAATTTAAGTCACACGGAGTTAGTGTGCACTCGAAGTTGGTTGCTTGACGGTTGTCAGCCCAATTTGAGGTCTGTGGATATAGAGGGAAAAATTGGATCGGTGTCGGTTAGAGTTCCCGACTAGCTCAGTGGTAGAGCGTTGGTACGTTAAACCAAAGGTCCCGGGTTCGATACCCGGCTCCGGAACAATTTTTCCCTCGAAATTATTCAAATCAACTTTACAGGGAGTTATACCTGAAAATCTTGATTTGCATAATACACGTCACTGTTCGTTAACAGAAAACCACAATTTAAGTCACACGGAGTTAGTGTGCACTCGAAGTTGGTTGCTTGACGGTTGTCAGCCCACTTTGAGGTCTGTGGATATAGAGGGAAAAATTGGATCGGTGTCGGTTAGAGTTCCCGAGTAGCTCAGTGGTAGAGCGTTGGTACGTTAAACCAAAGGTCCCGGGTTCGATACCCGGCTCCGGAACAATTTTTCCCTCGAAATTATTCAAATCAACTTTACAGGGAGTTATACCTGAAAATCTTGATTTGCAGGCGTGTAATGTTATCAAGCACTCAGTAGCGCTTTAACGCCACGTGGCGTTAAAGGTCATTTGTTTAACGATAGTCTTCAGCTTTTTAATAGTATTTTCATTGCTTTTATATTCATACTGTATGAGGTATTTACATGGTAAGTGTGGAAGCATAAGGAAAAACACTAACCTTCCAACTTACAAATGTCCAGAATGTGCGGTGATGATATTGGTTCAACTATTTATCAAACTCTTATTTTTTTGTTTTACCTATGGAAAACATTCATATTTAACTAGGGTTAATGCTTTTATGTTTATAACTTTCTACTGCCTCTCGTTGTCTGCTTTTTTGAATGTAAGAAGTTACCGGAAAACATATTTTCTTCATCCATCTGGTGTTTCAGCTTCAGATCAAGAATATTTCTTTAGTGATTTTGTACTTTTTATTAACATACACTAAAATTTAGTTGCTAAGTTCAATTTGTGTTGCTTAGGAAAAGTAATTCATTAATAATATTATAAGTGTATACGTTACTAGAAAATAGGTGGCGTTAATTGGATAAGCTGTTCCTATTAACGTCAATAAACAAATTTTTCCTATTTGAGTTGTAATTCTTCTCCAGTATATAATATCACCATTTTTATTGTGTTATTTTTTAAAGATAACATTAAAGTTTCTTTGTCATAATTTCTGTCTTACTTCCAGAGTAACAGTGACGTAAGGGTTAAGGTTTCCTTATTTGGTATGTGCCCATAAATAATTAAACAAGTAAGTAAACAAGTAAAGAAACAAACAAAATATAACATAATATATTATACATTATAATATTATACTATATATTACATTATATATTGTATTATATATAACATTATACTATATTTACTTACTTAAAAATGGCTTTTAAGGAACCCGAAGGTTCATTGCAGCCCTCACATAAGCCCGCCAGCGGTCCCTATCCTGTGCAAGATTAATCCAGTCTCTATCATCATACCCCACCTCCCTCAAATCCATTTTAATATTATCCTCCCATCTACGTCTCGGCCTCCCTAAAGGTCTTTTTCCCTCCGGTCTCCCAACTAACACTCTACATGCATTTCTGGATTCGCCCATACGTGCTACATGCCCTGCCCATCTCAAACGTCTGGATTTAATGTTCCTAATTATGTCAGGTGAAGAATACAATGCGTGCAGTTCTGTGTTGTGTAACTTTCTCCATTCTCCTGTAACTTCATCCCGCTTAGCCCCAAATATTTTCCTAAGCACCTTATTCTCAAACACCCTGAACCTATGTTCCTCTCTCAGAGTGAGAGTCCAAGTTTCACAACCATACAGAACAACCGGTAATATAACTGTTTTATAAATTCTAACTTTCAGATTTTTGGACAGCAGACTGGATGATAAGAGCTTCTCAACCGAATAATAACACGCATTTCCCATATTTATTCTGCGTTTAATTTCCTCCCGAGTGTCATTTATATTTGTTACTGTTGCTCCAAGATATTTGAATTTTTCCACCTCTTCGAAGGATAAATCTCCAATTTTTATATTTCCATTTCGTACAATATTCTGGTCACGAGACATAATCATATACTTTGTCTTTTCGGGATTTACTTCCAAACCGATCGCTCTACTTGCTTCAAGTAATATATTATATATCTATATTATTTATTTATTTAACCTGGTAGAGATAAGGCCATCAGGCCTTCTCTTCCCCTCTATGTATGTATGTATGTATGTATGTATGTATGTATGTATGTATGTATGTATGTATGTATGTATGTATGTATGTATGTATGTATGTATGTATGTATGTATGTATGTCTGAAAATACAGAATTTTTCGATGCTAATATATCAGAACAAACAGATGGACACACTGTTACAAAAAGAATCAGTTGTACGTATCATTAAATGATTAATTTTCTTTTATATTGAAAGCATAAGTGGAATGGAAGACGCAAAGTTTACATGTTTTTTCGCCTTGCGAAGCTAACGCAATTAAAAATACATCCTCCTCACATCTACTCGTTTTATCTTCAAATTTAGTCCAGAACATTACAATGAAAAATGCGCTTGCTCAAGCGGCAAATACAGTAACAACACTATTTAGAATATCAATTCGGAAATGCAAACAAGTGAGCGATACTATAATACAATTCGTAAAGCGCCGAACGAATCCGTTCCGATAAGTGAGCGCGTTCCTTTAATGTGTATAATTTGACTTAAAATAAATAAACTGTAGAATTTTCGGTTGGTAATTATTTCAGAGCTAGGTAAGATGGTCACTTCATATCTGCATTAGAACAGATGAAAATAAATTAAATGTAGTAAATTTCCGTAATAACAGGACAAAGAATGTGTTACGGGGGTTCACTTCAAGCACACGTTTCAGTGAATGGCATTTTTATTCACAGAACTGCAGTTTGCTGGGGTCGTGATTGAATTACAAGAGAGAAGAGAGCAGCTTGAATTGCTACGATGTTGACGTTTTTACAAAGATATCAAGATATCGTAGTAAATATGTACTGAAATGATGCTTGTTTGCCCAAGTTGGTTATTACGTAAGCCTCACTCAAGATAAGCATACAGTACGCTTCTATCACATTGTGGAGCATGGGAAGGTAAAATTCCTCTCGATTATATAAGAGGCCCGAAGGATCTACATTCGATTCCCGGCAGTGGAGGATCCAGAACTCGCTAAAGGCAGGGGGAGGCTAACTTTCTTTTTGCTACTATTGTCGCCACTTGCTATAGTCCGGGTCAGCTTACTTAATACCTTATGGGTGAAACCTAACCATTTTCCCCCCATTACTACATAAGCTAGTAGATTATGGTGATTTTCTAGTTTGCAGGTTGAATTTTCTTTTGACAACTTCGTTTCTAATTTCGGTACTGAGAAATATTACAACTGGTAGTGATTTTATAACTGTTATGTTGGCAGCAGTGACACAATTCGTCACTAGTTTAAATTCTGAAAATTCAAATAGTTCTAGATTTCTGAGCCCATTACTAGAAGCTAGTGAAATTTGAACATACTAATAATTAATTAATTGCAGTATTAATATTAATACATAATAGTTATTGTATGTGTTGCTTCGTGTTGTGGTTACAATTTCAAGATTAGAGTCAGGTAGGCTAAGTGTAAATAAATATAACATATTTCGTATGATACATGCCCTTGAATATTCGATAGAAATACCATTTCACACTGTAATTAATTTCTTTCGTGTTCAGACTTTTATTACAATAATGGAGTAAACATTCTAAAGCATACATTTCAAAGTGGCATTCGTTTTCGGAATTCATACTAATCATTTCACGCGATCAAACAAAATACATTTTTAGGTTAGGTCTCGTGATTCGTAAACTCTTTAATCAAAGCAATGAATTTCATATTGTCAGACAAAATACATTTTAATATTATATCATACATTAATCTACTAACTACTAACATAATGTGCGAGAGGTCCAGAAGAAAAATATACTCTTTCACAAATTATTGAACGTTCTAGAAAATACCTCTCCAACATAAAGATGAGATGTGGTAAATAAGTAAGATATCGTTATTGTTAATACTATATTATTATTATTATTATTATTATTATTATTATTATTATTATTATTATTGCAGTACATGTAATTGTGTGATTTTATCCTCTTTTGATGATATCTAGTATTAGTTGGCAACACTGACGAGACGGCCAAATTAGGAATTACCCTTACATGATCCTCACTATAGTCCTGGCGGCTGTTAGGACGAGTCCATTAGTTACTATACAAGGTGTGTACGCTCACCTCTACCAAATGAAATGGTAACGTACTACATGTGTAAGGCAGAAATAAAACTTAAATTAATTTTTTATTTCATTTTTTTACAATTCATTTTGAGGGAGTTTCAGGTAAGTCTCTGGATAATATCAATGAATGTTTATGATTTCAGGATGACTTATCATAAGATATTTAAGGAATAAATCCTTTTATAGGGATATTACATATTTTATGATTTCTATTAACGTTTTCGTCGCACTTGCAACAACATCAGATACCTGCAATTTCTAATATATTAACCTTAGTTATAAGTAGAGTAGACATTAATCAATATTAAAGGTGAATGCTAAAATTGGGTTAAACGTAAAAGATTAAAATACCGGCAGTAAAAACGTTTAGAAATATTACGAGCCTCCACTTACTTTTACAACCAAGGCTAATATCAAGATTATCAGGTGATAATAAGCGTGCTATGCTACGTCATGCTGCAGGAAACATAATATTGCCGGACATAAGAAGGTTGGTGTCGGTAAAAACAAGAATAACACTTCTATATTAGACTAGAAGCCAGGAACTTGAATTTGTTTCTAGAAATGTGTTTCGCAAATCAACTTTCAGGTATAACTCCCTGTAAAGTTGATTTGAACAATTTCGAGGGAAAAATCGTTCCGGGGCCGGGCATAGAACCCGGGACCTTTGGTTAAACGTACCAACGCTCTACCAACTCTGCCAGACACCGATCCAATTTTTCCCTCTATATCCACAAACCTCAAAGTGAGCTGACAACCATCAAGCAACCAACATTGAGTGCACACTAACTCTGTGTGACTTAAATTGTGGTATTATGTAACGTACAGTGACGTGTCTTATGCAAATCAAGCTTTCTGGTATAAATCCCTGTAAAGTTGATTTGAATAATTTCGAGGTAAAGATCTTTCCGGGGCCGGGCATAGAACTCGGCACCTTTGGTTAAACGTACCAACCCTCTACCAGCTGAGCTACCCGGGTACTCTGCCAGACACCGATCCAATTTTTCCCCTCTATATCCACAGACCTCAAAGTGAGCTGACAACCGTCAAGCAACCAACATTGAGTGCACACGAACTCTGTGTGACAATTTAAGTCACAATAATTAAATAACCTACATTGTAGAGAATTTCTAGAAAAATACATAGAAAATTAGTGAGTTTTCAGTGATGAGCGACATATTATGCAATATCCTAATGAAACACGAAAAAATATCACACAATAGGAATATATTGTACTACATCATGCACCGATAAGTCATGTACTATTGAAAGAATTTCTTGCAGTATAAAATCATTTCAAGTGACGTCCGCATATGTTCAAGTTCCGTAACTTACGAATGCACGTTATTATTCACTGCAAAGATCACGACGAAAATGAACATCACGGCTCAAGCATGTGTTTACTTGTATAGCTTCATAATGTCGGGAGTTGACTGTACTCCACGAACACGCAGCGACGACCTGTTTGTTTATATCCTTATCCGTTGCATTACCTGTGTTCTGCGTACTATATACCCAATGTGTCTTTAACTTCAGTCTTTAGGTAGCTGGAATACGAAGCCTACTTATAACTGTAAATATATAGGCCTAAATATAAATATTACAGATTTTCCGGGCCAGTTTCATTTTGCCCACCCTGTACATTCATAACACATTCATCAAACTTTGGACTTGTTTCAGAATCCGTCAAGGATATGCACCACTTCGTTTAAGAGCTTTTTTTGCATATAAAAGGCTGCTTAGTGACAGTGCAGTATGATAAAATGTGCAGTGCATAAGTCTGTCAGAATATCTTGGCTGCTGAACCCTGTTTTGCGGCGTATCAGTAGCGCCCTGATTTATATGCATTCATGAAGACTAAAATGTGCATACAAATATGTTTTATAACAGCGGTTCTCAATCTATGGTAAGCGTACCCTTGTAGTACGTGAACCACTGCCGAATGCTACTTAAAATGTGAAATAAAAATATAAATGATGATAAAATATAACAATATATAGTTATTTTCAGGAGATATTAATAGAAAAAGGATGATCTTCCGCGGACTTTTGGAAAAAGAAGTAAGAAGGAGACTAGTGAAATTATTTGTGTGGAGTGTGGCATTGTGCGGGCAGAAACATGACGTAAGTGAAGAGAAACAACTAGAAGCATTTGAAATGTGGATATGGAGAAGAATGGAGCCTGTGAAATGAACAGACAGAATAAGAAATGAAGCTGTGTTGGAAAGAGTGGGTGAAGAAAGAATGATGCTGAAACTGATCAGGAAGAAGAAAAAAAAAAGGAATTGGTGAGGTCACTGGCTGAGAAGAAGCTGCATACTGAAGAATGATCTGGAAGGAATGGTGAAAGGGAGAAGAGTTCGGGGCAGAAGAAGATATCAGATGACAGATGACAGTAAGATATGTGGATCATATGCGGAGACTAGGAGGAAGGCAGAAAATTGGAAAGATTGGAGAATGCTGGGTTTGCAGTGAAAGATTGACCTAGGGCAAAAAATCTATGAATAAATTAATGTATGAATGAAATGCAAATTATCATTCAGGATTGAAGGTAAAACTCGTCAATACTACTGAAAAAGATGGAATAATAAATTTTGTCTGTGGTAAATTGGAAATACCAATAAAGTCAGTTTTTTCATCTTACAGAAGAGGCAAATATAAAATGAAAATATGCTATGCTATGGTGTAGTACAGTGATCATCAAATTTTTATCTTATCACCTTAGCACTGTAGTTTAAATCCTATAGAACTGATCTGGAGAGAGTAAAAAAAAAAAAAAAAAAAAAAAAAAAAAAAAAAAAAAAAAAAAAAAAAAAAAAATCATGGAAACAAAATGTCCTCCCCCCCCAATCAGTATACTTATTTACGTACTGGCTTTTAAGGAACCCGGAGGTTCATTGCCGCCCTCACATAAGCCCTCCATTGGTCCCTATCCTGAGCAAGATTAATCCAGTCTCTACCATCATATCACACCTCCCTCAAATCCATTTTAATATCATATTCCCCACCTACGTCTCGGCCTCCCCAAAGGTCTTTTTCCCTCCGGCCTCCCAACTAACACTCTATATGCATTTCTGGATTCGCCCATATGTGCTACTTGTCCTGCTCATCTCAGACGTCTGGATTTTATGTTCCTAATCATGTCAGGTGAAAAATACAATGCGTGCAGCTCTCCGTTGTGTAACTTTCTCCATTCTCCTGTAACATCATCCCTCTTAGCCCCAAATATTTTCCTAAGAACCTTATTCTCAAACATCCTTAATCTCAGTTCCTCTCTCAAAGTGAGAGTCCAAGTTTCACAACCATACAGAACAACCGGTAATATAACTGTTTTATAAATTCTAACTTTCAGATTTTTTGACAGAAGACTAAATGACAAAAGCTTCTCAACCGAATAATAACACGCATTTCCCATATTTAATCTGCGTTTAATTTCCTCCCGAGTGTCATTTATATTTGTTACTGTTGCTCCATGATATTTGAATTTTTCCACCTCTTGGAAAGATAAATCTCCAATTTTTATAGTTCCATTTCGTACAATATTCTGGTCACAAGACATAATCATATACTTTGTCTTTTCGGGATTTACTTCCAACCCTATCGCTTTACTTGCTTCAAGTAAAATTTCCGTGTTTTCCCTAATCGTTTGTGGATTTTCTCCTAGCATATTCACGTCATGAGTGAAAATGTATGCAGATATTAATACTGTAGGTGCAAGTTCACAGCATAATTGTGTTCAGCGTGTGATACAAGTTAGGGTCGGCCTCGGTAGCATAGTTGGTATAGCGCTGGCCTTATATGCTCGAGGTTACGGGTTCGAGCCCGGCCGAGGTCGATGGCATTTAAATGTGCTGAAATGCGACAGGCTTATGTCAGTAGATTTACTGGCATGTAAAAGAATTCCTACGGGACAAAATTCCGGCGCACCAGCGACGCTGAGATAACCTCTGCAGTTGCGAGCGTCGTTAAATAAACCATAATTTTAATTTTTTACAAGTTATGGTGAAAGCTGAGATATGTTGAATACAGCATAAAGTTTTGTATGCAAATAAATTCATTTTAAATAAGACACATTGAAAGAACTACAGATAATGGTTATTTATCAGTTCGATTGTACATTGACACAAATTACGTACTGGTTCCCTGCGTGGGGTCGTAAATGCAACAAGACAAGGCAATTTTCTTGTCTGACTTGCAGATTTTGACACGTGACTCGCGGCGCGGCGATTCCGTTTTATCTGAATTGTCGTCTATGATACTGAAGAGACAGCGCTAATATTAAATAACACTTCTGGTTATCTCTGCTTCAATACACAGTTGCCCTATATAAAAACAGACTTACACCAGACAACAGCGTTTTATCATGTCTAACAAGGACACTGTGATAGTGGTGGGAGCTGGTCTCAGCGGTAAGTACTAGTGGAAATGGCCTGCATCGGTCTGTATCACATGCAGTACATGTTCACGGTTAGTTTAAAGAGTCTTACTTCTTCTAGCAGCGAGTGAATTTATCCAAAGTGGGCCCAAATCAATAGCACGCGTGATATTTTTGTTCAGACTAGTGGTTCTCAAATTTTTGCATCACGAAGTCCTGATGTATGTATGTATGTATGTATGTATGTATGTATGTATGTATGTATGTATGTATGTATGTATGTATGTATGTATGTATGTATGTTTTTATTGAACAACATGCTCCATTACAGAGTAATACTACATGTTTTAGATTTTCCGTTTCCTGCGATAAATATACATTTGGATACATTGATATTACCTAAGGAAGATAGAGAATTAATACAAATACATATATATGGCTTAACCTAAATAAAAATAAATGAAAGTATATATACATGATTGGAATATATTGCTATTGGTTTTTTTTTTTTTAACAAATTGATAATTGTATAAAAGTTGAATGATAAATGTGTGTATCCTAGTTATAAATGCATTGCTACAATTGTTCAAAATCTATTGAATTGATGAAGACAATGAATGGTTGAAGATGAAATTTTATAAGTTGATATTTGTTAGGTGGCCAACTTGCTGTCTTCGGGATGCTGTTTCTTAGAATTCCCCTTTGTTTTCTTAATATTGTGCAATCATACAGCAAGTGATCTATAGTCTGACCTCCACTATTACACGGACATGATGTATGTATGTATGTATGTATGTATGTATGTATGTATGTATGTATGTATGTATGTATGTATATATGTATGTGTGTGTATGTATGTGTGTATGTATGTATGTGTGTATGTATGTATGTGTGTGTATGTATGTATGTGTATTTTTTTAATACTGTATGCTCCGTTACATCGTAACACTGCATACAATTCTTTAACTACTTTAAACTCTTTGAATTACAATTAGAATTCGAATGAACTATTTCGATTACGATTATCATTACAATTCCTTTAGTTATAATAAAAACCAATAATGTCATGTTGCCTTAAAGTTTGTCAAAGTCGATTCCGGTAACAAATTTTAGAAATTCTTTCAAGTAGACCTTGACGAGATCGCACTGGCCTCCTTTTAGTCTAATGCTTGTATGTATGTATGTATGTATGTATGTATGTATGTATGTATGTATGTATGTATGTATGTATGTATGTATGTATGTATGTATGTATGTATGTATGTATGTATGTATGTATGTATGTATGTATGTATGTATGTATGTATGTATGTATGTATGTATGTATGTATGTATGTATGTATTTATTTATTTATTTATTTACACTGCAAGTTGGCAAGCACCCGGTGGCAGTGGTATAAACACAATACAAACAATACACAATAAAATTACAATACACAATACAATTATATACACAATACAATAAGAATATACAACACAATTTAACACAAAAATTACAATTAATAATAAAACATAAAATAACCTAATTTTACAATACAACCTACATATGTATAGACCCTACATAAGTTTCAATAGTCTTTCACTTTACTCTCATCTCACTCACTGTAGTGGCACTATGACGCATTTCATTGACACTTTAGGATAGATTTCACTGACACTCTATAACGCATTTCACTGACACAATAGAACACATTTCATTGACGCTATAAATTATCACTGATCGGAACTATTCACTGCACTGTGAAACCATAACTTCACTGACTCACCTCGCTTCACGGATACAACAGTTCAAATAAGACAAATAATTACACCCTTATGCATACTTATAAACAGAACTACATTTAAGCTAAACATTTCTAGTCTCTGACCCTCTTACATGCTATTTTTAAATAATTTACAATTCAAACGGAGGGAGTAACTCGTCAGGCTAAATAAATACATGTCACCTTAAAAAATTAAATGTTAAATGTCACCTTAATTTTAATTTGCACTTTAAACACAACTTTTTAAGTTATTCTTGAATCTCCTTAAGGAAGGACAGCCCTCAAAGGTCGCTGCAGGTAGGTCAATCATTTATAGTTCTATTTAAAAATGAGAATTTACCTACATCCGTTTTCTGTTTCCTACATTTGATTTTAAAATCATGATCGTTCCTACCATAGTACGTTGGCTTTTCTAACCGAGCCGTTATGTCTACCCATGCTTTCTGACCTAGATGTGCTCTATACAATGATGGTATTCTAGTTTTCCTACGTCTGTTTTCAAAAGTTTCCCATTTAAGTTCTTTTATCGTATCGTTTCCATCTTCTCTTTTGCCTTTAACAATTTTAGCTGCCCTATATGATGATGAATAAGAACAATGAATGGCGGAACCCAATACAAAATTTGCGCTATTGAGTTCTATTGTAAATTATTTATATTGTTCTATTTTTTGCTTGGTTATTTGACGACGCTGTATCAACTACTCGGTTCTTTAGCGTCGATGAAACTGCTAATAGTGAGATGGTATTTGACGAGATGAAGCCGAGGATACGCCATAAATTATCTGACATTTGTCTCGTGGTCGGAGAAAACCTCGACAAAAACTCAACCAGGTAATCAGCCCAAACTTGAATCGAACCCACACTCGAGTGCAATCCCTGATCAGCAGGCAAACGCGCTACCATCTGCGCTACGCCGGTAGCTTCTTGTTCTATTCATTGTAGGTAAAATTATTAACTTTTATGTAAATAATTGATAAATTTATATAAATAATAAGTAAAGTTAGAATTTATACAACAATTATATTACCGGTTGTTCTACATGGTTGTGAAACTTGGACTCTCACTTTGAGAGAGGAACAGAGGTTAAGGGTGTTTGAGAATAAGGTGCTTAGGAAAATAGTTTGGACTAAGAGGGATGAAGTTACAGGGGAATGGAGAAAGTTACACAACGCAGAACTGCACGCATTGTATTCTTCACCCGACATAATTAGGAACATTAAATCCAGACGTTTGAAATGGGCAGAGCATGTAGCACGTATAGGCGAATACAGAAATGCATATAGAGTGTTAGTTGGGAGGCTAGAGGGGGAAAAAGACCTTTGGGGAGGCCAAGTCGTAGGTGGAAGGTGGGATATGATGGTAGAGACTGGATTAATCTTGCTCAGGATAGGGATCGATGGCGGGCTTATGTGAGGACGACAATGAACCTCCGGGTTCTCTAAAAGCCGTAAGTAAGTAATAAATAAAAAGTAATATTATACATTAAATTGAAACATGTTTGCGAGCAACTATAATCAAATCTATGGCATCGTCAACGTCTATGGCGAGTCCTTGGCATCAACTCCTTTGATTAGATTACCCCCTTTTGATTTGATTACCTGGTTGGGTTTTTCCGAGGTTTTCCCCAAACCAAAAGGAAAATTCCGGGTAATCTTTTGGCGAATCCTCGGACCTCACCTCATCTCACTACATCTCGCCGAAATATTGTAAAAAATTGCACAAAATTGTAAAAATTGTAGAAAATTACTAAATTGTAAAACTGTAAAAATTTGTAAAAATTGTAATTGTAATATTGTAAAATTTTGATTTGTTCCACATCTTAAAGCTTCATTGCTCATGTAAGATCTATGGAATAAAATGAATGAATGATTGAATGAATGAATGAATGAATGAATGAATATAATTGTGTACCACTACAAAGATGATGATACTATAATAATAATAATAATAATAATAATAATAATAATAATTTAATCATTTACTTTATTCATTATTAACTCGATGGACCCGTATTTTAATATTTTAATTCTATATAATCCTTGCGCTCGGATAGAATATCCAGTTTGTGAATCAATGTACAGTGTGCTGTAAAGAAATGTTAAATTAATTTTGATGTAGTTTAAAGAAGCAGCTAAAATAGGAAGCATGACTCAGTTACTACCAAGGAAAATCAGAGAATCAGACATATAAGTATCTATATCACACTGCCATTAAATATATGAAAAAGACCCACATTACTTTATTAATAACTATAAAAGTATTTCATTTTCAATAACAGTATTGTTACCTTACGTAAGTTGTATAGTTTTCAGTAATATATATATATATATATATATATATATATATATATATATATATATATATATATATAGCTGTTACTCAGTAAATTATAGAAATGAATGTCTAATATAAAATATTCTTTCTCTGCATCTACTTACTTAAAGTCCCAAAGGTTTCACTTTCATGTCATCAGTATACCATTATGTGTTGCATTAACTATAATAATATTTCATTTTAATGATAATAATGTCATCAAACATTCTTAAGTTTCGTAGTTCTTAACATCCAATACACAGCTGTACTCGGAAAACTACCAGACCAGAGAATCAGACCTGTAAATTATTTTTTATAAAAATTACACAAATGTAGATCGACATATTGACATTATGATGTGAAAGAATTTGAGCCATCTGAACTCTATGTCAGCAATCCTGTAGGTCATGACCTTCGCGTAATAGTCTATTGTTTGTTGTAGTGTGTGCTTCGTTTTATTCTGGAATGCAATTAATTAGTTCTCAAAACTGACGAAAGATGGATTTTGGAAAATAAGAAAAAATGATGTAGGAAAATTGACATTTCACTGAAAACTACTATTTTTCTGAAAAACTTTGGGTTCCAAGCTTCAAAATGGGGGGTCATTTATTAAAATCCGTTCAGCCGTTTTCCCGTAATTTCCATTACCAGTTCAAATTATATATACTGTATATAGATTCCTAGATATTTGACTCTAGTAGAAATTGTTGGACTTTGACATTCACAATTTGGAGAAAATACTACACTAGTATTGCTGCTGCTACCACCACCACCACCACCACCACCACCACCACCACCACCACCACCACCACTACCATTACACCACCACCATTACCACTACTACTACTACTACCGCCATCACTACACCACCACCACTACCACCACTACACCACCACCACTACCACCACTACACCACCACCGCGATCACTATGCTACTACACCACCACTACATCATTAGTAAAGTAGCCACGTTCAATTAGTAGGCTAGCGGTGTCAAAGAGGACGGAAGCTTTGTAGTTTCAATAATTTTAATTATGTCGCGCTGTCCATTGTCGTCAAGTCTTTTGAAGGCCGCTCCAATACTCCACGCAAAGTGTATATATAAACCAGAGTTGCAAATTTTAGCAGTGTGTCTCGTTCCATATTATATTAACATATAGCAGTAATAAACAAGACGTGACAACGTCGCATTTTCATTTTATTATCGGTGCATGCAATAAAGACCTACAAATCTTAAAAGGAATGCCGCTGCCTAATAATTAAACGAGGCTACTATACTACTGCCGCTGCTGCTACTGCTACTACTACTAATAACCATCATCATTTTATTACAGGTCTCAGTGCCGCGAAATTGCTTCATGAGCGCGGGGTGGACGTGGTAGTGTTGGAAGCAAATGACAGAGTGGGTGGTAGGACTTTGACAGTAACGCCATCAGTAAAAGATGGAGAACCACCATTCGGTTGGATTGATCTTGGAGCTTCCTATGTTGGACCCACTCAGAATCATGTGCTACGATTGGCAAAAGAATTTGGCTGCAAAACATACGCCTGCCGTGAGGACCTCAAATCTATACATTACAGCCAGGTAACATGAATGAACACAGTAATTCTAAATATGAAATTGAAAATCTTGTTTGAAGTTGTGTAACACCACAGTCTAATATATAGTCACGAAGCTCAATACGTAGTAAATATGCATTCATAGACAGTTGCTAACCACTAGGATCGCTGCTATCGCCCCATTACAGACAATGCGAAATAATACCGGCACAGTCTATTGTTCCTAGTACCCTCACAACTCAAGCTTCGTGACTGTATATATTAGACCAGGCATGTCAAAACCCTGCACAATGTGCACTGGTCTCTGTGCAACGTGCAGTTCCTATTCCCCTACCTGGAGGGAGCGAATCGACTTGGAGGGGAACGCGACAGGGCTGTACAGTACCTATAGTAGCAGATCAGCTTTTGTTTCAGTAACACAGATCAGTACGGGTGATCATTGAGCTGTGATTGTGAATGCGTTATGGAAAATAAACGAAGAAGAGAAATCACGAAACATATAACATAACTGTTATGATGTTTTCCTCAGCCAATAGTAATTATTTTAAAATGAAAGGCTGTCATCATATCATGTGGACCTAATAGTGATATGAGAATTTAAATCATATTAGTAAAGTTCTCAAAATATGATATTCGCCTGCTCTTATTTCTTAATTAGTACTCTCACGGCAAGACAAACATGAAAATGATGTTGTTTTGGAGTCTGTACTAACACAGCCATCAATGGTTACACAATTTACAACTTTTATTTGATAAGCTGATAAGTGATGAGAATATAGTGAGGAATACATGTGAGGCTCTTGAGGTTGTAAGGGAAGGAAGAAAGCAACTATTTGTAAGGCGGAAAATTTTTCTGGAAAAATAATACATAATGGCGAATTTTCCACCTCACGTTAATATATTATATTAATATACTTACGTTAATAAATCATTAAACCTGACATATAGAAAATGTCCTCGCTTCACAGCTTGTGAAGTACTCTTTTACCTCAATTCAGTAACGCTCCCAACTTGCTAATACTTGCTTTTAACGTTTTCCAAATAAACTATATATAAATTTAAATTCAAGCTTCATTTATCCAATTTATTAATAATAATGTGAATTTATATTAATATACAGCAAGGAAATGATTCCAGTGTAAAAGCCTCACAATGTCCTATTGGATGTAATTGGGAGTAAAAGGTCCCACTAATGCTTGAGGAACAATGAAAGAGTATTACTTTGAAATAATCAGTACCTACGACGTAAAATGAAATACTGTTTTCGTTTTTTATGTTGTTTCGAAATTATTGCAATATTTATATTTTCTTCAAACACTGTATACAAATCATGTAAATAAATGATTCTTTACAAACGACTGCATTATGAATTGTAACTGAGTTTGTGTTTTGTGTTACAATTATTGTCAAATATAGACACTGACAATAATTGTGGTTTTCCTTCTGCTAAGTATGTTTATAATGTCCAAATGTCAATTTAATTGAACACTAGAAGTGCAGAATAGATTCTTGTACAGCCCTCCCGCTAAGAACTGGTAAGAGCAACACGTGAATGACGCAATCTGCACAGACCGGCGTTCCGCGCACATACACTGCACTTTCAGTGTCTGATTTTTGACATGCCTGTACTAGACTGTGGTAACACTGAGATGGAAATAATAGGCCTAGCGTATAGCTGATCTGACAAATCTTAAACTAAGAGTTTCCTTTTCACTCTACAACTAGTTGTTATACATGTAAAATTACACATGTAGCTCAATTTATTGCAAAAATTTTAAAGGTTGTTCAATGACTTAATTTTTTTTTTAGGGAAGAAGAAATCTATATACATCTAATTGGCCGAGTTTTTGGTGGAGCAACCCCTTAGCTGCATGGGATCTGCGTTCAGTTGTGCGCAAAATAGATAACATGGCTCATCAAGTGCCAGTAGATCGCCCGTGGCAAGCTCCTCATGCCGTAGAATGGGATCAGATCACTCTTAAGGACTTCATAAAGAGAGAATGTTGGACTAGGTAAATATGTACTCTACTGCTGTAGATTCTATCCCGCGCCGTAGCTGCGTGGTTTAGGGCGAAATATCTTCGACTAACAACAGCACGGAATGTGCGCTAGTTCCACTCCTCATGAAAAATAGCGTACTGTATTTGAACTTCGGGTATTTAATGGAAAACAATTAGATGAAACAATATATTTAAATACCAATTTTAGTTACTAATTCAAGTGAAGAATGGTATAGGAATACCAAGTTCAATTCAGGATATGGATTCTCGAATAATTTCCAACTAGAATGTACGCGTCAACATGGAAGTTGTGAAGAGTAAAATGAGAGGAGGAAGTACAGAATCTTCCGTTAGGGACGCGACTGGATTCGAGTTGCCGGTGAATGGGAGCCACGCTGTAACATGCAAAGGCCATGCGGGGCTCAGTCGCGTTCCTAACGAAAAACCCTGTACTGTAATAGTAATTTGATGCCAGAGACACAATTACAAATGATTGCTGGATAATTTACACGAAAAAAACAATTGTGTAATCAATGCTTTGTTCTTTCGCATATAGTAAAACGTCAGGTGCATGATTAATCCACTTGAGCTCCCGGTAGATCTAACGAGGGAATAGTTGAGTCCTTACAGTCAGATTAGAGAAAAATATAAAAAAAGTTTCCACCTTATGACTATAGTTACTTTCACAACTTCTCAGTAGGGCCGTGACATCGGTATATTTGTATTACTCCCCATTTCAGTTTGGTTGATAGGCTTTCCCCTCTACTCAACACTCTCTACCGTCAGTGAAGGGGAAGGTGCTACAGTCCGTCGTAAAAACGTTCGACTAATTGACTTACAACACAAAGTGTCAAAATCTATATTTCGAAAGTCTATACCAAGAAATAAATTCTGTTTTTATTACTGTCTATATCAATAATTTGCATATTAAAATATTTAATGAGTTCAATACACGACAGTTACTTGTAACGTAAGAAGAAATAAATATTAAAACAGGCGTACAACTGACATATTAAATTTAAGTATTTCGATCTTAATAAACATAGGTCTACTGAACCAGTAGTAATGCGTTTCTACGTTCAGCTACACAAATTATAGTACTATGCAGTGAATTTAAGTGGAATTATGAATAATAATATTATAATACAAAGCCTGTATTATGACATGCATTATAATAAAATTAGAACTAGAAATATTTTTATAGACTTTCATAATCTGTTTTGTGCGGAAATCAAGAATTAATTTAAATTAACATACCTCGAGAATTTTGGTAGGTTGTTATCACTATTATCTTCATCACCGTTCACCGCAGGTAATATTTTGTCTACAGTTGGCAGTCTTGACGAAAAAAGAATTGGTGAACTTTAGATCTTATTGCTGATTTTGTGAATTCGTCGTATTTTTCTAATAGTGGAACAGTTTTGCGAAATTTCACCGGACTCTTTAATTTATTGTCATTCATCTTCGCCTCTCTTCTGATGCGATAAACACTTGCTTTCCCCACTCCCGTCAGTTTCCCCGTCATCTCAGCCACCTTTTCTAAACTGTAAGTTGGGTTTTTAGCACATAACGTTTGAAATAAATTCAACACACATCTCTTCTGACCACTTCGCATTGGTTTACCTTTTTTATGTTTTATAACACTGCTGGAAGCCATAATGTTCGTTATATAATTTACAAACTACGATAAAATACGGTCCTAAGCCTAAATAAAAGAACTACGAGGGGGATCCAGGAAATAACGACCGTTCGCGCAGCTGACTCCCCTTCCTTGTTTGAAGGTCAACTGGCTTCCTTAACATGTGTTCTCATAATGTTGTGAGTACTGGTTGCAACAAGTCACCATTGTGCATTTTGTGTTACTTCAAAATGAACGACGTGATTGATAATCCCACCGACTGTGAGGTGAGGAGTGTGATTCGATTTTTGAATGCCCGACATTTGAAACCTGCAGAAATTTACCGGCAATTAAAAGAAGTGTATGGTGATACTGTAATGAATGAAAGAAATGTGAGAAAATGTGCGAAATGTTCAACAATGGGCGAACAAATGTCCACGATGAAACTCGACCCGGACGCCCATCACTCATCACAGAAGACCTGATCATCCGCCCTATAGTCCAGACCTTGCTCCTAGCGATTTTCACCTTTTCACTAAGCTGAAAGACTTTCTGGGTGGTACTCGTTTTGGAAGTGATGAAGAGTTGAAGAAGACAGTGAACACCTGGCTTAATGAACTGGCGGCAGAGGAGTATAACACGGGAATTCTAAAGCTAGTGAACAGATACGACAAATGTTTAAATGTAGGTGGTGATTATGTAGAGAAGTAAAGGTAGCTTCAGTTATGTAACAGGCTTTGTTTTTTCAAATAAATATTTTTTTTAATTATTACAAAAAAACGGTCGTTATTTCCTGGATCCCCCTCGTATGTACTTATATAAGAAATTAACACTACACAATGTACACTATTTCCTATACCAATATTCACAAAACACTACGAAGTAAGCTGTAAGGACGAAACAAATCTCAAACCACTCAGGGCAAAAGATAAATGTTTTCTCCACCGCTAGTTGCTACACTGCGACATACACACTGGGACAATCTGCACTGTGTCGCTCCCCAACATTCAAACCAACATTCGTTAATTTTATTAGTAGCCAGTTGAAAATATTATAACAATGACACTAAAATATACTGAAACAAGTCATTGTCAAACATCTGCATGGCTGCATTTTATATCCCCTAGTGTACTTCATTAAATATTTTATTTTGTTCTGTGTACAGCGTAGGGGGTGCAGATATAAGAAGTAACAGTTACTGCTCGGTCGCTAACGGTATCTGGGGAATAGGGAGGGGGAAAAGAATGTCTTCGCTCCCTCTCAACTTGCAAGAAATGCCGTTAGTCGACGTGTTTCAAGTACAGGCAGCGGAAGCGAATTTGACACACGCCTAAGCAAGCACGTTCCGTGTTTTGTATACGATTATTGCGTATTATAAAATCAAGACAATACAATTATTGTAGGCTATAATAAGAGTTAATATCGGAAAGGTCTAAAATGCTGGTGAGGTTGAGAATAATTGTTGAAAATCATACTTACATTGTCACAAATGTGGTAAATCTTAAGTCTAAAGAGATGTTTTCTTTAATATTTAGAGTTTTGCATTACAGTTTTAGAATGCCGAAAACGTATATGGCGTACAATTTTGCTTTTTCAATATTTAACTGTTACATTAATTTATTTGTCACATCAATTTCGTACCTTACTTTTCTTGCATGTTATTCGCTTAGTTTCGGTTCCTACTGCAATAAACAACAACATTCATTTTCAAAGTTTCAAATGAAAATGACCGCCGAGTGTCGGATAGTATAACCTTGTATGCGGAAAAACTGCGTTCAACATCGGCTGAAACCAAGGGCGCATATGTAAAATATTTCATATTATCAATTTCATTTCTACATCAATTTTATAACAATCGCACTTATAATCTGATAAAATTTTTGCATCATGGATTGAAACAACCGTTTTTTGTATTATGTTAAGGATTTGGGAGAAAAAAGTTCTGAGAAAACTATGGACTTTCCACCAAAATGGTATTACACTTTTTTTTTGTTACATGCAACATAAAAATCTGCAGAGTTATTTAAATTCAATCGTGTATATCTTATATTACTGAACATGGGCTTACAAGCAAACATTCTGATGGAGGCAAATAAAAATGTTAAATTTTTTCCTTCCACCGTGTTAACAATGTCAAAAGAAGTGCTTATAAGTACATTATGCAACGAGCCTATAATGGTAGTAATTAAGACGCGAGTATGTTTATGAAACGAGCACAAGCGAGTTTCATAATTGTCATACGAGCGTCTTAATTACCATTATAGGCAAGTTTCATACGACTTTTTATGCTCGACCATATTTCTAACTTGAAATTATTCATAAGTATTCATGTTATTCTTATCTGACTGGTGAGCGGAACTGACCTTGTGCAATATATCGTAAATTGTGAGATGTGCGCAGACGCGAAAGTATTGCCTTTTTCCGAGAAACAAATGTCATTGACCTTGATATAATCTAGAGTAAAATAAACATTAACCTTGATATAGGCCTAACCTTGAAATTGATTTATACATTGAAAAACGAGATGACAAATTGAATTTATTTGAATATTATTTACAATTAACGCTAATTATTATAGTAACAGAACATAACCTTCTGCGACAGTATTGGATTTCCAGCCTCCGTGACGTTTCGCTAGTTGTCTTTCGATTGCATATCCGAGAATAATCGATACTTGCGCTTTCATATTGCTACAATGGTGTTGTCTGATTGGTGGAACACCGTAACTTTAATGAATATGTGTACTTTAATGAGGTCCATTAAAGGGCTGCTACCAGGTGTATAATTACTACATTTCGGCATGGTCGAGCATAAACAAATTTTGGCCAATTGACCGCTATTATAACACCATTCAAGAAGTGATTTTCCCTGAGGCCGTTTACAGAAAAAAAGCGCAATTGCAGGAAAACATTTATTGAAATAGATACAGCAGTTATTGCGATATTTGTCAACATATTCCCCACTGGAATTGAGACATTTGTCATAACATGGGATCGATTTTTATATCCTTGTGTCGTAGAAGTCAGCCGCCTGGGATCGGAACCAGCGTAGGACAGCCGTCTGCACCTCTCTGTCGATCACATGGTATGACAAATGTATCAGTTCCGGTGGGGAATATGTTGAAAAATAGCTCAACAATTGCTGTGTCTGTTCCAATAAATTTTTCCAATGAAATTGTGTTTTCTTTCTGTTAACGGCCCCTGGCGAACTAATTTTTTACGGCCCTCGTAATTGCGGTCAAGTGGCCAAAATTTGCATAAGCACTTCTTTTGACATTATTAACATGGTGAAAGAAAAAAATTTAACGTTTTTATCTGCTACCATCAGAATGTTTGCTTAGATTTAATCTTATGAAACAATGCTCTCTCTCCTGGTATGTTTACTTTTTTTTATAAGGTAAATTTTCATTATTTATCTTAAAGTCTTAACATACAGAGTTCTTTATACTCAATTTTACTAATAGAATATAATCTATTTCCGCGTTATTCTGCCAGTTCATTTGTTGTCTTTTTTTTAAACAGTGATGCAAGGGAATTCCTTGATGCCATGAGTGCTGCTCTCAATGCTACAAATTCTCACGAGATGTCGCTACTCTTCTTTTTGTGGTATATGCACCAAGGACAAGGTGTGGATCGAATTTGGCAAGTTAGAAATGGAGGACAGGAACGCAGGCTTGTCGGTGGTTCTCAGCAGCTCAGCATCAAAATGGCCCAGCTACTTGGAGGTACGTATTGCTTACAAATACTGAATTCAGTCATTTCGTAGTAGTTTACTTTATAAAGTGTAAAATTATATGATATATTGAATCGATACTTTCACTTTTCAGAGAGAGTTCATCTGAGCCACCCTGTTGTACAAATTAGGTATTCGGGTGACGGTGTGATGGTCAAGACCCTGGATGGAACTATATTCAATGGTTCACACGTTATTTTGGCTAACCCTCCTCCGACACACGTAAGTAATGACTAGGGATGGAAGTTCATACTAATGTCGTGCATTTCAAGCGTTATGTTCGGTTCAATTTGTCGGGTCTAGAGCATTTCGTAACCGGAAATTTCGTCACCGTTATAGTTTGTCACTTTTTTTCATTAGTTTTTTGTCATCAAATATTTTTTGTCATCATGTCTTTTGTCACTGAGGAGATTTTGTCACCAAAGATATTTCGTCGTCATATACATTTTGTCATCATTTTTTTGGACACTGAGGAGATTTCGTCACCAAAATAATACAGAAACTTATAGACTGCTTTTATCATGAGTCCAAAACCATCACTGTACGCCTATAATTATTTTAATGCTCTGTATTAACATGGATTTTGAAGTTACATAAATTCATACTGTTTTTATGGCGTTTCAGCCAAAATTTCCACTGAAGTTGTGACCTTTAACGGTGTTCTATTTTTACAGCTCAAGATTCACTTCGACCCTCCATTACCCACATTACGTCACGGACTCATACAGCGAAATTCCATGGGACTCGTTATTAAATGTATTGTGTTCTTCAAGCGGGATTTCTGGGCAAAGAAAGGTAAAGCAAAGTATATAATGTAACACAATGTTTAATTACGAGTAAAATAACAATGTAAATCTATTTTAATGTTATTTGAAAATGTTATCTAAAAAATAAATTTCTCGAAGATAGTTTAGAGTAAAAGAGTAAGGCAATTTATCTGAAGTCATTTATTTCTATTACTTGCGAATGTTACACAGCTTAGTAAACTGACACGTAGAAATCTTGCTTTTTTCTTTTTAAACAAAGAAGAAATAAACAGGTGATGATAAAACCATATTTCTGTAAATCCTTAGCGATATTTTACTTACAAATGACTTTCAAGGAACCTGGAGGGTCCACACCTGTGGAGTAACGGTCAGCGCGTCTGGCTGCGAAACCAGGTGGCCCGGGTTCGAATCCCGGTCGGGGCAAGTTACCTGGTTGAGGTTTTTTCCGGGGTTTTCCCTCAGCCCAACACGAGCAAATGCTGGGTAACTTTCGGTGCTGGACCCTGGACTCATTTCACCGGCATTATCACCTTCATATCATTCAGACGCTAAATAACCTAGATGTTGATACAGCGTCGTAAAATAACCCAATAAAAAAAAGAACCCGGAGGTTCATTGCCGCCCTCACATAAGCCCGGCATCGGTCACTATTCTGAGTAAGATTAATCCAGTCTCTATCATCATATCCCACCTCCCTCAAATCCATTTTAATATTATCCTCCCATCTACACCTTAGCCTCCCCAAAAGTAATACAATTTTCAATTTTAACATTGTATTACAACTTGCTTATCGGATAAATCATACAACATGAAACTCCCCAAAAGTATTTTCCCCTCAGGTCTTCAAACTAACACTCTATATGCATTCCTAGATTCACCAATACGTGTTACATGTCCTGCTCATCTCAAACGTCTGTATTTAATGTTCCTAATTACGTTAGGTGAAGAATACAATATATGCAATTCTGTGTTGTGTTGTGTTGTGTTGTGTAACTTCCTCCTGTAACTTCATCCCTTTCAGCCCCAAATATTTTCCTAAGCACCTTATTCTCGAACACTCTTAATCTCTGTTCCTCTCTCAAAGTGAGAGTCTAAGTTTCACAACCATACAGAACAACCAACCGGTAATACAAATGTTTTATAAATTCTGACTTTCATCTTTTTCGAGAGCAGACTGGATGATAAAAGCTTCTGAACTGAATAATAAAAGGCATTTCCCATATTTATTCTGCGTTTAATTTCCTCCCGAGTGTCATTTATATTTGTTACTGTTATTGCAAGGTACTTGAATTTTTTCACTTTTTCAAATAATAAATTTCCAGTTTTTATATTCTCAGTTGGTATTATGTTCAGGTCACAAGACAATCTAGGCCTATACTTTATTTTTTCTGGGTTTACTTTCTTACTTGCTGCAAGTAAAATTTCCGTGTTTTCCCTAATAGTTTGTGCGTTTTATCCTAATACTAGCTGAAAGCATCCGGCATTGCCCGGGTTGTCTTTTTGCTTCTTTTTTTTTTAATTAAATTGTTTGTTAGATGTTTTGGAAATAACAGAAACTCAACTATAAACAACTAAAACGAACTATCTTACTAAGCTTTCCTCGTCCATAAAAATGAATCTTAACATTACGTCACTTACATGAATTAATGAACTTCTTAGCCAAATGCCTGAAAGGATTAACTCAATTTAAAACAACTGTAGATCAGTCAGCGAATGAAAACATTTCATCACGTGCCTTACGTTCAATTGTTTTTTTTTTTAATTTTGTGTGTATGTATATAAATGTATATACTCGTATATACATATTTATTTATTTATTTATTCTGGCGTAGTTAAGGCCATCATGTCTTCCCTTCCACATCACCAGAAATACAAATAAAATAATAGAAAAATCAAACTATAAATAAAGTAAAACCAAACAAAAATATATACGAGCTACAGTCATACAAACTTTAAATGAATTTGTATTGTCTTGAAGTTCAGCAAAACAAAAACATACTCCTCGGTCACTCATTACGAGTGACTACGCAGCCGGGATCCGATGGGATGATCGCCGTCTTGAATCAGTAAGTGATTACTTACGCATGAGTGTTGGACATTGTGCCACTGTCACATATTCTGTGACACAGTACATGAGGGTAGGCCACCAAAGGGAAAACTGAAAGGTAGGACTTGAACTGAGAGGATTCGATCCGGTATCGAAACTGAAATCCGGTGTGGCTTAGTGATAAAGCGCCAGCACGTAGAGCTGAAAACCCTGGTTCGAGTCCCGGTGCCGGAGAGAATTTTTCTCTGTTCTATCCATTCTTCAACTTATTGTATGTTAAAAATCGTCAGATTCCCATGGCCCACCCTGTATTATATAAATTCTGTTTTAACATCACTAGAAAAAAAACTAAGAAGTATGCAAATGTGATAGAATTTTATGTTGTTAGATTTGTTGAATCCTGTGTTAGGCAATACATCTATGCTAATAATAAATCTGTAGCAGAAATATTTCTGGTAATTTTCGATTTTCCAAAAATAATTGGTCCTAACATATATAATTAACCACCCTGAAACCGAAAATCGCTTTTCTGAAATTTTTGATTGCATGTCTGTCTGTCTGTATGTTTGTTACCTTTTCACACGATAATGGCTGAACGGATTTCGATGAAAATTGGAATATAAATTAAGTACGTTATAACTTAGATTTTAGGCTATATAGCATTCAAAATACATTATTTAAAAGGGGGGTTATAAGGGGGCCTGAATTAAATAAATCGAAATATCTCGCTTATTATTGATTTTTTGTGAAAAATGTTACACAACAAAAGTTTCTTTAAAAATAATTTGCGATAAGTTTTATTCCTTGAAAATATTGATAGGACTGATATTTAATGAGATAAATGGGTTTTAAAATTAAAATAACTGCCATCTAAGGCCGTATAATGAAATAAAAAAACAAATGACTTCGTATATAAGGGGCCTTGGACAGCAACAATCGAAAGCTATGAAAGATAGCCTACAGAGAATGTTTCTGTGTTTGTATGAAGTAATATCGGAAGCTAAATTAACCGATTTGTATAATTAATTATTATTTCACCATTGGAAAGTGTAGTTTCTCTAGATGGACATAATGCTTCTAGATGGACATAATGCTATAATGTTATTATACTAACTTCTGATATAATATAATATAATATAATATAATATAATATAATATAATATAATATAATATAATATAATATAATATAACATAATATAATAATTTAATATGCACACAAATAAGTGAAATATAATATAATATAATATAATATAATATAATATAATATAATATAATATAATATAATATAATATAATATGTAATGTAATATTATATAATATAATTTATTTGAAGGGTTCAGAACCATAGTGGGCCAAACGCCATTTACTGAATAAGTAGAAAAGAAGGGTTAAAATTAAGTTATTACCATAATTCAATGGAAACATATAGCAAGTAAACTAAAGTATAGACATTAAATCTAAATGATGTAAATGTTCATTAAACTATGGTTGCATGTAATAAAAATTAAGAAACATGTTAAAGGAATTGTCATTGCACCAAATGAGTGTCTCTGGACCGAAATGATCGCATTTTAATTATTTAAACACAATTTAAATTAAGTAACATATTAAACGATTTATCCTTCTATCAAACACGAATGTTCCCTGGATCAAATGTCCAATTTTAATTATGTAATTACTTTATATTTATTTCTAACGGGTGCAGCGGAGCGCACGGGTACGGCTAGTATTTAATAAATTATTTGAAAATGCTTGAAAAATTAATTATTATTAACAGATAAGGAAACAAATTTTAATACTTAGACTCGTATTGTTTTTGTCTTTCTACAGGTTACAATGGACTTGTTACTTGTGCTGATGGAATCGAAGTAATTGGTTACGTGGGCGACAATTGTAAACCAAACGTAACTGTGTACGGACTCATCTGTTTCGTAAACGGGAAGCAAGCCATCAGACTTCAAGGAATGGACCAGCCCGCCCGCAAGGCCGCTGTATGTCGCACTCTCGCAAACTTCTACGGCAGCGAAGAGGCGCTGTCGGTAAGCCAGTTCACGAATTTTTTTTACGGGTCCCACTGAATCACACCTTCAATCTTCCATCAGACACATAACATTACTTTGGGGCTGAACAGATTTCGTTTAACGACGACCTTGGCAGGCTGATGGGTATCGAGTCACTATTTTGAGGTGTCAGGGTTGCAGTAATATGCCCGTTTTCCATCACACGTGACAAATTCTCACGTTAAATTTATCATCCATGGGGTTAGCGATAAGTTGACAACATATACTGACTCTGCGTTGAGCCTGTTCAGGTGTTAATTCATGAGATAAAACTTCTGTATGATTTTCTAAGCGTTTCAACATGGCGATGTATTATTTTATTCGTATCTTTTGAAGCACCAAGTTCTTCTGACAACTGCGAGTAGACCTGCTTTTTTGTGAATTTTCTTCCACAACTATAGTGTGTTCTCAATATTCCATACCTTAGGTCTTCCAGGGCACTGTAAATCTTTAATGTCTTATTGGAACTATTCTTATGCTACACGCTCACTAACGACACCTTCACTCTTGATTTCACATTTCTTTCGAGCCGCAGCAGCAGCATTACATTCTTGTTTCTAGTAGTGCTTTTGAAGAACTTTACTCTCAGATTTTATCGCTTAAATTTTAAATTTCTTGTGTTAACAATTGACGACTCTCACGTGCTCACAATGCGTAATAGTAACAATACCATACAGTAAATTGCATTGTTCAACTACAGAAAATAATTAAAATCTTTAATTAAAAACTGACTTTACTTATAGATCTAAGACGACCAAATATATTGGTTATATGAACTTTTATAAACCATGTTTTCTTCTAGCCCGTGCATTATGCTGAGAAAATATGGTTAGAAGAATCTTACATCGGAGGATGCTACACGACCTACTTTGCACCGGGTGTTTTTACCAAGTTTGGACCAGCAATAAGAGAACCAATAGCCTCCAAGATTTTTCTTGCTGGCACTGAGACTGCGTTGGAATGGAGTGGATATATGAACGGGGCTATAGAAGCAGGAGAGCGAGCTGCTCGTGAGGTAGGTCTATTATTTATCTTTAGTTTTGTGTTAAATTTTCCAAAAGCTCGATAAGCTACACGATTTCATTTCTAAATCTTTTCCGTACTTCATCTCGCTTTTATGCATTCGTTTTCTCTGGTGTGTCGTGTCACGACACATAATCGTGTGAATTTACGGTTACTTTTAATGCACTGTTTGTCATGATATAACATTATGACGCAACACATAACTAAAGAATTGAGGAGCTGGCGTACAGAAAGCAACATGTCCTTGTTAACAGAGTTTTCAGGAAGAGAGAAAAATTGATAAAGCTTATATACAACAATTTATAACATGTTTTATGTGCTCTTCATACTCTTAAAAAGTAATTGTATATAATGAACATAATACATTAAATATATTCATGGGTACTGTTTGCATTCGGGCTGTTCCATATGAAAACGATCAGTAAAAAACCTCGCATTTTTTAATACCCTAATTTTTTCCCTATTTATACAAGGTGCTGAGGAGAGTGCATTTTCAAAAATATACTATCGAAAGTCAAACGGTTTTCGTATTATTGAGCAACAAATTTAGCGTATTTTATAAAAACAAGCCTCTTTCAGCGCTCAGAACTCTAGAACCGTTTACTGCAGAACGGGAGCTCATTTTGAAGCTGACAGTTGGTAGATTATGATAAAAAGTAATCATTTTTATTGTATACAGAGAGACAGATGATCTGATTTTACTTACTTTTAGGCTTTTTGCCCATTTGTAAAATTGTAAAAAATTTTGAGGAAAAAACCTTGCATTATTAAGAGGGATTCGGCATTGTTTGCTTAGTGGCTCGGCAATAAGTCTCGACGGTATTAAATACATTATTTTCACGCGCCTGGACTTGAACGGTGCAGTATATACCGCACGCACTGGCCGAGAGCTGAAGATAAGCGAGCGTTGGGCATCGTTTTACTCCTATGTTTATGAAAACTTTGATAACGCTAGCCCAGCTATGCGCTACTAGACGAAACATCACGTGTTTATGTCTTCTGACCTTGCTTGCCTCGGTTAGCTCCCGCCTCACAGTCAGCTGGTTAGCTCACGCGCGTACTATTTATTTTCTTTATTTTATATTTTCAATACTTTCTTATCAACGGTGCACCAGTAAAAAAATATGTGTTTATTTCTACTTTCAATGCGGAATCTAACCATATATTTTAAAAATATTTTTTCGTGGGCAAAGGCGTCTTAATGAAGAAAAATCTAAATTTCTCCATTTCCATAAAAAGTAAGGAAAACTGTTTACATGTCAATATAGACTTTAATTTCTCAGCATCAAAATAAACCATGATTTTGATCATTGGGTGAAAGGGTTTCGGAGCCACAACAGTTTAAAGTTTTTAATTTTATGAAAATACGATAAATTTAAATATTTTTAATTTAAACACTATGAAATTCTGATGCCTCAAACTTTGCACAAAGCATTGTATCACAGTTATCTACGTACATAAAAAGTTTCATTGTATTTAGAAATTGTAAGGTCAATTTTCTCTATATTTCGGTCGATTTGAGATGGAATAGCCCATTTATAGTTTGGACAAGTAGCATTTTGATTGTGTTGGTCATGGTACAACAAAATTGAACAACCACAGTAAGAAATAGATATAATCTTGAACACAACAGTACACAACACGGAAAATGTATTTCAGGATGAATTTTCAATGTAGTAGGGTTCTAATCTATCACTAGAAACTAATTGATACATACAGGGTGATGCACGAGGATTTACCGTCCCTTACGGATTTTATTTCCGAAGACATTCTGAGCAAAAAATGTCATATAAACATTTGTCCTAATCTGAATATTTTCAGAGTTAAACTAATTTGAAGTTGTTTGTAAAATATTATTCTTCTAGAGTTTTAAGGGTAAATTAATATTACAGATAAAGAATAAACTATTCAGGAGTATCATTCTTTTAATTAGCTAATGTTCTGAAGCTAGAGATTTGATTTATTTATTTATTTATTCATTTATTTTGCTAATACTTGTAACATAAAATATAATATATACAGAAAACGTTTAGCTCGCCCCTGAAAGAATAGAACTCGTGCTCAGAGGCGGATTCCTGAATTGAAATTAAGCAGTATACAATACAATTTGTCTTATGTCTACTATGCAATTAGAATATATAAATTTAAATTTACAATTTTTCAATTTTTATAAAATCCATACATAACTTTTTAAATTTAATACTAGAGCTATTAGAATTGACAAGATTAGGATATTTAAATATAAATATGTTATATATTCTTGGGCCTAAATTACTACTATGATTAAATACTGTAGCAGTGTTGCATTTTGATTCAAACAATCTTAAAGAATTCATACCTTTTTTTCATAACTATGAGAATACAATTCAAAATTATTTCGAGTTTTATATATGAATTTTATTAATACAATGTAATAAATTTGTCTTATGTTAAGAACATTAAAGTCTAAAAACAATTTTTGAGATGGGAAATCAATAGGTTTATGAAAATATATTTTAATTATTTTCTTCTGTAATAAATAAAGTGGATTAAAATTGGATTTAAATGAGCTACCCCATCCTATAATTCCATACATAATTACCGACTGAAATAAAGTATATTGTGCGTAATAAACTTATTGACAAGTAATTCCTCAATAAAACAAAATAATATATTATTTTACGTAATTTATTACAAAGGTAATTAATGTGTTGGTTCCATTTTAAATGATTGTCGAAAATTATGCCTAAATACTTAACTTCAGAGGACTCCTTAATAATCGGACATTTACACTGTATGAGACAACAATCAGAATTACGTAATTTAATACTTAATATGTAAGATAATAATAAGGTGTATTGTGAATTCCATAGTTGCTTCGTATAGAATTTGTTTTCGATTTTTAACTACAAAATTACATTTTCTTACGTATTTATCACACTGTTGTAAATTCTTTAAGACTGTACATTAAGATGCATAATTAAACTCTAAAGGATAGCACAAAGAGCCAGCACTCTACCGACTGCGCCACCCAGCGACAATAACATGCAAAATGGAGGAAATATGATTAATGGTGTTGCAACAATGAAGTGTTGATAAATTTATTTTATCACTTTCATATGTTTATTTTCTTTATTCTTAGGTACTGCACGCAAAAGGTAAAATACCAAGGAGTGAAATTTGGGTAAAGGAACCAGAATCCACTGAAGTACCAGCGAAACCCATGGATCTAACTTGGCTGGAGACATCTCAGCCTAGCATCCAAACCCTGTTCACAATTACAGTACTTGTGGTGGCAGTGTCCATAGCATATGTACTCAGATCATTACACTGACTTCAGTTCAGCTGGAACATGTACATAGCAGTCCATTCGTTTAATAAAATGCACCTCTATGTGATATAAGTAAGACTCGTCTGTGTAAGAAAAATATAACTTCAAAGAAACAGCAGTCCAATTTCTATCGAATTCTATTTTTGTCTGCATACACCTGTAAAGTAAAGAATGGATTTAAACAAGGACAACTCATTTTTGGAATCGTTTCCTGGCCATTAGAAAAGAAGTAAGAGTTAAATTTATCAGTAAAGTAAGGTAAAATGTGATTTGAACGTGTGTAAATATTGCTATTCTAAGTGAGAAATTTAGTAGAGAGAAAAATTTAAGGCAGTGTTAATAATAAGGATGTTTACTGTTTCACAAATAAGACTTACGTCGCTAAATCCGTTAGAGCATTCTTATAGTTTCTAAACGACAATTATTCTTACGTTTCTTAGGTGAATGTGTCATAGTGTACAAAAACAATTATTGTAAGAACTATGTCTAGACTATGTTTTGAATTGATAATTTCGTTCATTTAAGATTACCGACTTCCTGGCAGAATTAAAAACGTTTTGACTTACGACTTACTTTTAATATATGATTGAAATAAAATTGTTACTTGATATTGTGATATTGTATATGTTTTATTTAATGAAGAGTCGTCGTCGTCGTCGTCGTCGTCGTAGTCATCATCATCATCATCATCATCATCATCATCATCATCATCATCATCATCATCATCACCACCACCATACATATGCACTACAGCTCTGTTCGGGCCTCGACCTCCTTAAGGACTTTCCTCCACGACTCCCTATTCCTTGCCACCATCCACCTCCTCTTGAGCCAAGCTTCCACACATCTTCAATTATTCCATCCATCCAACATAATTTGGGTCTCCCAACACTTCTTCCTTCCGGTTTATACTCCATGACTCGCTTGGGATTTCACTATTATCTATTCTGTATACATGTCCAGCCCAACGCAATCTTGCGACTTTGTATTTATTTATTTAAGCTGGTAGAGATAAGGCCATCAGGCCTTCTTTTCCCCTCTACCAAGGGATTACAACTACAATATTAAGAATACAATAATTACAATTATAATTACAATTAATATTAAATTTACAAATACAATAAATATCAGAGTACTAAAAGATTAACTGATTAATAATACGATGAAAGAGTAATGGAACGGAGAAAAATTCTCTCCGGAGCCGGGATTTGAACTCGGGTTTTCAGCTCTACGTGCTGACGATTTATCCACTAAGCCACACATGGGAATATCATATGTACTTCGGTACATTATAATAATATATATGATACGCGTAAATCACTTCGTGATTTAAGACGGCGCTTATTCCGTCGGATCCCGGCCAACTAGTCACTCATTACGAGTGCACCTCAGCACATGTGTGGACTTCGGTTCTAGGTTCATAGATATCTATGACGTAGTGCAGAGGGCGGCCACTAGAGGGAACTCAAGAGTTGGAATTTAAAACTGAGACGATTCTTCCGACGCCGGGGTGGAATCCGGTGTGGCTTAGTGGATAAAGCGTCAGCACGTAGAGCTGAAAACCCGGGTTCAAATCCCGGCGCCGGAGAGAATTTTTCTCCGTTCCATTACTCTTTCATCGTATGATGACGCAGAATATCTGCATGGAAATATCATATGTACTTCGGTACATTATAATAATATATATGATTAATAATAGCTAGACAGTTTATTCTAAAAGTTAAGAAGACAGAAATTTTTTTTTGTTATTAATGAAGTAAAAAGTAAACCTACTCTAAACAGTAAGAAAATGCTTAATAAGTTTGCTTTTGAACGCTACTAAATTCCGACAGTCTCTGATGTCACTGGGTAGGGTATTCCACAAGCGCGAGAGCGAGATTGTGTATGATGATGAATAGATGATGTCTTATGTGTTGGTATGGCTAGTATGCGGCTATTTTGCGTGCGAGTGAAGAGATTATGATATGATGACAGTATGGCTGTAACAATGTCTGAATACCCATAAAGTTGGTACAGTTCATGACTACCTACTTCTCAATTCTACCCCTTCGTTTATGAGTCAGTATATTTTGCGCAATATCTTTCTTTCAAACGAGCCCAATTTATTGATGTCAGATTGAGACAGGGTCCAAGTTTCACATCCATACATTAACACTGGCCTTACCAATGTTTTGTATATTTTACATTTAGATTTAAAGGCAAGTAATTTGGATTTAAAATGTCTTAGCAATCCATAGTAGCATTTATTCGCGATCAGTATTCTTCTATTTATCTCCTCCTTGATGTCATTGGTTTCATTAACAAGGGAACCAAGATACACAACACTGCGAACTCTTTCAAATTTAAATTCGTCAACCAAAATATGTGTTACAGTGTCATTGGATTTTTTATTGTTCACAACCATATATTTTGTTTTATCCTCATTGATTTTTAGGCCCATTTTACCTGCAGCAACTTTTAGTGCTGTAAAAGCCCTTTTTACATCTCCTTCTATTCTACCAATGATATCTGTATCGTCCGCAAATGCTAGTATCTGATTTGATCTGTAAAATATCATTCCTCTCGTTTGTATCTTCGTATCCCTTATTGCTTTCTTCAATACTACAGGGGCATCATTTTATTTTGACTTCAATTTTTATTGTACCTGAGTTTTTTAATGTACTTCACTCCCACCCCTTCTACTAATGAAGTTCAATCGTCCTCCACACAGATTCAACACCGCATATGCAGTCATAGTAGCCTTACGGTCATAGTAAACAGTACGTTCCAAAAATATATTCGCGTTTTCCAGTAAGCTTTCAATATTACATCATTTTCGCACAGGTACTGTCGTCCGTTTGCCTACGTCGCATTCCGATTTTTCCCACCTGCTTCTATTCGCCTCTCTGTAAAGATTAGTGGCTGGGCTTTCTTAGCTCTTTTCTGAGAACATTAATTTCTGTTATGAACTGGACGTCTACGTAATATTATACCAATACAACTGTTTAAAATAACTTAAATAAAAGGGCCTCGTTAAGTAATTAACTGTCACGTGATTTCCTCCCTTTCCACGATCCTGCGACATAACCACTTGGACGGACAGTAGATAGCATGGCTGAGTAATTTTATCTTTTCGGATCGAGCAGAAGTGAAGATTGAATTTACAGTACGTAAGGTAATCTTTTACAGAGTAAGTACAGAATTATTTCAACATTAGTTACTAGTACAAAAGACGAAACTGGTAATTGGAATTACACACATTAGAACTGAAGCCTGTATCGAAATGAACGGCCACCATTTTGAAAAATGAGTTTAAATATCCATATTACGATTATTTTTCAATTTAACTTCATTCTCTATACTGTGCGCGAATGTGTTGTAGATAATATAATATACACTGCATAATGAATACGTCCGCATGGACAGCTCAGGTCGTGAGTAAAAACACTTATTGTTAATACTGTACTGTATTTTGATTAAACAAAAACTTAATGAAAATTATCAAACTCAAAAGCGTGATATTTCCTAGTTTACGTAAATGGATGAACTACTTTTCTTCCCTCCTATACCTAGTAAAGTGATTTGTTTGTATATTACGTCAGTATCATCGAACTCCAGTCGTGGATGGGGGTAGCAACCGTTGATCCAAAGGTATAGCCAGGTTAATATTAGAAATGTTAGTAAAAATAAAATGATGTCCCTGTATGCTAAATAGAACACATGACAGTAAATCCTTCTGTCTCAGCCCATTCTTGATCTCCAATATCTCTGATAAGTCAGACTGTATTTTGATCTGACACTGACTATTTTCCATAGTTGCTCTTACCAGTCGGGTTAGCTTATTAGGAAACCCAAATTCTTTCATCGGATTATATAGTCCATCCCTGATGACACTATCATAAGCTGTGCTGAAGTCCACAAATAAGCGGTGAGTTTCGGAATTATATTCTGAGATTTTTAATGAAGAGTACCAAGCTATATTTTCAACCTTTTTATTTATCTCATTGACATTTGTTCCAATGAAAAGAACAGATTGAAAATGTCACACTATCATTTCATTTATTCATAGTATTCTGCCCAAGGCCACGTATTTCATTGCAAACCCAGCATTCTACTATCTTTCCTATTTTCTGCCTTTCTCTTAGTCTCCGCATATGATCTATGTATCTTAATATTATCTAACAACTGATTTATTTATTTATTTAATTCATCAATCATTGTTCACGTCATGGCGTATAAGATGTATTCCACTTCTTATTCCGCCATCACTCTCTATACAAATATAACAAAAAATTAATACATTTGAACTTGTAAGTTTCCTCTGTTTACAATAATAATACTACTAATAATAAAAATAATAATAATAATAATAATAATAATAATAATGATAAAAGTAATAATAATAATAATCAACTAATAAGTATACCTCTTTTATTTAAAACTCCCACTCTCTTAAGAATTATTTTATTACTTCATTGACTACTCTTCGTAGTTTCTTATATGTGACTACTCAACATTTATAATTCCATCTCCGTTAGAGCTTTGACTTTCTCTTCCCATCTAATTTTAACTCTAAACAGAAGTTTTCCTAATTTATGCAGATTGCTTGCGTTTAGGTGACCATTTATTTTTTATAAGCTACTATAGCGTTTATTTGTAGAAATTTTTTATCCACCCAACTGTTTCTCAAATCATTCGTTGCCTGACACTTTAACGCAATATGCATTGCGTCTTCAGCTAGTCCACACAAAGGACATTTATCCTTCTCTACGTTCCCTCTCCTATTCTTGAGTCTCCAGATACCTAATCTCCACCATGCCATTCCCGTTCTCTCTTCCCTTGAATTTAGTCTAACATATTCTTCCTGTTCCCAAAACTGCTTCACCTCCCTATAGTATTGTAGTGATCCTAGGTCTTTCATATTACTAAAAATATCTTGTCTTGAAATTTCGTTTGCCCTCTCTTTTACTATTCTTCCAATAGTTTTCGTGTTTATAACAACTGATATATTTTTCTACCCTAAACTTTCTTCTCGTTCACTATTACTTCTTCTTAGCTAGTGACCCAGCCAATTTCTTTTTATCTTCCTAATCGGCTTCAACATTGTTCTTTCTCCACCCTCTCTTTCTTGCACAGGTCCGTTTCTTATTCTGTCCGTCCATTTCACACTCTCCATTCTTCTCCATATTCACATTCCAAATGCTTCTAATCGTTTGCCTTCACTTCGTTGTAACATCCATGTTTCTATCTGCAAATAATGCCACACTCCTCACAAAGACACTTCACTAGTGATTCCTAGTTCTTTTTCTATAGGAATTATTTATTTAAAAATGGATTTTACAGAATCCGGAGGTTCGAGACTAGGTACCTGGTCCTAATGAAGTGCACAGATAGCAATATAAAACATGGGGGCATGAGATAGTTACTCTGCCTGCCATAATAAATTTACTTCAATAAAATTCCCCAATGTAACAAAAAAATCCGGAGGTTCATTGCAGTCCTCACATAAGCCCGCCATCGGTCTCCACCCTGAGCAACATTAATCCAGTCCCTAGCATCGTATCCTACAATCCCCAAATCCATTTTAATAACATCCTTCCATCTACGTGTCGGTCTCCACAAAGGTCTTTTTCCCCTCCGGCCTCCCAATTAACACTCTATACGCATTTCTGGATTCACCCATACGTGCTACATGTGCCTACCATCTCAAACGTCTGGATTTAATGTTCGTAATTATGTCAGGTGAAGAATACAATGTGTGCAGTTCTTCGCTGTGTAACTTTCTCCATTCTCCTGTAACTTCATCCCCCTTAGCATCAAATATTTTCCTAAGCGCCCTATTCTCGAAAACCCTTAACTTCTGTTCCTCTCTCAAAGTGAGAGTCTAAGTTTCACAACCATACAGAACAACCGGTAATATAACTGTTTCATAAATTCTACCTTTCAGCTTTTTTTGAAAGCAGACTACATGACAAAAGCTTCTGAATCGAATAATAGTAGGCATTTCCCATATTTATTCTGGGTTTTAATTTCCTCTCGAGTGTCATTTATATTATTTTGTTACTGTTGCTCCAAGATATTTGAATTTTTCCACCTCTTCAAAGGATAAATTTCCAATCTTTATATTTCGATTTCGTACAATATTCTGGTCACGAGACATAATCATATACTTTGTCTTTTCAGGATTTACTTCCAAACTATCTCTTTACTTGCATCGCTTTGCTTTAGCTCGCAGTGAATTGGAAAAGCGTCAGACAGAATACGGACTATGTTGTACGTTTCACTGAGATATATTTTAATATTAAATCGAACTATTTTCTTGGGAATACAAATTCAATAAGAATATTATATAAAACTTCTCTCTTAACCGAGTCTTAGGCCTAAGCCTCACTCCATATAATAACAATAATAATAATAATAATAATAATAATAATAATAACAATAACAATAATAATAATGTGACAGCTGCACCGGGGTTCGAACGCGTGTCCGACAGGGCGCGCGGCAGACGAAACGTTGGTGGCGTAGGTGTGGCGGCGAGGGGAGCGTCTGGATGCTGAGAGGGTAGAGGGGCGGTGTGCTACGGCGGCGCGGCGAAGGGAGGTTGCGCGCGCATCTGCTGCTTGCCGAGAGAGGTCCAGAAGTCCGTCGAAGTGGAAAAATCCCGAGCTCGAACTTTCTCGGCTACGTCGCTGTGGTTATAAATTACGCACGCGAGTGAACGACGGGGATTCAGTCCGTCAGTAAGCCAGTGTTGTTACAGGCAGATTTGGACAGTAAGCGAGCTAGTCTTGTGTAGCAGTGAAGCCAGCTTCGAGACCAGGGCGCGACTTGAGTTGGGTCCGTAACTGTGGAACCTGAAGCCCGGAGTTCGAGTGCAGTGGACCGCAGTTGGAGGACCTGAGTTCGAAGTTCAGCGGATCGTCTCCGAAGGTCTGGGGTTCGAGATTCTGTGAACGCGGGTGACTGAGCAAGAAGAACTAGCCAAGACAAACGAGCTGTGAACTGAGAACTGACAGTTCTGTGTTGTAAATAGTGCTTTGTGAATATTAGTTAAGATTAACAGTTCATTGTTGTTCGTAATAGTCCAAGTAAATTGTCATTGTCGTTTGTGGAGTGCAATAACGAACGCTGTGTTGCTGTGCGGAGAGCAAATCCCATTGTTGACGGGAGTGAAATTAAATTGTAGAGTGTGATAATTATTGTTGCTTTAAATAAAAGTTACATTGTTGAGTTGGAATAAATTTATAATAATAATAATAATAATAATAATAATAATAATAATAATAATAATAATAATAATAATAATAATAACAATAATACTGACAATAATACCAATAATAAATTTAAGGACTACTATGATTTATTCTTTTCGTTTCCTGAGTTTCAAAGTAGCCATACTAATGTTTAATCAGTATATATGTTGTTTATATAACAGGAATATTTTAATTGAAATTCCAAAACTCACGATTAACTCGAAAACCTTAAGTAATGGAAACATTTTGAAACAAATTTGAAATCAGAGCGATGATTTCTATGAGAATCCGCAGTTCTAACAGACAAAAGTTTTCACTTTGCATATTGAAATACGCCAGCAAAGACGTGCATTTTCTTAACTCGCAGTACTCGGAAACTAGTACAGAATTCGAATATAAACCACTTTTAAAAGTAATTATCATTCTTTCTAAACATGTCTCTCGCTTTGACCCCCATCTAAAGTGAAAAATAAATAAGTTTGCCGCTTAGCAACTTTTGAGAGTGCCCAATATCTACTTTGAACAGGTTGCTTCGAAGTTAGTATTTTTTTCTCATTTTCCAAAAAAGATCTTGATTTCGAATTTTTTTCTATTCTTTCCTTAGACATTTCTCTACGAATCCTAAAATTTACAGTTCGATTGATTATCATAGGAGCTACGACATGATAGTTTTTAACGCTGCGGAAAGAGCATCCTCGTCTGGTAGCTCGGCAACGAAAAGATTGCAAACGATAACATCTACCCTAGTTTTTATAGACACTACACTTCCTCTGGCGTAAGCAAAGAGGAGGAGCTACACGGGAAATAACAGTGAATCGACTATAACTGCTTGCATATATAAGCAAACTTTCATAACGCAACTTCTCGTTAATATGTCGTCTGACAAGGAAAGGGTAATAATTGTTGGAGCTGGCCTTAGCGGTAAGTATTTTTTTTATGGAAAATGTTCTTGTATTTATCCGTCTCGTTTCTGTCACTTTTTTTGTTGCGTGTCCATAATAGTAATATTCATTACAAGAGCGGTATGTTGATGTTTTCATGTTCGAGGAAAAGATTGAAAAAGCGAAGCGTAGTTGAGCTTTTTTAATTTCCGAGAACATGAAAACAAACATACCGCTCGTGTATCGTATATTATTTTGTGCGAAGATCGTTTATTACATACCTGAAAGACGAATTTCTAATTAGTTGCAATGAAATCTCCATGTTGGTTTCTGTTTAATGACGGCAACTTCGGAAAACCAAAATATCTTTCTTCAACATTGTTGCTATAAAATGTTTTCATTGTTTACTACACTCCAGCAGGCAGTGATATACGTCTGTCTTTTTTTCCCCCTGTCTATAAATGCGAACTTAAAACAAACGGTAAGTTTATGTAATGATTTATTTTTCATTTTAATATTTTAACAATATTATTTATACAACATATTGCAGTAATAACATCGGCATCTGGAATCTTGTTGATTTTTTCACGGCTTCCTTAATGTTACTTGTATCAGGAATGCAATAAGTTTCGTGGAGTAGTAGATTTTACTTAATTTTTGCAAATATTTAAAAACAATAATTAACATTGCAATTTAGGTGAAATTGCAGTGATAAGTTTCCAATTTATAATTATTACTATGTTAAACGTCTCTAAAAATAATATGTTAAAAGCCTAAAGCAGTAAAATGAATGTCGCGCTTAAGCGGTAAGAAGAGGGAAATTGTTATGTGTGTTACGTTGGGAATACTAAATATGGTATTTCACACTTACCTCGTATTGGTTCTGTGCGGAAAACAAGCAAATACGCACGATCTCGCACAAAATGACTTTCCATATTGTTGGCCCTACCATAAGGTACGTACAAGATGAAGCCTAGCTGGTAGCTTGACTTGTTACCTAGTTGAAAGGAATGCCTAAACGTTACACAATGGAGACGTGCAAGACGAAGTCTATTCGATCGATTGCTACCTAGCCTGTTAGCCAACTGGTAGCTGGTAGAATGGATCTCCTCATCAGGGTTGCCAGATAAAGGAATCGAAACCGTCGTACTAACTTATAAAAATTGTCGTTCTTCAGCATAAAATTGTCATACATTCTCAACTTCGTAACATACTTCTAGTCCACCGCTGTGTAGTAATGGATAGCACGTCTGACTACGAAACGAGCGGGCCAGAGTTGAAATCCCGGATGAGACGGGATTCACAATAAACCGGAAACGAGAATCGGAACGAAAACCGAAACGGTAAAATTGTTAAAATATGTACATTTAAATGTGAGCATTCACAATTACCGAAAAGCTTGCCGGAGCCCGGGATCGGGAACGGAGAGTTGGCCAAGTTTCAACTTTGGCGTTCACGTTTCCGATCACAGCCCAGTAGATTCATTCTATTGCCATCTAAAAGCTATTTTGTCGTCCTATATATTTTGTAGCAAGAAGACCGTGACATAACCTATGCATTGTTTTGTTCTGTGCTGTGCATCATGGAGCAAGTTTTATTTGATGAGATTCTAATATTGAGTGTTGAGGAAAATCCTCACGTTTACGATAAGCGGCGCGCCTCGTATAAAGACGAGAAAATGAAGGAGAATATGTGGCTTTCAATAGCTGTATCTTTGAACACCGATCGTAAGTGAATCATATTTTATTACTATATTGGTTGTATTACACACTACGCTTCAATTCAATAACTACTGTTGTTCTAATACAAATGTTTCTTCTCTAATTATTTTACGTTATGGTAGACTTAAAATAGATTGTGATAATAAAGATGCATGGGCATATTTATAGTACCGTAACTAATGGAATGTTTCAGTTGAAATTTCGAAGTTGGTTAACCTGTGTTTATGTTGGCTGCCTTATACTCATGACAGAACACCATTGGTCAATTATACAGAAATAACATCAGAAAGCGTAATATCGACTTTACATGTCATTATTGACATGCACATCGATATGCGTAGCCGTCTACGTTCTCGGTTTATTGTGAATAAAAAATTTTCATATTCACGTCCTCTGGTTCTCGTTCCCAGTTTATTGTAAATCAGCCTTTATCTGGTTGACGTTGTTTCCAGGTTTTCCCTCAACCCATTAAGAGTAAATGCTGGTTAACGTTCGGCGCTGGAGTCATTTCACTGGCATTATCACCTTCATGTCATTACGCAGTTGATAAAGAATCGCAAAATAAGTATATCTACCAGTAAATTTTAGTTCCAATTAAAAATACTACTAATTATAGTTCAAATCCATAATGACATTCAGCATTGAAACAAGTCACCACCCATTTCTTCATCATCAACACTGTCACCACAGTAAGGCGTGCACGATGACGCTTGGTTAGAAACAACTTTCTTACACAGGGACATCATTTTATTTTTACTTCAACTTTTAATGTAACTGAGTTTTTGAATGTACTTCACTCCCACCCCTTCTACTAACTAAGTTCCAACTGTCCACACAGAACCAAGGCCGCAATACTGAGTTAGTGATTACAGAACGTTTCAGAAATATGTTCGCGTTTTTCAGTGACGAAAACTTCCAATATTTAATCAGGTACCGTCGTCCGTTTGCCTACGTCGCATCCCGATTTCCCCCACCTGCTTCTATTCACTCCACTGTAAAGACTAGTGGCTGGGCTTTCTTAGCTCTTTTCTGAAAACATTAATTTCTGTTAGGAATTAATTGAACGTCTACGTAATATTATGCAACTGTTTAAAATAACTTAAATAAAAGGGCGTCGTTAAGTAATTAACTATCACGTGATTCCCCCCCCCTTTCTACGATCCTGCGACATAACCACTTGGACGGACAGTAGATAGCATGTCTGAGTAATTTTATCTGTGCAGGTCGGGCAGAAGTGAAGACTGAATTTACAGTACGTAAGGTACTCTTTTATAGAGTAGGTACAGAATTATTTCAACATGAGTTACTAAGTATGAAGGACGAAACTGGTAATTGGAATTAGATGCAATAGTCTATAGTGCGAGAATAGGCACAAAAGAACTGAAGCCTGTATCGAAATGAACGGCCACCATTAAAAAAAAATGCATTTAAATATTATTTAAATAATATTTAAATAAATTGTCAGTTTCTGCAAGAAGTTCCAGCTGAACATCGACTTCATTCGTGATGTTTCCCTTGCCGCTATCAGAGGATCACTTGCCATTTTAAAATACCATCTGTACTTTGTTTCCTAAAAAGGGATACTTTTTCTCGAATGTCTAATCTGTTTGTTTACTATGTTTAGGCCTGTTATATGCATGCTATTATCTTTCCTGTACTTAATTTTCCCTGTTGTTCGTTCCCCTCATTTCTCTTTTGTGGTCTGTTTTTGTTTTCACTCAATATTTTTATTATGCTTTGTCCAATGAGGCAATCCCGTCATTGGGAAAGCTGAAAGAGTGTCTTTCAATGTGTATGTAGGTTGAAATAAAAAGCTTTAAAAATTACAATATTTGTTATAAATACATGAGATTACAGAGTTGAATAGGGTAGCTGTTTGTAGCCCAGTCATCACGACGCAAGTTCTGAAAGCGTTTTAATATCTGAAAAATTCAATAAAGAAGATTTACTAAAAAAAGTGAACTATTACTTGATGATTAGAATGAAATGTAACTTACGGAGAACAATCAGATGAAGGTGAGTGATGCTGTGTAGACGGTTACGTAATGTTAACTGAGTAGGTCGGCATATGAGAAAAAACGACATTACGGTTTAAGTGGAGGGGGATTAATGTTAAAGCAAGGAGGAACTCTATTCGCTAGCCTAAATAACATGTTATTTATGTTAGACAGTTGTTCATCGACTAAGGGAATATTATTAGGCCTATTGAAAAATTTGGCAATGTACAATTCTTCGGCAGCGTTATTAATTTTCCCGTTATTTATCGGTTTTAAAATTTGTAGAACTTCTGTTATTCTCTATTAAGCGAGATGCAAATTTGGATCTATTTCTTCTGTAAGAAAAATCTGCTTTATGTTCAGATATCTAGTTCTATAATTTCTTTTACTCTGACCAAGATATTTATGTGTGCAATTCTTGAAATGCAGCATGTATACTCCTGCACCGACATATTTGTCACATGTATGAATATTATTGGGAATGAAGTTATTGAGTTTGGTACGGGTTTTGAAAATAACCTTTGTGCGAGATCGTGCGTATTTGCTTGCTTTCCGCACAAAACCAATACGCGGTAAGTGTGAAATACCACATTTAGTATTCCCAACGTAACACACATAACAATTTCCCTATTCTTACCGCTTAAGCGTCATATTCATTTTACTGCTTTAGGCTTTTAACATATTATTTTTAAAGACGTTCAATATAGTAATAATTATAAATTGGAAACTTACCACTGTAATTTCACCTAAATTGCACTGTTAATTATCGTTTTTAAATATTTGCAAAAATTAAGTAAACTCTACAACACCACAAAAGTTACTGCATTTGTAATGCAAGTAACATTAAGGAAGCCGTGAAAAAATCAACAAGATTCCAGACTCATCATAGACTGGGGGGGAAAAAAAAGACAGACGTATATCACGGCCTACTGCAGTATAGTAAACACAGAAAACATTTTATAGGAACAATGTTGAAGATAGATATATTTGTTTTCCAAAGTTGCCGTCATTGAACAGAAACCAAGATGGAGATTTCATTGCAACTAATTAGAAATTTCTCTTTGAGGTATGTAATAAACGATCTTCGCACAAAATAATGTACGATACACGAGCGGTATGTTTGTTTTCATGTTCTCGGAAATTAAAAAAGCTCAACTACGTTTCGCTTTTTAAATCTTTTCCTCGAACATGAAAACGTCAACATACCGCCCTTGTAACGCATATTACTATTACATTTTTTTTTAAATTATGTAAATTATAAGAAACATTACTATAAAAAATCATTATAGTCCAATATTTTGATTTTTTGTTGTCTACTATAGAAGCGAGTCTGGTGTCTGAATTTTTGTAGAAGAATTCTATCAATTTTTTATTTCAGGATTGAGGGGTGTCAAACATAAGGATATATTGAATATGTAAAATCATAGAAATTTGTCTTGTTCCTAGAAATTATGTTCAATATAATCAGGTGTCTAACATAAAGAGATGTCCAAATACAGAGGTTTCGCTGTACTCTCAAAACTAGGTAGATAGATGTGGTAATGATCGACTCACAGAACGATCTCGGAACAACCGCCAGGAGAAGATTAGCACAGGACAGGGACAGATGGAGGAAGAAAACTGAGGAGGCTAAGGTCCGACTTTGAGCTGTGATGCCATCGTAGTAGCAGTAGCAGTAGTAGAAAATACTGCGCAACTCACATACGTGGTACAGTCATTAAGTTCTAAGACTTGACGCCTGGAGGGTAGGCTCCCACAAGAATCTGGATGTATCACAAGATGCCGCATAACACGGCGTACATTTAAACAGAACCACATCCTCCCTCAAAATAGTCTCCGTTGGCCGTTATGCACGTTTGCCAACGTTGGTATAGCTGCTGAAAGCACCGTTGAAAGATGTTGGCAGGAAGGTCCCGTATGGCTTCTCTTGTGGCAGTCATGACCTCTTCGGAAGAATGAAATCTACGCCCACGTAGGGTTGCTTTCATGCGAGGAAAGAGAAAAAAATCGCATGGTGCGAGATCAGGTGAGTACGGAGGGTGTGGAAGAACTGTCACCTGTTGTCTTGCAAGTTCCTCTTGGACAAGGACAGAGCGATGTGCAGGGGCGTTATCATGTAGCAACAGCGAATTCTTTGTACGCCATAGCTCAGGTCGCTTACGACGAATTGAATCTCGTAAACGGCCAAGGATCTTTTTGTAGCGGGTTTTGTTCACAGTTGCGCCTTCTGGGATGAATTCCATGCGAACAATTCCATTTGAATAAAAAAACAGTTCAAGCATCACCTTGCCTTTTGACCTGTCTTGTCGCGGTTTTTTCTGTCGTGGTGATAACGGCATTTTCCAGGTGGCGGATTGTCGTTTCAGTTGCGGATCGTAAAGGAAACACCAAGTTTCGTCTCCAGTTATTATCCGGTTGAGAAACGTCGGATCATCATCAGCACTACTGAAGAGGTCACCACAAATCGTCATGCGATCATCACGTTGGTCTTGCGACAGGATTCGTGGCACACTGTGCTGGGTAACACGAAACATGTTCAGGTCATCAGACAGAATTTTATAGCAAGTACCATGGCTGACCCCTACTGTTGCTGCGATATCGTCTACAGATTGGGAGCGGTTAGCACGCACCAACGTTGCAACTTCTTGGATCTTGCGTTCAGTTCGAGTTGTTTGTGGCCGACCAGTACGCACATCATCTTCCAAACTGTCTCTTCCTTGCAAAAAACGTCGGTGCCACCTAAACACAACACTGCGACTCACTGCGTCCTCACCGTAAACTTGCTGCATCATTTGAAACGTTTCGGCAGCAGTTTTGCCTAATTTCTGGCAGAACTTGATGTTTGCCCGTTGTTCAAACTGTGACATCTCGGGTTCCGACGTGCGCATTCAAATCACCGTCACAACAAAGACCGTAGTTCTGCTTACAGTGCATGCACTCAACTGTCTCTTGTTGGGTCGAGAGACTAACTGACAATGTATCATACCATGGCGCCACCTATGCGCTATAGTGCACCACAATGCCACTATGCGCTCAGTATTAGAACTTAATGACTGTACCACGTACTACGACTTGTGTACAACGTTGCAGCCGAAAAGTAGCGGTGCCATACCAGCTGTCCGCATCTGACAAGTGACATGACATGCTGTTTAGTCAACTGTTCGAAGACAGGACCGAACCTCAGAAGCGTTACTACTTATGAGGCAACTAGGGCAGGAGTTAGCAGTTAAAATGTCCATTGCAAAAATATCCACAACACAAATGTCCATAAATTATAATGTTCACCTTGCCATGACGAGAATATGAAATAAATGTCCACAACGAACATGTCCATAAAATATAATGTCCACCTTACCATGACCTCCATATGAAATAAATGTTGAGAACGAACATGTCCATAAACTATAATGTCCACCTTATCATGACCTCCATATCAAATAAATGTCCACAACGAACATGTCCATAAAATATAATGTCCACCTTATCATGACCTCCATATCAAATAAATGTCCACAACGAACATGTCCATAAAATATAATGTCCACCTTATCATGACCTCCATATCAAATAAATGTCCACAACGAACATGTCCATAAACTATAATGTCCACCTTATCATGACCTCCATATCAAATAAATGTCCACAACAAACATGTCCATAAACTATAATGTCCACCTTATCATGACCTCCACATCAACTTAATGTCCACAACGAACATGTCCATAAACTATAATGTCCACCTTATCATGACCTCCATATCAAATAAATGTCCACAACGAACATGTCCATAAACTATAATGTCCACCTTATCATGACCTCCATATCAAATAAATGTCCACAACGAACATGTCCATAAACTATAATGTCCACCTTATCATGACCTCCATATCAAATAAATGTCCACAACGAACATGTCCATAAACTATAATGTCCACCTTATCATGACCTCCATATCAAATAAATGTCCACAACGAACATGTCCATAAACTATAATGTCCACCTTATCATGACCTCCACATCAAATTAATGTCCACAACGAACATGTCCATAAACTATAATGTCCACCTTATCATGACCTTCATATGAAATAAATGTCCACAACGAACATGTCCATAAACTATAATGTCCACCTTATCATGACTTCCATATCAAATAAATGTCCAAAACGAACATGTCCATAAACTATAATGTCCACCTTATCATGACCTCCATATCAAATAAATGTCCACAACGAACATGTCCATAAACTATAATGTCCACCTTATCATGACCTCCATATCAAATAAATGTCCACAACGAACATGTCCATAAACTATAATGTCCACCTTATCATGACCTCCACATCAAATTAATGTCCACAACGAACATGTCCATAAACCATAATGTCCACTTATCATGACCTTCATATGAAATAAATGTCCACAACGAACATGTCCATAAACTATAATGTCCACCTTATCATGACTTCCATATCAAATAAATGTCCAAAACGAACATGTCCATAAACTATAATGTCCACCTTATCATGACCTCCATATCAAATAAATGTCCACAACGGACATGTCCATAAACTATAATGTCCACCTTATCATGACCTCCATATCAAATAAATGTCCAAAACGAACATGTCCATAAACTATAATGTCCACCTTATCATGACCTCCATATCAAATAAATGTCCACAACGGACATGTCCATAAACTATAATGTCCACCTTATCATGACCTCCATATCAAATAAATGTCCACAACGAACATGTCCATAAACTATAATGTCCACCTTATCATGACCTCCATATCAAATAAATGTCCACAACGAACATGTCCATAAACTATAATGTCCACCTTATCATGACCTCCATATCAAATAAATGTCCACATCGAAAATATCTACCAGGATTTAATATCCAGCAGTTATATTTCCAAAATACATAAATACATAAATGTACAGAAAATATACAAGATTACATTCTATTAAAATTTGTTAGTTTTATGGTTCATGAACAAATACCTGTGCATTTTCAGATGGTAAGAAATGGCTCTTAGGTACTGCTACATATTGTTGTTTTCTTTGGGGGCTTTCCATCTCAAATCGACCGAAATAGAGAGAAAATTGACCTTGCAATTTTTAAATACAATGAAACTTTTTCTGTCCGTTGACAACTGTGATACAATGCTCTGTGCAAAGTTCGAGGCATCAGAACTTTATAGTGTTTAAATTAAAAATATTTAAATTTATCGCATTTTCATAAAATTAGCAACTTTTAACTGTTGTGGCTCCGAAACCCTTTCACCCAATCATCAAAATCATGGTTTATTTTGATGCTGAGAAATTGAAGTTTATATTGACATGTAAACAGTTTTTCTTACTTTTTATGGAAATGGAGAAATTTAGATTTTCTTCATTAAGACGCCTTTGCCCATGAAAAAATATTTTTAAAATATATGGTTAGATTCCGCATTGAAAGTACAAATAAACACATATTTTTAGTGGTGCACAGTTGATAATAATAATAATAATAATAATAATAATAATAATAATAATAATAATAATAATAATAATAATAATAATAATAATGATTTATTTTAGCTGGCAGAGTTAAGGCCGTAAGGCCTTCTCTTCCACTCAACCAGCAAAAAGTGTATATACATATGCATGAACTTACAAAGAATCCAACAATTTGATTGAGATGAGAGTTACATGTATACAAAAGTTATTTACAAATTAAACAACAAAATACTATGAACTATTAATTAAACACTGAAATAAACTGTGTAGCAGAATTAAACTAAAATACATAGAATGTTAATATATTTCAAATAATATTAGATAATAGAAAGAGATTATTATGAGACAATTTTGAAAATACAGCACTATCAGGATGATGTCTAAAGAAAAAGTAACAATGTAGTCAGTGATAGTTTAAATCAGTATGATTGGAGTGAAATGCTAATAAGGTTATCTTTTAAGCTGTTTTTAAAGGTGTTTATTGTCTTGCAGCCCCTAATACTTTGTGACAAGGAATTCCATTGACGCGAGGTGGATATTGTAAAAGATGATGAATAACAAGATGTTCTATGAAGAGGTATACTTATCGTGTCACAGAGAAGTGATCTGGTATTTACGTCGTGGTTAGAGTATAGATAAGAGAAACGAGACGAAAGGTAATTTGGTGTTGAAGTGTGCAGAATTCGAAAGAGTAAAGACAAAGAGTGTAAAGTTCTACGTTCTTTAAGTCGGAGCCACGAGAGACTTGCGAAGGACGGTGATATGTGATCATACCGTCGGATGTTGCACACGTATCTGACGCACATATTCTGAGCTCGCTGTAACTTGACTGACAATTCAGAACTTAGGTCACTTAACAAAACGTCACAATAATCGAAGTGCGGCGTTACTAGGGTTTGCACTAGGGTAAGTTTTAGTTGCTGGGGCAAGAAGTTTCTCAAGCGACTCAAACAGTGAATGGAGGAACAGATTTTTTTTATCGTTTCTTTAACTTGAAAATTCCAACTTAGATTATTATCAAAAAAGAAGCCAAGATTTTTTACGACAGATGAATAAGGGATTAGCGTGTTGTTGAGAGTAACAACTGAAAGATTACTGTTATTAAGGGAGTTAACTAAACGCTTATGTCCAATAATTATGGCTTGAGTCTTACTTGGATTAAGTGCGAGTCCGAAATTGGCCGCCCAAGTGGAGACATTGATAAGAAAGTATTGAAAATATCAAATAAAGAAAATAAATAGTGCGCGCGTGAACTAACCAGCTGACTGTAGGTAGTCGAGAAAAACCAAGGCCAGGAGACAAACACGTGATGTGTCGTCTAGCAGTCATGGCTGGGGTAGCTTTATCACAAATTTTCATAAACACAGGAGTAAAATGACGCCCAATGCTCGCTTATCTTCAGCTCTCGGCCAGTGCGTGGGGTACTGTGCCGTTCAAGTCTAGGCGTGTGAAAATAATTTATTTAATGCCCTCGAAACTTATTGCCGAGCCACTAAGCAAACAGTGCCGAATCCCTCTTAATAATGCAAGGTTTTTTTCTCAATATCTTTTACATTTTTACAAATGGGCAAAAAGCCTAAAAGTAAGTAAAATCAGATTATCTGTCTCTCTGTATATAATGAAAATAAGGATTACTTCTTATCATAACCTACTAAATGTCAGCTTCAAAATGAGCTCCCGTTCAATGTTCTGCAGTAAATGGTTCCAGAGTTCTGAGCGCTGAAAGAGGCTTGTTTTTATAAAGTACGCTAAATTTGTCGCTCAATAGTACGAAAACCGTTTGACTTTCGATAGTATATTTTTTAAAATGCAATCTCTTCAGCACCTTGTATAAATAGGAAAAAAATTAGAGTATTAAAAAATGCGAGGTTTTTTGCTGATCGATTTCGTATGGAATAGCTCTTGTACTAACCATACCGTGTAACTATTTATTCAATACGCCTCTATTAACTGGCGCCCTGAGGTTTTGATGACCACCATCGCTTGAATGGTTTAATTTTCATTGTCATTGTGTTCTGATTTAATATTATCCAAAAATAGCCAATAGACGATTTTAATTGAAAGTTTATTAGCTTTAATCAGTAACTTATCGGTTCAAACATGCCAATAAAGATTACAAGATCATTTAGAATATGATGATGACCAATCACAGGAATCATATGATTTAAGGTACTCATGGTGGGCTGAAACAATATGCTGCAATTTGGAATGGAATCCTTCTACGGAATTATTGGTTCTTTGGAATCCCTGCAGAATACTTTGATAATAGTTCCATACTGGTGGTGGAAATCCGTCTACCCCTTGCTCTTCTTCCACTTACAGTACTAGGTACGCTCCATATATCCAGTGAATTGCAACAGTTTTCATGTACTTTGTCATTTAACATGTCAAATGCGTTCTGAATGTCATTTATATTTACGGACATTTCAGTTGTGGATATTTATGTTGTAGATCTTTACTTATGGACATTTCAGTTGTGAATACTTATGTTGTAGACTTTAACTTATGGACATTTCAGTTGTGGAAATTTATGTTCTGTCCTTTTATTTATGGACATTTCAGTTGTGGACTTTTATTTACGTGGGTTTTTTTTAAATGGGCATTTTAACCTGGAACCAGGTCAGGAGATAATGGAGTAGGAAGGCCAGTTCCTTTCCCTTGAATTGCATATATCGCCGATTAGCTACACCTTACACTACAACACGCTAATCCCTTATTCATCTGTCGTAAAAAATCTTTGCTTCTTTTTTGATAATAATCTAAGTTGGAATTTTCAAGTTAAAGAAACGATAAAAAAATCTGTTCGTCCATTCACTGTTTGAGTCGCTTGAGAAACTTCTTACTCCAGCAACTAAAACTTACCCTAGTACAGACCCTAGTAATGCCGCACTTCGATTATTGTGACGTTTTGTTAAGTGACCTAAGTTCTGAACTGTCAGTCAAGTTACAGCGAGCTCAGAATATGTGCGTCAGATACGTGTGCAACATCCGACGATATGATCACATATCACCGTCCTTCGCAAGTCTTTCGTGGCTCCGACTTAAAGAACGCAGAACGTTACACTATTTGTCTTTACTCTTTCGAATTCTACACACCTCAACACCAAATTACCTTTCGTCTCGCTTCTCTTATCTATACTCTATCCACGACGTAAACACCAGATCACTTAACTGTGGCACGCTAAGTATACCTCTTCATAGAACATCTTGTTATTCATAATCTTTTACACTATCCACCTCGCGTCAATGGAATTCCTTGTCACAAAGTATTAGGGGCTGCAAGACAATAAACACCTTTAAAAACAGCTTAAAAGATAACCTTATTAGCATTTCACTCCAATCATACTGATTTAAACTGTCACTGACTACATTGTTACTTCATTCTTTAGACATCATCCTGATAGTGCTGTATTTTCAAAATTGTCTCATAATAATCTCTTTCTATTATCTAATATTATTTGAAATATACTTATATTAACATTCTATGTATTTTAGCTTAATTCTGCTACATAGTTTGTATTTCAGTGTTTAATTAATAGTTCATAGTGTTTTGTTGTTTAATTCGTAAATAACTCTTGAATACATGTAACTATCATCTAAATCAAATTGTTGAATTCTTTGTAAGTTCATGCATATGTATTTATACTTTTTGCTGGTTGAGTGGAAGAGAAGGCCTTACGGCCTTAACTCTGCCACCTAAAATAAATCATTATTATTATTATTATTATTATTATTATTATTATTATTATTATTATTATTACACTAATCAGACTTCAGATGCATATAAACAATTGTTGTTCTTCCTATGACACACATTGTCAAGTGAGATGTACTGTCTGATAATAACTTAGATGTAGGTCTAAGTATCAGCCAGAACCTCAATCAGAAGATTCACTTTTATGAATATTAAAATTAAGCGTAAAAATGAAGTGTGAAAGATTATTGTAACATTGACGTATACATGTCGTTGAGAGCACTTTGATACAGTGAAATTTCAAGTTCAAATTTTACATCAAAGATTGTTGTAATACTTACTTACTTACTTACTTACTGGCTTTTAAGGAACCCGGAGGTTCATTGCCGCCCTCACATAAGCTCGCCATTGGTCCCTATCCTGAGCAAGATTAATCCAGTCCCTATCATCAAATCCCACCTCCATCAAATCCATTTAATATTATCTTTCCACCTACGTCTCGGCCTCCCCAAAGGTCTTTTTCCCTCTGGCCTCCTAACTAACATAACTAACATTCTATATGCATTTCTGGATTCGCCCATACGTGCTACATACCCTGCTCATCTCAAACGTCTGGATTTAATGCTCTTAATTATGTCAAGTGAAGAATACAATGCCTGCAGTTCCGCGTTGTGTAACTTTCTCCATTCTCCTGTAACTTCATCCCTCTTAGCCCCAGATATTTTTCTAAGAACCTTATTCTCAAACACCCTTAATCTCTGTTCCTCTCTCTAAGTGAGACTCCAAGTTTCACAACCATACAGAACAACCAGTAATATAACTGTTTTATACATTCTAACTTTCAGGTTTTTTGACAGCAGACTAGATGACGAAAGCTTCTCAACCGAATAACACGCATTTTCCCATAAATTATTTATTCTGAGTTTAATTTCCTCCCGAGTGTCATTTATATTTGTTATTGTTGTTCCAAGATATTTGAATTTTTCCATCTCTTCGAAGTTATAAATCTTCAATTTTTATGTTTCCATTTCGTACAATATTCTGGTCACAAGACATAATCATATACCTAGTCTTTTCGGGATTTACTTCCAAACCAATCGGTTTACTTGCTTCAAGTAAAATTTCCGTGTTTTCCCTAATCGTTTGTGGATTTTCTCCTAACTTATTCACGTCATCCACATAGACAAGAAGCTGATGTAACCCGTTCAATTCCAAACCCTCTCTGTTATCCTGAACTTTCCTAATGGCATATTCTAGAGCGAAGTTAAAAAGTAAAAGTGATAGTACAGCTCCTTGCTTTAGCCCGCAGTGAATTGGAAAAGCATCAGACAGAAACCGGCTTATACGGACTCTGTTGTAAGTTTCACTGAGACACATTTTAATTAATTGTACTAGTTTCTTGGGAATACCAACTTCAAAAAGAATATTACATAAAACCTTCTCTCTTGATACGGAAACGTTAACAATTTAAAATACAATGTAAATTTATAATCGCATAATTTGCATTAAAGATAAGTCACATGACTGAATAACATTCTCTTTGAATTTATTACTTGACTTATTCGAACTTTTCAAAACTGAACTCAAAATTTAGCTTCTTGCTAGGTACAGTATAGCTATAACGTATGGCCGTCATGAAAATATTTCAAACCGATCTCGCTTCCGAGTGATATAAGGGGTTGTTGGACAATTGCTTCATTTAGGTCAAAATTACATAAATTCTTACTTAACAGATGAATTGCTGGTTAATATTTGTTACTTATGATGAAACTAACATCTGTCCATTCTTATTATTATTATCTTTAATTTCTCTAAATAGATTTACAAAACCTCTAATGGCAATTACATTAATATTCTCATTATAGAAATAGAAATATATATATATTCTCCCTGTAACATAGTCCTAGTAAGCTTATATTAAATTAATTTTCATGATTTTACTAGCTATCTCAAATATTAAATTAATTATAATTCATTGAATTAAATTAGCTCATAAATTAAGTTACTACTTTACCTTATAGATTTATCTAAATTTAAATAAATGTGTAGTGAAGATTATTGCTGGAGAACCTTTTAAGTGTAGTGAAAATATTTGTAATTTAAATTTATGTATTGTATTGATTAAGGCTGGTTGAGTGGAAGAGAAGGCCTTATGGCCTTAACTCTGCCAGCGAAAATAAAACATTATTATTATTATTATTATTATTATTATTATTATTATTATTTTTTTTTTTTTTTCTTGGTTTTTGGGGAGGTCGAGATGTAGATGGGAGGATAATATTAAAATGGATTAGAGGGAGGTGGGATATGATGATAAAGACTGGATTAATCTTGCATAGAATAGGGACCGATAGCTGGCTTATGTGAGGGTGGCAATGAATATCCTGGTTCGTTAAAAGTAATAAGTAAGTACCTAATTAAGCACGAGTATTCATTCTAATAATATAACATTTATTACAGGTCTCAGTGCTGCGAAACTGCTCCACGAGCTCGGAGTGGATGTGGTAGTGTTGGAAGCAAATGATCGAGTGGGTGGTCGGACTTTGACAGTAACGCCATCAGCACAGGCAGGAGAGCCACCATTCGGTTGGATTGATTTTGGAGCTTCCTATGTTGGACCCTCACAGAATCATGTGCTACGGCTGTGTAAACAATTGGACTGCGAAATGCATTTCTGCCGTGACAACAATGATTTTTTATATTACTGCGAGGTAATATGAACACAGCAATTCGAAATGTGAAATGGAAGGTCTTGTTTGAAGTTATGTAAAATGAAAACGGTGAATAACAACCCCTAATATGATACAGTAGAACCTCTATTATCCGTGGTAATGAAGGGGATGGACTGAACGGTTGATAAAAAAATCGGATAATTTGTACCATGAAAAAATTGTAATATCCTCTATGGTCTTGTATTTAACTCGCTAAGTGGTGAATCATAAGTTCACTAATTTAAGTCTGGTTGTCAACGACGGGTTTTTAAGGGGCAAGGAAGCCCTTTGTAATGACTAGGGAACGGAATTTGGAGTAGTAAACACTACTGGGTGTTCAGTTCAAAATGTGTCTTGGCTCGCTGCATGCCGTCATGTGGCTAGCTGATGAGCCTAGAGAATTCAATCTTCCTACACTTCCGCAGCTCAGGTGTATAATCTAAGAGGCAGAGAAGTTGGCTAGCAAGTACGGCGTTCATTCTGAAGAGTACGTGCCGATACGTACGGTAACGCCGGTAGTGGCAGGAATGTGAACTGTTTGGAAATACGTACTGTCGAGATATGGGGAGAGGGTTAAGACGATTACTTACGTATTTGTTGACATTAACTTCGACGGTCAACATGGACACGGAGCATTTGATTTGTGTTGTGGAATGTTACCATACGCAACCGATGATAACAAATACCCTGCGTACGACTTGCCGGCGCAAGACGCAGTTCGAAAGAGGTTATGGTAGCACACAGACCGTACAGACCGCCATCTGTTGCTACGACGTTCAAGTTATACCGTACACATTCTCAAGTTCAGATTGAAGAACGCCTTATTAATAGGCAACTTCTCCAACATATAAACTGAAACTAGCTTCAAATCGGTGACCCAACAACAGTGACGTCATGACACACTTTGAAATGAACACCCAGTAGTATTGGCATCTACACAGCCATTTGTTTACAACCCTTTAGACCAAGTCCTCCCCTTCATGACATACTCGCAGATCTCTGCACGTCAACAACAGGTGAACGGGACAGTTGTCGCATAAGAACTTAAACATGCAGGTTTGCAGTTCAGCGTAGTGAAGTGCAGGTACAATACCGAAAGTGTACTATATATTTACAAATACTATATTTGTAAAAGCTAAGATCGCGTATCAAAATTCAGGAAACAATTCCCTAAATTATCGCTTCCCCATGTCCAGTTCTTATGAGATGGGGGTCATGGTTAGAAGCTTGCAATAATTATTATTACGCACATCACCTCCAATCTGTGAAGAAAGTGGTCCAGTCTTTGGATCTTGATGACGCGGCTGCGATTCAAATATGCCAGGAACTGCTAAATGATAGAATAATAAAAAAAGAAGTCATGGATATTAAGTCAAATTTTTTATATTTACCGGATGCCATTATTCGATTAGTACAGTCAGGAGTAGAATTAGTTGAGCAAATAAATATTATGAGTACTATTGTAAATAAGCTCAGTGCAGTAGAAGGTGAAGTAGGAAAACGTGTTGGTGAAAAAATGAACAGAGTTTTGATTAAAAATGATAGGTACAGTATTCTTAGTCAGATTTCAGATGCACTAACAAACATGTGTCCCAATGACGTCATTCAACATGTGAATTTAATTGACGTATTTTGTTTCAAGTACTCTCCAATTGTCTCTGCAGATGTAGAGCGGAGTTTTTCCATGTTAAAAAATGTCCTTCCTTGCAAAAGAGCAAAGTTGTGTTTGGAAAATTTGAAAATGATATTTACAATTTATTATAACAAGGCACAGCAGGAATAATTGGTTCATCACCAAAACATAGCATTAATTGAAAATACTATTTCGTTGATTCTGCATTTTGTTCAACATTTAATGATATATATATATATATATATATATATATATATATATATATATATAGATATTAACAACAAAATAAGCAAATTTCAGTGGATATGCGGAACAATAAATAGAACACTAAAAAATAAAACTAGAAAAGAAACAAAACTAAAGTTCTATAAAACTATGGCAGTACCTGTGTTGACATATGGAAGCGAATCATGGATAATTAAAGAACGAGATAAAAGTAAATTACAGGCCGCAGAGATGAGGTTTCTTCGCAGATTAAAGGGATGTACAAGAAGGGATCTGATAAGAAATGAGGATATCCGTAAAGAATTAAATATATACAACATAAACGATAAAGTTGAAGATTATAAAGGAAAGTGGAAAGAACACCTGTCTCGAATGGATAATGAAAGAATTCCAGCACTGATACAACAATACCAACCTAAAGGCAAAAGAGATGTCGGACGTCCTAGGAAGAGGTGGAACTGAATAAAATGTGAAGACGGAACAGGCACTAAGCCTAAACCATGAAGTGAAGATGATGATGATGATGATGATGATATATATATATATATATATATATATATATATTTCTAAATACTGTAGCGTACGTTGTGTACATATTATCATATTTCATGATATTGTAAATAAAGGTTTTAATTTAACATGCTCCTGACAGAAAAACACACATATTCAGAGGCGAGTTCCATATAGAAGACAACTGTCTATCAGCCATCAATATTTTCATTGACACGCGAGGACGCAGAGATTGATATTTAATTATGTATATTTGTAATGTTGTTTATTGATATCTTGTGCGTTCCCAGGAAAAAACGCATGTAGTTCAAAGTGAAATGCAGATTATGTATGTAGGCCACTATACAGTCTGTCATTAAACTATTCCATATGTTTATTCTGAAATACGTTTACAGCACGTTGCGTGTAAGTTTGTATGAAGTGAACTGTACTCGTCCATGTTCTGTGACGCAGCTCGCTTGACAGTCACTGAGCTACGAATATCTATACTACGTTTCATCATTCTTTATAATACTCCAAATCCCTTTTCCTAGTAATGACTGTCTCAGGAAAGACAGGAATAAAGGAGGTCTCATGTTGTAGACCGACATATTTTTTTACACTTCGTCCTTGTTTTTTTTATTAAATCGCGCAGTTGTAACTCCAATCTCGTATTCTGATGCGAGGTGAGTCACAGTTTCTCTTTCTCAAACCAATAATTTCCATTTTTTTCGACACTTAGCACAACACGTTTTCTGTTATCACCAAAGCTCGGAACTTGGGGACTCGTGTCGTGTGCATGAGTAAGGTTACAGGTACAACGTACACAAAGCTCACGCTGCAAGTGCTCAGGGACAGTCGTGTGTACTAAGAAAGTGACCACAACTAATGACAGGAAGACGGACGAGGAAACTATTATGTTGAACCCAATGACATTCAGAGAAATAAAGGTAAACGGTCTGTTTGAGGAAATAGAAAATACGTGTTATTTCGAGTGGGTATTATAGAAGTTTGAAAATACATTTTGTTTTAAATTTAAGATACAGAATTTCATGGAGAATTCGGAGGAGATACATTATTTTTTTCGAATGGAGAGTTTATATTTTGTAAGTTGTGCCACACACAAACTAGAGGCTGGAAACGAAATTCATTGAAAGACATTGCAGTTCCTCAAATTAGAGAAAAATCTGCCCATAGCTATGGATCGAGACGTAGAGGGGCTTGCCCTAGTAGTGAAACACAAATTGAAAACTATTTTCAAGAAAAATTGAGGATATACTTACCTTTCTCAGATACGAGATCAGGTAGCAACTGCTGAAAATAGAACAGAAAACAGTAACAGTGAAAAAAATTCAGTATTTTAAGTCTAATACGGAAAAATCTTCGAATGTGGGTAGTCATACACAGCAGAACAGTAAATTTGATACATTTTTCATGTTTAATTTTATTATATATATGCTATGAAATTACGTGTAAATTTGATATATTTTTCATGTTTATTTTTATTATATATATGCTATGACATTACGTGTTTCAACCTACCATAATATTATCAATATTATGGTAGCCAGAAACCACTTTTCTAGCAGACCTGACAGTACCTCCGTGTTGGAAGCGGGAGTTTGTTGACACTGAAGTCCGTCGCTTAGCCACGTTCAAAGACACAAGTCCCCAAGTTCCGAGCTTTGGTTATCACCCATGGAAGACATTTTATATGTTATACAAGTTATATGATAGAACGGAAATTCGAACAGTAGACAATGCTGTGTAACGATAAAGGCTTGTAATAACACTCTCTAGCAAAAAAATATGTAGAACCTACTAATATAATGTGCAAAACAGTACTTCTAATAAGTTATTTATTTCTGAAGAAAAAAAAGATCGAGAAATAGACCGTCGTATAATCCGCCAATCGGTTAATAGGGTGACGGATAATCGGGGTTCTGCTGTATATTTTTAATTTGCAGTTCCATTTCACTTTGCAACTAGTTAATATATAAATACATAAAATTAAACAATAATTAAATATTATTAGGAACCGTATTTTGGCCCAGGGTGTACAGTTAGTTGTACATAGACTATATTGACGTGACGTCATGTTTGGCGCATGCCACATGTACTATCTGAAAATAATTGCATCTTGTTTGAGCTGCAGTTGACGTGCTATTAATGATTATAAACTAGACCCCGGGCACAGTTCACAATGCATTCTAGTGATAAAGACTGATACTACGATGACTCTTCCTACAATTTTCAAATTATTTATTAATTTATTTAATTGACTAATTATTACTGGCCGTAAGGCCTTCCCTTCCACTCAACGAGTATAAAAATGAATAGCAAATATGAACAACCGCAATACAGAAAACAATGGAATAATAATAATAATAATAATAATAATAATAATAATAATAATAATAATAATAATAATAATGATAATAACGCTGGCAGATAAAATAAAAAAATATGTGCTTCTTGTATTCTCTTCAACCGAAACTATTACGGTATTATTATTATTATTATTATTATTATTATTATTATTATTATTATTATTATTATTTTATAACTTCTGTACTTGTATTTTTGTAGACTTGGTTGAATGGAAGAAAAGGCCACAAGCACTTAACGCCGGTGAATAAATGCGTTCATATTCCCATATTTTTATTGCATGTACTGTAAATCCCCATATTAAAATATATTTTTAACTTTCATCTGAGCCCAAGACTCAATAAAGTGTTACACGTATCCGAAAAAGTTAAAAAAGAAAGTCGGACCTAGCGATATCAAATCTTGTTCGGTATACAGAGGATTAGCTCTTATGATAGGGCAGGAAAGTGAAACAAGAGAGCTTCATTCCATGAAATAATGATGATGATAATAATAACAGTGACAGTAACACTCATAATAAATTTAAAGACTACTATGACATTATTTTCATTTTCTCAATTTCAAAGTATGTCATGCTAGTGTTTAATCAGTGTAGATGTTAGTACTAGAAATACTTTAATTACATTTCAAAACTCACGGTTTAACTCGAAAACTTTAAGCAATGAAAATATTTTGAAAACAAATTTGAAGTCAGAGCGATGATTTCTATGAGAATCCGCAGTTCTAACAGACAAAAGTTGTCACTCTGCATATTATGGAAGTCCGCCGGGGTAGGGGGGGGGGGGAGAGAAGCATTTCTTTAACTTACCTTAACTCGCAAACCAGTAAAGATTTTGAACAGCAGCCACTTTTAAAAGTAATTTCCATTCTTTGACCCACTATCTAACGTGAAAAATAAGAAAGTTTGTCTCTAATCATGTCAGTGTCTATTTTGTTCGGCTCATTCCGAAGTTAATATATTTTTTTCTCACTTTCCAAAAAAGATTTTGATTTAGAATTTTTTCTATGCTTTCCTTAGACATTTATGTATGAATCCTGAAAGTTACAGTGCAATTGTTTGCCTCTCATAGGAGCTATGACATGATAATGTTTAACGGTGCGGCAAATAGCGTCCTCGTGTGCTTTCTGCGAACGCCAATGAAAGATGGCGTATTTATCGAACCTTAGGAAGTGTATAACGTCATCAGCAGCGAATGACAAGACACACACGTTTAAATGTAGCCGACCTGCGACGTGATTAGTTGCCGGAAATAAGAGTGACGCGACTATAGAATACGCTATTTTTACTATTTACATTAGAATGTAGTCTTAAGTTGATGAAACATATTTGCACGATTATATAATATTTACAAAATAAGTAAGCTATAGTGTTATTACGAGTAAATGAAATAGCTTGTATTACAATATACAACACTGTACATAAAGGTGTAAATGTTTGATCAATGTAAACCTACATTCTTTATGATAGTACAGTGCGTTCGCAGCTCGGCCGGACCGTTCCGCGGCGGCCTTGGACTGGGTGAAGATTGACGCGCCTGCCGCCAGAGTAGCGCTGTAGCTACCGCTGACGCGCCAGTCAGTCGAGTTGGATCTGTCGTGTGGGAAAGACGTCTGTGCGTGTGTTGTGAGTAAAATTGTGTTGTTTCGTGGTGATAAAGTGTCTATTAATAATGGTTCAGTACACTTTAGAAAATAGTATTTTTCTCTATGATACGTATGTGAAATACTCTTCTGCAAGGTGTCGAAGAGAATTTGAACGTCGGTTTTCAGGTGTTCGAATTAACAGCTCAACTATTCATGACCTTGTCAATAAAGTCAGACGTACAGGATCTTTCTTGAACAAGAAACGTGTTCAATAATGCCGTGTACTGACAGAAGAGAAGCTTAATGAAGTAGGGGCCCGATTGGAGCACTCACCCCGCAAATCACTGCGACGTTTAGCACAAGAGGTTAACATTTTCAAGACGTCAGCTTTTGTGGGAACGAAACTTCTGAAACTTAAGCCGTACAGGGTAACTGTAGTTCATGCTTTACAACCACAAGATCCTGTAAGTAGGGTTAATTATTGCAATTGGTTTGTGCAGCCCGTTCATAATGGCGACGTGGGCCCAATTTTAACGTTCTTGACTGATGAAGCGTGGTTTCATCTTCACGGTCACGTTTCTACTCAGAACAATAGATACTGGGCTTCCGAAAATCCCCATATTATCCATGAAGTTCCTCACCACGCTGCAAAGGTTGAGGATTGGTGTGCAGTGAGTGTGAGTAGAATTATCGGTCCCATATTTTTCGACACAACAGTTGATTCACACGTTTATGTAACTTCAATTTTAAAATAATTTTTTTCCGCAACTAACAAGAAATGAACGATTGAGTGGCTGGTTTCAGCAGGATTCAGCTATAGCGCACATCGCTGCGAATTCTATGCATGATTTGCGAAGTGTATTTGGTGACGGAATAATTAGTCTAGGATTGTGGTCACCTCGTTCCCCAGATCTATCTCCATGAAATTTTTAATTATGGGGAACGTCAAAGAATAAAGTGTACGCATCAAATCCGCACACGTTACAAGAATTGAAGGACAACATCACGAGAGAAATACAGGCAATCAGTCAACATGAACTTTTGCGAGTGAACAAGAATTATTTTCGGAGATATAGGGAATGTGTTCGAGTTGAAGGTCATCACTTTCAACATCTGCTGTGATGCAGGTAAGTCTGATGTTAGTAGAGTAGTTAGTGTTCCATACCCATGACTTGCCGGTCGTTTACGTGTAACTCTGGCGGCAGGCGCGCCAATCTTCACTCAGTCCAAGGCCGCCGCGGAACGGTCCGGCCGAGCTACGAACGCATTGTAGAACACTATACATACAAGTGTAAATGTTTGATCAATGTAGACCTGCATTCTTTATGATAGTATAAATAGTAAAAATAGCGTATTGTAGTGTACTTAATGTAAATAATTTAAATCGTAAATATCAGTGTAATTTATTGAAGTGGTCCATGTTTTGTTCTGACCAAGTCGATCAAACAGGAATCGCGTGAGTAGTCATTCAAGTACTTCGTTTGCTAGATTTACGCGCGTCGTCCACTTAAAACTCCAGTAATACTTAATTGATAGTCTCCTGGGGCAAAGTACGGTCCCTAATTATTACGAAAAGTGTAAAGTACGGTCCCTAATTATACGAAAAGTGTAAAGTAGGCTACGGTCCCTAATTATTAAGAAAAGTGTAAAGTAGGCTACGGTCCCTAATTATTACGAAAAGTGTAAAGTACGGTCCTTAATTATTACGAAAAGTGTAAAGTACGGTCCCTAATTATTATGAAAAGTGTAAAGTAGGCTACGGTCCCTAATTATTACGAAAAGTGTAAAGTACTGTCTCTAATTATTACGAAAAGTGTAAAGTAGGCTACGGTCCCTAATTATTACGAAAAGTGTAAAGTACGGTCCCTAATTATTACGAAAAGTGTAAAGTGGGCTACGGTCCCTAATTATTACGAAAAGTATAAAGTACGGTCCCTAATTATTATGAAAAGTGTGAAGGTTATTCTTATGACTGCATTCTTTTTTAGGGAAAAAGAAATCGATACACATCTTCATGGCCAAGTTTTTGGTGGAGAAATCCTTTAGCTGCATGGGATCTGCGTTCAGTTGTTCGCAAATTAGATGACATGTCTCGTCAAGTACCTAAAGATCGCCCGTGGCAAGCTCCTCGTGCTGAAGAATGGGATCAGGTTACTCTAAAGGATTTTATAAAGAGAGAATGTTGGACTAGGTAAATATAGTTTTTTCGTGTTTAGTGATGCAGGAAACATTGTTACTAAACGTAGAGCAGCACTTAATTCGGAGCATGTGAATGCACTCACATGTTTAAAGTCATGGATGAAGCAGTATTAACTAGGTGAGTCTTCAAACTTTTATTTATGTATGTTTGTCTCAAAAATTTCCGGAGAAACTGACACAATAAATTATGTCTCATAATAAATATGTTGGTAAGTAATTAAAATAGTTGTTTTGTAATATAACGATACAATATACACAGATATACAACATTTAATACTTATGCTTAATACCGAACACCAGTTAAATTTAACGATAATTGCGTATTAAAGTATATTACAACATTTTTTCAACTCGATCAAAACTAGATTAATCTATCGATTAATCGATTAAATACAAATAATTGATCGATTAAATATTTTGATCGATCAACATCACTAGTTATCTAACGTCTGAGTGAAATGAAGGTGATAATGCCAGCAAAATGAGTCCAGAGTTCAGGGTCGAAAGTTACCCAGCATTTGCTCCTGATGGGTTGAGGGAAAACCCCGAAAAAACCTCATTCAGGTAACTTGTCCTAATCAGGATTTGTTTAGTTTTTATTACAGTAACAATTATTTAATTTTCATAAAATCTTAACCTACCGACAAGCCTTTATAAGCAATTGAAGAGTCTGATCCCAAGACTGATTCAGTCCATTTGGTCATTATCATGATTTGTAGGCCCCTTGCTCTTCTCTATTTATATAAATGGAATTTCTAAATCATTTAAGCACTGCAGATATCAAATATATGCAGACGACGTTCAATTGTATATTTCAGCGCGTCCTGATGCACTAAATGATAGCATTAATAGTCTTAATGAAGATCTTGATTCCATCTCTTCCTGGTCTCAACAATTTGGGCTTAACCTAAACGCATGTAAATCACAGGCTATTCTGTTCGCGAACCGTAGATTAATTCCTGAAGTCAACGACCTGAATATTCCACCTGTGAAACTGGATAAAACAATCATCCCGTTTAGCTTTACCGTAAAAAATCTCGGAGTGCATTTCGAATCTAATCTTAGTTGGGATACGCATATTAAATATACATGTAAGAAGGCATTCTCTATTCTCCATTCACTAAAAAATTGTATCATTATCCATCTAAATTAAAACAGACGCTGGTACAGACACTCATTCTACCTCACTTCGATTATTGCGACGTTTTGTTCAGTGATCTCAGGATCCATTCCGCTCAGAAACTACAGCGTGTTCATAACGCGTGCGTCCGCTTCATTTGTAATGTTCGATACTATGAGCATATCTCACCTTCTTTCGAGAAGTTATCATGGCTTAGGTTACATGAGAGGAGAAATCTGCACTCACTTTCACTCCTATATCGAATTATGCACACTTCATCCCCCTATTATTTATTCGCTCGTTTTCATACTCTCTCTCGCTATCATAATATTAATACTCGATCACAACGCGATAACACGCTAGAAATTCCACTTCACACATCATCTCTGTATTCCTCATCTTTCACTGTTGCTACCTCTCGTCACTGGAACTCTCTGCCGCCTGAAGTCAAGGACTGCCGAACATTGAAATCTTTCAAATCCAAGTTAGAAAATTATCTTATGACGAGTTGCCAAACTAACTTACTATTATGACAAGTGTTGTATTGCATGTTTCCACGTATTCACATTTTTTTTATGTTCTAGTGATATTTAACTTAGGCTATTTTATATTTTTGTTTTCATATTTTCCGATAATGGTATATCTCTAATGTGATAAGTTGAGCTATATATAAACATAATTTTCCTTACTGTGTATACTTAAAAATATTGTATTCATTGTATGCTTTGTACTGCACTATTTTATTACTACTATTAGTATTATTATTACTATTAAGCCTGTTATTATTATTTTATTTATTATTATTATTAATATTATTATTATCATTATTATTATCATTACTATTCTTATTTATTATTATTATTATTATTATTATTATTATTATTATTATTATTATTATTATCAATAATTGTCTTATTTTTTATACATTGTAGGCCTCATTTATTTTTGACCTGCTGTTCACATTTTATTATGCTTTTTTCTTTCTTTCTGTATGTTATATATTATGTCTGATTTCTTCTTACTTGTTGTTTACATTTTATTATTATTATCTTATTCAGTTTTGTGTGTACTTTGTAAATTTGTAGTGTTTCTATAACGCAGTTTTTACTCCTGGTTGAGTGTTAGAGAAGGCCGTATGGCCTTAACTCTGCCAGGTTAAATAAATCATTATTATTATTATTATTATTATTATTATTATTATTATTATTATACATATAGAGTATGTGATTTTTTTAGACGTCTATCATTATATTTTAAGCTTCTTTTCTTAAAAAAAAAACGCCAATCCTTATCTAAAAGTTTGTGAAATTGTGCATGTTACTTGCAGAACTCGCTCAGTCCGTAGACCGATGATAAAAAAACTAGATCAGTCCTTTCATAAAAATGAACTGAACGCGTTTTGGGATAGATTATATTCTGTTTCTACTTTATTCTCACATAGTTTATTTCTGGCCTTTTCAAAACAGTGATGCAATGAAATTTCTCGACGCTATGAGTGCAGCAGTCAATGCTGCAGATTCCCACGAGATGTCACTACTCTTCTTTTTATGGTATTTAAACCAAAGTGAAGGTTTAAACCGAATTTGGCGAATTAAAAATGGAGCGCAGGAACGCAGAATTGTCGGTGGCTCTCAGCAGCTTAGCATCAAAATGGCCAAGTTACTTGGAGGTACGTGTTTCTTACAAATACTGACAGTAATCGTTTTATAGTAGTTTAATTTAAGAAGTATAAACTTATGTACAAAGCTCGGATCTTGGGGACTTGTGTGTCGTGTGCTTGAGTAAGGTTACAGGCATAACGTACACAAAGCTCACGCTGCAAGTGCTCAGGGACAGTCGTTTGTACTAAGAAAGTGGTCACATCGAATGGCAAGAAGACGAACGAATAAACTGTGTCACGTCGAAGCCAATGACATTAAGAGAATTACAGGTAAACGGTCTGTTTGACGAATTAGAAAATACGTGTTATTCGAATGGGTGTTATGGAAGTTTGAAAATGCATTTCTTAAATTTTAGGTACAGAATTTCGTGGAGGAATTCTGAGGAGATACATTGTTTTCTTCTAATGCAGAGTTTATATCTTGTAAGTTGTACCACACATAAACTAGAGCTGGAAACGGGCATTCATTGAAAGACATTGCAGTCCTTTAAATTGATGGAGAATTTGTCCATAGCCATGGATCAAGTCGTAGAGGGACCTTCCCTAGTAGTGATACACTAATTGAAAACTATTTGCGAGACAAATTTAGGATATACTTATCTTTCTCAGATACGAGATCTGCTGAAAATCGAACAGGAAATAGTGACAGTGAAAATATTCAGTATTTTATTTAGGCCCAAGACTTTATAATAAAATTTCAAACCATTTTCCAAATTTGAAATTTTTTAAAATTGAAACTTTTAAAAAAGAAATTTGTAAAATTATCCATGATATATAATAGTAACAAATGTACTTTTTTTACCTTTTATTTCTATCGACTATATTCATGTTTTTATTGAATATCACTGGCTTCTGTCGGATTGTCAATTTATATTAAATGTGTATTTTTCTCTCGTTTTCTCTTTCTTCTTTATTCTTGCTCTTGTGTTGTATTTATTGGTTTGAATTAAGTTACTTACTGTATTTAGTAAAGTGTCCTTGTAAATTTTATGTTATATTATTCACTAAGACCACACCGTACACGAGTCTGACTCTTACGGTAGTGGCTAGAAACATTTTTATTTTATAAATGCAATTTGTATTCACTAGGTAGCTAGTTAAAATAAATAAAATAAAAAAATTAAAGTTTGCTCCCGTCACTTCATGTGACGTGGAAATAAGTTTCCTTCGTTTCAAATCATGTTTAACTAACAGACGAAGAATTTATGGGTTCGAAAATCTTCGAATGCATGTAGTCATACACTGTAATGAAATGTACAGAGCAGAACTGTAAATTTGATGTATTTTGCATGTTCATTTATATATATGCTATAAAATTAGATGTTTCAACCTATCATAATATTATCATTATGTTGTTCCAGCCAGGAACAACTTTTATAGCAGACCTGACAGTACCTCCGTGCTGGAAGCGGGAGTTTGTTGACATTGAAGTCCGGTCGCTTAGCCACGTTCAAAGACACAAGTCCCCAACTTCCGAGCTTTGCTTATGTACAGTGGACGCTCTTAAGTTCGACATCCTGTAGTTCGACTGCTTACGTAGGAGAATTAGACACGCCCCTATACGGGCACTAAGGAATGGGTTTGCCATTTGAATGGGAATTGGTTCTGTGTCTTGTAGTGATACTTTTGTTAAAGGAAAACAAAATATTTTATTGATTAGAACATCCATATTTAATCACTGATTTTAAATTAATGAACTCTTCTTTTTCTATTTGAGAATTGTGTCGTTTGTGAGACAGAACTGTCGAAACCCACTGTGGTACTATAGTCCTGTCGCTCTAATTTCTGGCAGCCAATCGCGTTGCAGGTCGGCTACATTTAAACGTGTGCGTCTTGTGATTCGCTGATTCATTTCTTAAGGCTCGATAAATACTTAATATAATCGCCCGCCATTTTAGCTCTTTCGTTGGCTTTCGCAGAAAGCACACGAAGACGTTATTTGCCGCTCAATTATTTGCTGAATTACATTGCGTTTGATTTATTATCATAGGAGCTACGACATGATAATGTTCAACGGTGTGGCAAATAGATTCCTCGTATGATAGCTCGGCAATGTAAAAACAAGAATGGCGAACGATACTACCTACCTAGACTTTATAGAGCCTTCACTTTCTAAGACGTAAGCAAAGAGGTGGAGTCACGCCGGAAATAACAGCGTCGGGACTTTAGAAGCGCATACACAAGTCTCGGGGTGGGCAGGAAATGCAAGTACAGTATTGTATTCGTTGATGGATAACCAATAAGAATCTGCATTCATTTCACCTGCCACACCCATTACCCTTATTGGACTGAACTTTCAATTCTGTTCAGTCGTACTTAGGAGAGTCACTGTACACTTAAATTATGGACTCTATTGAATATTGTTACTTCAACTTTTCAGAGAGAGTTCATCTCAAAAAGCCTGTTGTACATATTAGATACATGGGTGATGGTGTGACGGTCCAGACTTTGGATGGAACTTTCTTCAATGGTTCACATATTATTCTAGCCATACCTCCTATTACACATGTAAGTAACGACAAACAGCAGGTGCAGTGGGGTTGTAATTACAGAGTATTCAACTTCCTTGAGGACAACACTAATCTACTCGAATTCCGAGAGCGGTCATTCGGGAAGGCAACCGGATTCCTTTGCCATGATAGTAATATTAGTAAGTAACATTTTCCTACCCACTTTTCAGATTTAGAAGTGTCTGTTACTTGCTTTTAGACATAGTCACTTTCGAATAATTTCAAGGGAAAAATTGTTCCAGAGCCGGGTATCGAACCAGGGACCTTTGGCTGGGCGCGCCAACGCTCTTCCGACTGAGTTACCCAGGAGAAAGGTCCCGGGTTCCTGGGTAGCTCAGTCGGTTGGCGCGTTCAGCCAAAAGTCCCGGGTTCTATACCCAGCCCTGGAACAATTTTTCTCTTGAAATTAATCAAGTCAGCTTTACAGAAAGCTATATCAGAAAAAGGCAAATTTATATAATATACGTTACTGTTTCGATAACGGAAAACCACAATTTAAGCCACACAGAACTTGGTGTGCACTCAATGCTGGGATCTAACGATGTGTCAACCCACTTGAGGTATGTGGATATAAGAGGAAAATTGATGCGTAGTCTGGTATAGTTCCTGAGTAGCTCAATCGGTACAGCGTTCGCGCGCTCAGTCAAAGGTCTCGGGTTCGACACCCGGCCCTAGAACAATTTTTCTCTTGAAATTATTTAAGTCAGCTATACAGGGAGCTGTATCTGAAGAAGCCAGGTTTGTGTAGTGACTTTCATTCATTCATAGTTTTCTGTCCAAGGGCAGGTCTTTCACTGCAAACCCAGCACTCCCCAATCTTTCCTATATTCTGCCTTCCTCTTAGTCTCCGCATATGATCCATATATCTTAATGTCGTCTATCATATGTTATCTTCTGCCGTTCATCGTTCCTTCCAGTGCATCCTTCAGTGGGCAGTTTATTCTCAGCCAATGACCCAACCAATTCCTTTTTTTCCTTCCTGATAAGTTTCAGCGTCATTCTTTCTTCACCCACTCTTTCCAACACAGCTACATTTATTATTCTGTCTATCCATTTCACACGCTCAATTATTCTTCATAGCCACATTTCAAATGCTTTTAGTCGCTTTTCTTCGTTTCGTCGTAATGTCCATGTTTTTGCCCCATATAATGCCACATTCCACACAAAGCACTTCATTAGTTCCTTAGTTCTTTTTCCAGAGGTCCGCAGAAGATACTCTTTTTCCTAGTAAAATCTTCCTTTGCCATTGCTATCCTCCTTTTCACTTCCTGGCACACCTCAAGTATTTGAATCTGTGCACTTGCTCTACTGCCTCATTTCGTATTCGCACATTTACCTTCTTTAATTTTCTTCCTATAAGCATGGTCTTCGTCTTCTTTGCATTTATCCGATACTGGTCAGAGCTGTCATTTAGCTCCAGTATTATGTCCCTTAGTATCGTCTCCTCTTCTGCTAACAACGCCATATCAACAAATCTTATGCTCCTTATTCTTCTTCCTTCTACTATCACTCCTCCCATTTTCTTAAACCAGTTCATCACTGAATCCTCTAAATAGATGTTGAACAGGGTGCGTGATAATGTGCATCCTTGTCGTATTTCTCTCGTACAATAAAATTGTTCACACCCGTGGAGTAACGGTCAGCGCGTCTGGTCTCGAAACCAGGTGGCCCGGGTTCGAATCCCGATCGGGGCAAGTTACCTGGTTGAGGTTTTTTCCGGGGTTTTCCCTTAACCCAATACGAGCAAATGCTGGGTAACTTTCGGTGCTGGACCCCGGACTCATTTCACCGGCATTATCACCTTCATTTCATTCAGACGCTAAATAACCTAGATGTTGATACAGCGTCGTAAAATAGCCCAATAAAATAAAAATAAAAATACGATAAAATTACAATGTCGTTAAAATATTGCACTGCATACAGAAAGTTGAATTTACAGTAATAAGTTATATTAATGACATGTTCTAGAACATTATTCCAGTTCACACCTGTGGAGTAACGGTCAGCGCGTCTGGCCGCGAAACCAGGTGGCCCGGGTTCGAATCCCGGTCGGGGCAAGTTACCTGGTTGAGGTTTTTTCCGGGGTTTTCCCTCAACCCAATACGAGCAAATACTGGGTAACTTTCGGTGTTGGACCCCGGACTCATTTCACCGGTATTATCACCTTCATGTCATTCAGACGCTAAATAACCTGAGATGTTGATACAGCGTCGTAAAATTACCAAATAAAATAAAAACAAACATTATTCCTACATACTGCCTTCACGTATTCAAATGCTGCTTACAATGCTGACTGATGACTAGGACCCGGAAGTTGATGCCACAAAAGCTACTCAATGTGCTTGTAAAATGCCCTTAAACGTGCAAAATATGTCAATAAATACGCACTATTGAAAATAAAGAACTTTTCCTGTAAGATGACGATTATTAATGAGAAAAAACTTAAAATATTCCTTAGAGGATGAAGCAAAAGAGTTGTTAGTGTCTAAAATCAATAAAAAGTTGCAGTTCACGACCAGCGCGTAGCTGAGGTTTTCAATTGAGGAACTACGTGTTGTTCCTGAAGATGCTTCTGAACCGTGAATCTTTTGGTGCGTGGAGAACTTTTCTTCGAAAATGTCTTGAATATCGCACAACTGCTGTCATACAGCACTTTTTAAAAATAAAGTTAGGTCGCTTTTTCCTTTACTTTTTTCTCTACACTGCCAAGAATTGAATTCAGATTGGATTTCGTTTCTTACGAAGAGGCTAGTGACACATGTAAGGGAGTAACAGTTTGCATTAAAGTGATTACTTTTGGTAAACCAGAAAAATGAGCAGATATAAATAGAAAATTCCTTTAAAATTTATTGTTTTCCAATATATATTTTAGTTTTCTCAGTAGGTGCAGCATTATTAGAATCCAACGAGTTAACTATCTCTTTAACTGCTTCTGAATGCTGGGGATAATATAAGGCCACTTTTCCCATCGAGTTAAAACCCGTGCAAGTGGAAGTTGAATATTAGTTGCTATTAATCTAAGTAACTGAACTGTTCGACCAGCATTTAACACAACTTTTCTTTATGGGAGAATGAAATTCAGCAATCTAACATGTGATGTTTGAGTATTCATTGATCATGATGATTCACACATTCTATCTCCCACGCAGCTCTCTGCTGTATAAAATTAAATATTGTATTACTATTCAGTAATAAAACTTATAGCTACTTCACTTCTGAATATAGAATTTTATAGTGCATTATTTTTACAGCTCAAGATTCATTTTGATCCTCCATTACCCTCACTACGTCATGGACTCATTCAGCGAAGTTCCATGGGACTCGTCATCAAATGTACTGTGTTCTTCAACCGAGAGTTCTGGATGGAGAAAGGTAAAACATAAAGATCTATACGTGCGACAATGAAATATTGTATCTTCCGTCGTATATTATCATGTCAATATTTATTAATGATAATAATAATAATAATAATAATAATAATAATAATAATAATAATAATTATTATTATTATTATTATTTAGTCAACTGTTCGAAGACAGGTTTGAACCCCATAAGTGACACCAATAAAGCATAACTCATGAGGCAACTAAGCCAGGAACCTGCGTGGCTCAGTCGGTTAAGGCGCTTGCCTGCCGGTCTGAAGTTGCGCTCGGGCGCGGGTTCGATCCCCGCTTGGGCTGATTACCTGGTTGGGTTTTTTCCGAGGTTTTCCCCAACCGTAAGGTGAATTCCAGGTAATCTATGGCGAATCCTCGGCCTCATCTCGCCAAATACCATATCGCTGTCACCAATCTCATCGACGCTAAATAACCTTGTAGTTGATACAGCGTCGTTAAATAACCGACTAAAAAAAAGTTGAGATAGGATTGCCAGTTCCTTCCTCCTCCATATTGTTCCTCCTCTAACATATAGTCTATCTTTAAGTGATATGTAGTGCCCGATAATATATGTACAGTACATATCATCCAGAAACTCAGTCAGACATAAATAGACCAGTAACGATAATAATTACAACAATACAATAATAAGTATCATATTCATAATCGTACAGGGTGTAACGAAAAAAGTCGACAAAACTTCAGATATGGATTCGAGATCCGAACATGCATGGCCTCCACGCTCACCAGACTTCAACCCAGTGTACTTCTTTCTGAGGTAGCACTTAAAGTCATTTGTGTATTCGACTTCTGTGGATAGTGAAGGAATTCTCCTTCAGCGGATTCTGTAATGTCATCAGACAAAAAAAAAATTATGCCAGGAATTCGGGAGCATGTTCGGATCTCGATGAGACGACGAGCTACGGCCTGTATTCAGGCAGGAGGTGGACATTTTGAACAGTTCATGTAAGGAAATGTAAATAGAAAGCATCATAATAATTCCAGCAAACAAACTTACTGGAGTGCACTATGATCATACTTGCAAGTCCTATTCAGAAACCAAGCATTTAAATGTGTTGAAGTTTAACATGAAAGATTTGTCACATCCTGTTATACTACAGGCCTACATACTTCATAAATTATTTTAAAATTACCAAGAAATTAATCATTTAAAGAAAACGAAAAAAAAAATAATAATAAAAACTTCATGCCCAGATTTTTGTTCTGTATAGGTTACAATGGACTTGTTACTTGCGCTGCTGGAACTGAAGTAGTTTGTTATGCGGATGATGAATTCAAACCAAACGTATCTCTACACGGTCTCGTTTGCTTCATAAATGGGAAGCAAGCCATCAGACTTCAACAAATGGAACAGTCTGCTCGCAGGGACGCTATTTGTCGTTCCCTCGCAAATATCTATGGCAGTGAAGAGGCGCTGAAGGTATAGTGGCTAAGGAATTATTTTACGTGTGTAATATTAATTTTGTTATAGTTTTATAAAAAAATTCGTAGGCCGATTTCATATTTACACTTATTTTGACACTGTACAAATTATATTTACTTTAGAAAAAATGTGTTATTATTAGACTTCGTTGAATTGCCACACGCAGCATGCAATCAGGTTGCCTATGTACGGTAGTATAGAGGAGGCGAGCGACCGCCCGGTCTCTTAGTATACGCAGTTCATGTTAAGAGTTGTGACCGGTCCAAATAGATAGAGCAGCTACAGCTAATGTATACCTATGTAAGAACTTGTTTTTGCATTACTATGGTTGGAATAGTCAAAGTTTAACATTTGTTCAGTGCAGACAAGAATTCAATCAAACATACTACAATGAGAGTGTTGCTGTTCCAAATAATTACTCCTGGAATAACCTTACCCCCGCAGCCAGTCTTGACCCGTTGGGGAACGTGGTTGAATTCTGTTAATTATTATGCAGAACATTACGGAAAAATAATGGAGGTAATTCATGCATTGGATAGCACAGACAGTTCCGCTGTTGCAGCTGTAAAATCATTGCTTTCTGAACAGCTATTGAAAGATATTATGTCATTGATTCTAATTTTAAAATCGTGTCCAAAAGCATCATCCTGTTATAATAGTCTAAACTACAAATCTCAGAAGCCCTTAATATAGTGGATAAAGTATCACAAACCGTTATCGAAAATAACAATTCACTAATTTCAGAAAAAGTGAAATGTAAGTTGAGAAACATTATTGCTAAAAATTCTGCCTATTCACAACTTCGTATTATAAATTATGTACTATCAGATCACGACAAGACGTCTGAAGTTGGTGTACTAAAAAGTATTGACTTCCCGTTCTTAAGAAATGCACCTATTACATCTGCGATGTTGAACTACGAGTTTCCAATATACAAACTGTTTAAGTGACCATCGGAGGAGGTTACTTTGCAGTCGGTCAAAATGTACGTAACTCTTCACTGCAATGCACATATTCAAGGATGATGTATCTTACATTAAATTTTAAGAGTTAATATATCTCACTATAAAATAATTGTACATTTACATGTTTAGACATTTCCTACTTCAATGATCATTCATTATATTTCTTGAATGCAGGATACAGGTTTTATTGTAACCGCAGTATACTGCTCAGTGTTTACATCAGAGACACGCCCCCTTCTCATACAGTCTATACTGCGTGCACAGTAAACCTTGCGAATCTCGTGGCAATTCCACGAAGTCTAGTTATTATTAAGGTTCGGATAAAGTGGCTGTACCTGGATAGGCTGTATAGCTGTATAGGATAGAACTTCAACTTGCTCCAGACTAAGTAAACGCTGCCCCTTTCCACTAGCTAAAACTCTGCCTGCTAGGAAGAGCGCTCCATACCCTCTCCATACATCAGTGAATTGACAATACAGCCGATAGGAGCTGAATATACGTCGTCACTACTGTCGGCTGGGAGACACGCGACAACTACTTAATGTTTGTAAACAAAACGTAAGGATCAAGGATGCCTATCCTGATACAGCTACTTTATCCGAACCTTAGTTATTAGTAGGGGGCGGATGTTGATGAAAAGTCATCTTGTATCACATAAGGACGATGCCTATTAATATAGACATTTTTTTATCTTTATATCAACGTAAAAAAGTATTTTCTTATATTGTATGTTTTGAATTTTTTGACGTTTTTGAACTAATAGGTCATTTAAATTTTTTTCGGCATTTTTTGGTCACTTTTAATACATTTAAGAACTTTTAGATCATTCGGAATGCATTTTACTTTCTTCTTTACCGACAGGTCTGTTAAATCATTTTCTAACCAAATAGGTCAATAGTAATTACCTACTGAAAAAGTGAATAACAGTGAAGTTTGAGTTTTATAGTTTGGAACAGACTCTAAAGTCCATCCCTCATTCCACTGAAGGCTTCACTTCACACAACGGAAGTAATATAAAATGCTTGACAGCAGCTTAGTTTAAGTGAGGACTTTGACCGCTAGTGTTCTTTTGTCGCTACGAGGGTGTCTTTAGAATTTATATTTGGAAGGGGGGAAACTATTACCATGTCCTGGACAGGACGTTATGTCCTCAACATGGTTCGGAAGGAATGTCTACTATTGTAGACAGTATTTTTAACACAAAGATTGCAAGAACACTCGCTGCGCCCACAATTTGTTTTCTCATTCACACTTCATCTGGAAACCCTGGTAACAAAAGTGAAGCGCGGAATGAGGAGACGGAGAATGAAGGCACTGACATGGACCACCCCCGATTGAAACACATTGTAAACCCTCATTAAAATCTACAGTTTTCCCTTAAAACCTTCATTTTGTTGCATGCTCTTTCCTTTATCTTAGCTAAATTCCAGGATGTTGCCTCCTCTCTCCGACATTTGCAAGGCAGTCATTGAAGAAATGTAACTAATTTTTAAGAAGTTGTGGTGCGAGTACTGTGAATACTATTTAAATGTAATTTTCTTTTAATTCTACATCATTTTTTCATTAGTTTAAGGGCATTTTAATGATCATTTTAAGTAGATTTTTAGGTCAACAACATCCGAACCTTAGTTGTTAGTTACATAAACTTTATAATCACACTTTCTTCCAGCCAGTGCATTATGCCGAGAAAATATGGTTAGAAGAACCTTACATCGGAGGTTGCTACACGACCTACTTTCCACCGGGAGTTCTTACCAATTTTGGACCAGCAATAAGACAGTCAATAGCCTCCAAAATTTTTCTTGCTGGAACTGAGACTGCGTTGGAGTGGACTGGATATATGAACGGGGCTATAGAAGCAGGAGAGCGAGCCGCTCGTGAGGTAGGTCCATTATTTATCTTTAGTTTTGTGTTAAATTTTCCCAGCTCTGGTTAAATTTTCACAACTTGCCAAATTGCCTTGAGTACTATGTTTACTTTGTTACACAAGTGAAATATTCCTGCAGATTGAAATAGACGACAGGGTACACTTAAATGCATAGAAAACCTATATTTCATTTTTGTGATTAACTATACGGTTAATTAGAAAATTGAGTTGGAAGTTTCAGAAGTCTGGCAACATCGCCTCTTTCTTCTCTTAATACAGATATAAGAGGTCAAGGAACTCAGATCTGTCTCCCTATGCGAACTATCTCTCACCTTCCTCTCTGGCTACAACATTGCAATCTGGTTGCACCGGACAGTGGTTTCAAATTAGTGGTTTTTAAATTAAATTTACACCAAACCGAATTTGCTTTACCTGCAGACTTACTAAAGGCTTTACCAATAACCAAAAATGTATTTAAAAATAGGCCTAAGGACTTTACTAATAGATGGTAGTATATTATACTCACTATTTAAATGATATTTGTTATTGAAGTGTTGTATCAGTGAAGAAGTGTGTTGTGTAAGTGAAGTGTGTTTCTGTCAGTGAAGCTTTATAGTTTATAGTGTCAGTGCAAAGTATTTGAACAGTGAAATGTTTTTGATGTGTTAGTGAAATCAGGATAGAATCAGTGAAATGTGTCGTAGTTCCAGTGCAGTGAGTAAGTAGTCAGCGCAATGAATGTAGTGCTGAAAAGTACTTGTGCAGGTATGAAAATATCATGTATACTCGTGGGTTTCAGTTCGAACTTAGGGTTAAGCTACAAATTAGATTTACTTTATATATTATTTTAAATGATCGTGCTTCATTTAATTTATGATGCTCCCTATTATTATTATTATTATTATTATTATTATTATTATTATTATTATTATTATTATTATTATTATTATTAATTTATTGTTAATGGTGTTTATTATTTTCATTATTGAGTGTAATTAGTTGCCACTGTCACCGGGTATATATCCATTTGCAGTGAATAAATACATACATACATACATACATACATACATACATACATACATACATACATACATACAAACAAACCGTTGACACTACTGAAATACGCCAGAGGAATAAATGATTCATTAGATTTTCTATCGATATGAACAAAAATCACGACTCTACTAGCAATAATTACCGGATAAGAGGGTGTTAACATTTGAAAAAAAAATTCTGAGAAAACTATGAACTTTCCACCAATATGGCATTACACTTTTTTGTTACATACAATATGAAAATCTGCAGGGTTATTTCACTTCCACTTCTGTATATCTGAAATAGAAAGTGGTTTTTTGTACAGTAAAATCTGTTTACGGAGGTAGGCCTACATTACTCTTCTTCTGTAGTCTTTTCGTCTTGGCAGGCTTCCTCCTTACACGAGGTTTTCCATATTTTCGTGTAATGTAATTTTCACATTATTTTTTCTTAGGTATTGCACGCACAAGGTAAAATATCGAGCAGTGAAATTTGGCTTGAGGAACCAGAATCCACTGAGGTACCAAAGAAACCCCTGCAATTGCCTTGGCTGGAGACATCTCAACCTAGCATCAAAACTCTACTCACAACAGCTGTGGTTGTCGTTGCAATAATTACAGCGTTTACACTCAGATCATTACACTGGTTTCAATGCAGCTGAAGTACATGCTTGAGAGTCCATTCATCTGAATAAATCTATGTAAAGATAATCACAATTGAATAAATGTAGTTTTGGGAATTGTAAGGAGCACAGAAACATAATATAAATTCAAAGAAACTACAGCCTGTATTCTATTGATTGACAAAGAGTACCATGATACAATAAATATAGAGAAATGCCTTGAGGCTTTATGAAACATATTTCTGTGCGAGATCGTGCGTATTTGCTTGGTTTCCGCACAAAACCAATCCGCGGAAAGTCTAAAATTCCACATTGAGTATTCCCAACCTAACAAACATAACAATTTCCCTCTTCTTACCGCTTAAGTGACATATTGATTTTACTGCTTTAGGCTTTTAACATATTATTTTTAGAGACGTCCAATATAGTAATAATTATAAATTGGAAACTTACCACTGCAATTTCACCTAAATTGCACTGTTAATTATAGTTTTTAAATATTTGCAAAAATTAAGTAAACTCTACAACTCCACTAAAGTTACTGCATTCGTGATGCAAGTAACATTAAGGAAGCCGTGAAAAAATCAACAAGATTTCAGACTCATCATAGACTGGGGAAAAAAAAGTCAGACGTATATCACGGCCTGCTGGAGTATAGTAAACACAGAAAACATTTTAAAGCAACAATGTTGAAGATAGATATTTTTGTTTTGCAAATTTGCCGTCATTGAACAGAAACCAAGATGAAGATTTCATTGCAACTAATTAGAAATTCCTCTTTCAGGTATGTAATAAAAGATCTTCGTACAAAATAATGTACGATACACGAGCGGTATGTTTTCTTTCAATTCTCGGAAATTAAAAAAGCTCAACTACGTTTCGCTTTTTCAAACTTTTCCTCGAACATGAAAGCTTCAACATACCGCTCTTTTAACGCATATTACTATTGTTGTTACAGTGAAAAATAACAAATTGAAATAGATTGAAACACAAAATAATATACGAAGTAACGTCAAGAAGATGTGAATTAAAGACATCGTCCATGTATATAATGCCTGAAAATAGCTATTGATCCTTTGCGTGTTTGTTTTTAAAATAATGTGTTTAATCTGTAGCTACAGTCAGTGTATTGTTATTAGTATCTCTTTGTTGTTACCTATTGCTTTAAAAAAAATGTGTAATTTTAAGTCAATTTTTCTACTATTCCTTTACTGTTTACA